>NW_026988455.1:32332500-33035000 GCF_030222135.1 Aotus nancymaae
GCGTGCTTATTTCTTCTGTGCACTACTGTAAGTGATTTTGATTGATTACCTGTTTTAATGCTCTTGACTCTATGGGGTGAGGAATTATTAACCCACTTCAGAGACTAGAGAGATGAGACGGAAAGAGGTTTAAATAACTTGTCCAAGGTTGTACAGCTTAGAAAGAGGCATGCTCCATCCAAAGCAGTTTTAAATGGCGTTATTTTAAACTGTGATTGTTTTTGGACAATGACACTTGCATTTACTACTAAATGCCATGCTCATTTTTATATTGGGAATTCACACTAAGATATATATGTGTGTGTGTGTGTGTGTGTGTGTATATATATATACAGACATATCTTATATATATTATAATATATATATTTTCCTGAGGAAAAGTTATATATATATATATATATATATATTTGTGTGTGTGTGTTCATATATATATATTCCCTCAGGAAAAATGCTAAACCTCACTGAATCCACTGTACAATTATTCTAAAACTTACTTTTTAGATCCCTAAAGTCTACAGTTTATCATGATAGTTTATCAGCTATCATGTGTGTGTTCCTCACTTCAGTTCTGAAAGTAAATAAGAAGGTATTGCAGTAACTTCTGTAGTAACGTCCTCTAGATGGGAGGTGGAGGCGATAGGCTGATGTAGCTCTCAGTTATACTTCAGTATGCACAAGGTATAGGCAGAAAATACTAGCAAACAGCCAATCTACTGTGCTCAATTTTTAATACAGATAAGAAAGAAATAATCCACAAGTTGTAGTCTTTCATCGATATCTACACTAAGAAACAGATATGGGCATAATTTTATGAATGCAGGTTCTTTTACTACCAGGTTTGCAATTCAATTACCTGAGGAGCTTTAAGTACCATTGATTATCCATTGGCTTATGGGATGGGCTAGCTACACAAGTATTCATTAATCACTCAGTGCCCCGGGGTACTAGCATGATTTCTGCACAGCAATAGTTTCCTGACTCGAGTTTCACTAGGAAAAGGTTTCATGGGTTAGAAAGCGTTCCCTCAGAAATGAAATGAAGCACACGGTTTTGGATTCAGATGTAAATTCCTGCTGTTTTATCCTTGATGCTTTTTTTTGCCCCTTTCTTGAAGAAACATTTCCCTACAGTTGTTTTCTCTTCTCACATCTTACCAATGTTTCTTCATACTAAAGGAAGCTGTACATTTGGAACCAAATTTCAGAGCATTTCAACAAATGTTATGGCATGTTGTTGAATAATAGCACAGACATTGAAATCTGTGCTAACCTGAAATTGACCTCTTTCTCAACCTCAGGAAAGCCAGAGAGAAACCCTAGATGTCCTCCTCCTCTCTATGCAACAGCAGCCACCTGTTTCCAAATTCCTGAGTTTCCTGTCTCTTGGCATCACATTTATCCCCTAGATTGCAAGTTCTCAAACCTGACTCACAATATAGTCATCTGGGGAGCTTTTAAAAAATACCATTCCCTGAGCCTCATCCCAGACCTGTTTAATAGGACCCCTGAGGGGAGGAGGGCCCAGGCTGGCTGTTATTAAAGCCTCCTTAATTAATTCTACTGTGCACCTAGGTTTAAGGGCTACAGTTCTAGACCAAGCCAGGTATCCATCAATAAACCCAGATTTCCTCTCCTTTCTAACCCTGGTCCCCAATATCTCATTGGTCAACTAAAACTGACAAATCTGCCTTGTAAATTGGCTCCTTTTTATCTTCCCTACCATTGCCTTAGAATAATTTTCCTTATTGCTAAAGGGGATCAGAATATGCCACCCCCAAATATGCCCCTTGGTATAAAGATACCCCAAAATGCTGAAGAGACTGAAACATTACTCATACCTGTAGAGACAAACATTATAAACCTTCTTATCTCTTGTTTGTTCTCCTAAAAACCCACCTATCTTTCCAAAAAGTCATGTGTTTTTCTGTAAGTACATTTCTCTTCCTCCTCATCACCCATTAAAAGGCATATAAGTTCCAAATTCTAACCACCCCATTTGAGTTACTCCTCAATGAACTCTTCTGTATCTATAAGCATTAGTAAGTGTTACACATATAAACTGTTTTTATTTTCCTGCTAATCTTTTGTCAGTTTAATTTGCAGAGCCCCAGGTACTGAACCTAAGAGAGAGAAGACAATTTTTCTCCCATACAGTGGGACCTCCTGGTAGTTTTCTTTTCCTCTGATCTTCTCTCTTCCCATTACAGTACATTGTTCTCACTGCCATAGGGTGGTCTTTGTAGGACATGAATCTAATTATGCTAACCACTCCTTTCTTAAAATTCCTCAATTCATCAGGACTTTAGGACAAAGTCATGCAAACTCTATTTTCTGACTGTTCCCCACCTTTCTAGCTTCGTGTTCTCTCACCCTCATATACTCCATAACCAAAGGACTGGCTTCCTCCTGCCTTCATGTTTTCCCCTCTAATTATTGATCTCAGTGCTCAGCTTTTAAGCTAAAAACTATAGTCCTTGCTCAAGCTGAGATAAGGGCATTCACCCAGTGCATGTTCTGTTCCTGTTACACCCTGTGCCACTTACTATACTGAGTTGACACTCAGTCCCATACTGAGCAGGGGCTGTGGATCTCACACATATCTCTCCTGTAATGCCTAATACTGTGTCAGGCATATAGTCATGGTTTCATCGATCAATGCTGAATGCATGGTGGAATAGATAAATGAATGAACACATTAAGTCATAGCCTGTTATTCCTTACTTCGTTTTCCTTGAGGCCTCCTCCATGTCATTGCGTGATGAACAGAAACTATGTTGTTGGAGCAATGACAACATCTAAATGGCAAGTCTTCTTAGTGTAACTTTTGGGAGGGTATTAATAATCGTGATTATTTGAACCAAAGTTAAATTGCATACATAGTTAATATACCACTTTGTCAGACTCTCATAGGGAAGAGGGGACATAGGTGGGTTTTATGGTCTTTGGGCTAAAATTTTCTGCTATAAAAAATAGGTATGTAGTAGAAGAAATAAATTTACAGCCAAGCTTGGCACAAGTAAATCTCGAAGTGGCAATGGCTTCATTCCCAAACCTTGGTCCTTTTCTGGGTGAATGTTGCTTTGAGAAGCTGGCTTTTCCAGAGCATGAAATTTTGATAGCATGTAACACCATAGGTGGACAGATGGATAACCCCTGTAGTTCCTTTGAGTGTAAATATTGCTTTGAATTATTTGACATGTAATACTCCTAATACAAGAGTTTTGCTTAGTCCCTTGCTTCTGGGAGAAATCTGTACAAACGGTTTGTCTTTTTTGCTGCCTTCTGCCTCTGCAACCTGACAATGAAGTCTGCACACTCCTCTGCCCTCACTGACATGGCAGAAACTTCTCCTGGATATGGTATGGGATGGTGCAGATTGTATTTCTGAAAAACACAGAATATGGGAATGATGGGACCAGCATTGCCAGATCCTGGTTTAGCATTTGCCAACAAGAATACTGACTTGACTTTCTCTTTTTCATTAAGGAGGTTTACGTACTTCTTAAAAGAAGTGATCGATTCTACAATTGTCTGGATGATTTAGGTGTCGATATTTCATAGACAGCATTGCTCAAGCTAGGCATAATTATTAAAAAAATGTGGAGTCATTCTTTTTTGATAATTTTTAAAGCAAAAGTTCTTTCAGTTTTATGTATAGCTCTGTTAAGAGTTAACCTCCAGAATCTCATGCAATCACTTGTCACCTTAGGGAAATCTATCTTTAAAAAAAATGTTGATATACCATTATTCTGTGTGGCTCCCAAATGCTGGGCCTGCCCTTTTTACTTTCAGCATGGGGTCTACAGAAATAATAGAAACATAGAATTGGAGGGGAAATACTAAATGAGGACTCTGACGCTGATGGTTCTCTCAATTCAGGAACCGTTTTCTCGGCATCTTGGGCTGGGACTTGGCAGCCTCATTCTAAACCCTTTCCAGTGATGAGGTGCTCGGTACTTTGAACTTCACACATTTCACCTTTTCTCAACTTACTTTAATAGTTAGAAAATTTTTTCTTGCATTAGGTGACAGTGGGAAAATCTAAATATTTCAGCCTATTTCGCCATGTATCTGGTTCAGAACCTGGGGTGATTGTGTAATCACTCCAGGAATATCATGGAACAGGGAAGGAAGTCTTGCAGAAGTGAGTCTTTGCACAAAAGGATAAAACAGTTTTCTTCTCTCTCTAGGGTCATGGAGGTAGTTTGGCTTGGAACCCCAAGTGTGGAGGCAGTGAGATGATTTGCTGTGGCAGAACGTGAAGTGCCCCTGGCCAGTGGAGGCAGGTTGGGAATGGGCAGGAAAACATCTGAGTGATAAAACCCGTGATGGGTGTGAGGCTGGCCTGGGGATTTTAATTTATCTATACGGTATTTTTTTTTCTCCATTGTTTTGGACCATCATTAAAGCCTTGCTGAAAATTATCTAGCATGCTTAGTTACAGTGCAAAGGAAGGGCTTATGTCCATCAGTGAGGAAAGGGGCCATGAGGGTGAGAACGTCTTTTCTGTTGGTGGAAGTGCCCTCAAAGGTTCCTTCTAGCTCCATAATTTTGGAATTCCATGTATAGTCCTTTTTGTA
Source organism: Aotus nancymaae (assembly GCF_030222135.1). NCBI lineage: Eukaryota > Metazoa > Chordata > Mammalia > Primates > Aotidae > Aotus > Aotus nancymaae. The sequence continues at coordinate 32,337,080 of NW_026988455.1, forward strand.
GTTAAAAACCTTTTATCATCCTTTGCTCTCTCCATCTCTTCCCAGCCACTCTGATGCGTGCAAATCTAACTCTGTTTCTTCACTAGTATTTCCAGGCTGTGATTTTGCTTTCCCAGGCAAACTATTTTTTGCTTTTTCCAGAACCAAGTCTAGGTTCTTGGGAGCCTAGACTTGGTTCTGAAAAAAGCAAAAAAATAGACAGACAGTTTGCCTGGGAAAGGCTAATGAAGTTCTGAACTAACTAGGAGGTTCTTTGCAGCCCAGTCCCTGATGTCTGGATGCTCAGTAGATTGTCCACGTCCCACCTAAAAAGTAGCCAGAATGGCCAGGCATAATGGCTCATGCCTGTAATCCCAGCACTTTCGGAGGCTGAGGCAGGAGGATTGCTGAGCCCAGGAGTTCAAGGCTGCAATGAGCAAAGATCACATCACTGTATTCCAGCCTAGGTGGCCAAGTGAGGCTCTGTCTAAAAATAAATAAATAAATAAATAAGCCAGGGTGAACCTCATCTATCCTTTAACTAAACAGAAGTAGAAAGAGCCAAAAATGAACATGGACAATGAAATTATGATGTTAACCCTACCTGTGTCAGAGATACTTTCATGCCCCTGGTTGCTTCCTCAATGTTTGTGTGTTCAGACCTTGGTTTTTCAGGTGCTGCTATAGGTAAGCTAGAGAACAATGCTGATAGGACACATTTTAAAAACCTTTATTTTATTTTTGTGAGACGCATGAAGGTTGAAGCTTGAGTACCGTATTCTAAGGCAAAAGCTATACTTTTTTCTACTCTATATTATCAGTGAAGTAGTGGCAGCTTTTGAACTTTTTATTTCCTGTAATTTTTGGTTTAAGAGCTTTAGTCTCTTAATCTGTATAAAGATATTGCTTTATACATTAAAAAACAGAAAGAAAAACAACTCTCTGAGGACACAAAGCCTTCCCTAGGCATCTTGACAGCACAGTTGAAAGAATCTATCTTTTTAAATAACAAAACCATTTTGTTTTCCTTAGAAAAGCTGCTAGAGTTTTATTTTGGCATCTAGTGGCTGATCTGAAAAATGCATCTAGAGAATTTCAAAGGAAAACGAATGAATGCTTTAACCTGGAGGAAATTTTTCAAATGTGTTGAGGAAGGAAGACCACTAAAAGGACAGTGTCTCCTCTTGTTTTTGGTTTTGTTTTGTTTTAATGTAAGAGAGGGACTGGGACACACAATGTGGCCAGGCTTGCAGCTGCATTTGTGACATGAACCTGCACAAGCTTAGAGCAGGCACTGGCCAGGTGAGGTGATGCAGTGGCTTGCCAGTATTCATTCTGTGAAGCAGAGCAAACACTCTGGCTAACACACAGGCCTGTCACCTCTGCTCCCAAACAGAATTGATGTCACAGATGGAAAAACTGTTCGGAGATTTCAACCCCAGACCACTGATTGCTTTACCTGTAATACAGTTGCTCTGCCAATGGCTGTAGCCTAGACTTGGTTTTGGAAAAGCAAAAAATAGATCAACAGTTTGCCTGGGGAAGGCTGATGAAGATCTGAACTAACCGGGAGCACGTGTTCATCACTGTTCACCTTCGGTCAACGACATGAATTTTCCTAAACCAAAAGGCAAAGCAACATAATAGAGTTCAGAGTCTTGCCGTTGGGAATTAGGTTACAAGGGTTACATTCACTTTAGGTATCTGTTCTCTGGGCTGTGACAACTTTGAAGAAGGAGTTCTCTCTCATTTTTCCTTCTAGAGTGGGTATGGCAGCATCCCAAGTAATGCTAAATATAACGGGTAGATTTGGTGTTTTGTGTAAACTGATAACACTGGAGGAAAAGCAAAGGAAAGGGAGAGGTGTTTGGTCATTATTTTCCCATCCTTTGTCCAGTCAAAATATGAAATGTTCAGAATTCATAAACACATCCCCTAATATTGCACTGTTCTCTCTGATACTGTAATCTTTATCTGTCTCTCAAAAGTCTGGATTAGCAGGCATTGTAGAGCCAGACACTAGCCCATGCCCAAAATGTGTGAAGATAAATGGACACAGGCTATTAAATGCACGTATTTGTGAATTTGTTTCACTTATATTTGCTCCATATGGTTGTTGATGACATTAGTGAGCAATAATTTATTGGGTGATTCTAAGATAAATTTCAGTGTTATGTTGACTTCATCAGAATATGCCTATTGGGGGTAAACATAAATGATTAATTATTTTTGACAGAAATGTATTGCATGCTTACCATGTGCCAAACAATGAGTGAGGTGTTGGATACAATGCTGAATACTAATGGAATTGTTCAAAGAAAAGGGAAGGATTTAGGAAATAGGCCTTCCATTGGGAAAAATGAAGAATTAATTAAAAAATTGATATGGGATATGATATGAATGAATGTTTGAGGTCTTTTGATATGGGCATTCAACAGTTTTATGTGGTTTTATTGTTTGTTTGTTTGTGGCATTTAGGCCTAGTCTAAAGAGGAAATCTTATCCAGGGTGTGATGCAAACAAACATTCTTTCCAGGAAATTAAAATCAGACCGACAGTTCCTTTCTGTATGTTTTGTAAAAACTGTCATTCTTTCCTATCCTGGAGTATGGGGAGCTAGTATCTTCCATGACTTCTGTGTTGCTTTAATTTTATTTTTTATGTTAGCCTTTGGGAAAATTGACTTTTTATTTTTGTGCTCATTTTTGTTTGTTTCTAAATGCTACCACAGTCAGGATACAGAAAAGTTTCATCACCTCCACAGATAATTTTTCTCTCTGTTTTGTTTGAAGAACCTCTGCAGGGACACTGATCCTCATTAACTAAACTCACTGAACACTCAGTTTTGATGTGGGAGGTAACTTTTTTTTGCCAGCACCCAGGCTGTGAATCCATTGACTGTTTGACCTTATGTGAGTGAGACTTTCTTCTTCCCATCTACAACAGTGACCTAAAGCTGATAGAGTGGGTGACAGAAACTAGTGTTCAAATAATACATATTTACTTTAGAAAACTAGACTACTTCAACAAAAGATTTCTAAGATTCCTAGCATTTCTATTACCAAAAAATAACTATTATTAAAATTTTGTTATACTTTTTACTTAATATATCCTATGTGTCTGAATATATAGGACATAAGGCAGTTATCACTGTCTCAACAGAAAGTTAGTTTTTGGCCAACTTCAGTATTTCAGGGATATAATAGATTCAAGGCCTAATTTAGTTATATATGCATTTAGACTCATAGTATGTAAAATAACACACTAATTGAGAAATATTTTTCTGCACATTTTATAAAATGCTTTAATTGAACTAACGTCAGAACCTTCATTTCTAGATCCACTTTTTAAGTTAAATTACATCATTCTGGAGCACATCATCTTGCCTTGTAAATAGTTTCAGACACAGGACTTCTTTTTGAAGCTCTGTCAAATTTCATTGAAAACTTTATCCCAACTATATATCTTCATTCAAGTAGTGTTAAGGCAGCCATTTTGTTACCATTTTTACTATAGTGTATATATATGTGTATGTGATTTGTACAATATAGTGGCTTGATTATGCCATTATTGTTTAGTATGGTAGATTTCAAAAATAACCATACATTTTTCTGATTTCTGAATTTATGCACATTTTAAATAAAACTCTGTAGCTCCTCCTTAAAGAGGTAAGGTCTGTTTCTTCACCTTTTGAATCAGGGCCTGGCCATGTGACTTGCTTTGGCCAGTGTGTCATTAGAAAACATGATAAAACACAGGTTTGCATCGTGGTTTGCTTATTACTGCTAGTAGAGCTACTACCATGTAAACAAGCCTTGGCTAGTTTATAGGATGAGTGACACAAGGCTCAGTTGCCACCATTGGCCCAGCTAACAGCCAATGACTGCCACATACATGTGTGAAGTGACCTACCATTAATCGACTACAACACAGGGATAAAATGAAATCCCATGGAGCAGAGATATCTCATCTAAGCACAGCCTAAATTGTTACCCCGTAGAATTGAGAACAATTAATATGGTTCTTGTTTTAAACTACTAGCATTTATAGTTGTTCGTTACATAGCGAAAGCCAACTGACTTGTGTAGATGATGAGGATTTGGCTCTTACACTCCTACTATCCTCCCAAAATGCTTAATTACAAATCTTTGTTAATCCAAAGTCAGTAATTGTACTGTTATTACATTTAAATATTGTTTACATCAGAGTCAAATAGTCTATCAGAACAATGCTTTCTTTTGAATATTCCCTAAGGATAATCATTGTGTCTTTAAAATTTACATAGTTTTTTCTATGTACCTTTGTTTTTTTTCCCCAAAATTCTCCTTTAGATCTTTCAACAACAAATGAATATTCTTTTATTAATGATCAAACAAATCATACTACAAAGCTATAGTAATCAAAACGCATGGTACTGGCATAAAAACAGACATATACACAAATGAAACCAAATAGACCAGAAATATATCCACACATTTATAGTCAATTGCTTTTTTGACAAATGGATCAAGAACATACAATGGGAAAACTTAATGTCCATCCACCTCCCGAGGAATAAAATTGGCCCCCTATCTCATACTACGTACAAACATCAGCCACAAATAGATTAAAAACATAAATGTAAAACCTGAAACTTTAGAAACTACTAGAACAAAGTGTAAGGAAAATGTTTGCTTCTTGACATTCATCTGAGCAATGATTTTTTTGATATGAGCTTAAAAGTACAGGCTACAAAATAAAAAATGGACAAATGAATTACATCAAACCAGAAACTTCTGCATAGCAGAAGGAACAAACAACAGAGTGAACAGAAAACCTACAGAATGGGAGAAAATATTTGCAAACCATGCATCTGATGGGGGTAAATATCCAAAATATATAAGGAACACAAATACCTCAACAACAAAAAAACCAAATAACCCAATAAAAAATGACCAAAGATATGAATCAAAATTTCTCAAAAGACATACAAATGACTAACACATATATGCAAAAAATCCTCAATCACCATTCAGAGAAATGCAAATTAAAATCTCAATAAAGGAATGATGGCTTTGAAGATGGCCAATTAGAAGCAGCTCAAGATTGCAGCTCCCAGTGAAAGCATGGAGGGTGAGTGGATGCCACAATAACAGATGGATTTTTATTGCCCACAGACCAGGAGATTCCCAGGCAGAGGAGCTCCACGGGTCGCCAGCATGGCTGTTTTGGCTGGTACCCTGGCGCTGCAGGTCTCTGCACAAAATACATGGGTCCGGGTACAGTTTTAGCTGGCGATTGGAGACCCTGGGAGACAGAGTCGCCCATTCAACTGATAAAAAAAGGGGAATGAAACAGGGAGCCAGGCCAGGAGATTCCTGGACAGAAAAGCACCACAAATCTCAGTGCGGCTGTTTCAGATGGCGTAGTGGGTTGCTGCAGGGGAAAACACACAGATCCTGGCACCTTTTCAACAGGTGACTGGAACACCTGGGAGATGGAGTCACCCTTTCAACTGAAAAAAAACAGGGGGTCTGAGGCAGGGAGCCAGGTGATCAGGGTAGGCTGGTCCCACCCCTACAAACAAACAGCAATCTGAAATGCTCTAGATTGAGAGTTTCACAGCAAGCACAGCTGAACTGAGGATGGTCCAGCTCTGTGGGGAAGGGGTGTCTGCCATTACCAAGGCAGTCCACCACTAAGGAGGTAGTCCACCATTGCTGAGGCAGCCTACCATTACAGAGAGAGTCCTCCATTACAGAGGTGGACTGCCATTGCTGAGGCAGTTCTAACTATACTCCTATAAACAGGACTGCAGGGAAGTTCACATGGCAGCTGGGTGGAGCCCACAGCAGCTCAGCAAAGCCTCTGCAGGCAGACTGTGACTAGGCTACCTCCTCGCTGGCCAGGGCAACCCTGAAGAAAGGCAGCAGCATGACAGAAACTTATAAACAAAGCCCTAACTCCCCAGGACAGAGCACCTGGGGAAAAAAAAGGGGGAGTTTATGAGTTCTGCTGCAGCAGACTTAAACATACCTGCCCAGTAGCTCTGAATGAACAATGGAGCTCAAAGCTCAGCACCTGAGCTCCTATAAAGGACAGACTGTCTCCTCAAGCACCTCCCTGACCCCCATATATCCAGAGTCACCTCATAAAGGAGAGCTCAGACTGACATTGGGCGGGTATCCCTCTGGGACAAAGATAGCAGAAGAAACTGGCAGCAACCCTTACTGTTCTGCAGCTGCTGCAGGTGTTCCCCAGGTAAGCAGGGCCTGGGGTGGACCTCAGCAGTCCTGCAGCAGAGGGGCCTGATTCTTAGAAGGAAAACTAAGAAAAGAAAGAAATAACTTCATCATCAACAAACTGGACGTCCACTCAGAGACCCAATCTGAAAGCCAACAACTACAAAGATGACAGGTGGATAAATCCACAAAGATGAGAAGAAACCAGCACAAAAAGGATGAAAACACCCAAAACCAGAATGCCTCTCCTCCTCCAAGGGATCACAACTCCTCACCAGCAAGAGAACAAGACTGGATGGAGAATGAGTGTGATGAAATGACAGAATCAGGCTTCAGAAGGTGGGTAATAAGAAACTTCTCTGAGCTAAAAGAACATGTTCTAACCCAATGCAAAGAAACTAGGAACCTTGAAAAAAGATTTGATGAAATGCTAATGAGAATAAACAATTTAGAGAGGAATATAAGTGAATTGATGGAGCTGAAAGACAGAACATGAAAACTTCATGAAGCATTCACAAGTTTCAACAGCCAAATTGACCAAGCAGAAGAAAAGACATCAGAGGTCAAAGATAAACTCAATGAAATAAAATGAGAAGGCAAGATTAGAGAAAAAACGGTAAAAAAAAAAATGAACAAAGTCTCTAAGAAATACGGGACTATGTGAAAAGATCTAATCTACATTTGATAGGTGTACTTGAATGTGATGGAGAGAATGAATCCAAGCTGGAAAATACTCTTCAGGATATTATCCAGGAAAACTTCCCCAACCTAGCAAGGCAGGCCAATACTCAAGTCCAGGAAATACAGAGAACACCACAAAGATATTCTTCAAGATGAGCAACCCCAAGGCACATAATCGTCAGATTCACCAGGATTGAAATGAAGGAGAAAATGTTAAGGGCAGTCAGAGAGAAAGGACAGGTTACCCACAAAGGGAAGCCCATCAGACCCTCAGTGGATCTCTCAGCAGAAACTCTGCAAGCCAGAAGAGAGTGGGGACCAATATTCAACAACATTAAAGAAAAGAACTTTCAACCCAGAACTTCATATCCAGCTAAACTAAGCTTCGTAAGTGAAGGAGAAATAAAATCCTTTATGAACAGGCAAGTACTCAGAGATTTCATCACCACCAGGCCTGCTTTACAAGAGCTCCTGAAAGAAGCACTAAACATAGAAAGGAACAACCAGCACCAGCCACTCCTAAAACATACCAAATGGTAAAGAGCATCAACACAATGAAGAAACTGCATCAATGAATGGGCAAAACAGCCAGCTAGCATCAAAATGGCAGGATCAAACTCAAACATAACAATATTAACCCTATATGTAAATGGGCTAAACACCCCAAGCAAAAGACACAGACTGGCAAATTGGATAAAAAGCCAAAACCCATTGGCATGTTGATCCAGGAAACCCATCTCACATGCAAGGATAAACAAAGGCTCAGAATAAAGGGATGGAGGAAGATTTACCAAGCAAATAGAGAGCAAAAAAAAAAAGCAGGAGTTGCAATTCTAGTCTCTGATAAAATAGACTTTAAAACCAACAAAGATCAAAAGAGACAAAGAAAGACATTACATAATGGTAAAAGGATCAATGCAATAAGAAGAGCTAATGATCCTAAATATATATGCACCCAATACAGGAGCACCCAGATACATAAAGCAAGTTCTCAATGACTTTCAAAGAGACTTAGATTCCCACACAATAATAGTGGGAGACTTTAACACCCCATTGTCAATATTAGACAGATCAATGAGACAGAAAACTAACAAGGATATCCAGGACTTGAACTCAGATCTGGACCAAGCAAACCTAATGGACATTTACAGAACTCTCCACCCCAAATCCACAGAATATACATTCTTCTCAGCACCACATCACACCTACTCTAAAACTGACCACATAATTGGAAGTAAATCACTCTTCAGCAAATGCAAAAGAACAGAAATCACAAGAAACAGTATCTCATTCCACAGTGCAATCAAGTTAGAACTCAGAAATTAGAAACTAACTCAGAATGGCACAGCTTCATGGAAACTGAACAACTGGCTCTTGAATGTTGACTGGATAAACAATGAAATGAAGGCAGAAATAAAGATGTTCTTCAAAACAATGTGAATGAAGACACAATGTACCAGAATCTCTGGGACACATTTAAAGCGGTGTCTAGAGGAAAATATATAGCAATAAATGTCCACATGAGAAGCAAGGAAGATCTAAAATTGACACCCTATCATCAAAATTGAAAGAGCTAGAAGAGCAAGATCAAAAAACCTCAAAACCCAGCAGGAGACAAGAAATAACTAAGATCAGAGCAGAACTGAAGGAGATAGAGACACAAAAAACCCTTCAAAAAATCAATAAATCCAGGAGCTGGTTTTTGAAAAGATCAACAAAATAGACAACTAGCCAGATTAATAAAAAAGAAAAGAGAGAATAATGAAACAAATACAATAAAAAATAAAGGGGACATCACCACGGATTCCACAGAAATACAAACCATCATAAGAGATTATTACAAACAACTCTATGCACATAAACTAGTAAACCTGGAAGAAATGGATAAATTCCTGAACACTTGCGTCCTCCCAAGCCAAAACCAGGAAGAAGTGGAAACTCTGAATAGACCAATAACAAGGGCTGAACTTGAGGCAGCAATTAATAGCCTACCACCCAAAAAAAGCCCAAGTCTGGATGGGTTCACAGCCGAATTCTACCAGATATACAAAGAGGAGCTGGTACCATTCCTTCTGAAACTATTCCAAACAATCCAAAAAGAGGGAATCCTTCTGAAATCATTTTATGAGACCAACATAATCATGATACCAAAACCCAGCAGAGACTCAACAAGAAGAGAAAACTTCAGGCCAATATCCATGATGAACATAGATGCAAAAATCTTCAATAAAAACTGGCAAACCGATTGCAACAGCACATGAAAAAGCTTATCCACCATGATCAAGTAGGCTTCATCCCAGGGATGCAAGGCTGGTTCAACATATGCAAGTCTATAAACATAATTCACCACATAAATAGAGCCAAAGACAAAAACCACATGATTATCTCAATTGATGCAGAGAAGGCCTTTGACAAAATTCAACAGCCTTTATGCTAAAAACCCTCAATAAACTAGGTATTGATGGAACGAATCTCAAAATAATAAAAGCTATTTATGACAAACCCACAGCCAATATAATACTGAATGGGCAAAAGCTGGAAGAATTCCCTTTGCAATGTGGCACTAGACAAGGATCCCCTCTCTCACCACTCCTATTCAATATAGTATTGGAAGTTCTAGCCAGAGCAATCAGGAAAGAAAAAGAAATAAAGGGTATTCAAATAGGAAAGGAGAAAGTCAAATTGTCTCTATTTGCAGACGACATGATTGTATATTTACAAGACCCCATTGTCTCAGCCCCAAATCTCCTGAAACTGATAAGCAACATCACCAAAGTCTCAGGATGCAAAATCAATGTGCAAAAATCACAAGCATTCCTATATAGCAATTACAGACTTAGAGCCAAATCAAGAATGAACTGCCATTCACAATTGCTACAAAGAGAATAAAATACCTAGGCATACAACTAACAAGGAACATAAAGGACCTCTTCAAGGAGAACTACAAACCACTGCCCAACAAAATAAGAGAGGACACAAACAGATGGAGAAACATTCCATGCTCATGGTTAGAAAGAGTCAATATTGTGAAAATGGCCATACTGCCCAAAGTAATTTACAGATTCAATGCTATCCCCATCAAGCTACCAAAGACCTTCTTCACAGAAATGGAAAAAACCACTTTAAACTTCATATGGAACCAAAAAAGAGTCTGCATAGCCAAATCAATTCTAAGCAAAAAGAACAAAGCTGAAAGCATCACACTACTGGACTTGAAACTCTACTACAAGGCTACAGTAATCAAAACAGCATGGTACTGGTACCAAAACAGAGATATAGACCAATGGAACAGAACAGAGGCCTCGGAGGCAATACCACACATCTACAACCATCTGATCTTTGACAAACCTGACAAAAACAAGGAATGGGGACAGGATTCCCTGTTTAATAAATGGTGTTGGGAAAACTGGCTAGTCATGTGCAGAAAGCAGAAACTGGACCCCTTCCTGACACCTTACGCTAAAATTAACTCCAGATGGATTAAAGACTTAAATATAAGACCCAACACCATAAAAACCCTAGAAGAAAATCTAGGCAAAACCATTCAGGACATAGGTATATGCAAAGACTTCATGACTAAAACACCAAAAGCATTGGCAACAAAAGCCAAAATAGACACATGGGACCTAATCAAACTCCACAGCTTCTGAACAGCAAAAGAAACAGTCATTAGAGTGAATTGGCAACCAACAGAATGGGAAAACATTTTTGCAATCTACCCATCTGACAAAGGGTTAATATCCAGAATCTACAAACTACTAAAACAGATTTACAAGAAAAAACCAAGCCCATTCAAAAGTGGGCAAAGGATATCAACAAACACTTTACAAAAAAAGACATACATGAGGCCAACAAACATATGAAAAATTCCTCATCATCACTGGTCATTAGAGAAATGCAAATCAAAACTACATTGAGATACTATCTATCTCACACCAATTAGAATGGTGATCATTAAAAAATCTGGAGACAACAGATGCTGGAGAGGATGTGGAGAAATAGGAACACTTTTACACTATTGGTGGGAGTGTAAATTAGTTCAACCATTGTGGAAGACAGTGTGGCGATTCCTCAAGGACCTAGAAATAGAATTCTATTTGACCCAGCAATCCTATTACTGGGTATATATCCAAAGGATTATAAATCATTCTACTATAAGGACACATGCACACGAATGTTCATTTCAGCACAGTTTAGAATAGCAAAGACCTGGAACCAACCCAAATGCCCACTGATGATAGACTGGACAGGGAAAATGTGGCACATATACACCATGGAATGCTATGCAGCCATAAAAATCGATGAGTTTGTGTCCTTTGTAGGGACATGGTTGAACCTGGAAACTATCATTCTCGGCAAACTGACACAAGAACAGAAAATCAAACACTGCGTGTTCTCATTCATAGGTGGGTGTTGAACAATGAGAACACATGGACACAGGGAGGGGAGCATCACACACTAGGGTCTGTTGAGGGGAAATAGGGGAGGGACATCGGTGGGTGGGGAGTTGGGGAGAGATAGCATGGGGAGAAATGCCAGATATAGGTGATGGGAAAGAAGGCAGCAAATCACAATGCCATGTGTTTACCTATGCAACAATCTTGCATGTTCTTCACATGTACCCCAAAACCTATAATGCAATAAAAAAACTCAATAAAATATCACCTCACATCTGTTGCAATGGCTATTATAAAAAGGGAAAAGTAGAGGGTAAGGAAAAAGGGAAGAGTTGGCAAGGATGTGGTAAAAAGTGAACCTTTTTACACTTTTTGTGGGAATGTAAATTAGTATGGCTACCATGGAAAACAGAATGGCAGTTCCTCAAAAAATTAAAAATAGAAAGACCATATGATCCAGCAATCTTACTTCTGAGTTTATAGCCAAAGACAATGAAATCAGTATGTCAAAAAGATAGCTGCACTCCCATGTTCATTGTGGCATTATTTACAATAGCCAAGATATGCAATCAACCTAAGTGTCCATTGATGAATAAATGGATTAAAAAAATGTGATATATATAATGGAATACTCTTCAGTCTTAAAAAGGAAGAAAATCCTGTCATTTGTGACAACATATGTATTAGTCCATTTTCATGCTGCTGATGAAGACATACCCAAGATTGAGAAGAAAAAGAAGTTTAATTGATCTTACAGTTCCACATGTCTAGGGAGGCCTCAGAATCATGGCGGGAGGCAAAAGGCACTTCTTACATAGTGGCAGCAAGAGAAAATGAGGAAGATGCAAAAGTGGAAACTGCTGAATAAAACCATCAGACCTCATAAAACTTACTACCATGAGAACAGTATAGGGAAAACCGTCCCTATAATTCTAATTATCTCCAACCAGGTCCCTCCCACAGTACATTAGGATTATAGGAGTACAATTCAAGATGAGATTTGTGTGGGGACACAGAGCCAAACCATATCAACATAGATGAACCTGGAGGACACTGTGCTGCATGAAAGAAGTCAGGCACAGAAAGACAAATACTGCACAATCTAACCTATATGTGGAATCTTAAGTTGAACGTATAGAAGCAGAGAGAATAGAATGGTGGTTGCCATGGGTTGAGAGGTTGGTCAAAGTGTACAAGTTTTGGTTGGGATAAGCAAGTTCTCAAGATCTATTTTACAGCACAGAGCCTATAGTCTACTTGAAAATTGCTAAGAAAGTGGATCTTAAATATTCTTACCACAAAAAATGACAAGTATGTGAGGAGATAGATATGTTAATTAGCTTGATTTAATAATTTCACATCCTATTATATATCAAAACATCATGTTTATACTGTAAGTAGATATAATTTTTATTTGTCAATTTTAATTTAATAAAGCCCGAAAGAGTAATTTTTAAAAATAAGATAACTTACTTTGGTTTTATTATTTTCTAGGAGTCTTTTTTTCTGGAGTACCCTGTCCTCTTCCTATTGTCTGGTCTGGTTGCTCTCCAGTCTGGCCACATAGCTGACCCTCGGCCACTCTTCAATATTGGATACTCCAGTTCTTGGGTTCTCGTATCTTTCTTTTCTTTGGTTATCTCAAACCAACTCCTCCAAGTACTTTCTGGCTAACCCTGTCCAAGTCACCTTACTTTTCTGATTCATGGCTTCTTTACCAGTAAAGTGACAACAATGACTGGTATGCTTTGTCTTATAAAACTTCTTTGTATAGGACAATGAAATCATGTTTGTATGTATGAAGTTCAATAAAAAATTATATTATCATATGAGGAAATTAGAAGCCTAGATCAGGATGAAAAGTTGTATTAGATTCACATGTGATATTTGTTTTCTGGAATGTTTCTGATGCCTGAGTCAGACTTGTAGGTGAAGAATGGTACAGTGGAGTGCTGGGAGAAATAAACTGATCTGGAGATCTCAGTCTTAGTTCTGGATCTATGACAAATATATAGCGATGTGACTTTGATGAGCCACTTAGCCCTTCCCTGCTTAGATTTGCTCATTTGTAAAATGGGGCTATGAAGTGGGAGGGCTCTATGTGTCCTTCAGTTTTAAAATTCTATGGTTCAGCTACCTCTAATTCAGAAGGAGGCAGTTTTTATTTTAGACTGGACATAGGATACAAATTTTTACCATGGTAGAGAGATGGTTAAATGAATCCGTGACAACAAAGTCAAACTTAACATTCAGTAATGGAATGCTCTGATTTAATTCTCCTCCCCTGAGTCCTCGGCATTGCTGGCCCCTCTGAACATGATGGCAGACTTGCATTGTCACTTCTTGCCTGGCTGCCTCTTAGAAGTGATGTCTAAACATGTTGGCCTCTAGACAGTAAGCTTCCCCAGGTGCCGGAGTTTGGGGCCACCTGCGGCGTGTCTGCCCACTTCATCCCTCCAGTGCACTCACTAAAGCAGGGAAGATTAACTTTCTGAAAATGAAAAGGACAGAGAGAAGACGAGCTGCTTATCAAATATGCACATTTCAGATGGAACTTCACACTCAGTAGAAAGATGTTAGATTGCTGTTAGCTCTCTGGAGCGCTCCTGACAATGTGTTATCAGGTCATGTTTGCATGACAGAGGCAGCCCAAGCAGGAAACATTAAGTCCTATGACTTCTAAGACGGAATCAATCAAGTGAGCAGTGCAGCTCCTGAAAACTAATTTCACCTTCATAAGGCCTGGTTATCTGTGCGGCAGACATGAGGTTTGTCAGCCCCATTTCAGTCTGACCAGGTTCAGCACTGCATCAAGAATTTTAATGAACTGACACTGTAATATGTATGAAAGATGACACTGAGATGAATTCATGAAAAGCCAAGTCCCCATGAAATATGAACAATTACTTGCAGGCTCCTTTGCCTAGTTAACTCATTTGAAATGTCCGTTTCAAAGGCCTTTGTCTTTCTCTGATTCATTTGCAAATTTGTGCACAGATTTTCATCATATTTAACCAGTTTAATAACCAAAGAAGCTATTCACAATTAAACAGTTCAATGAGCTCTGGTTTGATGGGGGCAGAGCCAAGGCCAGTCAGAGCTTAAATCTTCATTTGGTTGCAGATATACAGATTTTCTTGTGTGGACAAGAAAGGACTTGAAAAGACTGGGATATTTATGTTGACTTTGTCCTTGGCATTCAGCGTGGCCCTAAGCAAGCTGCTCATCTTTTTTTTTTGTCCTAATGACATCATTCTCTCTCTGGTAGCAATAATATTTATTTGTTTCTGTCTTCAGAATAGCATTACCACAGTTTAGCCTTCTTCCAACAAGTTTTTCAAGTTGTTAAAAGATTTACGTTGAAACCACAAAGAGCCCTTTCCAGATCTTGCCTTTTTAAAATATGTGGTACCCCGATTTATTCTTCATATCCTGTACCCTTTTTACGTACTCCATCTGTGGTAGGGAGATGCATTTCATATACTGATCTAGATAGCTCAGGATGTTTCATAGATTATTAACCACAATCCTTATCTTGCTCTTAGAGGTTATGGGCCTTGTATTACCATACTCATTTAGTGCCACATCACTTCAAGTTCCTTCTTGCTTAGAACACATTACTCCCCAGTTGACAAAGACACTGTCCAGGCTCAGGGGAAGGCAAAATCCTATTCTTCTGTATCTTTTTCTATTCTTTTATCTTATAAAAAATTAGGAAATATCTTATCTCATATGAAATAGCTTATAAAATGTTTCAAACATATAGAAAATATAAAGATAATTTAAAGAATATTCATGTACTTACTACCCATTTGACTTCAACAAATTTTAACATTTTGTTTGACTCAGACCTTTTATTTAAGAAAACTAAAATAGATCTTTTATTTTAACAAATAAAAATGTCCAGAAAACAACTAACAAGGAACGTATAGGACATCTTCAAGGAGAACTACAAACCACTGCTCAATGAAATCAGAGAGGACACAAACAGATGGAGAAACATTCCATGCTCATGGTTAGGAAGAATCAATATCATGAAAATGGCCATACTGCCCAAAGTAATTTACAGATTCAATGCTATTCCCATCAAGCTACCGATGACCTTCATCAAAGAACTGGAAAAAAACACCTTAAACTTCATATGGAACCAAAAGAGAACCCACATAGCCAAGTCAATTCTAAGCAAAAAATAACAAAGCTGGAGGCATCACACTACCTGACTTCAAACTATACTACAAGGCTACAGTAATCAAAACAGCATGGTACTGGTACCAAAACAGAGATATAGACCAATGAAACAGAACAGAGGCCTCAGAGGTAACACCACACATCTATAACCATCTGATCTTTGACAAACCTGACAAAAACCAGCAATGGGGAAAGGATTCCCTGTTTAATAAATGGTGTTGGGAAAACTGGCTAGCCATGTGCAGAAAGCAGAAACTGGACCCTTTCCGGACACCTTACACTAAAATTAACTCCAGATGGATTAAAGACTTAAACATAAGACCTAACACCATAAAAACCCTAGAAGAAAATCTAGGAAAAACCATTCAGTACATAGGCATAGGCAAGGACTTCATGACTAAAACACCAAAAGCATTGGCAACAAAAGCCAAAATAGACAAATGAGACCTAATAAAACTCCACAGCTTCTGCACAGCAAAAGAAACAGTCATTAGACTGAATTGGCAACCAACAGAATGGGAAAAAATTTTTGCAGTCTACCCATCTGACAAAGGGCTGATATCCAGAATCTACAAAGAACTAAAACAGATTTACAAGAAAAAAGCAAACAAGCCCATTGAAAAGTGGGTGAAGGATATGAATAGACACTTCAAAAAGAAGACATCTATGAGACCAACAAACATATGAAAATATGCTCATCATCACTGGTCATTAGAGAAATGCAAATCAAAACTATATTGTGATACCATCTCATGCCAGTTAGAATGGCAATCATTAAAAAATCTGGAGACAACAGATGCTGGAGAGGATGTGGAGAAATAGGAACACTTTTACACCGTTGGTGGGAGTGTAAATTAGTTCAACCATTGTGGAAGACAGTGTGGCGATTCCTCAAGGACCTAGAAATAGAAATTCTATTTGACCCAGCAATCCCATTACTGGGTATATATCCAAATGATTATAAATTGTTCTAATATAAGGACACATGCACAAAAATGTTCATTGCAGCACTGTTTACAATAGTAAAGACCTGGAACCAACCCAAATGCCCATCGATGATAGACTGGACAGGGAAAATGTGGCACATATACACCATGGAATGCTATGCAGCCATAAAAATCGATGAGTTTGTGTCCTTCGTAGGGACATGGATGAACCTGGAAACCATCATTCTTGGCAAACTGACACAAGAACAGAAAATCTAACACCACATGTTCTCATTCATAGGTGGGTGTTGAACAGTGAGAACACATGGACACAGGGAGGGAACATCACACACTGAGGTCTGTCGGGGGAAATAGGGGAGGGACAGTGGGGGGTGGGGAGTTGGGAGAGACAGCATGGGGAGAAATGCCAGGTATAGGTGATGGGGAGGAAGGCAGCAAATCACACTGCCACGTGTTTACCTATGCAACAATCTTGCATGTTCTTCACATGTACCCCAAAACCTAAAATGCAATTTAAAAAAATCGCACACATAAAAATAGTCCATGACACATACAGTAGAAGAGCTATGTTCACTCCCATCTCTTACTGATGACAAAGGCAGTTAGTATCCTAAACTTGGCAAATAAAATCCCCAAGCATGCTTTAGTACAAAGATTTTATTTGTACTGCTATACTTATGATAATCTATGTTGTTACATAAAGCTTTATTTCATTTATCTTTACTGTTGTGTCCATATGGAAAACATCCATATTATGAATATGTTCTAATTATTTAACCAAATTTTAAAAAGGGATTGAAGGGTTTTTATTTCAAATATTCCATTAGAGACAATGTTGCAGTGATTATTCTTCAACCCATGTGGAAGACTACCTGGGGGCATACACCTAGAAGTGGAAGAGCTGGGTTGAATGGTGTGTACACCTTCCAACTTGATTAGATTATTCTCTAATGTAATTAAATTCTTTTATACTACTTAAAGTAAATGAGAAGTCTGTTTTCCCTATGTTTACCAGTACTGAGTATTTTATCCAATCATTTAATATTTATTGAGTGGTTCCCATGAACCAAATACTGATCTATGTGCTGAAGATGGAACAAGGAAAAATCAAAGATTTTTGCCTTCATGGAGGGGTTTTTATCATATTTAAAAAATTTTGTCATTGTCATGCCATGAAATGGTAGCTCTTAGTTATTTCAGTTTGTATGCCTCAGATTAATTGTGAGGTTACGTATTTTTTCATGTTTTTGTCCATTCTGTGAATTACTTAATGGTATCTTTAATCGCTTCCAATATTGGTAGTAAGTTTCTTATTTATATGTAAATTTTTGTTATTCAATGTTCTAAGCCTTCATCAGTGATACCCTTGCAAATTTTTGCTTCTGGTCAATACATAAAGTTAAACTTTGTTTATGGTGCCATTATTGAAATGAAAAATTTGATATTCATTTACTTGATGTTGTCAGCAGATTCTTAAAGATTTGTGCTTTTTGTGTGTAACAAAATTTTTCAGAGCAAAAACTTTGGGGATATAAATTCTTTTGCATTTTTTGTTTTCTATTTGTATTAATCTCTGTGTTCTTCAATTTTTTCATTCTATATTTAGTTTTTTATTTATATTTTTAATTTACTGGGTTGAGCAATCAACTCATTAATTTTGTCTTTCCAAGTTTTCAAATAAATGTATTTAAGTTTTTTCCAAGTAAACTCTGCTTCAGTTTTATCTTATAAGCTTTGATGGTTGTAAATATTTAGAAATTTTTATTGTAATTTCCTTATTAACTTATGAGTCACTTAATCCATTTTTAATTTCTAAAACATATTGAGTATTTTCAACTATCTTGTTTACTCTTATTTAAATTGCCTGTGACTGATGATCATTTTCACCACAACAGTCAAAGAAAATTATCCACAAGTCCTTTGTCACCTTGTATGTGCTAATTTTTAATACTGTATGTGTATCTGAGAACAATATTTTATTGTAAAGGACAAGTTTTTTGTTCATGTTTCTGTTTACTAAATCTTAGTTTTTGTGTATTTTAAAATCTCTTTATTGTGTCTTTTGTCATAAATGAAATTGTACCTAAGTATAACATTTTAAGCTGTCATTTTTTTTTTCTGTGCACTTAGAAGCAATGGCTTCATTGATTTCAGACATCTATTACTGCTGTTGGTTTGTCAGTTCTTCATTAACAAAATGCATTTTTCCCTAGTAGCTTTTAAAGTATTTCTCTATTCTTCATGATTATGATACAAAATATCTAGGTGTAGAATTATATTTATTTTTTTTATTCTCAGACTATTAATATGAAAACTTTTTTGTTCAAATTGGTTGATCCTAAATTTTTATCTTTCAGTATGACTTCTTGGTCATTTACTTTATATTCCTTTGCTAGAGTTTCTATTAGTTGTATATTTGAGCCTCTTAATCTCTCCTTCATTTTGCTTGCTTTTACTTATATTAAAGTTTTCTTTAGCGTTTTCTTATTAGCTTTGTTATTTTTGTCTTTTCATTTGTTCCTCATGTTCCTCTATTATTTTAACATATTAGTCATAGTTACTTTAAGATCTATGCCTGCTAATCTTAACTACTTTTGGTCTTGATTTTCAGTAGTATGGATTTTCTGTTGGTCTGCGTGTATTTTTTTCCTCTTGGTTATTAATCATATGGTCATGTATTTTTGTATGTCTAGTAATATTTTTATTCTAGGCATTATGTATTAAAAAAAACAGAATCCATATAATGTTTTCTTTCAACAGAGAGGATTTGCCTGTCTTTTATTAGTGCAGGCTGCTCACCTCAATTCAACTAGATATTAAACTGGGTCTGGAATGTGTTGCAGACATATTCTTTGGTAAGACTCAGTCTATCTCTTCCTCTCCCTGTTTCTGGCGCATCACACTCTGGAGTGTGAGCCTCCTGAGACTTTGTCTCCTAGGCCCTTAAAGATGGGGAAGGATGGGGAAGGATAAGAAAAGTCAGATCTGCCCTCCAGAGGATTTCAGTTTAGTGCTTCAGCCTCCTGCCCTATAATGTTTTTGAGGGAGAAACCAGCCATATGTGAGAACCCTGAAGTCACTCATTTTGTCACCTTCATGAATGTCAATCTCACTGCTGGTTTTTCTGTTTCCCAGCAATACCCTTCTGAAGGTGTCAAACCTGAGTTGTGAGAATCTCCCATAATCTCTTTGAAGTGATTTTTTCCCCCTCCAGTTACTAATAATTTTTATCATTATCAAACAATTATTGACACGTTTTAAGAGCTTAGTAGATGTTGTGCTCCATGCTAAACTCTAATCATTTAATTCTCATTTAATCCACACAATTGTTGTGAGCATTAAGTATTATTTCCACTCTATATTTAAGGGAAAACAAATTAAGTAAACTTTTCCATGTCTCAGTGAGAAGGCATAGAACAAATATTTAAAATAAAGAACATCTGACAAGCTCTTAACCACTATTTGTATTGTTTTTATATATCCAGTGCTTATTGTTTTAAGAAGTACTATACATCCTTGACTCTTACTCTGTTTATATTGTTTTATTTCAAGTGTTTCTGGAAAGAGGTGCTTACTTGTGCTATTTACAATTGACTGCTGCCTCATGCCTCATGAGATGACTTCTATGCCGGTCAGTCTATTGAACTAGTCTCAAAAGATTACCCTTTGGCCTCTTTTTTGTCTTGTATTGTATTATATGTTTTAAGGATTTTTAATTGAAATATAATGCACTGAAGTGCACTAAACAAACAGGCACTCAACTCAGTGAATTATTACAAAGTAAACACTCTTGTAAATGCCACTATGTTCAAAAAACATAACATTTTCATCTCCTGAGAGGTCCCCTTCATGTTCTTCCCCAAACTCTGCCTCTCCCTTGCTCCCCAAAGTTTACTATTGTTATAACTCTCAATGCTATAAATTAGTTTAGGCTGCTCTGGAGCTTCATATTAAATGGAATCAGACTCTATGTAATTTTTATTTTCTGGCTTATTTTGCATAACACTTTGAGTCATCTATGTTGCCACATAGAGCTACAGTTTATTTTTTGCTGGTTAGTGTTCCATTGTAAGAATATACACAATTTTATTTTTAACAGCTTTATTTGGGCATTACTGATATACTATGAACTGCAGATGTTTTAAGTGTGCAATTTGTTAGGCTTTAATATATGTCTATGTTCATAAAAATATCACTACAACCAAGATAACATATTGACCGCCTTCCAAAATGTCCTAGTGTGTGTTTTTAATTCTTCCCTTACACGCTGCTCTGCCTCATTCTCAAAGAATTGCTTATTTCCTTTCTATTACTAAAGTTTGTATTTTCAAAAATTTTTGTAAATTATACAGTATGTGCATTTTTTACACCTAGCTTTCATCACAATTACTTTAAAATTCATTCAACAGAAATCTTTATTTCTTTTTATTTCTGAGTAATATTTTATGGATCTATCAGATTTGTGTATCCACTCACATCCTGATATATATTTGAATTATTTTCACTTGTTCACTTTTACAAATAAAGCTGCTATAAACATTTATGTGTAACTTTTTATAAGAACACAAAATTTATTTCTCTGGAGGAAATACCTTGGAAGAGAATAACTAGGGCATAGTGTGGGCATGTGTTTAATTACTTAAGAAACTGAAAACTGCTTTCTAACACTTGAATGGTCAATCTTTTAAATTTTAGATATTCTGACAGGTATACATATTATAATTTTATTCAGTTTTTATAGCTAATGGGTGGTTAATTTCCAGGAATGTTACTGTGAATGTCAAAACAACAATGCTCTTAGAAGTAATATGTGAGAATTTCTTTATGACTTTGGGATATGGAAAGATTTCTTAAATAGAACATATGAGACCCATTAAAAGGAAAAAAGATGGATATATTGAACTACATTAATATTAAAAAATTCTGTTCATAAAAAGAAATACTGTTCATCAAAATTGAAGTACATTAAAAGTAAGAAATATTGTTAATTAAAAAGACACCATTATATGAGAAATCTTTTGGGAGTGGTGGAATTATTCTGTGTCTTGACTGTGGTGGTTTAGAAAGATATACAATGGTCAAAATTTATCAAAATGTACCCTTTAACTAGATCAAGCTTTTGTATGTAAATTATCCCTGAATAACATTGATCAAAGGAAAAAATAAATCAGTAATGGCACCATTAAGATAATGAAAAGGTTTTTTAATTGCTTCATCTACTCATCTTTTCTTGGTCTTCATGCTTCTTGCAGTCTCTGTGGCATTGGACCCCATTCACCATCTTTTTCCTGAGGCTTTTTTGGTTTCTCTGATGCTACTCTGTGATCTTTATTACTTTTCTAATTTTTTTTCAAATGCTCATTAGTTTCCAAATATAACTGAACAATGTGTTTGCCACTGTACCAGGTACTGGGAGTAGAAGAATGAAGAAATAAGGACTTTGTTTAGTGATCTTATTCCTGACTCTGATATAATTGGTAAGGATTGCTTAAGATTTTATAAAGACTTTTTTATTTTGTTTTAAATGCTAACTCTCAGTAATCTTTTCACTCTCAAAAATATAGACTTTGAACTCAGTTGGACAAACGAAAAATCTTGCCTCTACAACTTACTAGATAAATGATTTTGCGTAAGTTAGCTTCGATAACTGAGATAATGAAGACCTAGTTATCTCTCTTTTTTTTTTTTTTGAGACGGAGTTTCGTTCTTGTTACCCAGGCTGGAGTGCAATGGCGCGATCTCGGCTCACCGCAACCTCCGCCTCCTTGGTTCAGGCAATTCTCCTGCCTCAGCCTCCCAAGTAGCTGGGATTACAGGCACGTGCCACTGTGCCCAGCTAATTTTTTGTATTTTTAGTAGAGACGGGGTTTCACCTTGTTGACCAGGATGGTCTCGATCTCTTTTTTTTTTTTTTTGAGATGGAGTTTCGCTCGTTACCCAGGCTGGAGTGCCATGGCGCGATCTCGGCTCACCGCAACCTCCGCCTCCTGGGTTCAGGCAATTCTCCTGCCTCAGCCTCCTGAGTAGCTGGGACTACAGGCACGTGCCACCATGCCCAGCTGATTTTTTGTATTTTTAGTAGAGACGGGGTTTCACCATGTTGACCAGGATGGTCTCGATCTCTTGACCTTGTGATCCACCCGCCTCGGCCTCCCAAAGTGCTGGGATTACAGGCGTCAGCCACCGCACCCAGTCCCGACTTAGTTATCTCAAATGCAAACTAGAGATCATAATAATGTTTCTATTTATATGGCAGCAATTCATGTGGAATGCTTAGTTCAGTGCTTTCTATATAGAATATACTAAAACAATTTTAGTTGCCCTCTCCTCCTTCTCTTCTCATTCCTTCTCCACTGCTCTTCTCCTGTTTATCTTTCATATCCTTTTACTTAGCCTCCTCCTCTTTTTTCCTTCTCCTTTTCTCACTCCCACTTTTCTCAATCCTATTATTTTCTTCCTCCTCCTCATATAAGATTAAATCAGATTATGTAAGGAGATATATACACACACATCTACATCTGTGTGAGAGAGTGAGTGTGTATGTGTGTGTGTGTATCATTTCTATAATGCAGGTCCCATGTCATAATTCTCACTTATCCAAATACTAACCCTACAATCTCAACTTAAATTCAACCACATCTATGAATCTAGCCAGATGTGATCTCTCATTTCCGAAATTGTTTGGCATCTTGTCTGTGGCTTATTCTGTACCAGCCAGCAGCATTACTTTGACAACACAGCTTTCACCATAAAATATAATCCATTTTAGGCAGGGCTATGTCTTAAATAGCACTTGACATAGGTCTTGATACTCCAAGTCCTTACAATATAATTAAATAAGTTAATAAACAATGTGTATGTATATATGATAATTATATTCATGGCAAATATCAGCCTATTACTTTGTTGACTACCTTAATAGATGAAAATCTTCTCAAGGACAAGATGCTTAATAATTATTTTTTCATTTTCAAATAGTAAACATATTATGAGCACAAAAATTGTGAGATCCAAGAAGGCATGAATCTTTGATTTGTTCACTGATGTATCCCTAGCACCTAGAGCAGTGCTTGACCTTGGCACATAAACAATGATCAATAAATGTTTGTTATCTGAAGAATAATGTAGGAAATTAATCTTATAGCTATATTTTTATATAAAAATGTCTCTATTACTTAACAATCAGGAAGTATCTTATCTGAGAAACAAAGATAGGAAGACACAAAATTCCTTGCAAGTGTAACACAACTACTGAAAGAATTTCAAAGAATGTTTTTGTCATGATATAGTGTTCTAGGAATCATCATAGTCATATTGTCCCAAAAACACATTGCTCTGACTAGATCTAGTTGAAAGTCAATAATTTTGGAGGTGGAAGATTACTGAGAGTTTTAAGCAAAATGAAAAATAATATTTTCAAAATTGTAAGCAATCCTTACCAATCATATCAGAGTCAGGGGCCACTGAATGAGATCACCAAGCAAGGCCCTTATTTGCTTTTGAAACTTAAAAATGAGTAAATGAAATTAAGAGAACAATTCCATTTATAATAAAAATAAAAGAATAATTAGAATAAATTTAACAAAAGAAGTGCACAGCTTGTATAGTATAATGAAAACTACAAGAAATCATTCAAAAAATTAAAGATCTAATAAATAGATTCTCATGTTCATGGATTTGAAGAATTATATTGTGAAGATGGTGATACTAATTAAATTGTATGACAGAATTAATGCAGCTTCTATCTAAATCTCAGCAACAGTTTTTGCAAAAATTGAAAAGTTGTTCCTAAAATTCATATGGAAATGCAAGGAACCCAGAATAGCCAAAACAATCTTAAAATAGAACAAAGTTGGAGAACTCACGTTTGCCTATTTCGAAACTTACTACAAAGCTAGTGTAATCAAGATTGTGTGATACAGGCATAAGGTTATACATATTCATCAATGGAATAGAACTGAAAGTCCAGAAATAAGCCCATACATTTATGCTGAACTGACTTTTGATAAGGATGCCAAAACAATTCAATGGTAAGAGAGTAATTTTTTTCAAGAAGTGGTGCTGGGTCAAGTGGATATCCACAGTTAAAAGATTAAAATTGGACTCCTACTTTGTATCACACACACACACACACACACACACACACACACACAAGATTAAAATGAATCATAGACCCAAATGTGGAAACTAAAATTATAAATTGTTACAAGAAAACAGGCAGTAATCTTTATGACCCTGGATTAGTCAATGATTTCTTACATATGACACCAAAAAAAAGGTGACAAAAGATAAAATAGATAAATTGGACATAATTAACATATCAACATATCAAAATTTAAAACTTTTGTATTTTCATAACTCAATGAAATAAGAGAGGACTCAAACAGATGGAAAAACATTCCATGCTCATGGTTAGGAAGAATCAATATCGTGAAAATGGCCATACTACCCTAAGTAATCTACAGATCCAACACTATCCCCATCAAGCTACTAATGACCTTCTTCACAGAACTGGAAAAAACTACTTTAAACTTCATATGGAATCACAAGAGAGCCTGCATAGCCAAGACAATGCTAAGCAAAAAGAACAAAGCCAGAGGCATCACACTGCCAAACTTCAAACTATACTACAAGGCTACAGTAATCAAAACAGCATGGTATTGGTACCAAAACAGAGACATAGACCAATGGAACAGAACAGAGGCCCCAGAAGCAACACCACACATCCACAACCATCTTATCTTTGACAAAACCAACAAAAACGAGCAATGAAGAAAGGACTCCATGTTTAATAAATGGTGTTGGGAAAACTGGCTAGCAGTGTGCAGAAAGTAGAAACTGGACCCCTACTTGTCACCTTACACTAAAATCAACTCCAGATGGATCAAAGATTTAAACATAAAACCTAACATCATAAAAACACTACAAGAAAACCTAGGCAAAACTATCCAGGACATAGGCATAGGCCAGGACTTCATGACTAAAACAGCAAAAGCAATGGCAATAAAAGCCAAGATAGACAAATGGGATATATTTAAACTCCAGAGCTTCTGTACAGCAAAAGAAACCATCATTAGAGTGAATTGGCAACCAACAGAATGGGAAAAATGTTTTGCAATCTACCCATCTGACAAAGGGCTAATATCCAGAATCTACAAAGAACTAAAACAGATATACAAGCAAAAAACAAACAACCCCATTAAAAAGTGGGTGAAGGATATGAACAGACACTTTTCAAAAGAAGACATATATGAGGCCAAGAAACATGAAAAAATGTTCATCATCACTGGTCATTAGAGAAATGCAAATCAAAACCACATTGAGATACCATCTCACACCAGTTAGAATGGTAGTCATTAAAAAAATCTGGAGACAACAGATGCTGGAGAGGATGTGGAGAAATAGGAACACTCTTACATAGTTGGTGGGAGTTTAAATTAGTTCAACCATTGTGGAAGACGATGTGACAATTTCTCAAGGACCTAGAAATAGAAATTCCATTTGACCCAGAAATCCCATTACTGGGTATATACCCAAAGAACTATAAATCGTTCTACTATAAAGACACATGCACACGTATGTTCATTGCAGCCCTGTGTACAATCACAAAAACCTGGAACCAACCCAAATGCCCATCGATGATAGACTGGATAAAGAGAATGTGATACATATACACCATGGAATGAATACTACACAGCCATAAAAAACAGTGAGTTCATGTCCTTTGTAGGGACATGGATGAATCTGGAAACCATCATTCTCAGCAAACTGACACAAGAACAGAAAGCCAAACACGGCATGTTCTCACTCATAGGTTGGTGTTGAACAATGAGAACACGTGGACTCAGGGAGAGGAGCATCATACACTGGGGGCAGTTGGGGGGTTAAGGGAGAGACAGTGGGGGGTGGGGAGGGAGGGGGTGGGGAGGGAGGGGAGGGTGGGGAGGGATAATAACATGGGAAGAAATGGCATATATAGTATGCACCTAAAGTAAAATAAATAAATTTAAAAAAATGAAAAGGTGATCCACAGAATGAAAACATAGATTCAGAATATTTAAAGAACTCTTACAAGTCAACAATAAAAAGACAACCCAATTTAAAAATGGACAAATAATTGGAGTAGACATCCAGTGAAGATATACAAATTAAAAAAAAGATATACAGATGACCAATAAGCACATAGAAAGATGCTCAACATCATTAGTCATTAGGGAAATGTAAATTAAAATTATGAGGTAATACTTCAAACCCTCTAGGATGTCTAAAATAAGGAAGGCAGAATAGTAACAATTGTTAATGAGTATGTGGAGAAATTGTAAACCTTATACATGGTTGGTAAGATTTCAAAATTGGGCAGCTACTTTGGAAAACAATTTGGCAGTTTCTCAAAATGTTAAACATAGAATTAATAGAATTACATATAATCCAACAATTCTATTTCCAGGAGAAGCAAAATCACAGGTGTGTATACAAACGTGCACATGCATGTTCCCAGCAGTATTATTCATCATAGCCAAAAGGCAGAAAATAATCTAAATGTCCATTAACTGATGTATAGTTAAACAAAAAGTGGTATATTCATACAATGGAACATTTTGGTCTTACAATGAAATGATGTACTGATTTATGCTATAATACAGATAAACCTTGGAAATAATATCTCAATAAGTCAGACACAAAAGGTCATGCATGGCATGATTTTATTTGTATAAAATATCCAACATGGTCAAATACATAGAGATAGAAAGAATATTAGAGGTTCCCAGGGTCTGGGAGAGCTGAGGGAGTGACTGATTTCTGATAAAGGAATTCATTATGGGATGATAAAATGATCTAAAATTACACAGTGTTAATGGTTGCACAACTTTGTGAATATGTATACTAAAACCTAATGATTTTTACACTTTAAAAGGGTACATTTTATGGTCTGATAATTATATCTCAAAAAAGCTACATTAAAAATCAGGTGCTGGGCTGGGCGTGGTGGCTCATGCCTGTAATCCCAGCACTTTGAGAGGCCAAAGCAGGCAGATCACAAGGTCAGGAGATTGAGACCATCCTGTCTAACACGGTGAAACCCCATCTCTACTGAAAACACAACAAAATAGCTGGGTGTGGTGGCACGTGCTTGTAGTTCCAGCTACTCGGGAGTCTGAGGCGGGAGAATTGCTTGAACCTGGGAGGCGGAGGTTGCAGTGAGCTGAGATCACACCACTCCAGGCTGGGCGACAGAGCAAGACTTCGTCTCAATCAATCAATCAATCAATCAATAAACAACAAAAAAACCAGGGGCTTTGATGGTAAAACAGAACAAAACAAAACATACGAGTGTTATTTAACAGGGATGAGATATTCAGCTCATATATTAAAACAAAAACAGATTATAGTGGAAAAGCAAGCTCCCCTGACCTCCAATTCTTCCATGAGGCATGACCTGATGGGAAGTGACAGGCAGTGCATAAACACTTAGGAGACAACTCCATTTGGGATTCTCAAGTTGTGTAATAAGGCTTATCTTTAAGGCAATTTAATTGTACTTTTAAATGACAGTCTATCCATGGGCTCAGCTTCACAAAGATTGCTGTAACATCTTTATCTGCGGTAACACTCTTTAAAGGAATACACAATGTTGCATGTCTTTGCACGTTTGCCAACATAGGCTTCCTCTTGGAGTCTCTGTGTGGGCGTCTGTTGGGATATCCCTTTAACAAAGCAGCATCAACTGTGTGAGTTGAAACCTTATCCCTTTTGTAATTTTCACAGATTTGATGTGGGATGATACAAAGCTGGATTTTGTTCCTCCCCACTTTGTCTGTGAATCAAAAATATGAACATTTACACCCCAGCCTAGTGGATGCTTAAAATAAAACCAGACCCTGGTCATGGGTGGCATGAAGTGCTTATTTAAGCTTTTCTTAATAAGAAGTGTCATGGTTTGGATAGAGAGGGGCTTCATTTATGGGAAAACCTAAGTTAACAGAGAGTGTGGATATCCTGAGGGAACCCTGGCTCTATTACCATTTTTTTATTGTTGTTGCCATAAAGTTTGTAAACAGTGGTATGTCCTTTTAATACTGAATCTTGTATCTAAAGCTTTGCCAGCAAAAAAGTAATACGGTGTCAAAATCTCAACAGCAAAGCTCCAAACTGTTCTGGGATGAAAAGTATGAGAGAAAAACTTATACAGAGTCAAACATGAGATCCTCTCTTTCCAATTGTATATTTTTCTCTCTCTGCATAGCAAATTAACACAAACTGAGAGGTATAAAACAACAAATTTTTTATCTTACTTTTTTTTGGAGGTCAAGTGTCCAGTGTCTGTGACTAGATTCTCTGCCCAATGTCTCATCAGATTAAATTAAGATGTCACTAGGTCAGAGGTTCCCATCTGGGCTTGGTCTTCTTCCAAACTCACTGATTGTTATCAGAATTCATTTCCTTGTGGTTTTAGGACCCTGGGTACCTATTTTCTTTCTAGCTATTAGCCAGGGACCTTTCTCAACAATGATAGGATTTTGGAGTTATTTCCCATAGTAGTGGCCCCTATGGATATTCACAGCATGGATATTGGTCTTCTTCTAGGCCAGTGGGAACATCTGTCTAACCTCTTCTGTGACCAGTTGTAGAAAAGTGTCATATTTTAAAGGGGTCAGGTGATTAGGTCATGCCCACCCAGATTGTCTCCCTATTTTAATATAATCTAATTATGGGAGTAAAATCCATCACAGTCCCACTCCTAAGGATTATGCAGGGGATGTCCACCAGCAAGGTGGGAAATCTACAGGCCCATTTTAAAATTCTGCCTTGTATACCTCTGCTTCTTATTTTGAAGAAATGAGTCTTCCTCTAAATCCTTAATGGCACACAAAGGCTTTAGAGTGCTATTTAACTGAATGATTGTGTTTTGTGTATAAATAAAGCCCTAAAAGGTTGGAGCTGGTAAAGGGTGGAAGACAGGCTAGGTGTGAAGAGAAGGGCATAACAGCCCTGATTTATTTAATCACAGGTAAACTTAGATTTAGTTCTGTTTGCATCTGCCTTTAAGAGATCAAAATCTCTCTGGCATTCTTTGTAGCACTTGATTTTCTTGTCTTTAAAAGGATGCATATATATTTTCATGACTGACAGTTGTTGAATTAGGTAAGTACAACTTTAGCAACTTCTCCATTGATGTAAGTTTATTTGCTTACCTCCTTTTGAACAGTCATTAAAAGTATGCACTAATAGGAATATTGGAAACTTGTGTTGGATTCAATTGACATTTTCCAAAGATAACATATCAGCCATGATTCATGAAATCTACATACAAATGTAAATACTGAATACCTGAGAAAACATACATAATTTTCCCCCTAGGTATCTTTTTTTTCCATTGAAGAGGAAGTATTGTGTATTTTAAAGATGTTAGTGAGTTTAGATGCTCTTTGGTGCTCTTTACTCTTATGATTAGAATTTAAATTAAGAACAGCTAGGGAACAGAAGAATTTTCCTGCTAGAAGTAAAAAAGAAGTGAGTTGAATGCTGTTCAGGAAAAAAATAGAAAGGATTGAGAAAAAGAACAGGAATAGGGTATTTTCCCTGGAGAATTTTAAAGCGATTTCAAGAAAAATAACAATTGTGAAAATAAATTATACTAATCTATTCATTAATTTCTTTAATTCAGAGCCCACTAAAACACGTCTCCAAGAAAGCTTGAGATGACCTGTTCTGCCCAATTAATCTTGAAGTATTGAAAATCAATTAGTTACAATAAACAGAACCATTCTCATTATTTTAAGCAGCTCGCAATTAGCTTCATAGAAAGATAAACTTACACAAAGCTTTAAGTAGAAAGACATGCTGCCATTAAAAATATATATAGTGTATTCCTTCTTTCTAATTCTAAATCTCTTTTGCACTACCAGAACCAGCTTCTGATAGTGAATTCAAACTTTTACCAAGTGGTCTGCTTTTTATAGAACTGATTTAAATATTGAAACGCTAGATTTTTCCTTCACAGTATGTGCAACAGAAACTGAAATTTTTCTGTGAATGTACACATAACATGGTACCAGTTTTTGTTTGCTATACTTTCAGCCTGCATGCAATATAGAAGGAAATATGTTTAATCCTTTTCTCATTCCTTCTAGCCACTGGGGGACTTGGCTTGCCAAGGTATCCCTGCCTGGCCGCAGCCAAAAAGGACTCCTTATTCCTCTCTCATTAAATACAGTAGATTTGCTTGATAGAATCTTTTTGCTTGCCTGTCTATCTGGCGTGCTAACTAACTGTTTTGCATCTGCAGTTTCCAAGGTATTCATTTGCTCACCAGAAAAAAAAAAAAAAGACTAGAAAAAAAGCATAATCTGCATATTTCCTACATTAGTACGTTGATTCATTATGTCATTTTCAAAAGAGGGACAATATTATGACTCAGGAGCACGGAGGGAAATAAATGGAACATTTTATTTCTTTGTTGGTTCAATAAGTGTACATGTGATGGTGACATGAACTAATTGCATAGTTACCATGAAATAATATGCTTTATTTTTCTGTAATAATGTAGTAACTACATATTAACTTCTTAGAAAACAATGGTAATTATACAGTAATGTGATCATGGTGCTGTTTTATTTTCCTAAAAACTATGCAATTAACCATACATAAAGTAAAAAATACACTACTTCTCAAGAAATATGTACACTTGCTTAAAGGGTTTCTTCCTTGGTTTTCTGACCCTAACTGCTTTCTCTCATTTCAAGACTAAATTTACACTACTAAAAGTCTAAATCTAAATCCTTTCCACAATCTCTCTTCTTCAAGCCTGAGAACCTGTTCATCCTTTAGAGTTCTATTATGAGGTTTAGAACTGAAGCATAAAACTGAAATACTGTGTAGGGCTTTATGTTAAGTAACCCAGAAGTCACTTAGAATGGCAAAAATAGCAAAGCCAAGAGATGGCTTTAGCAGACTGTCTTTGGGTAAACTGGCTATGCAGAAGCTCTAAGCCCTTCTGGCATGTTTCCCACTGAGTTAAGCTGGGCTGAGTAGCCTGAAAGAAGGGCACACATTTAGCTTCCAGGGTGAAGCAGCGTGGAAAGCACTGGTTGCACTTCCTCTGCTGGATGATCTGTGAAATACACACAGTCTTGGTGAGAGGAGAGCAGAGAAGAAAGGGCTCCTCCGTGTTTCAGTAGGCAGAGGGGGTTTCAGGACTTTCAGAAAATAACTTCTCTATAAAAAAGAAATATTTCAAAATGGAATTGCTCTAGGCACTGTTTAAGTGTGTGTATAGGTGCATGATGGGGGAAAAAAGAGATTCACATAGGAAAAGAGGCTTAGATGCAGGGCCAGGAAAACAAGGCAGATAGGAAGAAAGATGAAGACACAAAAGCATAATGACTGAGAGACAGCAAGAGAATGAGAGAATGGAGAGGATAGAGAGGAACAGAGACAGTGACAAAAAGAACAGAGAAGAAGGCGTAGACAGAGCCGGAGTAACAGAGAAAGACAGAAACACAGTGAGAGAGAGACAGAGACAAAGGGAGTAAGAAGTGGAATAAATGATATCAAGAGATAGAAGAAGCAGAGAGAGAGAAACCCAAAGAAAGAAAGAGAAATCATGGCATAGGGGGATACAGATAGAGAAAGAATTTGTGTGTTTGTGTGAGAATATATGATATACATATGTATATGCATGTATTTTAAGATGAATGTGAAAATGTTCTGAAAATGTTCTGCATAGGGCCTTCCTGGTTTTTGGTCAGACTTGTTCTAACTATTTTTGGAGTTGTATGAAGGCCAGAGGCAATGCTTCTGTTCATTATAAAATTGCATTGCATTTTCAACTTTTGGTTTGGCACCAAGAGATGAATCATAGAGCCTCGGAGGAGTACTGTCATTTTTCTCTGTGGTCTAATTTAAATTCTGTATCAAATACCATTGCAACAGTGACTTTTAACATTTTGCATGATTTATGCTGTTAATGAGCAAAGAACCAGAGCAGGTTGGGATGGTCTCTATAAAGGGAGTGAAGTAAAATAAAATCCTGCACACAAACCTTGCAGAAATATTGCAGCTCCAAACTGATCACCTTAAGCACTTGCTTCTACTTGATGCAAATGAAGTATCATTTTTCCTTGACCTGGGTGACTGGATGACCTGAGTGACTGGATAGAATTCTTGCCCACAGACAGAACTAATTGATTGGAGAAAAAAAATGCCCCAAAGGTAGAAGAAAGCCACAAAGTCACCTGATTGAATCCAAAAGATAAGCATTTTAGTCCAAAGAAACAAGGAAGACATAAAAACCTTGAAATCTGGAGTTACTGAAGTTGAATTCATTGCATTTTGGCCTGGAGGTCTAGGCTTCAAGTTCTAAATTTTCTAAAATGTGACCTGTATGGTTTGAAAATAATATTGCCATGTGTTGATAGAGCACTTTGTAATGAATTAAGAAAGGCATAAAGAACCCAGTCCCTTAAATTTACCAGCAACTTGCCGTATAATCCTGCATAACGCATTTTGGCCTGAGCTATGCCACTCATGACTCTAATCTTCTGTGCATCACCCCATTCCACTTTTCTCTTTTATTTTAAACCTGAAATGTTAATAAAGCAAAATTGATAGTTGATTCAAGAAGAATTTGAAAGGGAATCAGGAGGTGGTTTAAAACCATCCACTCAACCAATATAAATAAAGACTTCTGCACCTCCCTACTTCACGGGCAATGTGCTGTGCTGGTAACTGTGTGCTCACAGCGTTCACCATAGGTTGAAGCTTTATCCATTTTACAGGCTGACTTTTGCCCATTCCAAATTTATATGTTGATGTTCTAATCCCCAGTACTGTACCTCAGAAAATGACTGCATCTGTAGATAGGGCCTTTGAAGCGGTAAATTAAAATGAGGTCAATAGGGTGGGTCCTAATGTAAAATGACTGATGTGTATAAAAAGAGGAAATTACGATGCAGACAGGTACAGAAGAAAGACCATGTGAAGAAACAAGGAGAAGATGGCCACCTACAAGCCAGGGCAAGCAGTTTCAGAATAAGTCAACCCTGCTGATACCTTGATCTCAGACTTCTAGCATCCAGAACTGTGAGAAAATAAATTTCTGGTGTTTAAGCCACCCAGTTTGTAGTACTTTGTTATGGCAGCCCTAGCAAACAAATACGCTATTATTCTCTGTGCCAAGAATCAGGTTCAGAGTGTGAGAACTTCTTAACTAATGAAAGCTGCACTTTATCAATGATGAAATTCTTTTATGATATTTGAGTATAAATTAACTAATCATCTTAAAAATGATACTTAGAGCAATGGTTTACTCTAAAAATATACTTGATAGCCTCCTCAGTAGCCCCATGTTTTATTTACCAATGCATGTGGAAGGTGAAAAAGCCCTTCTTTCTATACTGCACTGTCTCTGTGGGGTAATGTTCAGAAGCCCAGATATTCTTTCTCTTGGCAATAACACCACATCTCTTT
Source organism: Aotus nancymaae (assembly GCF_030222135.1). Classification (NCBI taxonomy): domain Eukaryota; kingdom Metazoa; phylum Chordata; class Mammalia; order Primates; family Aotidae; genus Aotus; species Aotus nancymaae. The sequence continues at coordinate 32,370,962 of NW_026988455.1, forward strand.
CTTCTATCCACATCTTCCCTAGGTGTGCAGAGAGACTATTACTCCTGTCCTCTGTCTCTCCTTCAGTGTCCTTTCTTCACCCCTTTCTCTGAATGACTCACTTCTTTGTAACATCCTTTGGAAGCCACATCTTCTCTCCTGTGATGTTGCTTACTTCCTGCTTTGCTCTCTGTTCTCCCTTTAAAACTTTTGTTAACCATATCTTCTATTTTGAAGTCGAAAGTAGCCTAGCTAATATATGGTCCCAGAACTGTTTGTTACTAGGTTTGTTGCCAGTTCATGGGGAGATAAGAACCTTTCACCAGTCATGTAAGTTAACTTTATTACCAAATTCACTGTTTAGTTTGTCTATTCAGCTATTATTATTATGATTATTTGAACAGTAGCAGTAGCAGATGTAGCCAGCCCTTCTCAAAGAAGGAAAAAGCATGTTGATTTAGTCAGGCTCAAGCTACGTACCTCGTCAAGGTCCAGCACATTGAGTAGAGCTGGTCGATGTCTTCTACTTGCCCCCTTTATTCCACAAAGCTATCTTACCTTTGGAGTGCCAACAATCTTGTTTCTCCAGCTCTATTTTCTTCTTCAGGTTCCTAAATGTAGATGTTTTCCTTTTTTTTCTTATTTTTTTTTAAATTTAACCTTGTCCCTCCTCTACTCCCTTAAGTCTTTTTCCAACTTAGAGTATTGTCCTGCATATTGATAGCTGCCCATGAAAGATACTCTGGTTCTCCCATAATTTATACTGGAAGAAATTTGAGCCTTTTGCTAGATGTAGTTCTTTTCTGTTCATAGAACATATAGTAGATCATCAAGATTTTCTTGCCTTTCAGCAATTCACTTACACATTTTATTCACTGGGCATTGCCTGAACTTGCTCATTGCCTTCACTAGAATGGCAAGTATATTGTACTATGTTACATTATGCCTTTTTATGTTTTCTCTTTTTCAAAAAGGGGAGAAAATGAAAGAGTGCTCAGGTATCAGTATCTCCAATGGAAAAAATTAGAATTCTTTCTGTTTTGTCCTGAACTCCTCGTTATGAGTTCTTTCTAGAATTCATTGTCCAACATCTATCTATGGATTAGGAAGTAGCATTTATGAGTTAGCAGGTGGGTATTTGAGGAAGAACATTCTTGAGCTCACTCCCTACCCACACCTTCATCTACAGGTCAGGTGGCTACTTGTTTCTCCCTGGGAGTGATCTTTTCAGGGAAATGTTCTGTCAAAGGTCTTCTCTTGTTTCTCCTTCCCCCCACCATGACCCATGGTGCAGTAACTCTAGAACATCAGGAGGTCATGCACTTTTTTTCCTTCCTTGCTCTCTTGCTCTTTATTTTTTTTGCAGATTTCCATCATCTTGCTTTAGTTTTTCCGATTTGTCCTGGCAATTCTGCTGCTGCTTCAGAAGGCTTCAACTTTCCCCAAGTTCATCATTATCTGCTACTACTCAGTGACATTTAGTCCAATGCTTCTCTTCTGCTTTTCAGCAGCTGCTCCTGTAATGCAATCTCCATTTCCCCATTGTTTTTGTTTTTCTGTGTAAATTCTTCACCCTAAACATGCCACTCCAGTTTATCTCACTAGGATTCCATGTAGCTCATTGTTTCCTGTTTGCTAGGAGGAAGTATTTTCATAGTTCATATATATTCTAAAAAATAGCATGGTCACTGCAAAAATATAGATTTAAGAATCCAGGGCTCAGATTCTCCTTATGTCTGTTTTTTCTATTGGGTTTAATATAGGTAATCACAAAGTCTTCCAATAAGTGGGACTAGTTGACTAGGTGGAGACTGCAGGAAGGAAGATACTCTTGGCAGTGGATAGGATAGGATTTATGCAATGAAATGTCTAAACTTATTTCTCAGCCAGAGATAACTTGAATGTTTTACCATACATTTAACTTCTTATTGTTTATTCTATTTGAGTTAAAGTAAAATTATGGCTTGTCAATTTTATAATACACCAGTGTTGTTTGGCAATGGCTCTTATTCTGAAGTCTAGAGCAGTAGACCACAGCAACTGAGAATTTGACTGTTGAAGTTAAACCAAATTACATTCTAAACTCTGCTTTACCGCTTACAGGTATGTGGACAAGGGCAAGTTATTCATCTTGTCTGGGACTTAGCTTTCCACTATATCAAGTAGGGATAAGCATACCTTCTTGCAGTGCTATCAGGAATCCAACGATACAAATAAATCTAAAAGTTTTTGTACCTCTTATTAAAAAAAAAATGACTGGGAGGAGGATCCAAGATGGCTGATTAGGAGCAGCTCAGGATTGCAGCTCCCAGCAAAGCACAGAGGGTGAGTGGATGCCACATTTCCAGATGGATTTTTATTGCCCACAGACCAGGAGATTCCCAAGCAGAGGAGCCCCACAGGTCACCAGCGCAGCTGTTTTGGCCAGTGTGGCAGGTCTCCGCACAAAATACACGGGTCCAGGTGCCATTTTAGCTAGCAATTGTAGCTCCTTGGATACAGAGTTGCCCAATCAACTGATAAAAAGGGGACTGAAACAAGGAGCCAGGCCAGGAAATTCCCAGGCAAAAAAGCACCACGAATCTCCAGCACAGAGTTTGAGCTGGCGCAGGGGGTCGCTGCTTGGGAAATCACACAGACCCGGGTACCTTTGCAACAGGCATCTGGAACACCTGGGAGATAGAGTCACCTATTCAACTGAAAAAAAGGGGACTAAAACAGGGAGCCAGGCCAGGAGATTCCTGGGTGAAAAATTTTCATGAGCCTCCAGCAGCTGTTTCAGCTGATGCAGCAGGTCTACACACAAGAAATCACACAAATCCGGGCTCCATTTCAACTGGTGACTGGGATGCCTGGGAGACTGAGTCACCTGTTCAACTGAAAAAAAAAAAAGGGGGTCTGAGGCAGGGAGCCAGGTGATCAGGCTCGGCCAGTCCCACCCTCACAAAGACCAGCAATCTGAAATGCTCTGGATGGAGAGTTTCACAGCAAGCACAGCTGAACCCAGGATGGTCCAGCTCTGTGGGAGAGGGGTGTCCACCATTACCGAGGCAGTCCACCACTACCAAGGTAGTCTGCCATTGCTGAGGCAGCCTGCCATTACCAAGGCAGTCCGCCATTACAGAGACACCATTACAGAAGTGGACCACCATTGCCTAGGCAATTCTAACTATACTCCTAAAAACAGGACTGCAGGGAAGTTCACACGGCAGCTGGGTGGAGCCCACAGCAGCTCAGCAAAGCCATTGCAGGCAGATTGTGACTAGGCTGCTTCCTTGCTGGGCAGGGCAGCCCTAAAAAAAGGCAGCAGCACAACAGAAACTTATAAATAAAGCCCTAACTTCCTGGGACAGAGCACCTGGGGAAAAAAAAGGCGTTTATGAGTTCTGCTGCAGCAGAGTTAAACATACCTGCCCAGCAGCTCTGAATGGAACAACAGAGCTCACAGCTCAGCACTTGAGCTCCTATGAAGGACAGACTTCTCCTCAAGCAGCTCCCTTACCCTGCTATATCCAAAGAGTCACCTCATAAAGGAGAGCTCAGAATGACATCTGACGAGTATCCTTCTGGGACAAAGATAGAAGAAGAAGAAACTAGCAGCAACCCTTACTGTTCTGCAGCCACAGCAGGTGGTCCCCAGGCAAGCAGGGCCTGTAGTGGACCTCAGCAGTCCTACAGCAGAGGGGCCAGACTGTTAGAAGGAAAACTAAGAAACAGAAATAACTTCATCATCAACAAACAGGATGTCCACTCAGAGACCCCATCTGAAAGTCAACAACTACAAAGATGATAGGTAGATAAATCCACAAAGATGGGAAGAAACCAGCACAAAAATGTTGAAAACACTTAAAACCAGAACGCCTCTCCTCCAAGGGATCACAACTCCTCACCAGTAAAGGAACAAGGCTGGATGGAGAATGAGTCTGATGAATTGACAGAAACAGACTTCAGAAGGTGGGTAATAAGAAACTTCTCTGAGCTAAAAGAACATTTCTAACCCAATGCAAAGAAACTAAGAACATTGAAAAAAGGTTTGATGAAATGCTAACGAGAATAAACAGCTTATAAATGAATTGATGGAGCTGAAAAACACAACACGAGAACTTTGAGAAGCATACACAAGTTTCAACAGCCAAATTGACCAAGCAAAAGAAAGGATACAAGAGGTCGAAGATCAACTCAATGAAATAAAATGAGAAGGCAAGATTAGAGAAAAAACGGTAAAAAAAAAAATGAACAAAGTCTCTAAGAAATATGGGTCTATGTGAGAAGATCTCATCTACGTTTGATAGGTGTACCTGAATGTGATGGAGAGAATGAACCCAAGGTGGAAAATACTCTTCAGGATATTATCCAGGAAAACTTCCCCAACCTAGCAAGGCAGGCCAATACTCAAGTCCAGGAAATACAGAGAACACCACCAAGATATTCCTCAAGAAGAGCAACCCCAAGGCACATAATTGTGAGATTCACCAGGGTGGAAATGAAGGAGAAAATGCTAAGGGCAGCCAGAGAGAAAGGTCGGGTGACCCACAAAGGGAAGCCCATCAGACTTACAGCGGATGGACTGTAAGTCCATCTTCTGGCTTCTAGAAACCCTACAAGCCAGAAGAGAGTGGAGAACAATATTCAACATCATTAAAAGAACTTTCAACCCAGAATTTTATATCCAGCCAAACTAAGCTTCATAAGCAAAGGAGAAATAAAATCCTTTATGAAGGAGCAATTACTCAGAGGTTTCATCATCACCAGACCTAGTTTACAAGAGCTCCTGAAAGAAGCACTAAACATAGGAACAACCAGCACCAGCCACTCCAAAAACATACCAAATCGTAAAGAGCATCAACACAATAAAGAAACTGCATCAACTAATGGGCAAAACAGCCAGCTAGCATCAAAATGGCAGGATCAAATTCACACATAACAATATTAACCCTAAATGTAAATGGGCTAAATGCCCCAATCAAAAGACACAGACTGGCAAATTGGATAAAAAGCCAAAACCAGTTGGTGTGCTGTATCCAGGAAACCCATCTCACATGCAAGGATACACAAAGGCTCAAAATAAAGGGATGGAGGAAGATTTACCAAGGAAATGGAGAGCAAAAAAAAAAAAAACAAAAAAAAAAAAAACAGGAGTTGCAATCCTAGTCTCTGATGAAATAGACTTTAAACCAACAAAGATCAAAAGAGACAAAGAAGGACATTACATAATGGTAAAAGGATCAATGCAACAAGAAGAGCTAACTATCCTAAATATATATGCACCCAATACAGGAGCACGCAGATACATAAAGCAAGTTCTTATTGACTTACAAAGAGACTTAGACTCCCGAACAATAATAGTGGGAGACTTTAAAACTCCACTGTCAATATTAGACATATCAATGAGACAGAAAATTAACAAGGATATCCAGGACTTGAACTCAGATCTGGACCAAGCAAACCTAATAGACATTTACACAATTCTCCACCCCAAATCCACAGAATATACATTCTTCTCAGCATATCACACCTACTCTAAAATTGACCACATAATTGGAAGCAAATCACTCCTCAGCAAATGCAAAAGAACAGAAATCATAACAAACAGTCTCTCAGACCACAGTGCAATCAAGTTAGAACTCAGAATCTAGAAACTAACTCAGAACTGCACAGCATCATGGAAACTGAACAACTGGCTCTTGAATGTTGACTGGATAAAGAATGAAATGAAGGCAGAAATAAAGATGTTCTTTGAAACTAACGAGAACAAAGACACAACATACCAGAATCTCTGGGACACATTTAAAGCAGTCTCTAGAGGAAAATATATAGCAATAAGTGCCCACATGAGAAGAAAGGAGAGATCTAAAATCGACACCCTATTATGAAAATTGAAAGAGCTAGAAGAGCAAGATCAAAAAAACTCAAAACCTAGCAGAATGCAAGAAATAACTAAGATCAGAGCAGAACTGCAGGAGATAGAAACACAAAAAACCCTTTAAAAAATCAATAAATCCAGGAGCTGATTTTTTGAAAAGATCATCAAAATAGAAGACTGCTAGCCAGATTAATAAAAAAGAAAAGAGAGAATAGTCAAATAAATGCAATAAAAAATGATAAAGGGGATATCACCACAGAATCCACAGAAATAGAAACCATCATCAGAGATTATTACAAAAAACTCTATGCATATAAACTAGTAAACCTGGAAGAAATGGATAAATTCCTGGACACTTGCATCCTCCCAAGCCTAAACCAGGAAGAAGTCGAAACCCTGAATAAACCAATAACAAGGGCTGAAGTTAAGGCAGCAATTAATAGCCTACCACCCAAAAAAAGCCCAGGTTCAGATGGATTCACAGCCGAATTCTACCAGATATACAAAGAGGAGCTGGTACCATTCCTTCTGATTCCAAACAATCCAAAAAGAGGGATTCCTTCCCAAATCATTTTATGAGACCAACATCATCCTGATACCAAAACCCTCAAAGACTCAACAAGAAAAGAAAACTTCAGGCCAATATCCATGATGAACATAGATGCAAAAATCTTCAATAAAATACTGGCAAACCGATTGCAACAGCCCATCAAAAAGCTTATCCACTATGATTAAGTAGGACTCATCCTGGGGATGCCAGGCTGGTTCAACATACGCAAGTCTACAAATGTAATTCACCACATAAACAGAACCAAAGGCAAAAACCACATGATTATCTCAATTGATGCAGAGAAGACTTTGACAAAATTCAACAGCCCTTTATGCTAAAAACTCTCAGTAAACTAGGTATTGATGGAATGTATCTCAAAATAATAAAAGCTATTTATGACAAACCCACAGCCAATACCATGCTGAATGGGCAAAAACTGGAAGCATTTCCTTTGCAATGTGGCACTAGACAAGGATGCCCTCTCTTACCACTCCTATTCAATACAGGATTGGAAGTTCTAGCTAGAGCAATCAGGCAAGAAAAAGAAATAAAGGGTATTCAATTAGGAATGGAGGAAGTCAAACTGTCTCTATTTACATATGACATGATTGTATATTTAGAAGAGCCCATCATCTCAGCCCAAAATCTCCTGAAACTGATAAGCAACTTCACCAAAGTCACAGGATACAAAATCGATGTCGAAAAATCACAAGCATTCCTATACACCAATAACAGACTTAAAGAGAGCCAAATCAGGAACAAACTGCCATTCACAATTGCTGCAAAGAAAATAAAATACCTAGGAATACAACTAACAACATAAAGGACCTCTTCAAGGAGAACTACAAACCACTGCTCAATGAAATCAGAGAGGACACAAACAGATGGAGAAACATTCCATGCTCATGGTTAGAAAGAGTCAATATTGTGAAAATGGCCATACTGCCCAAAGTAATTTACAGATTCAACGCTATCCCCATCAAGCTACCAAAGACCTTCTTCGCAGAAATGGAAAAAACCACTTTAAACTTCATATGGAACCAAAAAAGAGCCCGCATAGCCAAGTCAATTCTAAGCAAAAAGAACAAAGCTGAAAGCATCACACTACCAGACTTCAAAATATACTACAAGGCTACAGTAATCAAAACAGCATGTTACTGGTACCACAACAGAGATATAGATCAATGGAACAGAACAGAGGCCTTGGAGGCAACTCCGCACACCTACAACCATCCAATCTTTGACAAACCTGACAAAAACAAGCAATGGGGAAAGGATTCCCTGTTTAGTAAATGGTGCTGGGAAAACTGGCTAGCCATGTGCAGAAAGCAGAAACTGGACCCCTTCCGGACACCTTACACTAAAATTAACTCCAGATGGATTAAAGATTTAAACATAAGACCTAACACCATGAAAACCCTAGAAGAAAATCTAGGCAAAACCATTCAGGACATAGGCATAGGCAAGGACTTCATGACCAAAACACAAAAAGCACTGGCAACAAAAGCCAAAATAGACAAATGGGACCTAATCAAACTCCATAGCTTCTGCACAGCAAAAGAAACAGTCATTAGAGTGAATTGGCAACCAACAAAATGGGAAAAAATTTTTGCAGCCTACCCATCTGACAAAAGGCTGATATCCAGAATTTACAACGAACTAAAACAGATTTACAAGAAAAAAACAAACAAGCCCATTCAAAAGTGGGCAAAGGATATGAACAGATACTTTACAAAAGAAGACATATATGAGGCCAACAAACATATGAAAAAATGCTCATTATCACTGGTTATTAGAGAAATGCAAATTAAAACTACATTGAGATACCATCTCACGCCAGTTAGAATGGTGATCATTGAAAAATCTGTAGACAACAGATGCTGGAGGGGATGTTGAGAAATAGGAACACTTTTACACTGTTGGTGGGAGTGTAAATTAGTTCAACCATTGTGGAAGATCATGTGGTGATTCCTCAAGGATCTAGAAATAGAAATTCCATTTGACCCAGCAATCCCATTACTGGGTATATATCCAAAGGATTATAAATCATTCTACTATAAGGACACATGCACACGAATGTTCATTGCAGCACTGTTTACAATAGCAAAGACCTGGAACCAACCCAAATGCCCATCATTGATAGACTGGACAGGGAAAATATGGCACATATATACCATGGAATACTATGCAGCCATACAAAACGATGAGTTCGTGTCCTTTGTAGGGTCATGGTTGAACCTGGAAACCATCATTCTCGGCAAACTGACCCAAGAACACAAAATCAAACACCGCATATTCTCACTCATAGGTGGGTGTTGAACAATGAGAACACATGGACACAGGGAGGGGAGCACTATACACTGGGGTCTGTCGGGGGGAAATAGGGAAGAGACTTCAAGGGGTGGGGAGTTGGGGAGAGATAGCATGGGGAGAAATGCCAGATACAGGTAATGGGGAGGAAGGAAGCAAAGCACACTGCCATGTATGTACCTATGCAACAATCTTGCATGTTCTACACATGTTCCTCAAAACCTAAAATGCAATTAAAAAAATGACTTAAGTAATATACTTGGTATGGTTCAAAGGAAACCTACATTATATGGTAGATGCAGAAATCACTTTAGGGAACCTTGGGAGACATACAGACTTAGCCAGGTTTTCTCTAGAGCAGCTTTTACTGAGATTCAGTGAAAGGGCCTGTTTGACTTCCTATAAAGAGAAACATGTTATATATACTAAGATGCTGGGAGCAATGCAAACAATCAGTAATTTAAAATAGAAGCCCTAAATTAAAGTTACAGTGGCAGGCACTCCTACTTGCAGATGCTTATTTATGCTTGAGCAGCTTGTCACAAGAACAATTTCATGTAACTTCCTCAAGATAAGTGGCCTGGAGTTTTTAATTTAATGAGTCTTCTCAGAAGGGCTGAAGAGGCCAGGCCAGATGGTGTGAGCGCTCTCTAAAGTGTTAACACAATGTCCAGCATATAGAAAATATCCTCCCGCAATTGTAGCTATGATTATTTTTGGATAGTGTAAGGGCTTCAAGGGGTACATGAATACATTGTGAAATTATATGCCAATTATTCCTCATATGTATTTTTCTAAGGGCTGGAACACATGTTTAATCAGATTCTTACATGGTTCTTAATCAGTAACCATAGAGAGATGTTTTAGATTCTGTCCCAAACGTGAAATAAACCCAGAGTTTCTGTTTACCTTTGAAGGTGTCTTGAGGCTAGTGTTAAACTCATGGATCTTCATTTCAGTTTCAGAGTAAAGAAAGGCCAGGTGCATGTAGAAATGAGCTTAGAAATCTGGAAACTGGCCTGAAACTGAAGGATGTTTACAGGTAAAAATGTGATATACCTGCTAGCTTTGGGCCAAGTTAATATACTCCTCTGGTGGATCCAGGCACCAAAAAATCCATTTAGTTGTTCTGTGGATTAACTAAGTCCAGGTTCCTTCCTTCCTTGCTGATCCTTGAAACTATCCCTTTCTAGATGCTGGTAATTGCCAGTGGTTAAATGGTGAGCCTTATAGTCATTTTTGGTGCCCTGCAATACCAAAAACCTTTTCTTTGAGACAGTATCTAATGATTCCAAAAGGTGAAACCTTCCTTATCTTTGAAAACTCAAATTATATTTCTTTCTATCAATGGCCACTCCCACACTACCAGATGGCCCCGTTTCCTCAGACAAATGTATCCAGCACTTCCTACTATCATGCTGACTGTATCTGAACAGTGATTTTTATTTTTACAGAGGTTCAGCATGTTTTTTTTTTCCTTAAAAGTCAGTTAACTTCAGAATTACATTTTCTACTCTACTGAGCACAGACCTCACTAAAGCAGCCAACTGGTTGGGCTTTTGAACAGTGCTGCAATCCAGAAGTTTTGTTTTTCATTCTTTTTGTTTTCATTTTTCTGTAGTAATTTTGTGACATGATACATTTGCTGGCACCTTGGCTAACCACGTTCATGCATTCCTTTACACCTTCTAAAACTGTAAATGTAATCCAACGCACGGCTGTCGGAGGGAGTTCAGGAAGTGGGATACTGCAAATCAGAGGTGTGGTGGGAGAGACAAGTGTGCAGAGCAGATAACTGTACTTGATTAGCTAGATTTAAATAGTGTCAGACGAATTTGCCAGGTGAAAATAAAAATTGTCAGTTCAGTTTAATTTCATGGTGAATCAAACAAGGAAATTAGATTCTGCTACTCTGTCAGTTTGACATCCACCGCAAGTGACAATTAGAGATGATGAGAGAACTTATATTTACTCTGAAACTCTTGATTTTCTGATAGGCATGTAACTTTTATTTACCCTTGCATTGCAAGAGAATATGCATAACAGTGGCATTTGAAGAGGTTGCCAGGACATTCAGGATATAGGCTGAAAAGCTGCAGAAGGGGCAAACGGAGAGGCCAGGGTTCACTTTCACAGCCTGGTGTAATAAGATTGAAAGGTATGCTGGAGAGAGAAAGCCCCACCGTTAGGGCTTTAGAGCTGAAATGCAAATAATAACACAGTGGTCACACATCTTGCTTCAGCAGACAAGATTACATTAGAGCAAGTCAAGGCTGGAAGGCCAGGAATCAAAGTGATTTTGACTTGAGCTGTGGCAGCCAGGCCATTCCAGTTGATTTTAATTTTCTTCATAAAACCAAGACCAAAGCATTGAACAACTTGGAGGACTCACGTTTAAACACAAATGCATTTCCAGGTATTCTCCCCCACTACTCCTAATACAAGCAAATGGAATTTCAATTCCAAATCAGGGTTCAAAAAGCACCAAAAATTCAGTAGAACTGAAGCATGAAATGACCACATGGGAAGTTGCTTCCTTGATTTGCAGCAAAAGTTCTTGGCAAGAGATGGGTCTCAATAGCACGAGGAAATCATTTCCCCTGCTGACTTTGCTTCCAAAGAAAGAGTTTCAGGGTTGACTGACTACCTTTGGATAGCAGAGACAGCATTAAGAGCAATAAACAGAATGAGAGACAAAAGGTGGTTTGATTCTAAGAGAAGGTTGAGACTAAGATATTCTCATCTTTGATTTAATAGATATATGGTTATCCTTAAAGGATCCTATATCTTTGGACTATAATAGTGAAACAGGGTCTGAATAAGTCAACTCACATCTTGTTCCAAACTTTCTTATGGACCTAGACATTCTTAGATCTCATTCCCTGAAAAGCATCTTCTCTCTCTCTGTGTCTGTCTGTCTCTGTCTCTCTCTCCCCCGCCCCTTGGCTAAGGAGGGAAACAATTCTGACTCCGAATATATTTATTTTCTAATAAAAACAATGTATCAGTGTTTAGTACTAGTTTCTTATTTCCCACATTAACTTCAGATATTTTTGTTATAATATAACCAGCACATATCAAGATGATGGTAGGATAGTCCATGCATATGTGAGTATGAATGGATACATTTGTATTCTAATATTTTGGAACCCGGAGACTTGCCTAGGAGGTTTACTAACTGAAAATCTAAATTCTGACTCAGGAAATCTTGGTAGCTACATTGAGCATATCTTTATGGTTACTGGTAATGTTGAGTTTATTTCTGTAATATAGCATGATCAAAGTAAACATAGGCTAAAAAGAGAAAAATAATTTGAAGGTGATGATTTCCACTGCTAATCAAACAGAACCATATGAGATTATATCTTAATTATTTGGAAATGTAATAATTCTTAAAGATCTAAGAGTGAAGAAAGGAAAATGAATTATTTCTTATCTATTTTTCATTTTTCTTGGTACAAATTTAAAACCAGAAATGGGAGCAATGTGCATTGCTTCAGCTCCATAAAATTCTCAATGATTCAATTAGTGCTTATTCCAGAATTCTAGTATAAGTTGAGTACCTTCCTTGTAGGGTACTCATTACATGTAAATTCCAAAAGTATCTGTTTAAAAACTTCTTCAACACTTTAAAAATGAGGTACAATAATGATAAACAACTTGAACTAGAAATGAATTGGCAGCATACAGCTTAACAGCCTTATACGAATCCTCACATCTTTACATCTTGTCTTTTATTGGGAGGCTAATTGATGTTTGAGTATATCATCTGAATCACACATGCAAGATAAATATTTATAAGTAAAAAAACTGTATAATTGAGAAATCCAGGAAGGGACTCCCTCACTTGATTTTAATAGTCACTGTACTCTTTAACCACTAACTGCTACTACCTAGTTATATAACATAAGGTTTATCTTTTATTTTTTGTTATCTCCACTTCTTTTCTTCTCTTTTCCTTTCCTTTCATTTTATTTATTTTTTGCCAAAGTTTCTTTAGGGTTGTTAAAGCTTTAGTAGGCCATAACCTGCAGTTGTAGTTCATAGATGGCAAATATTTGAAACTAAAATTAATCTATATTCTTTAGTTAATATTTTTGAGGGGTTCTTGAAGAAAAAATGCAGGCATATGTGTATATGTGCAATGTTTTTAATAGTTATTTGTCATGTAATGCCAGAGAGCATTTATCTTTGATACTACCCTGTTTCCACCTTGAAATCCTTTGTGAGGCTCTATACTGGCAAAATATGATGTAAATAGGATCTCTCTGTGGTTTATGAAAGTTTTCAAATTATGAATTTAACTTTATAAGAAATACATTTCACTGCTAGCATATTAATTGCCAATTGGAACATTCCCTAGCTCGACCATAACACAATGCCATGGTTCATTACCTGCAGATTCTTGACTCACCAGCCAGTGGTTACATGCAGATATTCCAAATGACTTCATAAACACAGGAGCACATACTGTTAAGCAGTGATTAATTCCTACAAGATCATGTGACTCCTTGTAATTCTTTAATGGTGCCAAAATGATCTATAGCTTGAGCTTCCCTTTGGCTAGATCAGCAAATGCCCAAGGGAAGCATCGGGAACATCTCTCCTTGCAGGCATTTGTGGGGATTTTATTCACCTTGGGAAAGGACCTACAGCTTGCACTGAAAAGATACTTTAAGAAACTTGCACGTGCAGTTGCTCAGGGGGAATAAAAGGACATTTCTTTCCTCTTAAGGATATATTATTCTTTTTTATGGTGCTCATATGATCATTATAACCAACAAAAGGAAGTGGGATGGCTGCCCTTTCTCTGTTTTTCTGGCACGATTGCTAGGAGAGATGGTAAGCCTTTTTCATGTGTTTTTGAGATTCTTTATTCATTATACAAAAAGGTTCTTCTAAGGATACACATCAGTAGCCAGTTCCATCAACAGCAGAGCATGAATAGAATGCATTTAGAAACCAGTGAGGTTACAACAGCAATCAACGTTTTTCAGTGATGTGCTCCAATTTTAAATGAGAATTCTGGTGACTCTGTGATGTCAGACAGAGTATTTTGATTAAAACATTTCTTTATTGAATTTTTTATGGGGCCATTACTGGAATCCCTGGGTACATATATTTTTTCAGGACAATGCAATCCAGCAGAGAGGTGGGACTGGGCCTGGAGTTATAAAATTGGAAACATTAAACCCAATGGCTAGGGAGTGCACAATGTCCTAAACATCAGTGAACCAAATGCTCCCTTGGGTCTAAGCTCCTCTCAGAACTAAATTAGGTGCTTAGGGAAGAATATGAATAACTGTGGAACACTGGAGACATAGTTAGTGCTGGCAGGAGGGTTCTTATTCCTGTACTCCATTTAACATTTTAAGCTATCAAATGTAGACTTGTTTATGTAGAAACAGTGGGCTCTGAAAAGCCCTAGATTAGATACCTGCATCCCAGGTTCTAATCCTGATTTGAACACTTATTCCCTGAAGGATTTTGATAAATTAACAAAAATATCTGAGGTTCAGACGCCTCACTGTAGATGAAGAAATGGTAACACCTGCTGGGGCTGGGCTTCCCCACATGGCCAATCAAATGAGGAGAAATAACGTATCTGGAAAACCCTCTATGAAGCCCACAAGCAAGCAACAAATGGAAATCACTCTTATTTATTTCAAAAGTGGCCTTCAAAATCTTCTTTAAAAAGAAAAATCTAAATTTGAGTTTCTAAAAATATCTCCTTCTAAGCTTTTTTTTTTTTTTTTTCCCTGTATGGTCTGGCCACCCTCTGCTGCTAAGTAAGGTGCTTGTTGGGCCTAGAGTCATGGCTCAGTGGTGAGAGATGAGAGTGTTCTCTGTGCTATTTTTCCAGATTCTAAATTGGGGAAGTTGCTCACAATGAATATAGCTGTAAATGAAGAGTTGCATGCAGTCCACATTTTATTGGAGAGAAAATCATAACTTTCATCTTCTTTTCAGTTTACTGAGATGATTTACATGGTCTTAAAAATGTGGGATGTCAGTAAAGCCAAATAACTCGTGATTTTTGAAGGAATCTCAGCTGTCTTGCTGGAGTAGCTTCTATTTCTGTGTGATTTGTGCATGCATCTGCATGTGTGTGTGTGCAAGTGTGTGCTTTATGGTTTAGATGGAAATCGGTAATTCTGGAACAAGACTACATAAATGATCCAAAATAATGAGAAATCCAAATGATAAAATAGGTGTTTTGCCCTAGTTAGTCACCATGCAGGGGAATATACTTAGCTGATATTAACTCTTCAACATTCAAGGGCGGGATTCTTGCAAATAATGAATAGCTAGATGCCATCTCAGATCATAAAATATTGCTGTAAAATCACCACAATTTCAAAAGTGGGTTAAAGATGATTGAGATTGATGTTGATGTGTTTTGTAGTACTTTATTAAGGTATGGCAGCTAAGTGTAGATCTTTTACATATAGAGAATCACACACATACAAACTGGTAAACATATTTTTTTCCTGAAGTGACTTCTGATTGGAGGAAGTCATAGTTGACCTGATAAACAATCCCATTGGTACCCAGACTCTTTACACCTTAAAGGATTACAAGGTCATCTTGAGTTGATTTTAAAGATAAAAACTTACGATCATGTATTACATCCTTATTTTACTGAATAAGCAAGTATTTTAGATGTTTATTCTAATTCAAAAGCTATATCATAAAACAAGTTGAAAAGTTTGATTTTATTATATAAATTTAGCTAGAATGATTCATTCATTCTCAGGAAGAATCTTGTTCTGAATTTAATTTCAAAGGCCAATAAATTTTAATTAACATTTACCGTAATCCTAGCTAGGTGCCACAAATGAAAGTTGAATGAGATGTAGTTTCACTCTGAGGTTAGAGTGTGAGAAGGAGACTTTTAACTCTACAATTACCAATTTTAGATATCAGTACTTGGAAAGAAGGTAGCTACTGCATTTACATTGAGATCATCCCATATACTCTCGAGGGCAGAACGAGGTGTTTCTTGGTGAAGTATACTTCAATAGTTACAAGACTGGTTATTGAGACAGAAAAGAATAAAGAAAGAATGGGTGACGATAAAGAAAAGTTGGGGCTAGCCAAACAGGGTATTGATAGTACTTAACTTGAAAATATTTAGGGTACACTGCATACTTGATGAATCTAGTTTCTTTAAGCACAGGAAGCTATAATGTTAAGATGATTGTTACTTTTTGCATGTCATTTTTTAACTGTTTAAAAAAATGGAGACTGCTGCTCAAGGAACTTGTCTCCTTTCTGGGGCTCCCATTTATCTCCGTCTTCCATCTTTCATCTCTTTTCTCTAGTGGTAGGCTTCCTTTGCATGCTGGTTTACACTCATCATTTCAGCTTGCACATAGCTTGTCATGGGCACATCTGGCCTGCCTCTGGCCCCTCTTCATCATAACCTTCTTGTTTCAACTCTCATTGTTGGTGAGACACAGCCCTTCTTTGGACATATTCCAGAGACATTGTCTGATTCATCCAGGATAGGAACTGGCCAACTCTCATCCTGCAGTACATTATACAACTGTAGCCCCTCAGCAACAGGTGTATGGGGGCTGCTTTCCTTGGGAGTGTGGCCAGGGCATGCACCATAACAAGATGCTTGTTACTTTCAAAAAATGTTTAATTTTTTATTTTTACTTCCACTCTTGACCTTTCAAATCAGGCAGATAATTTTTTTCACTCAAGATTTGTACTGATATACTTAAATAATATCTTTTCTCAAGTTGAAGACATTTAGTGATAGAATTGATTTGAGACACAGTCTATACTGTATTTAGTTGTTTGGGCTATTTGAAAATAAAATGCATAACATGTCCTTTATTTGTTTTTCTATGTGATTAAGGTAAGGATCTAAAAGTTCTTGAATACTGGCCAGTTACTTACTACATTAGGTGCTGCAGAGGTAGACGCATGCCTTAAGAGGCCGGGTGCGGTGGCTCACACCTGTAATCCCAGCACTTTGGGAGGCTGGGGCCAGTGGATCATCTGAGGTCAGGAGTTCAAGACCAACCTGGCAAACATGGTGCAACCCCATCTTTAAAAAAAAAATAGCTGAGTGTGGTGGTGCATGCCTGTAATCCCAGGGAAGTGGAGGCAGGAGAATCACTGAACCCAGGAGGCAGAGGTTGCAGTGAGCTAAGATTACGCCATTGCACTCCAGCCTGGGTGACGAGAGCAAAATTCCGTCTCAAAAAAAAAAAAAAAAAGAAAGAAAAGTAAAGAAAAAGAAAAGCGCCCAGAGGGCAGAGCAAGAGGTGCAATAGAATCCTACACTGTTCATACTCCCATAGGAACACCAAATTTTAACAACTTTCTGCACACAGAAAAGCACTGTCACAAGAACCAAAAAATTAGATGAGCAATGTGCCTGGTTTTAACCTTATATTGCTGAAACAGGCATTGAGGAGGGCAGGAGACAGTCTTGAGTTGCCAACACCATGCCTCCATCATCCCTGGAAGTGGCCATGTGGCATGTGTGCACTTAGGAGAGGGAGAGTACAGCAACTCTACATTGAACTCAGTGCTGCCCAACAAAGCAGAGAGCAAAGCTGTCCTGAGCTCAGTCAGCACCCACATATGAAGGGAGCATTTGGACCAGACCTAGCCAGAGGAAAACTGCCCATCCTGCAGTGAGAACTGGAGTTTCTTGGCAAGACTTGCTACCATGAGTCAAAGTGCTCTAGGGTCTTAGATAAACTTGAAAGGCATTGTAGGCACAAATATTGCAATTCCTAGACAACTGCTAGTGCTGGGCTGGGCTCAGAACCAGAGGAGTAGGGTGGCAAGTGACCTAGGGAGACACCAGCTGGGGCAGCTAAAGAGTGCTTGTGCCATCCTGGCCAGGTGCAGTGGCTCACACCTCTAATCCCGGCACTCTGGGGGGCTGAGGCAGGTGGATCACCTGAGGTCAGGGGTTCAAGACCAGCCCGACCAACATGGAGAAACCCTGTCTCTACTAAAAATACAAAATTAGCCAGATGTGGTGGTGCATACCTGTAATCCCAGCTACTCGAGAGGCTGAGGCAGGAGAATCTCTTGAACCCAGGAGGCAGAGGTTGCGATGAGCAGAGATCGTGCTATTGCACTCCAGCCTGGGGAACAAGAGTGAAACTCCACCTCAAAAAAAAAAAAAAATTGCTTGTGCTATCCCTCTGCTTAAGGAGAGGAGAGTGAAGACTAAAGGGGAGTTTGTTTTGCATCTCGGATACCAGCTCAGCCATAGTAGGATAGGGTACCTGTCAGAGTTGCAAAGCCCCCATTCCAGGCCCTAGCTCTCCAGAAATTTCTAGACACACCCTGGGCCAAAAGGGAACCTGGTGCTTTGAAGGGAAGAACCAAGTCCTGGAAGGATTATCACCTGCTAACTAAAGAACCCTTAGGCTCCAAATAACCAGCAGTGATATCCCGATAGTACACTGTGGGCCTTGGGCTCTGCCAGCACATTCCCAGCTGCTGCGGCTATGCTGAAAGTCTCCTTCTGTTTGAGAAAAGCAGAGAGAAAAGTAAAGAGAGCTTTGTCTTGTATCTTAGGTACCAATTCAGCCACAGTGGGGTTGAGTGCCAAGTGGACTCTTGGGGTCCCTGTGTCAAGACCTGGGCTCTTGGACTTGAACAGCATTTTTGGACCTTCTCTGGACCAGATAAAAGCCCACTGTCCTGAAGGATGAGTCCCAGGCCTGGCAGCATTCACCATAAACTGAATGAAGCCTTGGGCTTTCAGTGAACATCAGCAGTGGCCTGGCAGAACCCTCCACGGGCCAGTAATGGTGATGCCCACAGGGAGAGGCTCATCTGCCTGTGGAAAGGGGAGGGAAAAGTGAAAGAACTTTGTATTATGGTTTGAATGCCAGCTTAGCCACAGGTGAATAGAATATTAGGTAAATTTCTAAGATTTTTGACTCCAATCTCTAGTTCCCAGACAATATCTCTGGACTTGCCTGGAGCCTGGGGGAACTCACTGCCCTGAAGGGAAATATACAAACCTGGCTGGCTTTACTGCCTGCTTATTGTAGAGCTGTAGGGTTTTGAGTGAACATAGGTGGTAGCCAGGTAGTGGTTACAGCAGGCCTTGGGTGAGACCCAGTACTGTGCTGGCTTCAGTTATGACCCAGCACAGTCCCACTGATAGTGGCCATAGTGGTGCTCACATAACTCCACCAGAAGTTCCAGATGGTTCAACACAGAGAGAGAAAGAATCTGTTTGCTTGGGAGAAAGTAAGGGAAAAGAACAAGAGTCTCTGCCTGGTAATTCAGAGAATTATTTCAGATCTTAACCAGGACTACTAAAGTGATACATCTGTGAGTCTGCAAAAACCACAGTATTGTTAGACTGGGGACCCAAGTCTCTTTGAATAACTAAAATGTCTTCTCAGGAAGGATGGACACAAGCCCAGACTACAATAAATACCTAACTCTTTAATGCCCAGACACCAAACAACATCTATAAGCATCAAGACCATCCAGGCAAACATGACCTCATCAAATGAACTAAATAAGGCACCAGGGACCAAACACAGAGAAACAGATATGTGACCTTTCAGACAGAAAATTCAGAATAGCTGCATTGAAGAAACTCAAAGAAATTTAAGATAACACAAAGAAGGGATTCAGAATTCTATCAGATAAATTTAACTAAGAGATTGAAATAAAAAATGTGAGACTTGAAAAATGCCATTGGCATTTGAAGAATGCTTAAGTCTCTTAATAGCAGAATTGATTAAGCAGAATAAAGAATTAGTTAGTTTGAACACAAGCTATTAGAATATATAGTCAGAGGAGACAAAAGAAAAAAGAATAAAAAAACCCTGAACCCAGGAGGCGGAGGTTGTGGTGAGCCGAGATGGCGCCATTACACTCCAGCCTGGGTAACAAGAGTGAAACTCCGTCTCAAAAAAAAAAAAGCACATCTACAGGATCTAGAAAATAGCATTAAAAGGGCAAATCTAACTCTTATTGGCCTTAAAGAGAGAATAGAGAGAGATAGGAGTAGAAAGTTTATTCAAAGGGATGATATCATAGAACTTCTCAAATCTAGAGAAAGATATCAATATCTAAGTACAAGAAGGTTATACACCAAGCAAATTTAACCCAAAGAAGACTACCTCAAGGGAGTCTTAAATTTAATTAAACTTTAATTAAACTCTTAAGGTGAAGGACAAAGAAAGGATTTTAAAAGCAGCAAGAGAAAAGAAACAATAACATACAATGGAGCTCCAATATATCTGACAGCAGACTTTTCAATGAAAACTTTACAGGCCAGAAAGTGGAATGACAAATTTAACATGCTGAAGGAAAAACAACAACAACAAAAAACTTTTACCCTTTTTATACTATAGTTAACAAAAATATCCTTCAAGCACAAGAGAAAAAAAGACTTTTCCAAACAAACAAAAGATGAGACATTTCACAAATACCAGACATGTCCTACAAGAAATGCTAAATGGAGTTCCTCAATCTGAAAGAAAATGATGTTAGTAAATAAGAAGAAATCATCTGAAAGTACAAAACTCACTGGCAATAGTAAGCATACAGAAAAACTCAGACTATTGTAACACTGTAATTATAGTTTGTAAACTACTCTTAAGTAGAAAGACTAAATGATGCACCAATAAAAAATAATAACTACAACAACTTTTTAATACTTGGTATAATAAGGCATAAAGAGAAAGAACAAAAAGTTAAAAAGCAAGGGGATGAAGTTAAAGTTTGGAATTGTTATTAGTTTTATTTTGTATGTTTTTTGTTTATGTAATCAGTGTTAAGCTGTCATCAGTTTAGAAAAATGGACTATAAGTTGCATTTGCAAACCTCATCATAACCTCAAATAAAAATATACAAGGAATACACAAAAAATAAAAAACAAGAAATTAAATGACACCACCAAAGAAAATCACCTTCACTAAAAGGCAGTAAGGAAGGAAGAAAAGAAGGCAGAGAAGACCACAAAACAAATAACAAAATACAGGAGTAAGTCCCTACTTATCAAGAATAACATTGAAAGTAAATCGATTAAACTATCTAAAAAAAATGCATAGAATGGCTAAATGGATGACAAAATAAGACCTAAGATCTGTTGCCTACAAGAAACACACTTTACCTATAAAGACAAAATAGATTAAAAATAAAGGGATGAAAATAGATAGTCTATGCCAATGGAAACCAAAAAAAAGCAGATGTAGCTATACTTTAGACAAAAAAGACTTCATGACAAAAACTGTAAGAAGTGACAAGTGTTCATTACATAATTTTATCATTATATAATGACATTATATCATTGATATAATGTCATTATATAATGATAAAATATAATGACATTATAATCATTATATAATAACAAAATTATATAATGATATAGGGGTCAATAATGATAAAGGGGTCAATTCAGCAAGAAGATAAATGACTGTAAATGTATGTGCCCCCAACATTGGAGAACCCAGATATATAAAGCAAATATTATTAGAAATACAGAGAGAGATAGAGCTCAACACAATAAAGCTGGACACTTTAAGACCCATGTTCAGCATTAGGCAGATTTCCCAGACAGGACATCAACAAAGAAACATGAGACTTAATTTGCACTATAGAACAAATGGACCTAACATATATTTACAGAACATTTTAACAATGGCTACAGAATGTATTCTTCTCCTCAGCACATGGATTATTCTCAAGGATAGACCACATGTTAGCTCACAGAACATGTCTTAAAACAGTCAAAATATGTTAATAATATCAAGCCTCTTTTCTGATCACAGCAGAATAAAAATAGAAATCAATAACAAGGAATTTTGGAAACTATACAAACATATTGAAATTAAACAATATGCTCCTGAATGACAAGTGGGTCAATGAAGAAATTAAGACAGACATTGAAAAATTTCTTGAAGCAGATGATAATGGAAACACAAAATACCAAAACCTATGGGATACAGCAAAGTACTAAGACAGAAATTTATAACTATAAGCACCTACATCAAAAAAGGAGAAAAACTTCAAATAAATAACCTAACAATGAATGATAAAGAACTGAAAAAGAGCAAACCAAACCTGAAATTATCAGAATAATAGAAATAATAAAAATCACAGCAGAAATAAATGATAATGAAACCAAAAGTTAGTTTTCTGAAGAAATAAACAAAATTGGCAAACCTTTAGCCAGACTAATGATGAAAAAAAAGCGAAGACTCAAATAAATAAAATCAGAGGTGAAAAAGGAGACATTACAACTGATACCACAGAAATTCAACGGATTGTAAGTGGCTGCTATGAGCAACTATATGCTGATAAATTGGAAAATCTAGAGAAAATGAATACATTCCTAGACACATGCAAGCTACCAAGATTGAATTTGAAGAAATTCCAAGCCTGAACAGGCCAATTACAAGTAATGAGATTAAAGCTGTAATAAAAAGTCTCTCAGTAATGAAAAGCCTGGGATTCAGTGGTTTCAATGCTAAATTATACTGAACATTTAAAGAAGACTTAATACCAATCCTACTCAAACTATTCCAAAAAACAGATGAGGAGGGAATAATTCCACACTCATTCTACAAGGCTGTTATGACCTTGATACCAAAACCAAAGACATATCAAAGAAAGAAAACTACAGGTCAATCTCAGAGGACTACTGATGCAAAATCCTTAACAGAATACTATCAAACTGAATTCAATAATACATTAAAAATATGATTGATCCCAAGTGAGATTATTTATGTCAAGTGTGATTTATCCCAGGGATAGCAGGATAGTTCAACCTAAGCAAATTAATCAATGTAATACCTCATATCAACAAAATGAAGAACAAAATCTATATGATCATTTCAATTGGAGCTGAAAATCCATTTGATAAAATTCAACATTACTTCATGATAAAAACCCTCAGAAAACTGGGTATAGAAGGAACATACCTCAACATAATAAAAGTCATATATGAGAGACCCACAGCTACTACCATAGTAAATGTAAAAATACTGAAAACCACTCCTTTAAGATCTGGAACATGACAAGAATGCCCACTTTCAACACTGTTATTCAACATAGTACTGGAAGTCCTACCTAAAGCCATTAGTCAAGAGAAAGAGACAAAGAACATCCAAATTAGAAAGGAGGAAGTCAAATTATCCTTGTTTGCCGATGATATGATCTTATACTTGGAAAATTCTGAAGATTTCTCTAAAAACTAGATAGCTGATAAATTCAGTAACGTTGCAGGATATAAAGTCAGCATACCAAAATCAGTAACATTTTTATATGCTAATAGTAAACAAACTGAAAAAGTGATCTCATTTGAAATAGCCACAAATAAAATTAAATACCTAGGAATTAACCAAAGAAGTAAAAGATATTCTACAATGAAAACTAAAATACACTGGTGAAAGAAATTGAAGAGGAAACAAAAAATGAAAATATATTTCATGTTTATAAATTACAAGTATTGTTAAAATATCCATGCTACCCAAAGCAATCTACAGATTCAATGCAATCCCTTTTCAAAATATCAATGACATTCTTCTCTGAAATAGAAAAAAAATCATAAAATAAATATGGAACCACAAAAGACTCAGAATAGCCAAAGCTATCCCAAACAAAAAGGGAAACACTGAAGGAATCAAATGACCTGACTTCAAATTATACCACAAAGCTATGGTAACCAAAGCAACACAGAAATGGCATAAAAACAAACATACAATATGTATTAGTTTGTTCTCACACTGGTAATAAAGACATATTCAAGACTGTGTAATTTATAGAGAAAAGAGGTTTAATTGACTCACAGTTCAGCATGGCTGGTGAGGAATCCGGAAATTTAAATCATGGTGTAAGGGGAAGCAAACGTCCTTCTTCACATGGTGGCAGCAAGAAGTGCTGAGTGAAAAGAGGAAAAACCCTTTATAAAACCATCAGATTTCATGAGAACTCACTATCACAAGAACAACATGAGGGTAACTGCCCCCATGATTAAATTACCTCCCACCAGTTTCCTCCCATGACACATGGGGATTATGAGAACTAGAATTCAGTATGAGATTTGGGTGGGGACCCAGTCAAACCATTCCATTCTGCCCCTGGCCCCTCCAAATATCATGTCCTCACTTTCAAAACCAATCATACCCTTCCCAGCAGTTCCCTAAAGTCTTCACTCACTTCAGCATTAACCCCAAAGTCTAAGTTCATAGCCTTATCTGAGACAAGGCAAGTCCCTTCCGCCTATGAGCCTGTAAATTAAAAGCAAGTTAGTTACTTCCTAGATATAATGGACATACAGGCATTGGGTAAATACACTCATTCCAAATAGGAGAAATTAGCCAAAAGAAAGAGGCCACAGGCCCCATGTAAATCAGAAATCCAATAGGCAAGTCATTAAACCTTAAAGTTCCAAAATGATCCCATGTCTCCCATTGACTCCATGTCTCACAAAAGGGCATGGTGATGTAAGAGGTGAGCTCCCATGGCCTTGGGTGGCTTTGCCCCTGTGGCTTTGCAGGGTACAGCCCCTTTCCCAGCATATGATGCAAGCTGTCAGTGGTCTATCATTCTGAGGTCTGGAGGATGGTGACCTTTTTCTCACAGCTCTCCTAGGCAGTGCTCCAGTTAGGACTCTGTGTGGGGACTCCAACCCCATACTTCCCTCTGCACTGCCATAGCAGAGATTTTCCATGAGGGGTCCTCCCCTGCAGCAGACTTCTGCCTGGACATCCAGACATTTTCATACATCTTTTGAAAATCTAGGTGGAAATACCCAAGTCTCAATGCTTGTCTTCTGTGCACCCACAGGACCAATACCACATGAAAGGTGCCAAGGCTTGGGGCTTCCACCCTCTGAAGCAGCAGCCTCAGCTGCATGTTTGCCCCTTATAGCCATGGCTGGAATGCAGCACACCAAGTCCTGAGGCTGCACAGAGCAGCAGGGTAGCTCTGGGGCCAGCTCATTAAACCATTTTTCCCTCTTAGGCCTCTGGGCCTGTGATATGAAGGGCTGCCATGAAGGTCTCTGACATGTTCTGGAAACATTTTCTCCATTGTCTCGGTGATTATTTCACTTCTTGTTACTTATGCAAATTTCTGCTGCCAGATTGAGTTTCTCCCCACAAAATCGGTTTTTCTTTTCTACTGCATTGTCAGGCTGAAAATTTTTAAAACTTATGCTTTGCGTCCTCTTGAACACTTTGCCACTTAGAAATTTTTTCTGCTATGTACCCTAAATTATCTCTCTCAAGTTCAAAATTTTACAGATCCTAGGGCAGGGGCAAAATGCCACCAGTCTCTTTGCATAGCAAAAGTGACCTTTATTCCAGTTTTCAACAATTTCTTCATCTCCATCTGAGACCACCTCAGCTTGGATTTCATATCACTATCAGCATTTTGGTCAAAGTCATTCAACAAATATCTAGGAAGTTACAAACTTTCCCACATCATCCTCTCTTCTGGGCCCTCCAAGTCTCTAGGAAGTTCCAAACTTTCCCACATTTTCCTGTCTTCTGAGCCTTCCAAACAGTTCCAACCTCTGCCTGTTACCCAGTTCCAAAGTTCCTTCCATGTTTTCCAGTATCTTTACAGTAGCGCTCCACTCTCTGCTGTACCAATTTAATTGTATTTGTCCATTCTCATGCTGCTAATAAACATATACCCAAGACTGGGTAACTTAAAAGGGAAAAAGGTTTAATTGACTCACACTTTAGCATGATTGGTGAGGACTCAGGAAACTTATAATCATGGCAGAAGGAGAAACAACTACATCCTTTTTCACAAGGCAGCAGCAAGGAGAAGTATGAGTAAGAGGGGGAAAAGCCCCTTATATAACCATCAGATCCCATGAGAACTGAGTATCACAAGAACAGCATGAGGATAACTACTCCCATGATTCAGTTACCTTCCACTGGGTCCCTCCCATGACACATGAGGATTATGGGAGCTACAATTCAAGGTGAGATTTGGGTGAGGACACATCAAATCATATCATAAACCAATAGAACAGAATTGAGAACCCAGAAACAAAACCACACACCTACAATGAATTCATTTTTGACAAAGGTGCCAAGAACAACTGGGGAAAAGACAGTCTTGTCATTAAATGTTGCTGAGAAAACTGGATATGTATATGCAGAAGAATGAAACTAAACCTCTATCTCTTGCCATATACAAAAAACAGATCAAAATAGTTAAAGAATTAAATCTAAGACCTCAAATTATGAAACTACTATTAGAAAGCATTGAGAAAACACTCTAGGACACTGGTCTGCAAAAAATTTCTTGAATAATACCCCATAAGCATAGGACAACCCAATCAAACATGGACAAATGGGATCATGTCAAATTAAAAACCTTCTTCATAGCAAAGGAAACAATTAACGAAATGAAGAGACAACCCACAGAATGGGAGAAAATATTTGCAAACTACTCATTTGACAAGGGATTGATAATTAGAATATAAAAAAAGCTCAAACAGCTCTATAGGGAGAAAACTAATGATCTGATTCAAAAATGGAAAAATATTTTGAATAGACATCCTCAAAAGAAGACATACAAATGGCAGACGAGCATATGAAAAGGTGTTCAACATCATTTATCATCAGAGAGATACAAAACAAAGTTACAATCAGATATTATCTCATCCCAGTTATAATGGCTTATATCCAAAAGACAAGCAATATCTAATGCTGGTGAGGATGTGAAAAAGGAAACCCTGTACACTACTGGGGGGAATGTAAATTAATCCAACCACTATGGATACTAGTTAGGAAATTGCTCAAAAAACTAAAAATAGAGTTACCATACAATCCAGCAATGCCACTGCTGAGTATATAGCAAAGAGAAAGGTAATTAGCATATCGAAGAGATGTCTGCACTCCCATGTTTGTTATAGCACTGTTCCCAATAGCCCAGATTTGGAAGCAACTCAAGTTTCCATCAACAGATTTATGGACAAGGAGAATGTGTAACTTATAAACAATGAAATATTATTCATCCATAAAATAATAATGAGATTCTGTCATTTGCAACAGCATGGATGGAACTGGAGGTCATTATGTTAAGTGAAAGAAGCTAGGAACAGAAAAACAAATATCACATGTTCTCACTTATTTGTGGGATCCAAAAGTCAATGCAATTGAACTCATGGAGACAGAGAGTAGAAGAATGGTTACCAGAGGCTAGGAAGGTTAGTAGGTTGGTAGATGGGAGGTAGGAATTGTTAATGGGTACAAAAAAATAGAAGAACAAATAAGACCTAGTATTTGATAGCCCAACAGAGTGGCTATAGTCAATAATAATTTACTGTACATTTAAAAATAACTAAAAGAGTATAATTGGATTGTTTGTAACACAAAAGATAAATGCTTGAAGGGACAGATACACCATTTTCCATGATGTAAATATTATGCATTGCATACCTATATCGAAATAGCATAAATACATATACCAAGTACCCACAAAGTTAAAAAGTAGGGGGATCCAATCCAAGATGGCCAATTAGAAATAATTCCAGCGCACAACATCCAGTGAGAGAGACGCAGAAATCCAGAGATCTCCTAGCTCCAACCAAGGTACCACGTGCATTTCAGTGGGTCTGGTCCAATGGTGAGCAAAGCCCACTCAGGGCAGACCAAGGCGGGGAGGGGTGCTGCTTCACCCAGAAAGTACAACTGACCAGTGAGTCTGAGGCTCCACCTCTGGTGCTCCAGTCCAGATACAGCGCTTCCCCCAAAGCCTCAGCAATATACAGAACAGGGGATCTTTGCCAGTCAAGCACCAGGAATTACAAGTGCTGAACTGAATAAGAGCCTGCAGATTGAGCTATCACCCCCTCCCCCTGCCCAGAGAGAGAGGGAGCTGTAAGTGGGAGCAGCTGGGTGGGCCCCTACCCCATGACCCCAGAGAGAGGAAGCTGAAAGAGGCAGACTGCCTGGTGCAGCTGGGCAGGACCCTAACTTCTCCCACAAACCCCAGAGGGCTGAAGCTCTGACTCTTGTGGGTTACGTAGTCAGTGCCACAGTCTGAGATGAACCTTGAGTGATCCAGCCCAGTGGAGGAAGGGCACAACCCACCACTAGAGGGGTGGGACTGGGCTACATGTTTTAACAAAAAACACAGGAAGCCTATGTAGCAACAGGAAGGCATTCTTGACAACCCAGCAGCACCTACAGGTCAGCAGAAGAGGCAGGACTAATCTCCCAGTATAAACAAAAAGACACAGGAAGCTTCCCTAGTAACCTGAAGGAGTCCCTAGAAACCCAGTAGCGCCTCCACAGGCAGAAAAACGACCTCCTCAAACAACTCTCTGACACCACAGCCAGGTAAATTCACAAAGATGGGAAAAAACTAGCACAAAAAAGATGAAACCATCAAAGACCAGAACACCTCTTCTCCTTCAAGGGATCACAACTCCTCAACAACACAGGATCACAACTTGACCATAGAGTGTGATGAATTGACAGAAACCGGCTTCAGAAGGTGGATAATGACAAGCTTTTCTGAGCTAAAGGAACATGTTCTAACTCAATGCAGAGAAACGAAAAACCTTGAAAAAAGGTTAGACGAAATGCTAACTAGAATAACCAGCTTAGAGAAGAACATAAACGATTTGATGGAGTTAAAAAACACAGCACGAGAACTATGTGAAGCAAACACAAGTTTTAATAGCTGAATTGATCAAGCAGAAGAAAGGATATCAGAGATTGAAGATCAACTCAATGAAATAAAAAGAGAAGGCAAGACAAGAGAAAAAAGAGTGAAAAGAAATGAACAAAGCCTCCAAGAAATATGGGATTATGTGCAAAAACCTAATCTACGCTTGATCGGTGTACCTAAATATGATGGGGAGAATGAATCCAAGCTGGAAAACATGCTCCAGGATATTATCCAGGAGAACTTTCCAAGCCTAGCAAGGCAGTTCAAATTTCAAATTCAAGAATTACAGAGAACTCCACAAAGATATTCCTCAAGAGGAGCAGCCCCAAGGCACATAATTTTCAGATTCACCAGGGTTGAAACAAAGGACAAAATGCTAAGGGCAGCCAGAGAGAAAGGTCAGGTCACCTACAGAGGGACTCACAGTGGATCTCTTGGCAGAAACCCTACAAGCCATAAGAGAGTAGGGGCCAATATTCAACATCCCTAAAGAAAAGAACTTTCAACTCAGAATCTCATATCCAGCCAAACTAATCTGCTTAAGTGAAGGAGAAATAAAATCCTTTGTGGAGAAACAATTATTGAGAGATTTTGTCACCGCTAGACCTGCCCTACAAGAGCTCCTGAATGAAACACTAAGCACAGAAATGAACAAGTACCAGTCACTGCAAAAAAAACCAGTTGGCAAAGACTGAAAATCCAATGAAGAAATGAGTCAACTAATGAGAAAGAAAACCAGCCAGTAACAAAATGGCAGGATCAAGTTCACACATAACAATATTAACATTGAATGTAAATGGTCTAAACGCCCCTAGCAAAAGACACAGACTGGAATACTGGATAAAAAGTCAGAACCCATCGGTGTGCTGTATTCAAGAAACCCATCTCACATACAAAGAGACACATACACTCAAAATAAAGGGATGGAAGAAGATTTACCAAGCAAATGGAGAACAAAAAAAAAGCAGGGGTTGCAATCCTAGTCCCTAATAAAATGGACTTCAAACCAACAAACATCAAAAGAGACAAAGAAGGACACTACGTAATGGTAAAAGGATCAATCCAACAGGAAGAGCTAACTATCCTAAATATATACACCCCCAACACAGGAGCACCCAGAGACATAAAGCAAGTTCTTAATGACCTAAAATGAGATTTAGACTCCCACACAATAATAGTGGGGGACTTCAACACTCCACTGTCAATATTAGACAGATCAACGATGTAGAAAATTAACAAGGATATCCAGGACTTGAATGCAGAGCTGGACCAAGTGGACCTAATAGACATATACAGAATGCTCCGCCCCAAATCCACAGAATACACATTTTTCTCAGCACCAGATTGCACTTACTCTAAAATTGACCACATCATTGGAAGCAAATCACTCCTCGGAAAGTGCGAAAGAACAGAAATCATAACAAACAGTCTATTAGACCACGGCGCAATCAGACTAGAACTCAGGATCAAGAAACACACTGAAACCTGCACAACCACTTGGAAACTGAAAAACTTGCTTATGAGTGTTGACTGGATAAACAATGAAATGAAGGCAGAAATAAAGATGTTCTTTGAAACCAACCAGAATGAAGACACAACTTACCAGAATCTCTGGGACACCTTTAAAGCAGTGTCAAGAGGTAAATTTATAGCAATAAATGCTCACCGGAGAAGAAAGGAAAGATCTAAAATTGACACCCTATAATCAAAATTCAAATAGTTAAAGGAACAAGATAAAAAAAAAAAACTCAAAAGCTAGCAGAAGACAAGAAATAACTAAGATCAGAGCAGAACTGAAGGAGATAGAGACACAAAAAAACCCTTCAAAAAATCAAGAAATCCAGGAGCTGATTTCTTGAAAAGATCAACAAAATAGACCACTAGCCAGATTAATAAAAAAGAAAAGGGAGAAGAATCAAATAGATGCAATAAAAAACGATAAAGGGGATATCACCACTGATCCCACAGATACACAAACTACCATCAGAGATTACTACAAACAGCTCGAATCACATAAACCAGTAAACCAGGAAGAAATGGATAAATTCCTAGACACTTGTACTCTACCAAGACTAAACCAGGAGGAAGTTGAAAGTCTGAATAGACCAATAACAAGGGCTGAAGTAGAGGCAGCAATCAATAGCCTACCAACCAAAAAAGTCCAGGTCCAGACGGATTCACAGCCAAATTCTACCAGACGTACAAAGATGACGTGGTTCCATTCCTTCTGAAACTGTATCAAACAATACAAAAGGAGGGAATCTGCCCTAAATCATTTTATGAGACCAATATCATCCTGATACCAAAACCAGGCAGAGACTCAACTAAAAAGGAAAACTTCAGGCCAATATCCATGATGAACATCGACGCAAAAATCTTCAATAAAATACTGGCAAACAGATTGCAACAGCACATCAAGAAGCTTATCCATCACGAACAAGTAGGCTTCATCCCGGGGATGCAAGGCTGGTTCAATATATGCAAATCCATAAATGTAATCCACCACATAAACGGAACTAAAGACAAAAACCACATGATTATCTCAATAGATGCAGAGAAGGCCTACAAAATTCAACAGCCCTTCATGCTAAAAACTCTCAATAAACTAGGTATTGACAGAATGTATCACAAAATGATAAAAGCTATATATGACAAACCTACAGCCAATATCATACTGAACGGGCAAAAGCTGGAAGAATTCCCTTTGAAATCAGGCACTAGACAAGGATGCCCTCTCTCCCCACTCGTATTCAACATAGTATTGGAAGTTCTAGCCAGAGCGATCAGGCAAGAAAAAGGAATAAAGGATATTCAAATAGGAAAGGAGGAAGTCAAACTGTCTGTATTTGCAGATGACATGACTGTATATCTAGAAGATCCCATTATCTCAGCCCAAAATCTTCTCAAACTGATAAGCAAATATAGCAAAGTCTCAGGATACAATATCAATGTGCAGAAGTCACAAGCATTCCTATATACCAATAACAGACAAACAGAGAGCCAAATCAAGAGCAAACTCCCATTCACAATTACTACAAAGAGAATAAAATACCTAGGAATACAACTAACAAAGGATGTAAAGGACCTCTTCAAGGAGAACTACAAACCACTGCTCAACAAAATAAGAGAGGACAAAAACAGATGGAGAAGCATTCTATGCTCATGGTTAGGAAGAATCGGTATCATGAAAATGGCCATACTACCTAAAGTAATCTATACATTCAACACTATCCCCATCAAGCTACCAATGACCTTCTTCGCACAACTGGAGAAAAACACTTTAAACTTCATATGGAATCACAAAAGACCCCACATAGCCAAGGCAATCCTAAGCAAAAAGAACAAAGCTGGAGGCATCACACAGCCGGACTTCAAACTATACTACAAGACTACAGTAATCAAAACAGAGACACAGACCAATGGTACAGAACAGAGACCCCAGAAGAAACACCACACATCTACAACCATCTGATCTTTGACAAACCCAACAAAAACAAACAATGGGGAAAGGATTCTATGTTTAATAAATGGTGTTGGGAAAACTGGCTAGCAATGTGCAGAAAGCAGAAACTGGACCCCTACCTGTCACCTTACACTAAAATTAACTCCAGATGGATCAAAGATTTAAACATAAAGCCTAACACCATAAAAACACTAGAAGAAAACATAGGCAAAACCATCCAGGACATAGGCATAGGCAAGGACTTCATGACTAAAACACCAAAAACAATGGCAATAAAAGCCAGGATAGACAAATGGGATCTAATTAAACTCCAGATCTTCTGTACAGCAAAAGAAACCATTGTTAGAATGAATCAACAACCAACAGAATGGGAAAATTTTTTTGCAATCTACCCATCTGACAAAGGGCTAATATCCAGCATCTACAAAAAACTAAAACAGATTTACAAGAAAAAAACAAACAACCCCATTCAAAATTGGGTGAAGGATATGAACAGACACTTTTCAAAAGAGGACATATATGAGGCCAACAAACATATGAAAAAATGCTCATCATCACTGGTCATTAGAGAAATGAAAATCTAAACCACACTGAGATATCAT
Source organism: Aotus nancymaae (assembly GCF_030222135.1). NCBI lineage: Eukaryota > Metazoa > Chordata > Mammalia > Primates > Aotidae > Aotus > Aotus nancymaae. Next base: position 32,403,382 of record NW_026988455.1, read on the forward strand.
CTCACACTAGTTAGAACAGCGATCATTAAAAAATCTGGAGATAGATGCTGGAGAGGATGTGGAGAAATAGGAACACTCTTACACAGTTGGTGGGAGTGTAAATTAGTTCAACCATTGTGGAAGACAGTGTGGCGATTTCTCAAGGATCTAGAAATAGATATTCTATTTCACCCAGCAATCCCACTACTGGCTATATACCCAAAGAACTATAAATCATTCTACTATAAAGACACATGCACATGTATGTTCATTGCAGCTCTGTATACAATAGCAAAGACCTGGAACCAACCCAAATGCCCATCAATGATAGACTGGACAAAGAAAATGTGGTACATATACACCATGGAATACTATGCAGCCATAAAAAACAACGAGTTAGTGTCCTTTGTAGGGACTTGGATGAATCTGGAAACCATCATTCTCAGCAAACTGACATAAGAACAGAAAGCCAAACACCTCATGTTCTCACTCATAGGTGAGTGTTGAACAACGAGAACACGTGGACTCAGGGAGAGGAGCATCACACACTGGGGACAGTTGGTGGGAGGTAGGGGAGAGATAGCGTGGGGTGGGGACAGAGGGGAGGGTGGAGAGGGATAACATGGGGAGAAATGCCAGATTTGGTATGCCCCTAAAGTAAAATAAATAAATTTTAAAAATAAAATAAAATAAAAAATAAAATTTTTCTCCACCCCCCAAAAAAATAGTAAAAAGTAAAAAAAGAAACAAAAGCCCCATTTGTTTTACTTGCTTTGTCTCAAATTCTTGAACGTACTCTGACTCAAGTGAGCTTAGAAGACTCCCTGGCCTTTATAGTACAAAGCCTGTAATAGTCAAACAGCAAAAGAACTAATGTAACTAACTCATCTTATTTAAGGGGACTTTACACATTCCTGCATGTAGGTTAGGATAACTGTAGAGCACTGAGATAAATATGCAAAAACAGTGATCATGACATTTTTAAAATTAACTCTGGGATTAAGGAAGTATATAAGCAACTATCTTTTGTTAAAGATTTATAAGAGCACTGTGACCTGAGCAAGGATAAACAAGTTCCCAACCTTGTTGGATGCTTCCTATCCCCCAGGTATCTGTGGTCATTCGTTCCCTCTTGATAACAACCCCATCTTCTTCCTCGTATTTCCCTCCCATGAAAACCCTCTGGTCAACCTGATAAAATGTAACATGGTACTTTAGGATGCTAGTTCACCATCTTCTCAGTTTGTTGGGTCTTCAGATAAACTTGATTTTCCTCCCACCAACCCTCATCTGTCATGTCTGGCTTTCAAGTGGCAAGCAGCTAAACATGGACTTGCTTACAGGTCTAGAGATACAGTTGGCCCTGTTCTTTCCTGTTCTCTGCACTTTAACTTTCTAGCTTTCTGGCCTTCTATAAGCACAGTTGCCTAGCCTCATGATGGAGTGTTTTTCATATTATTTGGCTGCATAAGATGATAGATAGATAGATGATTGATTGATTGTTAGAGATAAATGGTATGGATAGAAAGAATATACTAAAACATATCTTATCAAATGATTTGAGAGAAAGTTGTTTACCCAGTTCAATTCCACAAACCCTTTTGTTTGCTCTCTAAAACCTCCTATCTTGATTATGTTGGCTTAACTCTGGGGTTTCAAATTCTCCACTGGGCACTTAATCTGAAAGAGAGTTAACCTTCTTAGAGATGTCACTGTAGAGATGGGTTTTATGACAGAGACTGTTCTCAGGAAGACTTTGCATTTAGAGCTTCCATTTGTGACCCCCATGACCCACAGCCCAATGTCATTTAACTACAAATGAATGACTAAGTTTTTGGGAAAATATTTTTTAAATATATCTTAAAAATCTGGCCAGGCACAGTGCCTCATGCCAGTAATTCCAGCATTTTGGGAGGCCAAGGTGGGCAGATCACCCAACATCAGGAGTTCAAGACCTGCCTAGCCAACATGGTGAAAGCCCATCTGTACTAAAAATACAAACATTAGCCAGGCATGATGGCACATGCCTGTAATCCCAGCTACTCAGGAGGCTAAGACAGGAGAATCACTTGATCCCGGTAGGGAGAGGTTGCAGTGAATTGAGATCATGCCATTGCCCTCCAGCCTAGGCAACCCAGCGAGACTCTGTCTGAAAATAAACCAAAAACATCTAACATTACACTATTAACCTGTAAGATTGGGAGTGAGGAAGAGGGAGAGAATGTGTTGCTGCCAAGTTCAGCATTTCATTGTCTCTGGTTTGGAATGACACAGTTCAAACAGCATTCTGTTATACAACATCTGACAAACTATGATGCAAGGAGTCATTGGGGCTAGCTGTATGGCATCAAACTACTTTCATTAGACTATTTTGCTTTGAAAAATATTTTTGTTGCATTACTGGTACTTTGTCTTTCTTACACAGCAGGATTCCTTTCAGTACTGAGTGTTTTGAAATAACACAAAGATTGATAAAAATTTGTTTTTTTTTTCTCCCATGGAAAATAATAGCACAGAAACCCCCTTTTTACTAATTTTATCTGTCATACAACTTTAAAAGTTATGCAGAATTGTTTCCTTCAAAATATCAACGCATGAATGCTATGATTCATGGCATTCTTTGAATTTTGGAATGTTGAGCTAATATACAAAAGGGAAGAATATGCTGAGTTAGCTGCCCTGGCTCATTAGGTAATTATTGTATGCACAATTAACATGGTGTTAAGGGAAAGGCAAATACATTTTTTTCTGAATGTTCTCTTTATATGGACATACATTAGCAAAGATATAGCTCCATTTCTTAGGAATAGATGAAAAATTTCTTAAACATTAAGAAAGAAATAGCATAGAAGCTCTTAATCTTCCTTTTGACATAGATTTTTGAAAATATCCTGGTGTAACTCTCTCCCCAGTTGAGTAAAATTTTGAAGTTAATGCCTCAAGGTGTATATAATTCCCCTTCCTCACATCAGTGTTAGAAAAAGATTTAGTTTGACTTTAAGGGGCTGTAGAATTAAATTGTACATGTTTTTAAGATTTTAATCTGTAAAGTATAACTGATTTCATAAGGATCAAGGTAACTGCAAGAGAGCCTGAGCTTTAAAATCTTACTTTTCATTTTTTAATAGAATAGTCTTCAGGTTTGAGACAACTCTACTACCTCTAGTCTTCGGCATAAGAAGTGAGTATTGGTGTGATAATCATTCATTTCCATTCTGTCTTGGAATTGGGTCTTTGAGACTAAAACCACATAGTTCCAATTGTAGGGATCATGATTTTTCCATTTAACTACATCCAGAAATTACATGAGCGCAAAGGATAGCCTTTATTCACATTCTGGAGCTCCTCGACTATGTCCTCACCTATTTCTATGTCTTTATCTACCTCTGTATCTATCATAGCCAAAAGAGATCTTAAAGATAAAAATATTGCCCTTTCTAAAAGGATCAACATTCATACCTTTCCCTTTATTTTAAAAATCAACACAGTTCCATCCCATTTGATCCTTATAAATTCTGATTTAGGTGATGATTATTCCATTAAGTGTAATCATACCCCAAATAATAGGGATCTAATATTCCTTGTCATCTTCACCTTGTCTCTGAAAAGCATCATATAGATCAGTTTTGTTTTTAGAAAAACATAAAAAGGACAAAATGCACATTTTCCTAGAATTCATAATACTCAATCCATAAATTAAAATAATTTACTTTTTGCTTTTGCCCATCTTTAAGAAATCTATGTTAATCATTACCCAAGATTACATATGGGCTTTTGGCATTTTGCAAATTAGGTTGATTAGATGGTAGCATTATCCTTACAGATTATTACAGAAAATCCCCTTGGCCTATACAGATTTTACTTGTGTTCAGTTTTCATCATACACTTCTCTATGAGTAGTGTTTTAAAGATTATGTATCTCTTGGCAGAGAAATTTATGATCTAAAAAAATGTGCTTTGGGTAGTGTTCAGATTTGCATTTTAATTCTCACTTGCAAGAAGCCAAATTAAAAATAAAATAAAAAATAAGTTAATTCTAAATCTTTGTCCTTTGGGTCCATAATAATTTTTCTGTGGCATTTCTTCTGAGAAAAAGAAATGTTTAATTTTCTCTTCCTGGTTGCACTATTTGAGGCATTTCCTTCACTTTTTCATCACTCAAGTTATCTATTACTATATAACAAATCACTCCCAAATGTATTGGCAAAAATAGCATTATTTTTGTGCTGTGGGTTGACTGGGGTGATTCTTGTTCATGGTCTCTCATGAGGCTGCAGTCATCCAGACATCCAAGATGGCCACTCACATGGCTGACAGTTAGTGCTGGCTTCAGCTGGAGCTTAGCTGAACTGTTTGTCAGAGAACCTACACATGCTTCTCCATGTGAGTTAGGCTATGGCTTCCAACAGCAAGCATTCCAAGAGTGAGTGTCATGAAAACCCTAGGTGAGTGCTGCAAGGTTTCTTATGATGTAACCTCAGAAGTCCTGAGAACATCACTTCCACTGCATTTTACTGGTCAATAACCCCACAAAGGCTTGCACAGATTTGATGGGAAGGAAATAGCCTCTGCTGCTAACTGGGAGGCATATCAGTCAGTAGCAACAGAACCAATAGGATATGTGTATGTGCATGTGTATACAGTGTGTGTAGACAGATATACTCATAAAGAAATTTAAGGAATTGGCTCACACAATTGTGGGGCTGACAAATCCAAAATCTTTAGGGCAGACTGGCAAGCTGTTACCTCAGGCAAAAAAGCTAACATTGCAGTTTGAGTCCTTACTTCATAGGGCAGGCAGATAGGCTGAAAATTCAGGCAAGACCTCTATGTTGTCATGGTCCTGAGGCAAAATATCTTCTTCTTTGAGAAACATCAGTTTCACTCTTAGCCTTCAACTGATTGCATAAGATCCACTCACAATGTTGGGAGCAATCTTCTTTACTTAAAGTCAACTGACCGATGATGTTAATCACAACTACAAAATACCTTCACAGCAACATCTAGATCAGTCTTTGAACAAACAACTGGGCTCCATAGCCTAGCCAAATTGACACATAGAATTTGAACATCATAGCAGGCATATCAATTTTTTAGATCATCTTTAATTTGCTGTAGTTCTCATAAAATGCTTTAACAAGAGTAAGCTATTTGCTTCAAAGACAATAGCAACTTCAGACTGTGAGAAACAACATTGACTCCTAGGGGGACCAATTGATCAAATGATTTTTTTCAGTTATGGTAAGAAGACTCTACCTCTGGCTCTGTCTCTCTCCTAGTCTAAGATTCATCTCTTGAAGTTCAAAACTGATATTTTATATGCAATTACATGAAGAGATTATAGTATAACTAAATATCTATATCACTCTGATTTTCTTTTCCTTTTTGGAATCCTACTACTTTACCTTTTGTGCTTACATTTCTGTTTCTTTTACTTTCTCTTGGCACTACTTTGTTAATATTAATATATACTCAAGTACCCTTGCCCGCCAAAAAAAACAATAACTATTAGCTGGAGGATGCCTTATATTATTTTAAATTTCTATTTGGTGAATGACTTATTTATGTGCATTTTCCTCAACCTAATGCACATATCTAGAATTTTTCCTTATAAATTCAAGTGAGATTTGACCTGTGTTCCATTTTCCATTGACCTGGCTAGTTTATTTAATTTTTCCACTATGACCATCTCCCTCTCTATACCTGGGTTTCTAATGGATTAGTTTATTGATAATAAAATCCTCTAGGGTCTTTTTTTTTTTAACAAAATGTAGGTTCCTGGACCTTTCCTTGATGACTAAAACAGAAAGTCTGGATGTTAGGTATAATCCACATTATTTTAACAAGTACCCTTGGAGTGACCATTTCCCTAATCAGAGTTCATCTGTGACATATACTGCTTCAGGAGGAAACTTAACCTCTACTTTTCAGTACTACTGTCTATTCCAATTAGATTATATGTGATTATTGGATAGCTTAATTTTCCATGTTAGATCCCCTTTTCTTCAGCCTTTATAGAAATTGTCTGTCTTCCAGGCCTTTTCTAACAGTAAGACACTCATAATTTCTGTCTATTGCCAGTCCACATATTTTAGATTTTTATGGCACTATCAGCTTCTGGTATCAATAACTGCTTTAATTTGGTACACAGAAGTATATCCTGGTATAAGGAAATTATTATAGATATAAGATCTTATATCCTTTCTGGCAATAGTGTTCCAAAGGAAGGCGGAGGTTAGAAGATTAGAGAAATGTCCCTAGCTATTTCTAGTATAAGGGAATGCATAAGAATGTGCTGGAAATTCTAGAAGCCAGTCATATCACACTACTAGAGTAGGACCATAAAGAGGACTTGTATAGGCATCAATGGAAGTTGGTACTTTGTGACTGCTGCCTTTCTGGGTTAGTGCACATCTAAATGGTGGTGACAGGCCTGGGGCCTCTGTTGGTTATTATGGCCGACAGTTGGTAAGGAAAGCTGGTTGCTGAGTAGGAGAGGAAGGCAAATTGGAACACATCAGAGATCCTTGGCACCTGTCTCTTCTTCCCATCAACCAATGTTGATATTCAGAGTATAATGGCTGGTGTCTCACCTCTATCTCTCAAATCTCATGCAACTTCACTTTCAGCCAACTCTAAGCTGAAGTGAAATGATAAGGGAATTCTCGGAAACATTGCTCCATGTAAACAAATTGACAGTAGGACAGTTCAGTATTTTTCAGCCTTTGTCACCTTGACATCTACCCACAGCAAAATCATGCTTCTGACTAATATGCATCTGCCTCCTTTATAACTAAAAATATGCTTTCCCCTCAATAGAGGATTTACAAAGCCCCAATATATTTATTTTATTTATGATTAATGTTCATTTCTTGCCCAATGTTGAGCTTATAGAAATATTCTCATTCTAAACTTTTATTCTAGAAATAATAACAATCATAAAGATCTTGAAATATAGAAATACATTATCTATAATCTCACTATTGAAACCAAAGAGCCTGGTAAATTTAATATAATTCTTTCAAATAATTTTCCATTGTGATATATACACACACACACACATATATATATACACACACACATATATATATAAAATTGATGTATATAGGGATATATTATTGATATACATATATATAATGAATCAGCAATAGGCACACAATGTTTAATTTGTTATTCAATTTAATACTAAATTACAACTATGTTTTCAGGTTCTTGCATAGCCTTCCTAATAAAGGCTGCATAATATTCTATCTAGTGGCTGTGACATCAATTAATTTGTTCTCATTCTACTGATGCATATCTAGATTGCTTCTCAGTTTTCATGGGTACAAATAGGCCCACGTAATAAAATATAATGCATTCCTAGATAGGTCTATGAAAATACAATGTGTGAAATTTGTGCAATATGCTTACTAGTTATAAGGGAAAATCCATTCTCCAAAGCTAAAAAATTTATAAACTCTATGACTGTACTTCTTTTAAGACAATATGTTTCCAACAGCTATTCACAGAAGGTTTTTGTTCTTTTATTTGCAGTGGGACACTGCCAACCAGTTTAATTCTAGTAAGTTACTAACTGAAGCTAAAAATTTCCTGATTTCTTTCTTTTTTGCATTTTAATTACATCTGTGGAACCAGTATTTTTACTTGTATCAGTATTTTTTCTTTTCTGCTAATTTTAACATTATTGACAAAATAACCATGATATTCAATAATATATCAAAATAATTGACAAATATTGTGAAGAGAAAAACTCTGATGTCAACGCTGCCAAATCTGAATGTTTCCAAGAGCAAAGCAATAGCTTAAAATATTCATTTTCAGCTGATGTACTGAAGTATTGTGTAATTAGTTTAGAAGTCACAGAAGTTGAAAGTCAAAAAAGTGAGCTGTTTTCCTAGAAGGGGCCAATGACTTCATAATGATAACCTTTCCTATATTTTGGAACTTTTAAGAATAAATACATGTTTTAAAAGTAGGAACATCTTATGACTCTTGGAAATGGAAATACAATGAGGAGGCATATAAATTAGAGTGTGGTTAGATAGAAAAATGTTTTCTGTAAAATGTGATAACTGAGCTGAGTTCTGGGGGAAAAATAGTTAACTATGTCAAGGTCATGGAGATAGGGAATAAATGACTTTCCAGCATGTTTGGGAAACAGAAAATGCATGAAATGTTTGAAGAATTGTTAGTAGTTTGGTATAGCTGAAGTGAAAGTCACGTATGGCCAAAGAAGAATGGTGGGTGGAAGGATGAGTCAGCAGAGAGGCAGAGGATAGAAGCAGAAATCAGAAATATGAACTAAACTAATGGTTGATCTTGAATTTGAAAGCACTGGCAAGTTCCTCATGAAGGCATGAAATCAATATGACCAGATTTGTTTTCAAAAATATTTTTTGGCAGCTATGATCAGTAGAAATTGGAGAAGCTACAGAGAGACCAATTAGGAAAATATTGTTGTGATTCAAGAAAGATAAAATAAAGTGATGAAGGGAGGCAGTGACAGCAGTGGTAGAGAAGAGAAAATGGTAGAGATTATTTTAGAAGTCAAATCCACCAGAACCGTGGCTTGTGCATTTGGATGTGGGGATTAGACAATGAGGAGAAATAGTCTAAAATGACTTTCAGACTTCCATCTTGAGCAACTGAGTTCCTGATAATATCATTCTCTGGGGGAGAGAGAGAGTACAGGATAAGCAGTTTCATTGTTATACATATTCATTAACAATGAGTTAGACACACCTGAAATTATATCTAAGGAGATATAATTCATTAGATAGTTGGATGTATAAATATATAGATGAGGTTGAAAACACAAATTTAAGCAGTTTTGGTAATAAAGAAATTGAAATGGAAAAGAATATTTGGGATCCAAGATGGCCGATTAGAAGCAGCTTTGGATTGCACCTCCCAGTGAGAGTGCGGAGGGTGAGTGGACACCACATTCTAGACAGATTTTTATTGCCCACAGATCAGGAGATTCCTGGGCAGAGGAGTCCCAAGGGTCGCCAGCGTGGCTGTTTTGGCTGGTGCGGCAGGTCTCCACACAAAATACTCACATGGGTCTGGACACTGTTCTAGCTGGCGACTGGAGCACCTGGGAGACAGAGTCACCCATTCAACTGATAAAAATGCGACTGAAACAGGGAGCCAGGCCAGGAGATTCCTGGGCAAAAAAGCACCATGAGCCCCTACTGTGGCTGTTTCAGCTGGCGCAGTGGATCTCTGCACAAAATCTCACACAACTCTGGGTGCCTTTTCAACTGGTGACTGGAATGCCTGGGAGACAGAGTCACCCACTCAACTGAAAAAAAGGGGACTGAAACAGGGAGCCAGGCCAGGAAAGTCCCCAGCAAAAAAGCGCCATGAGTCTCCAGCGGCTGTTTCAGCTGGTGCAGAGGGTCCCTGCACAAGAAACCACACAAATCTGGGCACTGTTTCAACTGGTGACTGGAACCCCTGGGATACAGAGTTGCCCATTCAACTGAAGAAAAAGGAGTCCGAGGCAGGGAGCCAGGTGATCAGGCTCTGCTGGTCCTACTCCCACAAAAAACAGCAATCTGAAACACGCTGGACTGAGAGTTTCATAGCAAGCACAGCTGAACCCGGGACAGTTCAACTTTGTTGGGGAGGGGTATCTGCTATTACTGAGGCAGTCCACCACTACTGAGGCAGTCTGCCATTGCTGAAGCAGCCCACCATTGCCAAGGTGGCCCGCCACTGCCAAGGCAGTCTGCCATTACAGAGGTGGGCCACCATTGCCGAGGCAGTTCTAACTATACCCCTCTAAACAGGACTGCAGGAAAGTTTACACGGCAGCTGGGTAGAGCCCACAGCAGCTCAGCAAAGCCTCTGCTGGCAGACTGTGGCTAGGCTGCCTCCTCACTGGGCAAGACAGCCCTGAAAAAAGGCAGCAGCATAACAGAAACTTATAAATAAAGTCCTACCTTCCCAGGACAGAGCACCTGGGAAAAAAAGTGGTTATGTATTCTGCAGCAGCAGACTTAAACGTACCTTCCCAGCAACTCTGAATGGAACAACAGAGCTCACAGCTCATAACTTGAGCTCCTATAAAAGACAGACTGTCTCCTCAAGCAGCTCCCTGAGCCCTGTATATCCAAAGAGTCACCTCATAAAGAAGAGTGCAGACTGACATCTGGCAGATATCCTTCTGGGACAAAGATAGAAGAAGAAGAAACTAGCAGCAACCCTTACTATTCTGTAGCCACTGCAGGTGATCCTCAGGCAAGCAGGGCCTGGAGTGGACCTCAGCAGTCCTACAGCAGAGGGGCCTGACTCTTGGAAGGAAAATCAAGAAGCAGAAAGAAATAACTTCATCATCAACAAACTGGACATCCACTCAGAGACCCCATCTGAAAGTCAACAACTACAAAGATGACAGGTAAATAAATCCACAAAGATGGGAAGAAACCAGCACAAAAAGGATGAAAAATACCCAAAACCAGAATGCCTCTCCTCCTCTAAGGGATCACAACTCCTCACCAGCAAGGGAACAAGGCTGGATGGAGAATGAGTCTGATGAATTGACAGAAACCGTTTTCAGAAGGTGGGTAATAAGAAACTTCCCTGAGCTAAAAGAACATGTTCTAACCCAATGCAAAGAAACTAAGAACCTTGAAAAAAGGCTTGACAAAATGCTAACGAGTATAAAGAGCTTATAAGTGAATTGATGGAGCTGAAAAACAACACGAGAACTTTACAAAACATACATAAGTTTCAACAGCCGAATTGACCAAGCAGAAGAAAGGATATCAGAGATTGAAGATCGACTCAATGAAATAAAACAAGAATGCAAGATTAGAGAAAAATGATTAAAAAGGAATGAGAAATGTCTCCAAGAAATATGGGACTATGTGAAAAAACCTAATCTACATTTGATAGGTGTACCTGAATGTGACACAGAGAATGAATCTAAACTGGAAAACACAGGAAAGCTTCCCCAACCTAGGAAGGCAGGCCAATATTCAAGTCCAGGAAATACAGAGAACTCTGCAAAGATATTCTTCAAGAAGAGCAACTCCAAGGCACATAATCGTCAGATTCGCCAGGGTGGAAATGAAGGAGAAAATGCTAAGGGCAGCCAGGGAGAAAGGCTGAGTTACCACAAAGCAAAGCCCATCAGACTCACAGTGGATCTCTCAGCAGAAACCCTAGAAACCAGAAGAGAGTTGGGGCCTATATTAAACATCCTTAAAGAAAAGAACTTTCAACCCAGAATTTCATATCCAGCCAAACTAAGCTTCATAAGTGAAGGAGAAATAAAATCCTTTATGAATAAGCAATTACTCAGAGGTTTCATCACCACCAGGCCTGCTTTACAAGAGCTCCTGAAAAAAGCAATAAACATAGAAAGGAACAACCAGTACCAGCCACTCCAAAAAGATAACTAACGGTAAAGAGCACTGACACAATGAAGAAACTGCATCAACTAGTGGGCAAAACAACCAGCTAGCATCAAAATGATAGGATAAAATTCACACATAACAATATTAACCCTAAGTGTAAATGGGCTAACCCAATCTAAAGACAAAGACTGGCAAATTGGATAAAAAGTCAAAACCCATTGGTGTGCTGTATCCAGGAAACCCATCTCACATGCAAGGATACACAATGGCTCAAAATAAAGGGATGGAGGAAGATTTACCAAGCAAATGGGTAGCAAAAAAAAGCAGGAGTTGCAATCCTAGTCTCTGATAAAATAGACTTTAAACCAACAAAGATCAAAAGAGACAATGAAGGACATTACATAATGGTAAAAGGAGCAATGCACCAAGAAGAGCTAATGAGAGAGAGATCCAAGATAGCTGATCACTAGCAGCTCAGGATTGTAGCTCCCAGAGAAAGTGCACAGAACAAGAGGATGCCAAACTTTCAGACGAATTTTTGTTACCCACGGACCGGAAGCCCCAGCGGAGGAGCCCCACAGGTCGCCAGGGCGACTCTTGTGACCGGCGTTGCAGTTTTGTGGGTGCCCCGGCACGGTGGTACTTGGTGCAGAGTAAACAGGACTAGGTCCCCTTTTGATCGATGTTTGGAGCTCTGGGAAGGCAGAGTCGCCCATTTACCTGATTGAAGAAGGGACTCAAGAGGAAAGCCAGACCAGAGATTCCCGGGCAGAAAAGCACCACAAATCTTAATGCCGCTGTTTTGGCTGGCGCAGTGGGTTGCTCAGATTTTGGCGCTGGGAATCAACAAGTTGGATGCCCACTCAGAGATCTAATTTGAAAGTAGGCAATTACAAAGACGACAGGTGGATGAACTTACAATGATGGGAAGAAACCAGCATAAAAAGGTTGAGAATACCCAAGATCAGAATGCCTCTCCTTCTACAGGTGATCACAGTTCCTCATCAACAAGATAACAAGGCCTGATGGAGAACGAGTCCATTCCAATAACAGATTTAGGCTTCAGAAAGGGGATAATAAGGAACTTTAGTTAGCTAAAAGAACATGTTCTAGCCCAGTGTAAAGAAACTAAGAACTTTGAAAAAAGGTTTGACGAAATGCTAACGAGAATTGACAACATAGAGAGGAATATAAGTGAATTAATGGAACTGAAGAACACAATATGAGAACTTTGCGAAGTATGCAAAGGTTTTAACAGTTGAATTGATCAAGCAGAAGAAAGGATATCAGAGGTTGAAGACCAACTTAATGAAATGAAATGAGAAGACAAGATTAGAGAAGAAAGAGTAAAAAGGAATGAGCAAAGTCTCCTAGAAATATGGGACTATGTGAAAAGACCTAATTTACAATTGATAGGTATACCTGAATGTCATGAAGAGAATGAATCAAAGTTGGAAAATATTCTTCAGGATATATTATTCAGGAAAACTTTCCTAATCTAGTAAGGGAGGACAATACTCAACTCCAGCTAATCCAGAGAACACCACAAAGATATTCCTCAAGTAGAGCAACTCCAAGACACATAATCGCTACATTCACTAGGGTTGAAATAAAGGAGAAAATTCTAAGGGCAGCTAGAGAGAAAGGTCATGTTACCCATAAAGGGAAGCCTATCAGACTCACAGCAGACCTCTCACCAGAAACCCTACAAACTAGAAGAGAATGGGGGTCAATATTCAATATCCTCAAAGAAAAGAATTTTCAACCCAGAATCTCATATCCCACCAAACTAAGCTTCATAAGCAAAGGAAAAAGAAAATTTTTCATGAACAAGCAAGCACTCAGAGATTTCATCACCACCAGGCCTGCTTTACAAGAGCTTCTGAAAGAAACACTATACAAAGAAAGGAACAACCAGTATCAGTCATCCCAAAAACTTACCAAAAGGTAAAGAGTATCTCTATAATGAAGAATCTATGTCAACTAATGGGCAAAATAGCCAGCTAGCATTAAATGACAATATTGAACTCATGAATATTAATATTAATTCTAAATTTAAATGGATTAAATGCCCCAATCAAAGACACAGACAGGTAAATTGAATAAAAAGTCAAAACCCATCGGTACGCTGTATCCAGATCTATTTCACAAGCAATGATATACAAAGACTCAAAACAAAGGGATGAAGATTCACCAATTAAATGGAGAGAAAAAACAAAACAAAACAAAAAAAAAACAGGAGTTGTAACTTTCGTCTCTCACAAAATAGACTTCTTTAATAGTAACAAAGACTAAAAGAAACAAAGAAGGACATTACATAATGGTAAAAGGATCAATGCAACAACAGGAGTTAATGATTAGAAATATATATGCACCCAATACAGGAGCACCCAGATACATAAGACAAGTTCTTAATGACTTATAAAGAGACCTGGACTCCCGCACAATAGCGGGAGATTTTTGACACCACATTGTTAATATTTGATGGATCAACGACAAAGAAAATTCATAAGGACATCTATGATTTGAACTTAGACCTGGAATAAGTAAACTTAGTGAATATTTATAGAATTCTCCACCCCAGGTCCACAGAACATACATTTTTCTCAGTATCATATTACACCTATTTTGAAAGTGACTACATAATTGGAAGTAAATCACTCTTCAGCATTTGCATAGCATTTCACAGACTTAAATGAAATATTGGTTGGCTGTTTGTTTGTTATTTTCTTCCCTTATTCCTTCCTGTCTCCGTTGTTAAGCACAATTATTGGCATAAAAGAGGTTTTTAAAACCTATTTTTAGATTGCATTCCAGCCAGAGCAATAGAGCAAGAATCCTGTTCTCTCTCCCCCTTTTTCTTTCTCTTTCTTTCTTTCTCTCATAAAAAAAAAAAGAAGAACTAATGATCCTAAATATATACACACTCAATACAGGAGCACCCAGATACATAAAGCAAGTTCTTAATGACTTACAAAGAGACTTAGACTCCCACACAATAATAGTGGGAGACTTTAACACTCTACTATCAATATAAGAGAACGCAATGAGACAGAAAATTAACAAGGATATCCAAGACTTGAACTCAGACCTGGACCAAGCAAACCTAATAGACAGTTACAGAACTCTCCACCCCAAATCCACAGAATATACATTTTTCTCAGCACCACATCAACCTACTCTAAAATTGACCACACAATCGGAAGCAGATCCCTCCTCAGCAAATGCAAAAGAATGGAAATCATAACAAAGTCTCTCAGATGACAGTGCAATCAAGTTAGAATGCAGAATTCAGAAACTAACTCACAACCACACAGCTTCATGGAAACTGAACAACTGGCTCTTGAATGTTGATTGGATAAACAATGAAATGAAGGCAGAGATAAAGATGTTCTTTGAAACAGAGAATGAAGACAGAGCACACCAGAATCTCTGGGAAACATTTAAAGCAATGCTAGAGGAAAATATATAGCAATAAATGCCCACATGAGAAGCAAGGAAAGATCTAAAATCAACACCCTATCATCAAAATTGAAAGAGCTAGAGGAGCAAGATAAAAAAAACTCAAAACCTAGCAGAATACAAGAAATAACTAAGATCAGAGCAGAACTGAAGGAGATAGAGACACAAAAAAACCCTTCAAAAAATCAATAAATCCAGGAGCTGATTTTTTGAAAAGATCATCAAAATAGAAGATCGCTAGCCAGATTAATAAAAAAGAAAAGAAGAATAGTCAAATAGATGCAATAAAAAATGATAAAGAGGATATCACCACACATTCCACAGAAATACAAACCATCATCAGAGATTATTACAAACAACTCTATGCACATAAACTAGTAAACCTGGAAGAAATGGATAAATCCCTTGACACTTGCATCCTCCCAAGCCTAAACTAGGAAGAAGTCAAAACCCTGAATAGACCAATAACAAGGGCTGAACTTGAGGCAGCAATTAATAGCCTACCACCCAAAAAAAGCCCAGGTCCAGATGGGTTCACAGCCGAATTCTACCAGACATACAAAGAGGAGCTGGTACCATTCCTTCTGAAACTATTCCAAACAATCCAAAAAGAGGGAATCCTTCCCAAATCATTTTATGAGACCAACATCATCCTGATACCAAAACCCGGCAGAGACTCAACAAGAAAAGAAAACTTCAGGCCGATATCCGTGAAGAACAAAGATACAAAAATCTTCAATAAAATACTGGCAAACTGATTGCAACATCACATCAAAAAGCTTATCCACCATGATCAAGTAGGCTTCATCCCAGGGATGCAAGGCTGTTTCAACATACCCAAGTCTACAAATGTAATTCACCACATAAACAAAATTAAAAACAAAAACTACATGATTATCTCAATAGATGCAGAGAATGCCTTTGACAAAATTCAATAGTCCTTTATGCTAAAAACTCTCAATAAACTAGGTGTTGATGGAATGTATCTCAAAATAATAAAAGCTATTTACAACAAACCCACAGCCAATAACATACTGAATGTGCAAAAACTGGAAGCATTTCCTTTGCAATGTAGCACTAGAAAAGTATGCCCTCTCTCACCACTCCTATTCAATATAGTATTGGAAGTTCTAGCCAGAGTAATCAGGCAAGAAAAAGAAATAAAGCATATTCAATTAGGAAATGAGGAAGTCAAATTGTCTCTATTTGCAGATGACATGATTGTATATTTAGAAGACCCCATCGTCTCAGCCCAAAATCTCCTGAAACTGATAAGCAACTTCAGCAAAGTCTCAGGATACAAAATCAATGTGCAAAAATCACAAGCATTTCTATACATAAATCACAGACTTATAGAGAGCTAAATCAAGAATGAACTGCCATTCACAATTGCTACAAAGAGAATAAAATACCTAGGAATACAACTAACAAAGAACGTAAAGGACCTCTTCAAGGAGTACTACAAACCACTGCTCAACGAAATAAGAGAGGACACAAACAGATGGAGAAACATTCCATGCTCATGGTTAGGAAGAATCAGTATCATGAAAATGGCCATACTGCCCAAAGTAATTTACAAATTGAACGCTATCCCCATCAAGCTACCAATTACCTTCTTCACAGAACTGGAAAAAAACACCGTAAACTTCATTTGGAACCAAAAGAGAGTCCACATAGCCAAGTGGCAAATTCTAAGCAAAAAGAACAAAGTGGGAGGCATCACACTACCTGACTTCAAATTACACTACAAAGCTACAGTTATCAAAACAGAGATATAGACCAATGGAACAGAACAGAGGCCTCAGAGGCAATGCTGCACATCTGTAACCATCTGGTCTTTGACAAACCTGACAAAAACAAGCAATGGGAAAGGATTCCCTGTTTAATAAATGGTGTTGGGAAAATTGGCTAGCCATGTGTAGAAAGCAGAAACTGGACCCCTTCCTGACACCTTACACTAAAATTAACTCCAGATGGATTAAAGACTTACACATAAGGCCTAACACCATAAAAACCCTAGAAGAAAATCTAGGCAAAACCACTCAAGACATAGGCATAGGCAAGGACTTCATGACTAAAACACCAAAAGCATTGGCAACAAAAGCCAAAATAGACAACTGGGACCTAATAAAACTCCACAGCTTCTGCACAGCAAAAGAAACAGTCATTAGAGTGAATTGGCAACCAAGAGAATGGGAAAAAGTTTTTGCAATCTACCCATCTGACAAAGGGCTAATATTCAGAATCTACAAAGAACTAAAACAGATTTACAAGAGAAAAACAAACAAGCCCATTCAAAAGTGGGTGATGGATATGAACAGACACTTTACAAAAGAAGACATACATGAGGCCAACAAACATGAAAAATTGCTCATCATCACTGGTCATTAGAGAAATGCAAATCAAAACCACATTGAGATACCATCTCATGCCAATTAGAATGGCAATCATTTAAAAATCTGGAGACAACAGATGCTGGAGAGGATGTGGAGAAATAGGAACACTTTTACACCGTTGGTGGGAGTGTAAATTAGTTCAACCATTGTGGAAGACAGTGTGGCGATTGCTCAACGACCTAGAAATAGAAATTCCATTTGACCCAGCAATCCCATTACTGGGTATATATCCAAAGGATTATAAATCGTTCTAATATAAGGACACATGCACAAGAATGTTCATTGCAGCACTGTTTACAATAGCAAAGACCTGGAACCAACCCAAATGTCCATCAATGATAGACTGGACAGGGAAAATATGGCACATATACACCATGGAATACTATGCAGCCATAAAATACGATGAGTTCATGTCCTTTGTAGGGACATGGATGAACCTGGAAACCATCATTCTCGGCAAACTGACACAAGAACAGAAAATCAAACACCACATGTTCTCACTCATAAGCAGGTGTTGAACAATGAGAACACATGGACACAGGGAGGGGAGCATCACACACTGGGGTTTGTTGGGGGGAAATAGGGGAGGGACAGTGTGTAGTGGGGAGTTGGGAAGGATAACATGGGGAGAAATGCCAGATATAGGTGATGGGGAGGAAGGCAGCAAACCACACTTCCGTGTGTTTTCCTATGCAACAATCTTGCATGTTCTTCACATGTACCCCAAAGCCTAAAATGCAATAAAATATATATTTTAACAAAAGAATATTTGGATGACATGACTCAGGGACAAAATGTAGAGGAAGAAGAGCAGAAGGGAGCCTAGATATCACGTAACCACAGAAGAAATAGAAGGTATCGAAGAAGGCATAGAAAAAGCATAGACAGTTGTAAAAGCCTTTAGCATTTGATATATGCTATGTAGGAAGGCCTTCTAGTTTATGAGTCAGATGAAGTATGCTTTTGTGCTGTTTCTAGGCATGTGGCCATGGACACATCACTTAAATTTTAGTTCTCCTATGCAAGGTGGGACTATGGCTCTTGCTACCTAGTTTATAGGTGTTTAGGATATAAAATAATGTATGTTAAAGCATCTTGGGAACATACCAAGTCACCATTTAAATGTAAAATTTGTATTATTTTCTAGATACTGACTTATCTTACCACATTGGTCTTTCTTTCTTTCTACTAAATGGGATGTTAAGTGGGCTTGTAATTTCAACCTTCGGGTATGATATAATCTCTTCCATTGAAACAAATATTACAACCCCCCACCCCCAAAAAATAAACATTACAAAAATGTTTACAGGACTACTAAATAAATAGTCTAAGTCAAGAACTTTTAAGATGCAAAACAGAGGACACAGTAAATTTTTCAAGACTTACTATGATATATACATAAGATCAAGGTGACATTGGATTAATTCTAAAAAAAAAGTCTTTGGAAATTTGGTTATGTGCTTGGCATTACTGTAAAAGCAATTGGAGGGAAACGGGGTTTCTAATTCAAAATCAATGGTTGAGGGTAAGTATAGTCTTAAAAGTATGGTTCATGGCAAGGATTCCTGAAGGCAAATTTATACAGTTGGTGGAATTCATGTTACTACCTGCTTCCTTTTTTTTTTTTTTTTTTTTTTAACAGCCTTTCCTTCTGTTTCAGTCCTGTTTGCCTTTTCTCTATTTTATCTCCATTCTAAAAATTTTTTTCTGAGCCTAGGGCATATAATCTAATGTATTCATTCATTTTCAAATATTAAAATATGAATATATTAATCCTTAAAGGCAATATTTCTCAAAAAGTGGATTGTGAGCTACCCAGACTCACTGACTCAGGTGAATTTGAAACCCAGTTCTACTGGAGAAGCACTGCTCTTTATTAAGCGGAAATGCAAGAATAATTTTCTATTATCTTTTATTATAAAAAATGAATGAAACATTAATATAATAAAATAGTGCTTGGAATAAAAAAAAATCTCAATTGTTTTCTCACTGACTAAATGTGTGATATTCTTAGCTTAGTCTCTTAATACCTTAAAATCTCCATTTGCCCATCTTAAAATGGATAAACAATAATAATAATAAAACCTGCTCAATCTCACAGAGTGGTTTTGAGCATCAGGAGAGACAGCTTGTTGGCTAAAGTAGTTACAACTCTGAAATAAGATACCTTTATGTCATTATCTTTATTTTAGATAATGGTGGAATGTCTTGGGGGAGAAGGCCATTTTAGTACCTTCAGAATTAAACTATATATTTTTATTAATTATAAAAACCTAACCTCTAGATAGCTAGAACATATAAATGCAAATAACAACATATTAATTACACATATGTGAACTATAGAATTGAGTTATTATGAATATATTTCAGGAAAAGCTTACAATTATTTCACAATTTCTAGATTGGTACTCAATAAATACTTACTGAATGGACGAATGCATCTGGAATAGATTTATATTGCACAGAACTATTCCTTTTTATTATATTTTCTAAAACTTCCTCATAAGAACAGAAAATATAAAAACTTTAATGCCTTATTGATGTAGCATCATGCAGGAGTATTAATATCAGCATGACAGCATATCAATAATAATATGACTAATGTAGAGAAATTCTGCCTTGGGGTTCATGCAAGAATCCACTTGGGTTTTATTCTTATGATTTAAAGGGTCATTACCTATCAATTCAATTACAATTTTGTCTCAATGAAATAAGCATACATCTGTCAATAACACTGTTTATTAACTCTTTCAAACAAACTCATAATATGCTTAAGAAAATTAGATCTATAGCCATTGCACTCCTAAGGGAACAGTTATTTTTCACTCTTGTGGTTGACATTTTACATAAATCCTTTCTAAAATAACACAAAGAGTTACTAAATATGATTTTGCATTAAGGAGTGAGTTTTCTGTTTGGTTTATACTGCTAGTGAATGCTGTCTAGTTGCTGAATTTAGAGTTAAAATTAACTGCTATTGATTGAATATTAGTAAATAGTGTAGATTCCCTTTGTTCCTAATTGTCTCCTCTTTCCTCCTTCTTGCCTTTTCTTTCTTTCTCTCACCCATTCATCTATTCTTCACTCCTATCATCAACAGTACACATTGATTATCTTCTGTGTGCTACCGAATAGAGGCAGTAATAGAAGATACGTCAAATCTGTGGTACTCAGCGGAGGATGATTTTGCTCCCAAGAGGCATTTGACACTGTCTGGAGATATTTTCACTTGTCATCCTGTGGGAGTGTTACTGGCATCTACTGGGTAGAACCAAGGATGCTGCTAAATAAAGGGGACAATAAAAAGGACAGCCCTCTATAACAAAAAATTACCTGTTCCAAAATGTCAGGAAAGCTGAAGTGGAGATACTCTGCCTTATGTAATTTCTGATTTTACCATGTACTCAGTGTTGATGTCACCTCAACAGTTCGCTACCAGGTGCTTTTCTCCTGATTCTTCACAACTTCTAATATGGAATTCCCATTAATAATTATACGCCCTAGTAACCTGAAAAGTCACTAGAAACCCAGTAGCGCCTCCACAGGCAGACAAGCAACCTCATCAAGCAGCTCTCTGACACCACAGCCAGGTAAATCCACAAAGATGGGAAAAAACCAGTGCATAAAAGATGAAACCATCAAAGACCAGAACACCTCTTCTCCTTCAAGGGATCACAACTCCTCAACAATACGGGATCACGACTTGACCAAAGAGTGTGACGAATTGACAGAAACAGTCTTCAGAAGGTGGATAATGACAAGCTTTTCTGAGCTAAAGGAACATGTTCTAACTCAATGCAGAGAAACAAAAAACCAATGCAGAGAAACAAAAAACCTTGAAAAAAGGTTAGACGAAATGCTAACTAGAATAACCAGCTTAGAGAAGAACATAAACGATTTGATGGAGTTAAAAAACACAGCACGAGAACTACATGAAGCAAACACAAGTTTTAATAGCTGAATCGATCAAGCAGAAGAAAGGATATCAGAGATTGAAGATCAACTCAATGAAATAAAAAGAGAAGGCAAGACAAGAGAAAAAAGAGTGAAAAGAAATGAACAAAGCCTCCAAGAAATATGGGATTATGTGCAAAAACCTAATCTATGCTTGATCGGTGTACCTGAATATGATGGGGAGAATGAATCCAAGCTGGAAAACATGCTCCAGGATGTTATCCAGGAGAACTTCCCAAGCCTAGCAAGGCAGTCCAAATTTCAAATTCAAGAATTACAGAGAATTCCACACAGATATTCCTCAAGAAGAGGAATCCCAAAGCACATAATTGTCAGATTCACCAGGGTTAAAATGAAGGACAAAACGCTAAGGGCAGCCAGAGAGAAAGGTCAGGTCACCTACAGAGGGACTCACAGTGGATCTCTTGGCAGAAACCCTACAAGCCATAAGAGAGTAGGGGCCAATATTCAACATCCCTAAAGAAAAGAACTTTCAACTCAGAATCTCATATCCAGCCAAACTAATCTGCTTAAGTGAAGGAGAAATAAAATCCTTTGTGGAGAAACAATTATTGAGAGATTTTGTCACCGCTAGACCTGCCCTACAAGAGCTCCTGAATGAAACACTAAGCACAGAAATGAACAAGTACCAGTCACTGCAAAAAAAACCAGTTGGCAAAGACCAAAAATGCAACAAAGAAAATGAGTCAAATAATGGGAAGGAAAACCAGCCAGTAACAAAACGGCAGGATCAAGTTCACACATAACAATATTAACATTGAATGTAAATGGCCTAAACGCCCCTAGCAAAAGACACAGACTGGAATACTGGATAAAAGTCAGAACCCATTGGTGTGCTGTATTCAGGAAACACATCTCACATACAAAGACACACATACACTCAAAATAAAGGGATGGAAGAAGATTTATCAAACAAATGGAGAACAAAAAAAAGCAGGGGTTGCAATCCTAGTCTCTGACAAAATGGACTTCAAACCAACAAAGATCAAAAGAGACAAAGAAGGATACTACATAATGGTAAAAGGATCAATCCAACAGGAAGACCTAACTATCCTAAATATGTATGCACCCAACACAGGAGCACCCAAATACATAAAGCAAGTTCTTAATGACCTAAAACGGGATTTAGACTCCCACACAATAATAATGGGAGACTTCAACACTGTACTGTCAATATTAGACAGATCAATGAGACAGAAAATTAACAAGGATATCTGGGACTTGAATGCAGAACTGGACCAAGTGGACCTAATAGACATAAACAGAATGCTCCACCCCAAATCCACAGAATATACGTTTTTCTCAGCACCATATTGCACTTACTCTAAAATTGACCACATCATTGGAAGCAAATCACTCCTCAGAAAATGCAAAAGAACAGAAATCATAACAAACAGTCTATCAGACCACAGCGCAATGAGACTAGAACTCAGGATCAAGAAACACACTCAATCCTGCACAACCACTTGGAAACTGTACAACTTGCTTCTGAGTGTTGACTGGATAAACAATGAAATGAAGGCAGAAATAAAGATGTTCTTTGAAACCAACCAGAATGAAGACACAACTTACCAGAATCTCTGGGACACCCTTAAAGCAGTGTCAAGAGGTAAATTTATAGAAATAAATGCCCACCAGAGAAAAGAAGAA
This sequence comes from Aotus nancymaae, assembly GCF_030222135.1. NCBI lineage: Eukaryota > Metazoa > Chordata > Mammalia > Primates > Aotidae > Aotus > Aotus nancymaae. The sequence continues at coordinate 32,426,213 of NW_026988455.1, forward strand.
AGATCTAAAATCAACACCCTATTGTCAAAATTGAAAGAGCTAGAGGAACAAGATCAAAAATCTCAAAAGCTAGCAGAAGACAAGAAATAACTAAGATCAGAGCAGAACTGAAGGAGATACAGACACAAAAACCCCTTAAAAAAATCAATAAATCCAGAAGCTAGTTTTTTGAAAAGATCAACAAAATAGAAACACCGTTAGCCAGATTAATAAAGAAGAAAAGGGAGAAGAATCAAATAGATGCAATAAAAAATGATAAAGGGGATATCAACACTGATCTTACAGAAATACAAACTACCATCAGAGATTACTACAAACAGCTCGACTCACATAAACCAGTAAACCAGGAAGAAATGGATAAATTCCTAGACACTTATACTCTACCAAGACTAAACCAGGAGGAAGTTGAAACCCTGAATAGACCAATAACAAGGGCTGAAGCAGAGGCAGCAATCAATAGCCTATCAACCTAAAAAAGTCCAGGTCCAGACGGATTCACAGCCAAATTCTACCAGAAGTACAAAGGGAAGCTGCTTCCATTCCTTCTGAAACTGTATCAAACAATACAAAAGGAGGAAATCCTCCCTAACTCATTTTACGAGACCAACATCATCCTGATACCAAAACCAGGCAGAGACTCAACTAAAAAAGAAAACTTCAGGCCAATATCCATGATGAACATCGACACAAAAATCTTCAATAAAATACTGGCAAACAGATTGCAACAGTGCATCAAGAAGATTATCCATCACAACCAAGTAGGCTTCACCCCAGGGATGCAAGGCTGGTTCAACATATGCAAATCCATAAATGTAATCCATCACATAAACAGAACCAAAGACAAAAACCACATGATTATCTTAATAGATGCACAGAATGTCTTCCATAAAATTCAAGAGCTAAAAACTCTCAGTAAACTAGGTATTGACGGAATGTATCATAAAATAATAAAAGCTATATATGACAAACCTACAGCCAATATCATACTGAATAAGCAAAAACTGGAAGCATTCCCTTTGAAATCAGGCATTAGACAAGGATGCCCTCTCTCCCCACTCCTATTCAACATAGTATTGAAAGTTCTACCCAGAGCAATCAAGCAAGAAAAAGAAATAAAGGGTATTCAATTAGAAAAGGAGGAAGTCAAACTGTCTGTATTTGCAGATGACATGATTGTATATCTAGAAGACCCCATCATCTCAGGCCAAAATCTTCTCAAACTGATAACAACTTCAGCAAAGTCTCAGGATACAAAATCAATGTGCAGACATCACAAGCATTCCTATATACCAATAAGAGACTAACAGAGAGCCAAATCAAGAGTGAACTCCCAGTCACAATTGCTACAGAGAGAATAAAATACCTAGGAATACAACTAACAAGGATGTAAAGGACCTCTTCAAAGAGAACTACAAACCACTGCTCAAGGAAATCAGAGAGGACACAAACAGATGGAGAAATATCCCATGCTCATGGTTAGGAAGAATCAATATCATGGAAATGGCCATACTGCCCAAAGTAATCTATAGATTTAGTGCTATACCCATCAAGCTACCAATGACCTTTTTCACACAACTGGAAAAAACCACTTTAAACTTCATATGGCATCACAAAAGACCCCTCATAGCCAGGACAATCCTAAGCCAAAAAAAAAAAAAAAAGAAAAAGAAAGCCGGAGGAATCACACTGCCAACTTCAAACTATACTACAAGGCTACAGTAATCAAAACAGCATGGTACTGGTACCAAAACAGAGACATAGACCAATGGAACAGAACAGAGACCCCAGAAGAAACACCACACATCTACAACCATCTCATCTATGATAAACCAGGCAAATACAAGCAATGGGGAAAGGACTCCATGTTTAATAAATGGTGTTGGGAAAACTGGCTAGCAATGTGCAGAAAGCAGAAACTGGACCCCTACCTGTCACCTTACAGTAAAATTAACACCAGATGGATCAAAGATTTAAACATAAAACCTAACACCATAAAAATACTAGAAGAAAACCTAGGCAAAACCATCCAGGACATTGGCATAGGCAATGACTTCATGACTAAAACACCAAAAGCAATGGCAATAAAAGCCAGGATAGACAAATGGGATCTAATTAAACTCCAGAGCTTCTGTACAGCAAAAGAAACCATCATTAGAGTGAATCAGCAACCAACAGAACGGGAAAAAATCTTTTCAATCTACCCATCTGACAAAGGGCTAATATCCAGAATCTACAAAGAACTAAAACAGCTTTACAAGAAAAAAACAACCCCATTCAAAAGTGGGCAAAGGATATGAACAGACACTTTTCAAAAGAAGACATATATGAGGCTAACAAACATATGAAAAAATGCTCATCATATTTGGATATTAGAGAAATACAAATCAAAACCACACTGAGATATCATCTCACACCAGTTAGAATGGCGATCATTGAAAAATCTGGAGACAACACATGCTGGAGAGGATGTGGAGAAATGGGAACACTCTTACACAGTTGGTGGGAGTGTAAATTAGTTCAACCATGTGGAAGACAGTGTGGTGATTTCTCAAGGATCTAGAAACAGAAATTCCATTTGACCGAGCAATCCCATTACTGGGCATATACCCAAAGAACTGTAAATCGTTCTACTATAAAGACACATGCACATGTATGTTCATTGCAGCCCTGTGTACAACAGCAAAGACCTGGAACCAACCCAAATGCCCATCAATGATAGACTGAACAGGGAATATGTTGTACATATACACCATGGAATACTATGCAGCCATAAAAAACAATGAGTTCAGTCCTTTGTAGGGACTTGGATGAATCTGGAAACCATCATTCTCAGCAAACTGACACAAGAACAGAAAGCCAAACACCATATGTTTTCACTCATAGGTGGGTGTTGAACAACAAGAACACGTGGACTCAGGGAGAGGAGCATCAAACAGTGGGGGCAGTTGGTGGGGGTAAGGGAGAGACAGCAGTGGGTGGGGAGGGAGGGGAGGGTGGGGAGGGATAACATAGGGAGAAATGCCAGATATAGTATGCGCCTAAAGTAAAATAAATAAATTTAAAAAAATTATACGTAATATTCTTCTACATGGAGAAGATAGTGGAGTCTTTGCATGACTGTTTGGAGGTTTCTGTTTCTTTCAAGGTAATCTTAATCATTTTGTGCTTTAGTTTTTTTTCTGTGTATGATTATTGTAATTTATTAACCACACTACTACAAAAACACTTTCTGTTAAAAATTAATATGAATAGTATGTTTTCTATTTTCTCCAGTCGGTGTGATCTTAGAGAACAAAAGGTCTGGTTTGTAATATGTAATATTGTTTGAGAGGCATTGCAGGCAGTATCTGAGAACACAAACTTGGAGTTCCATACTCCCTGGATTCAATTACAGGCTCTGATGCTTACTAGGTATGTAACCTAAGCAAGTGTCTTAGCTTCTCTTTAAAATGCACATTTTACATAGAATGATGTAGATACTGAATGAATTACTATGATATTTTATTAATATGATGTTATTGATTTAAAGGTACAGCATTATTTTATGTACCACTAGGAAAAAATAAAATGCCACCAATAAAATTACTATAAGCAATCGTGTCAGGCATATTCCAATGTCAAAGGTAGTTAAAATGTGAAAAAAAATACATCTTGGAACCAAGAAAATACAGTATGTGTAAAGCATTTAGAACTGTGGCAGACACTGAATATACACAAAATATCCATTAGCACTTGAATTGATATATGCACAATAAATCACCACTAGGAAAACAAGCAGTACTGTTCAGAAGGAAGTCCAGAATTGCCACACTGCCAGTATTACTCTTGAGGAAGAGAATGTTTTTTTCTTTTCTCTTTACTAACGATACTTATATTCACATGTTTTAAAGTGCCATTAATCATTTGAACATGAACGTTGATTATGCTACTCTGTAACGAACCCATTGAAAAAATAAGTGCAACCAACTACCTGGAAACATTTTGTGGGATAAAGAATTTTGGTTTGAAATATCCTTTACTCACTTGTCTACCAGATATGATTCCACGATCTGTGTCATATTAGCCTGATATTTTTTCCTGAATGCATTGTGTATAAGAGTAAATCATTCTTGTGGGCTTTCACACCATTCTCATGAATGTCTGTTTATGTTCCTCTCTTGCTATTGTAGCTTAGTCTTTCTAGGTAAGCCTTCTCCATTTTAATACAAACACCTAGAGGAAAGGGACCAGGTGATAATGATTTCTACATACCTAATATCTGGCACAATTTCAGGTACAAACTAAGTCTACATTTCACTCTGTACCACTTTTGAGTCTATTTTGTGCCGTAAGATATAGAAAACATAAATATGCCAGGACTAGAAACTAAGTCAATTTGTGAATAGTATCTACTCTGTAAAAGATATATGTGAGGTCAGAGTTCAGCATGTCATATTGGAACATAGAATGCATCCCAGTTCTGAAAGTGAAAGAATTTCTCACAGCACTTCTCTTAGTCCTATACCTTGGGTCTGAGTGAGCCTGAGCATTTGGCTTCTTCTTTTGCTCCAGTGTGGAGAGTTTATTCTCTCTCTTTCCCTCCTACATCGCATTTTGACATGAGACTAAAGAAACCAAAAGACAAAGGCAATTTTAAAGGCTTAAAAGTTTTGCTAGAGATGATGATGAGCTATGTAAGCCAACCAGAGGTGCATCTTGAGTCATGTCTGTAAAAATTAAGATTATGTCCTGAGATCTAAGACAGGTGAAGACATCAGCACAGTTGGAGGATAATGGATAGGACTCTCTTTCCCCATGATCAAACCCAAAAGGAAGAATAATACATTGTAAGGACAGAAAGCTCAACCAAGAGGTTTGAAAACAAAATCAAACCAACCCGTTCTAGGATTTTGGAATGCAAGAATACAGTCCTAGAATAGCTTAAGCCATTATATATAAACTTTGTTCTCCCTTTACCTGTGAGAGGTGTAATTAACGTGTACAGCTGTGAATGTCTTATCAGATAAGCTGTTTGAATGAAGCTCTATTCCCACTTTGGGTAACACATCAAGGACAACAGCAAATGGCAGGCTGCTAGTGTGGTTTATTGAAGCCAATAAACCAACGAACAAAATCTAGGAATAGAGCACACAGATACAGATTTTCATGCTTATTCCAGGAGATTTTGGAAACTCAGTCTTTTGAAAAGAAATAGTAGTTAAAAAAAAGCCATAGTAGAGAAAAAATACTACTGCTCTAGTATTGATTTTTGGTAAAAGGCTCTGGAATTTTACATTCTAATTAGTCTCCCTCTCTGAAAGATTATTTACTTAAATACCTTCTGATCCTAGTTCTTATTTAGGCAGATGGTTGAAACATTATGGTAATATATTAATAACAGATGCACACCTTCCCCTGAACTTCACAGTAGGGAGGCTGCTGTCTCAAGAAATTATTAATGGAATTTAAAGTCTTTCACTTCCAGGTCATAGGTTTGAAAAATGCACCTTTGTTGTATCTGAAAAATCATTACTGTCTAATATGTATCATGCATCATGGACTTAGTCCAGATATCACATTGTGTATTAATTAGTATCAATTGTATATAGACAAGAAATGATTTCTTTTTAAAAGGCATCACAATAAATTACCATTCTGGAGGGTGTTTTAGGTTACCCTTAGAGAGAAGCACTGTGATTTTGACTAAGGTTGACCACATTTCATAGAATGCTATAGCTTCTTTCACAAACATTTATTTTGTGACAGGGGAAAATAGATGCTTTGGAAAGTAATTGGTTTTCTAAAAGGTTATTTTACATTTTAAGTATGTCTTTCAAATGTTATTTAATGATTAATAATATCTTGATTGGAAAAAAATGTAGTAATTTGAAATACAGAAGAACTTGAGGCATAAATTATATTCTTATAATCTAAAAGGTTACTTCCTAGAAAATATTCATAGGAAATCTTAGAGATTTGGGAGAAATACAGTGTAAAATCATTTCTTTAAGTCTTTTTCTTAAAATTATCTAAAGTTGCCTGAGAGTGGACAAGAAAGCTTACATTGGACGACACTGGGGGCATCTTCCTCTGCAGAATGAAGTTAACTTACTCCCAGATTTCCCTATATATGTATTTTTTTTTCAAATTAATGTAGGATTAAAATGACTATTTTGTGACAAGTTCTACAAGCTTTACTGTATGAATTTGTATCATGACCACCACAATCAGATTATAGATCATTTCGTCATTCCCCAAACCTTGTCTGTACTACTCCTCTATAGAAATATCCTTTCCCACCCCATCTTCTGGCAACTGCTAATCTGTTTGCTGACAGTACAGTTATGTCTTTTTACAAATGTCTTATAAATGGGACCATACGGTATTTAACCTTTGAGAATGGCTTTGCTTTACTTAGCTTAACAACTTGGACATCTGTCCAAGTATTATCAGTAGTTTGTTCCTTTTGCTTGCTGAGTAGTATTTCATTGTCTCTAACACTGTTTATTAGCTCATTGAAGAACATTTGGGTTTCTAGTTTGGGCACATGTGAATAATGGCTGCTATAACCATTCATGTATAGGCTCTGTGTGAACATAAGTTTTACTCTCTCTAGGGTAAATACCTAGGGGTGGAATTGCTGGGTCATATAGTAAGTGTATGTTTAACTTTGTAAGAGAGACTTTGCCCTTTTGCATGGCCATCATCACATTATATGTGAGTTCCAGTTGTTCTGCTTCCTCACCAGCCCTTAGGAATGTTAGTACTTTTTATTTTAGCCCTTCAAGTAGTGGCTCAGTAATATCACTTCGTTGTTTTAATTTGCATTTCCCTAATGACAAATGATGTTGGACATCTGTACATGTGTGGTTTGCCATCTATCTGGTCTCTTTGTGTATCTTTTATGGTGAAGTACCTGTGCAAATCTTTTGCCCATTTTTTTTTTTAGCTGGGTTGTTTTCTTACCATTGAGTTTTGAAGTTTAAGATTCAAGTGATTTGCAATTGATTTATTCTAGTCTTTAGCTTCTCTTTACATTCCCTTAATAGTAGCTTTTGCAGAACAAAGGTTTTAAATTTAGCTGAAGGTTAACATCTGTTTTTAAAAATTAATCATGCAGTTGGTGTTATATGTAAGAACTATTAGCTTAATGTCGATTAAAAAAGATATTTTCCTATGCTTTCATCTAAACATTTAACATTTTACATTTAGGTCTATGATCCATCATGATTTAATCTTTGTGGAAGGTATGAGGTTTATGTTGATATCCATTTTATTGCATATGAATGTCCCAACACCACTTGTTGTAAAGACTATACTTCCTCCATTGAATTGCCTTGAACTTTGGTCAAAAACTAATTGGTATATTTGTATAGGTCTATTTCTGAACTTTCTAATTTGTCCTATTGATCTAGGAGCCTACCTCTTTGCTAAAACCACAATGTTTTGATCACCAAAACTTTATAATGAGTTTAAAATTATAAAATGTGAGTCCTCCAACTTCCTTTTTTACCAGAATTGTTTTGGCTAGTCTAGTTTCTTTGCCGTTGCATGTACATTTTAGAATTAGCTTGTCTATAACTATAAAAAATAATCTAGCTGCATGAACTAGCTAATAAAGATAGCCCCTTTCTCTCCTTTTATTAGGTAGCATAATTAACTGATAAAACAGTCTAGAAAGACCAAGGAGAAAATAGAATTGCCTAAATTTAAGAGTTTGGAAAAGGAGGAACACTTATTTCTAAGAAGGCTGAGCCACAGACAAAGCCTGGGTTGCTGAAGCTTGCTCATACCGCTCGATCATTCACATGGATGATTTCAGATCCTTTCCTCTTGATTTTTTGTTTGAAATAACAAGCAAAGCAACTTAATGGGCACTCAACAGTGTTCAAGTCTTAGTTCAAGAGTGCTAAGTAATTAGCGTCATGTACATGAGGAAAACACTAAGATCCTATGATTTTTCTACTGTGCCATTAGAGGTTGGACATTATTAGTAAAATAATGGTACAATAAGAGCTATTCTAGTATTTTCCTTTTTATTTGCTAGGTCCAGTAAATAGGCCTATTTCCTTTTGTACTGCCTGGTTCTAACATATGTATGACATGGCAAGAGAGACTTGATGTAGGCTGGAATTTTTAGCTCAGTGTTAATTTGGGGACTGATTGGCAAGATGGGAATATCAGCAGATTAGGAATAATAAAGTATTTTTGTGAGAATAAAAGTGGAACATAGTAACCACTCTGTGTGCGGTGTACCAGCCATCTCTTACGTCCCGTTTCTGATTTTCTCAGCTTCATTTTTCTGTGGATCCAGCTCTGCTATGGGCTCCGACTAACTTCACACAGATGTGATCTAACAGGGTCTCGCCTCATGCCATCTATCTCGCCTCTGCTTCAGGGTTTTCCTGTTCACCAAGAGCCATGGAACACTGGAAGCTTCTGAAAGTTAACAGGAATTAATCTTCTGTGTACCAAACATTTTGAAGGGTAGGAGTCAGTTGCAAATTATTTTTCTTTCCTCTTTGTGCACTCAAAGAATGGTCCTGAGATGCAGCTAATATGGTTTCTCAGAGGAATGTCCCAGGAAATCAAGCAATCGGTTGCATTTATTTTCAGCCACCTGATGACACATTTTCATGTTAGCTTCCACTTCATCCATTCTTCCTCCACTCCTTTTGTCTACTGCTTTTCCTCTCAGGTTCTGCAGTCCCTAATTGCACATTAGCACTTAGAGCTATATCTAATGTTTTATTTTCTGGGGAACCTTGGCCAAGATGCAAAATAACATCATTACTTAATTAAGAGGCCCATGTGAAGTATAATAAAAGATGAGGTAAGCCTTTCCAGTTGAATAGGAATATTAAATAATTATGTTTACTTTAATGCAACGAGTTTTTTCCTCCCCTTTCTAATTTGATTTTGACTTTCCCCTTTCCACTGCTGTACACTTAGGGGACTCTGGTCTTCTGTCTTTTAACAGGTATGTGTTCAGGGAATCTGTACTCAATAAATAGTTGTTAATTACTGTTGGGTTGTTTCAATAAAAACTAAAGCAATATATAATATGGAGGTAAAACTGATTTTTATGTCTCATCAGAATTACATAACACATTGCAACAGAGTTTATAACATCTTTGGGTCTTTAAAATAGTCGTGTGAGGTAAGCAGGTTTATTTAACTTACGTAGGTTGGTAATTGGGGTTCAGGGAGAAAAAGTAACTTGCTTTAGATCACAGAAGAGATAACTGTTAGAACCAGAGTCATGAGTCTACTAAAATTTTGTTATTTCCCCTTGGTCTCTTTTATATCAAGAGTTTGAAATCACTGGGTCTTGTAAATTAGTAAATTTACACTGAATACATTTATGAACAGTACCTCTAAACACAGTCTGGTGTTTCAACTGAAAGAATTTTCTAGTTTATACAATGTAATAAACATCTGTATGTAACAATGTTAACTTGAAATGAATGAATCAATTCTATAAAAGAAGCAAGCTTTATTTCACCTAAGCTTTCATCTTGACATATCCTATGCCCTTTTATAAGCACTTACTATTCCGTCTCATGTATCAAAAAAATACGGTTTTCAAAGCTCTTTTTTTCCCTCATTCAATCCTTATACTTTCTCATTAATGCTTTCATTCGAACAACTGTGAGACTGGCTATTTTTGCTAATAAGAGATATTTCTGTTCTGTTTGATGAACAGAGTCTTGTACCGCAATAAGAAAATTTAGGTTTGCAACTCAAATTTATTGTGATATAATGATATATATAGGCATAAGCAACACATTAAATGCACATACATTATTATAATATATAGCAAGTATAATACATATTAGATAACTACATGTAGTCTTTGTTTATATTTTTATGAATTTTTTTTATCTGGGCTAATCTTTGTATTACAAAAATTAAATACTATTAATTTAAAATATTTTAAAAGATTTTTGACAAGCTAAGTTAAATGAAGATACAGTATTTCTTTACTATATAGTATGCATCATATTTTTTCTCTTTTTGATAGCCAGCATCTGCTTTTAGCCATGGGATTTCTCAAATGATAGTTGAAGTAATAATTAGTTACTGCTTAGGTATCAACAAATCCTACTTTAATACTTTTTGTATGTACAATAAAGGAGAAACCGAAATATTTTTTTTCTGTGTGTCAACATTCACACTCCTCGTAGTTCATTAAATCAAGATGATATAAATCCCTGCAGACTGAAGTACAAATTTTAGAGCTGTATTGATTTAACCTTCCCTTTGTAAATATTTCATAGTTCTATAATGTGCAAATGCAGTCACTCACAGAACAAAGGATTGCACTTTTCTGTTAGTATGCAGAGGGGGTAGCTGACAGCTTTTATTATACCATTTAGAAAATAATACATATGAAAATGTGTAAGGATATTTTGTCATTATTATGGATGTCAAGAAGAATTGATGAAACAGTTTTTAAAACAAGATTTTTGTAAAGAATAATGTGTCATTTTCCAAATATAAATCAATTTACCTTTTGTAATTTAAATTTTCTTACTATGTTTTAAAATTATTTACTGGCTCTTCTCAAATAAAAGACTTCATTTGTTGGCCTTTTATCTCCCCCTCATTGACACTATGGAGAAACTTAGGACTTAAATATGTAATATTTGAGTTACTTTCATAACAGCACACTGTGAAATCATGGTGGTACAAAAATTAGTATTTCTTTGAAGGATCCATCAAGGAAAAAGTAACCTTTCTCAACTAAGGGATGGAACTATGACTGTAAAAATGACAAATATGTTATACTACTGTTTAATGTTTTCTTTTTTTAAGGTTTATATAAAAATAAAGCCATAGTCAACATAGTGAGTACTGATGTGTCAAGATGTAACGAAATTAGTTTTCTGCTGCCATAGAGATGGCATCAAAAAGAAGATGATTATTTTTTTCTTTTAGTACTTAGTTTGCTAGGAAGGAGGCAGAGAAAAATGGATTTATGGGTGAATGGTAAGAGCCTGGTATTATGAGATATCACTGTGAACTGCTTTCATTAAACTAAAAGTTTAGTAATTACCACACACACACAAACACACACTTTAAGAAAAGAATATTGTAGGCTTTTATAAACTAGCAACTTAGTGCACTGAAACAGGAATTCAATCTACGCCAAAGAAGATTACATTCAGAATTCTAGGAATACAGTGATGAGGTTTACTTATAAAGACAGCGTTTCTGCAAACAGGAACCAGGGATTTTCACTAGTAGGAAAAGTCTGATTGGCAGATTTTTCAGTACCTAATCTATGCTGAGTTTCATCATATAATATTTTCATGAAAACATAATACAGATATGCAAAAGGAAGCCTAATTATATTCCATTTCTTGTACTTTAACTTTTTAAGACTGCATGGCTGATTTTTATTCTGTATCAGGGTTGCATGTGTGAAAATGCTCACATACATGTGAGTGTGTAATATTGTACCCTGTGGTCCCACTTAAAGTGAGTTTTATTTTCTTGGAGACAGTTTAGGCTTCATTGATCTCAATATTTCTGATAATTCCTTCATAGTGCTTTCCATAGATGTCCACATTTTTCATCACATATTCAAAAAGCATAGTAAAAATACAGCTACTTATAAATGTTTCTGCATGCCTGTCCCTTTAATCATTTAATATGAACAAAAGAAATCTCACTATTTAGGAAACATAGCCATTTTGTTAGCCCAAAGGCTACTTTTTATTAGCTATTTTCAACAGTTTCCTACATAAATATTTCCAGGTCTATCTATTCTCCCAATTTATTGTAATAATTGAAATAGAGTTACTTATTTCATTCACATTTAAAATGTACGAGATATTATCTCCTCAATGTAAGTTTGGGTGTAGAAAGACTTGTGTCCTGAGGACAATATCCCTTACTTTGCTGCATATCCCACCCAAGTTTTTAAAAGTGTTCAGGCATAATGTTCACTTCTTAGAAGAGAAAAAAAACTACCTGGGCACTTGGAAAACATGTATCTATGAAGAGAAGGAGACAAAGTAAACAGAAAAATGCATACTGTAGCTGTTTATTTTATTTATTCAACATTCAAATGAATGTCAACAAATATTAATGAAACACTTTCTATGTACCAGGCAGTTTCTAGCCATTTGGGAACTGTGAAGAGTAAAACAAAACAGATAAAAATATCTGTCCTCCCTCAGGAGCTGGCATTCTACTGGGGGGAATAAAGAATAAACATATTAATCATTAAGTAATTTATATGGTATGGATAAGTCCTATGGAAAACAAAAAGAAAAATTATCACATCAGGATAAGGGGAAACGGGCATGATGGTGGGCTCTGGCACTTTCCACTTTTACATGGGATGATCAGGACAGACTTTCTTGCAAAGATGAGCTTTGAAATCTGAAGGAGGCAAGAGAACTAACCAAGCAGATATTTGAGGTGGGACAATTCAGGCAGAAGAAACAGGTAGGACAAACTGGGAGAGCAAACACAAAAAAGGCCAGTGTGATTTTGAAGCTGCTGAGGGAAGTGAGCGGGGTGGGGATACCTTATAAAAGGCCATTGAGTGATCTGATTTATAGTTTAAAGGAATCTTCTGGCTGCTGTTTGAGAACAGACCTTCAAGGGGGAAGGGCAGAGGCAGCACATGAGGAAGCAGCATCAGGTAGGCAAGTGGAAAATGATGGTGACTTTGATTTGGGTAGCAGCAGTGCAGGTGCTGGAAGTGAACGGATTCTGAATATTTGGATCATCTCCAAAGTTCTTGACACTGGGATGTGAAAGAAACTGAGGAGTTGAAGATGATGTCACAGCTTTGGTGTAAACGATGGTGAAGATGAAGTTGATGCCAATAAAGCCGTAGAAGACTGCAGGTGGAGCAGGTTTGGGTGGGGAAGGACTAGGAATTCAATTTCGGACAATCAAGTGGAGAAATAAGAAAATCAGCTGCAGCCGAGTCTAGACTTCCCAGAAAGAGGTATGGGCTAGGGATTTCAGGTTTTAATTCATCAGTACATGGAAGAGAGAAGTGTAATAAACCCGACACAGAAAGAAAAATATTGTATGATCTCACTTATATGTGGAGTCTAGGGGGAGAAAAGGTCAAACCTACAGAGATAGAGAATATAATTACTATAGACGGGAGGGGAGGCGAATGGCATGATGTAGACCAAAAGACACAGAAGTAGCAGAAAAATGGGAGAAAAAAGTCTAAAGAGCTAAACAGAGCAGCATAGTTGTAGTTTATAGTTTATAAAATTGTAATGTATTAGGGATTTTTGTCAAATAAACAGATTTTAGCTGCTCCTGTTAGAAGAAGTAACTGTGAGATGATTAATATATTAATTTGCTTCACTGTAGTAATTATTTTACTATAATTACTATAATGGATTATTTATTATCCATATGTATCCCATATTATCATCTTATAAACCTCAAATGTATACAATAAAATTTATTTTTAAAAAATAAAACCAATTAGTTTGGATGAGATAACAAATAGTGAGTGTTGGCAGAGGAAAGAAGGGCAAATAAAATGGTGAACCACTGTTACATTAGCAGGTTGGGGAAAATAAACGTTTCTTCTTTCAAAAAGATGTAGAAGATGAAGAAGATGAAAAGCCAAGACAGTGTTTTGTCCTGAGAGGCAAATAAAACATATCAAGAAAGAATTGATCAACTGGGGTACATTCTGCTGATAGGTCAAGAGAGAAGAGGAATGACCATTAATATTTCAAAAACTTTGAAGGGTTCCAATAAAATCTTTTAAGCAAATTCTTTTTCTTTGCAAGAAAAATACCAAAAACTTTTGAGGAGTAGCAGCACTATCATCATGAAAAACACATCTTTGGAATCACATAGATCTGGGCTTGTGTCCCAGCTCTGATCCTCATTAGTTTGTGACTTTAGGACAGTCACTTAGCCTTCATAAACCTCAATTTCCTCGTCTGTACAAAGCAGATAATAATACCTCCTTCATAAGGTGATAGGGAGGATTAAATATTTAAGTGTTGGCCTTCTTTCTGACATGAGGAGTGCTGGCAAATGATAGTGGTTAACAACTGTTGCAATTATAATTATTATTAGCCCTAATAGTCAAGGCTGCCTCACATGTGGTCCTATCCCACCTACCCAAATGTTCACTATGGTTTAGTGGGATCTTTTGGGTCCAAAGATCCTGCTAATCATCCCCAGAATATTCATTCTCTCTCTCTCTCTCTCTGTCTTTCTCTCTCTCTCTCTCTCTCTGTCTCTCTCTCTCTCTCTCTCTCTCTCTCTCTCTCTGTGTGTGTGTGTGTGTGTGTGTGTGTGTGTGTGTGTGTGTATCCCATTCCATTGTTAGTCTATGTGTTACCCTCAGGTTAGAATACCTTCCATCCATCTCTATCAGAATATGACTCATTCTTCAAACCACTGCTCAGTCCCTGTTCTCTTCTGGGAAGTTTCGTTTATCATCTTAGCCAGATGCAGCCTTAATCTCCTCTGAACTAATCTAACACTAATAACTGCACTATCAATCTACCTTTGATACACCCTGCATCAAGAAGACTAATCTGTTTACCTGCTTTGTTTCTCTGAACTACAGAGTGAGTTCTAAGAGGTTAGAGATTTCTGTGCCTCTTCAAAGGCACCATTATGGTAATTCATACAGACTTTCAATGTTGGTTGACAGATCTGCTGCTGCTTCCCTAGGGCTGCTTTCACATGAGGACTCCTGTCTTCTTTTGAGAGCCAGGCATTAGATCCTTTCTATTACTACTCAAAGAACCTTTGGACATTTAGAAGTCTTCTAAAGAAGATGTTCTTATGGTAAAAAAAAAAAATGCTGTGAGTATTAAGTACTTACAGAGGCCTCGGAGGCAACACTACACATCTACAACAATCTGATCTTTGACAAACCTCACAGAAACAAGCAATGGGGAAAGGATTCCCTGTTTAATAAATGGTGTTGGGAAAACTGGATAGCCATGTGCAGAAAGCAGAAATTGGACCCCTTCCGGACACCTTACACTAAAATTAACTACAGATGGATTAAAGACTTAAACATAACACCTAACACCATAAAAACCCTAGAAGAAAACCTAGGCAAAACCATTCAGGACATAGGCATAGGCAAGGACTTCATGACCAAATCACCAAAAGCATTGGCAACAAAAGCCAAAATAGACAAATGGAACCTAATCAAACTCCATAGCTTCTGCACAGCAAAGGAAACAGTCATTAGAGTGAATCGGCAACCAACAGAATGGGAAAAAATTTTTGCAATCTACCCATCTGACAAAGGGCTAATATCCAGAATCTACAAAGAACTAAAACAGATTTACAAGAAAAAAACAAACAAGCCCATTCAAAAGTGGGTGAAGGATATGAACAGATACTTTACGAAAGAAGACATACATGAGGCCAACAAACATGATAAAATGCTCATCATCACTGGTCATTAGAGAAATGCAAATCAAAACTACATTGAGATACAATCTCACACCAGTTAGAATGGCTATCATGAAAAAATTTGGAGACAACAGATGCTGGAGAGAATGTGGAGAAATAGGAACACTTTTACACTGCTGGTGGGAGTGTAAATTAGTTCAACCATTGTAGATGACAGTGTGGTGATTCCTCAAGGACCTAGAAATAGAAATTCCATTTGACCCAGCAATCCCATTACTGGGTGTATATCCAAAGGAATATAAATCATTTTACTATAAGGACACATGCACACAAATGTTCACTGCAGCACTGTTTACAATAGCAAAGACCTGGAACCAACCCAAATGCCCATCGCTGATAGACTGGACAGGGAAAATGTGGCACATATATACCATGGAATGCTATGCAGCCATAAAAATCGATGAGTTCATGTCCTTTGTAGGGATATGGATGAACCTGGAAACCAGCATTCTCAGCAAACTGACACAAGAACAGAAAATCAAATACCGCATGTTCTTACTCATAGGTGGGTGTTGAACAATGAGAACACATGGACACAGGGAGAGCAGCATCACACACTGGGGTCTGTCGGGGGGAAACAGGGAAGGGAGAGCAGGGGATGGGGAGTTGGGGAGAGATAGCATGGGGAGAAATGCCAGATATAGGTAATGGGGAGGAAGGCAGGAAATCACACTGCCGTGTGTGTACCTATGCAACAGTCTTGCATGTTCTTCACATGTACCCCAAAACCTATAATGCAGTTTAAAAAAAAAAGAAGTAACTGTACTTCACTGGATTAATAGGGACAATAAAAAGGTGATCTTTAGGACTAAATGACAAAGTATATGTTAAAATGCCTAAGATACCCAACAAAGAGAAACACAATTATTTTCTAGTTATTATTAATTAAAGCATATTTTTGTATACAATTTTCTGTTTCTGCAATATGAGTATTTCAGACCCAGATTTAAGTAAAATTTAGTAGGGTCCTTGTCTGTGCTAGGTGTTTTTTTTTTTTTTTTAGATGTTGCCATATTTAATTCCTAAAAAATCTTACAAAGTTTGAAAAGTTTTTCCTTTTTAAATAATTAAGCAATATGATTTTCAGAATGGCTAAGCAACTTGCCTAATGTCACACATTTGATATCACCAGATTCCAAGTTTCATGTTCTTTCATTTGCATTTAATAATAATTCTAATATCAATACTTCATATGCACTGAATTTGAATAGGGCATTATACTCATTTAATCATGTATCACATCATTTTTTTCACCTCAATACACCTATCAGGTTGCTGCCAATGACTCCATGGAGAATAAAGGAAGTCAGGTCATTGCCCCAGAAGACACAGGAAGAAGTTGTAGAGCAAGGATTTAAGGCCAAATAGTTTTACTTCTGCAGACAGTGGTCATCCTACTCCTTTACAACAGCCATCATTTCAGGGCCTTATTCTTACCAAGTGAGAGTCGATGTGAGTAGGAGGAACATACACATTTTGTTCCAAGTGACAAAATGTAGATTTTGTAGATTCTGTAGAGTCGTCTTAAAATGTCACAGACTGGGAACCACTAACCTAAGATCTCCTTTTGAGTTTTAATTGAATTGCTCCTGAAATGCCTTCAGCATATTTAACTCCATGTTCTTTCTCTTCTTTTCTTTGGTAACTCTCATGCATTCTTCAAGCCTTAGAATAGCTGAAGCCTCTTCTGAGAAGCATTTCTTTCTATTTCCAGTCTCAATAGGTGCTGGATTTCGGATGTGTGCCCTGGGCAAATCTCTATCACCCATCAATCACAAAGTTTTCCTATTGTTTCCCTCCACTAAAGTAGGTCTTTAAATTTCTAACTGTCATAGAATCTAGAACATGGAAGGTGCTTAAATAAGTATGTCCACTGAGCAATACATAAAAATTACTTCCTATCAGCATATTTTACTATGTTTCTGCAGTCGGTGATTCATTCTCAAGCAAAAACATTTCTTTTCTCTAGCATTGGATTGTGCTTCTCCTCTGCTTCCTCCTCTCAAGTGGTTTCTCTATCTCATCTGTGTTGGAAGCAAGAACTTTGTTTTGATTAAGGAGCTTTTATCACATCATTTTGAATTTCCCATGTCACTTTTTTATCCTTAAGCTACCAGCATCTCCACTCATTCCGGCTTTGGCGAGTGACATTTTCTCCAAAAATAATGAGTTTTTTCCCCTTTTGCTTTTATCTGAATTCCTACTTGCCTTTGTCTTTGGGTGATGTGTGTGTGTGTGTGTGTGTGTGTGTGTGTGCATTATATATAGATATATTATATATATGTAAAAATTAGTGTTTTATATATTTTATATATATAAAATATATAATACAAACACAGAAATATAAAACACTAATTTCTTGATTAGCTAAAACCATGTCTTAACTCTCATTAGTGGAATATCACATAAATAGAAAAGCAAGCAAATGCTATGAACATCCAATTTTCCTCTGACTCTGAGGATGAGGGAATAAGGGTGTGGTCAGCATAACTTCTGCAACTATGTATCCCTTTATTATGGTCTCCATTGTTGTGACTCATGGCTTGACTGTTTCAAATGGCCAAAAAGCTAACTCTGCTCTGGAAAATAGGGAGTCAATTTTACTGGTACAGTCTCAATAATCTTACAAAGTTTTGCCTCCCTAATTAAAAGCTACAGAAATTGGGGTTGAAATTGACTACTGGAAGTGGCCACCAGGATGAGCACCTAGCAGGGTCTTGGGACATGGTGCATTTCTTTAGAGACGACCAGTACATTATTATTACTAAGAGCACATAAAGGCAGCATAGAATATCTACAAGTGACCAGATTTGTTCTCTATTGGACAGAGTATTAAGACTTATTTCTGCAATTTCTTATATGCTATTATCTTAGAGAAGATGTTTAACTTCTCTGAAGTCCAGTTTACTTAAGAAGTAAAGAATGAAAGTTCAAGATTTAGACTCCCACACAAAAATAGTGGGAGACTTCAACGCTCCACTGTCAATATTAGATCAATGAGACAGAAAATTAACAAGGATATCCAGGACTTGAATGCAGAGCTAGACCAAGTGGACCTAATAGACATATACAGAACACTTCACCCTAAATCCACAGAATATACATTTTTCTCAGCACCACATTGCACTTACTCTAAAATTGACCACATCATTGGAAGCAAATCACTCCTCAGAAAATGCAAAAGAACAGAAATCACAACAGTCTATCAGACCACAGCACAATCAGACTAGAACTCAGGATCAAGAAACACACGCAATCTCGCACAACCACTTGGAAACTGAACAACTTGCTTCTGAGTGTTGACTGGACAAACAATGAAATGAAGGCAGAAATAAAGATGTTCTTCGAAACCAACCAGAATGAAGACACATCTTACCAGAATCTCTGGGACACCTTTAGAGCAGTGTCAAGAGGTAAATTTATAGCAATGAATGCTCACCAGAGAAGAGAGAAAAGAGCTAAAATGGACACCCTATCATCAAAATTGAAAGAACTAGAGGAGCAAGATAAAAAAAACTCAAAAGCTAGCACAAGACAAGAAATAACTAAGATCAGGGAAGAACTGAAGGAGATAGAGACACAAAATCCATTCAAAAAATCAATAAATCCAGGACTTGGTTTTTTGAAAAGATCAACAAAATAGACAGACCACTAGCCAGAATAATAAAAAAGAAAAGGGAGAAGAATCAAATAGATGCAATAAAAAATGATAAAGGGGATATCACCACTGATCACACAGAAATACAAACTACCATCAGAGATTACCACAAACAGCTCGACTCACATAAACCAGTAAACCGGGAAGAAGTGGATAAATTCCTAGACACTTGGACTCTACCAAGACCAAACCAGGAGGAAGCTGAAACCCTGAATAGACCAATACAAGGGCTGAAGCACAGGAAGCAATCAATAGCCTACCAACCTAAAAAAGTCCAGGTCCAGACGGATTCACAGCCAAATTCTACCAGAAGTACAAAGGGAAGCTGCTTCCATTCCTTCTGAAACAGTATCAAACAATATAAAGGGAGGGAATCCTCCGTAACTCATTTTATGAGACCGACATCATCCTGATACCAAAACCAGGCAGAGACTCAACTAAAAAAGAAAACTTCAGGCCAATATCCATGATGAACATCAACGCAAAAATCTTCTATAAAATACTGGCAAACAGATTGCAACAGCACATCAAGAAGCTTATCCATCACGAACAAGTAGGCTTCATCCTAGGAATGCAAGGCTGGTTCAACATACACAAATCCATAAATGTAATCCATCACATAAACAGAACCAAAGACAAAAACCATACGATTATTTCAATAGATGCAGAGAAGGCCTTCGATAAAATTCAACAGCCCTTCATGCTAAAAACTCTCAATAAACTAGGTATTGATGGAATGTATCACAAAATGATAAAAGCTATATATAACAAACCTACAGCCAATGCCAATATCATACTGAGCGGGCAAAAGCTGGAAGAATTCCCTTTGAAATCAGGCACTAGACAAGGATGCCCTCTCTCCCCACTCCTATTCAACATAGTATTGGAAGTTCTAGCCAGAGCAATCAGGCAAGAAAAAGAAATAAAGGGTATTCAATTAGGAAAGGAGGAAGTCAAACTGTCTCTATTTGCAGATGACATGATTGTATATCTAGAAGACCCCATCGTCTCAGCTCCAAATCTTCTCAAACTGATAAGTAACTTCAGCAAAGTCTCAGGATACAAAATCAATGTGCAGACATCACAAGCATTCCTATACACCAATAACAGAGAAATAGAGAGCCAAATCAAGAGGGAACTCCCATTCACAATTGCTACAAAGAGAATAAAATACCTAGGAATACAACTAACAAAGGATGTAAAGGACCTCTTCAAGGAGAACTGCAAACCACTGCTCAAGGAAATGAGAGGACACAAACAGATGGAGAAATATCCCATGCTCATGGTTAGGAAGAATCAACATCGTGAAAATGGCCATACTGCCCAAAGTAATCCATAGATTAAATGCTATCCCCATCAAGTTACTGATGACCTTCTTCACAGAACTGGAAAAAACCAATTTAAACTTCATATGGAATCACAAAAGACCCCGCATAGCCAAGACAATCATAAGCAAAAAGAACAAAGCCAGAGGCATTACACTGCCGGACTTCAAACTATACTACAAGGCTACAGTAATCAAAACAGCATGGTACTGGTACCAAAACAGACATAGACCAACGGAACAGAATAGAGGCCCCAGAAGAAACACCACACATCTACAACCATCTGATCTATGATAAACTCGGCAAATACAAGCAATGGGGAAAAGACTCCATGTTTAATAAATGGTGTTGGGAAAACTGGCTAGCAATGTGCAGAAAGCAGAAACTGGACCCCTACCTGTCACCTTACACTAAAATTAACTCCAGATGGATCAAAGATTTAAACATAAAACCTAACACCATAAAAACACTAGAAGAAAACGTAGGCAAAACCATCCAGGACACAGGCATAGACAAGGACTTCATGACTAAAACAGCAAAAGCAATGGCAACAAAAGCCAGGATAGACAAATGGGATATATTTAAACTCCAGAGCTTCTGTACAGCAAAAGAAACCATAATTAGAGTAAATCAGCAACCAACGGAATGGGAAAAAAATTTTGCAATCTACCCATCTGACAAAGGGCTAATATCCAGAATCTACAAAAAAGTAAAACAGATATACAAGAAAAAAACAAACAACCCCATTCAAAAGTGGGTAAAGGATATAAACAGACACTTTTCAAAAGAGGACATATATGAGGCCAACAAACATATGAAAAAATGCTCATCATCACTGGTCATTAAGAGAAATGAAAATCTAAACCACACTGAGATATCATCTCACGCCAGTTAGAATAGCAATCATTAAAAAATCTAGAGACAACAGATGCTGGAGAGGATATGGAGAAATAGGAACACTCTTACACAGTTGGTGGGAGTGTAAATTAGTTCAACTATTGTGGAAGACAGTGTGGTGATTTCTCAAGGATCTAGAAATTCCATTTCACCCAGCAATCCCACTACTGGCTATATACCCAAAGAACTATACATATTTCTACTATAAAGACACATGCACACGTATGTTCATTGCAGCCCTGTATACAATAGCAAAGACCTGGAACCAACCCAAATGCCCATCAATGATAGACTGGACAAGGAAAATGTGGCACATATACACCATGGAATACTATGCAGCCATAAAAAACAATGAGTTCATCTGCTTTGTAGGGACTTGGATGAATCTGGAAACCATCATTCTCAGCAAACTGACACAAGAACAGAAAGCCAAACACTGTATGTTCTCACTCATAGGTGGGTGTTGAAGAACAGGAACACGTGGACTCAGGGAGAGGAGCATCACACACTGGGGACAGTTGAGGGGGTAGGGGAGAGACGTCGGGGGGTGGGGAGGGAGGGGAAGGTTGGGAGGGATAACATGGGGAGAAATGCCAGATACAGTATGCACCTAAAGTAAAATAAATAAATTTTTAAAAATACACCAATTGGTTTTTATATTGTAATAAAATCACTATTTCAAAAAAAAAAAAAAAAAGAATCAAAGTTCATTAAATTTTACAGCCTATGTATGGTGTGATAGTATCTGCATGTAGTAGGTACTCAATAAATAAATGAATGGTACATTACATGCTGTGGGAATGTTCATGAATAATATTTACCTAAATAATCTTGTGGAAAATTGTCCCTATGTCCTCTGCATGCACTGGAAACTTGGTTCCTTTTGTATCTGTCTTCCTTTTAGATTGTGTGCTGTCCATGGCAAGGGGCAGTTTTACATTCATATTTTTATCAGGGGTCTAAGTAGAGTCCATTGAACATAGACAAACTTTCTTTAATATTTTTTAAATTGAGCTTTAGAGGTACAGTGTCTTCTTCAAGTTCCCTCAGCAAGAAAGTTGTCAACTTGATATGGGATGAGAGTAAGTCATCAAGTCAATGAGCTTTTCACTCTGATTTTCCAGTGGTGTGTGTTTTAGCAGCAATATTACGTCCACTGATGGTTCAAAACTATAAATAAATTGGTCAGTTTTCTGACATAATTTTAAATAAAAATTTTCATCCTTTTAGCTCTATGAGTCTTTCTAAATTGAAGTATTAATATTGGGGTAAGAATTAAGAAAGAAGGCATAAAGGATATAGAATCTGCCTTTTTAAAGGCACTATAAAGCACCTTCATAGAGGCAGTTCCTTCTTCAAAGTGAATCATACAGCTGGAGTGGCATTTAAGCTTAAAGTCCTGGCAGTTCACATTTTTGGCTCTAAGGCATAATTACGGAGTTGGACACTGTGCATTGGCTACAGTAGGGATAATGCTTGCAAGCCTTTCATTTATGTGGTTTGAAGTCAGAATGAAGTTCTCCAGATTTATTTTTGATGCTTCTTATCTCTAGACAGATCCTTTCCATTAATTGGTAAATGCTTTTCCTCAGTGGATATCAGTTGAGAAACATAAATGTTAAATGAATCACTCTCATTCCAGAGAACATCTCCCACATTTTAGAATGAAACATACTAATTGAGAATCAACAACCTTTTTATTTTGTTCCTAACAATTAAAGCCAGACTCAAAGTAACTTGACGTTCTTGAAAACCACCACATTACTTGACTGCGTCTATTTCTTGAACTGCTGAATTTAATATAAAGATATTAAAATCTAGAGACTATATGATCAAGATGAAAAAACTTGAGGCATAAAATAGGGTAAAATCCTGAATTAGAGAAGAAGTTCTTAATTGCTTGAAAGATACGATTTACAAACTACTACGAGCTGTCAAAGATGACTGTATTTAACATGGGGTTTGTGTGCAGCTCAGGAGAGATCCATGGAGATTCTGAAATTATGGTTTAGTCCCATTATGGCTAATAGATTTTTCTAGATTTTTCAATTGTGGATCAACTCACAATGATTGGAGGAAGCTTCCAGGAGTATTTTCTTTAAAAAAGACCTAGAATTGCTTCTGTCCTAGCGGGAAAGAGTGCTATGGGTAAGCAGCAATGTGTATACAATGGGTGCAGGAAGTGAAAGTGACAATATGCATACTACCAGCTTGCAGTTGTGGACCTGAACAAAGCCTCTGTTGGGTCTGGAAACAACATAAATCAATTTTATTACTGCCAAAATTATCTAAATGTATTCTGGATGTTTCCTTAGTAATCCTCATAATTATGCTTCCCTAATTTATCTTAACTCTCCTGTTTCTCAGATTGAATTCGGGACAGACATCTGCAATATGCCAACTAAATGCAGAACAGATTATAGATACTTCAAGTTCTTGAGTTATCTTTTCTTGGACTTCCGATAGGAGCAAACTTGTGTGGCCTTTTGTATCTCTCTCCTTAAAGGACCTCTTTGGCAGCAGGTGAAGCATAGACCAATGTGTTGTGCTTTTGTTATAATGGTTGCCTGATAATAGCAGAAGGCTGCTGTTTGTACTGTGTGGGCATCTCCAAATAAAATATCAAATACGTGTATTACAAGGTCATATATTAGAGTCTCTGTTTTAGGAGCTCACTGGCTTTGAGCTACTATCCAGAAATAATAATTCTTTTCTTTAGCATAATTTCCCTCAGATCATGTTTAACTATTAAATCTGCAAGGTCCAAAATGGACTGCTCTACTGTGGGCACTCTGTGAAAGAGTCTTCTGTCTACTAATTGTACATAGATGCTTCAGGGGATCTTTCCAGAATCTGCTCCCAAACTTAATGACTGACACGAGGCAAAGCTTTTTACTTAGGAAGTTGACTCCCATAAGGTGGTTTTGTTGTAGACTCCTGTTTTGCATGAACAGACTCCTGTGATAAAACATGCATGCACATGGTCAAAGAGCAATTGACATCTGCATTTCTAATTTCCCTTGGTAAACTACAGTGAATCCCAAAACATGTCCCAAATCTGTCCTCTCTTTTCTCTTCTTTTTCCTTCCTGTTTCTTCCTTGCTTTTCCCACCCATCCTTCCCTTTCTCCTTTATTCCCTACTTATCTCCTCATTTTCTCCATTCCTGAGTAAATAAGTTAGTGAAGAACAAAAAGTAGACATCATTTGTCACCTATAATCTTACTTTCCAGTTGAGGAAATGGTGACAGAATAATGAATTTATAAAATATTGGCAATAAATGTGTACTGTTTCAAAACAATGTGCACGAAGCCATTAATTGATCTTAAGCATGTGCCCTTCATTCAGTTTTCATGAAGGCATCTATGACCCACTTTTATTGCCTGGCTTTTGCATTTACAGCTAATGCCATAAAAAAATACAAATGCTAGAAAATGAATATCCTCTCCCCTCACACATTTTTATAACAGTTTTTTTCTCTTTTTAGTTCTTTTGATTCATCAAGTTAATCTCAAAATTGTTGTAGTGATCATTTCCAAAAAAATAGATCTGTTCATGTTTGACAGACACAATGGCCACAGTAGATGCACTGCAAACTGGCTCAGAGAAAAGGAATTGTTTTAAACACATCTTCCTCCTCACTCCTTCCTGCCACATGCATGTCAGGCTTCTGGTAATTTGAAAATGAACTCAGCTAGTGTATTAGAAGGGTTTCTTCCTCACCCTCTCTTTCTAAGATTAAAGTGTTTGGTTTTAACAAGAACTTCAGAATTAATCTTTGTGTATTCCTTATCTTTTCTTGCTCCACTGAGCTTTTTAAACATAAATGCCCTGAAGCAGCACACCACTTGTCTTAAAACCCTGGAGTCTCAGAGCATGACACAGGTTTCTCTTTACCACAAACTATTAGAAACAACTCACAGTCTCTGTTTCTTTCTTGTACTCTGCAGGGACAAACCATCCCTCAACCCCGATCCCTGCCCTGACTAAATCCTTACATCTGTTCCATCAACACAATCATGGATATTGTGTTTAGGTTGTAATACCTAATGGTTAACCAGAAAAAAACCATGACGTATTTTAATATCTTAAGGGCAAAACAAACTAAAAAAAACTTCCCACAACAGCAGACCCCAGAAGCGGATCTATTGGCTTTTTGTACCAGGAATGCGAAAGCCCAGGAAAGGTGCTCAGAGTAAAAGTTTCATTCTTATTCTTTACTGTGCAGTAGGAGGCCATGGTGCTATTTGGTATACAATCTTGTTTTACAAAATTCTAGGAAATGAATGAAATCTGTAAAAAGAGAAACTTTAGACAATTTAGATACAGCAGAGTGTATTTGAACAAAGAATGATTCATGAATCCTGCAGCAGTCAGAACCAGAAGAGAATCAGAGAATTCTACTGTGCAAGTGGGTCCTGAGTACTTATATACAGAAGAGAGAAGACAGAAACAGCTCCATTGGTTACAGCTGGGCTTTTGCCTTATTTGCACATATCTGATCCATTGACAGCCTGTAATTGACTGAAGCTCAGCTGCTTCTGATTGGCTCAGACTTATCTGTTACACAAAAATGTATTTCTAAGTTAGGTTTCAGTTAAGTAAAGACTCAAAGTTCAGAGAGGGCCTTAGGCCAAATTTAATTTAATATTTTCACACCGCCATCCCTTCCCCAATATATTTTACAAATCAGACAGTAAAAAATAATAGGAGCATTTTGGAGTGGGACCATTTTTGAAGAGTAATTGTTAAATGATGAAATATGTTTTAACAACTCACCTACAAAATCAGAGGCTCTCAGCAAGTCTCAGGCCTCCTGGGTCTCTCTGGGCTCCACAAGACCTCTAAGGAGAGAAAAGGCACGAATAAAAAACCCTGGAGAGACCTTTCGTATGCTCCCTTGCTCTCCTACAGTTCTTCATCCCCAGTACCCCTTTGGGGTTCACATAGACCGGCTGCCCTTTTTTGTTTTGCCCTGAGTGCATCAGCGTCTCCAGTAATCAGAAAAAAACAGTTTCTTTCATCATCTTTTAAAGCTGGGCATATGGCTTTTGTTAATATGAACAGGAGGAAAGAGTGAGGAGAGAGAAAGAAAGAGAGGAATTTAGACTTTACATTGACAGTTCTGTGACATCTGGTCTAGCTGTCCCCTGGTTTGGAGACATGGTCACTTACCTGTATGTCCAGCCCTACCCGAGAATCTGAAAGCAGTCGACGCCCTGGGAAGTGAGCGTACTGTGAGCCTTGGATTAGTGAATTAGTGACTCAGCTCTGAGTCAGGTTAGATGCTAATTGTGCTGTGATTGTGAACACCTGGGAATCCTCGTGCCAGACCAGCTGACTTGTTTCCTTCTGAGTCCTTCAGTAACCAGTACCTTATCTTGTTCCTTGATTACTCTGTAATGGTATCCCTGACTTGAACCAAAGTCGTGTAGTGATTCAAATTCTTGTAGTGCCTGCATGATCTCGTAGTTTTTAGAATTGGACTTAATTCTGAACCCTGGTTTTCTCAATCTTGAATCTTTTTTTTCTTTGAGACAGAGTCTTGTTCTGTTGCTCGGCTGGACTGCAACTTCCACCTCATGGATTCAAGCGATTCTCTTGCCTCAGCTTCCTGAGTAGCTGGGACTACAGGTGTGAGCCACAACGCCCAGCTAATTTTTGTATTTTTAGTAGAGACAGGTTCACCATGTTGGCCAGGATAGTCTCGATCTTTTGACCTCATGATCCATTCACCTTGACCTCCCAAAGTGTTGGAATTACAGGCGTGAGCCACTGCGCCCGGCCTCAATCTTGAATCTTTAATAACTCCACCCAGAGCACCCTAACAGGAGTCATTTGGCTGCAAGACTTTAGCCAGTTTTGCAGTGGTTCCTCTTTCTTTGATCTCTTGATTTTTTTTAATTTGTCTGCTTGAAAAAAATTCCAAGCTATTGTCATTTGCAAATATTACTTAGGGCCTGATGCTCCTCTTCTAATATCAATATGGGATTAACATTAGGAGATGTTCCTGAATGCTCCTCTGCCAGAAAAAGTTCTTTGCTCTGGTTTCATATTTATAGAATCTGACATCTAGAGCCTGCGTACACTCCTAATCTCAATTTTCCCAATTCCCCAGCAGGCAGGGTTGTAAAAATGCCAGCCAACATTCCACATGCTAATTCCCAGAACCTATGATTATAATGAGATATTAAGATCTCTTCCATGATTATGTTATATTATGTGGCACAGTTGACCTTGAGTTAGGGAGATTATTCACCCAGGTAGGTCTTCCAATCTCATAAACCCCTTTAAAAGTAGAGAATTTTCTCCAGCTGGTCAGAGAAGTCAGAGAGATTTGATGCTGTCTTGCTAATTTGAAAGATGGAAGGGGCCACATGCCAACAAATGCAGTCAAGTATGTTACCTCACAGCCAATAGCCAGCTAGAAAAGGGAGACCCAATCTGACCTCCTCGAGGAACTGAATTTGCCAAGTACTTAAATAAATGTAAAAGCAAATATTTTTTCCAGAGCCTCCAGATAAGGACCATCCAATAACACCTTGATTATGGCCTTATGAGACTCTGAGTGTAGAATCCAGTTGAACTCCCTGGGACTTCTGACTTACAAAAGTGTGAGCTAATAAATGGGTGTTGCTTTAAGCTGTAAATTTGTGGTAATTTGTTAACGCAGTAAAAAGAATATTCCCCATCGTCCTTCCTACCACTGAAGCCTTGGTGGAAATAAATTGAAGTTGAAGTAAAAGTATTTTAAATCTGAGTGAAATATTTTATGTACTTGGCACATTTTTCTTCCTTTAGTCACTTGAGTTTGATTGAAGAAAGTTTTGGAATTAACATACGCAAGCTGTGAGAGTCTATCCTCTTGTTAACGAAGGTCCATCATTGTCTTATGAAACATTCCAAGGCAAATTCAATAACTGTTAAGATAGATTAATAGAAGCTTTTATATGCTTAGTAGAAATGGAACCCTAGTCTCATAAACACAATGTACTTCTCTTTGTATTTAATAGGAATTGGCAGAAATGAGAGAGAATTAGGCTTACTGTCAGCCTTAGTGAGACTGAAGGATTAAAAAGAAAACATCACAGCCATTTACTTATCAACATTCGAGACTATTAATACATTTGGAGGAATTTAGTTTTACAATAATACACTTTGCTACATCATTTAATGTTCGATTCACTTGAATTTATCTTTAGGGAAATAGTAAAGCATTTAGCATAAATTCTAACTTTACTATATAATAAAATGTGAATGTTTTATGGACGCACACCCAGTAAAAATAGGCTTTATTTGAGGGACTCATTTAAGTTCGGCAGTAGTGGGAAGGGATGGATAATGATCACATAAAGTCTTGGTAAGAGCACATCAATTTAAATTCTGTTTTAATCTGGGAATGGACTTTGGTGTTTACTTTGTAAATGTGAATAATTAGCATTGTTTATGGGTTTTCATAATTAAAAAAAAGCTTTGATACAAGGCCCTGAAAAGTAAAACTTGCCTGACTAATAGATGTTTAGAGAATATATTCTGACTAATTGAATTTTCTGGCTGTTTTTATTTTGCTCATGATAATGAAAATCTTGTTCGAGTATTCTGTTCTGCTTTGCTGCCTTAACAAGTGTACTATGCTGAAAATGAGCATATTCTGACTGTCTCATAGGATCAAGGTTATTATTAACTTAATGATTTATGTCAGTAACTTAAAACCATTTACGTATTAAAATATTTGTTTTTAGAGTACATTTATATGTATTTATCTAGGACTTTTTATATATCAAGAGATGTTTTCTCATAAAGTGAAATTAAAAACAATAAAGAGCTGTGTAAAGGTTTTTGAATTTGGTTCAGGCAACTAAGGGGTATGTATGGGTGAATGCATATATAATTATTGTGTATGCAATCCATAAAATTGTAGAAAAACAGAAACACAGAGACAAATATAAAAATCACAAATAATCTCATTTCTAGTTAACCTCTTGGGATATATTCTTCGAGTTTTTTTCTATTTATGCAATAGAATTAGTTAAATATAATTATATTAATAGAATATATTACCCATGCTAAATATTAAATAATTCATTATATTCAATTATAATTATAATAAATATATAATTCAATATAATATAATAGTAAATGATAAGTATAGGACACTTATGCCAATACACAAATTTAAAGAAATATTCAAAATTTGGGTCACATATAGAAGAGATGAAATCAGTAATTAAGAAAGAAAAAGGTGATGGAAAGAGTAGAATATTAGAAATTCAAATGTAAATATAGGCTAACCTTTTTCTGGTGGAAGAGAGAAGTGACACAGAGTAATGGGTAATTTAAAAGGTGTTTATATTAGTCTTGGAATGTCGTCAGAAAGGCAAAAATACACACATACTCAGACACATGTATATCCCCTTGGACCTAGGTGGGTGGTACTAAGGAAACACTAGGTTAGTGAGAGTAAACCACAAAGAATTCCACCATTGATGAGTAATTGAGGGTGACTCTCTTCTCGACAATGCGCAATCTGTTCCAGTCCCTGACATTCAAAGAAACCAGTGTTTCTGCACAAGGAGGGGAATTTTCGGGTGTACTGAAGGATGTCTTTTCTTCCCCTATAAGTTCAGTCACACATTTTAGAACTGGAAGGAACTTTAGAAACATTTTCATACTAATTCATTTAATGAAGGAGGATATCAAAATCCGGGGAGGTAAAGTGACATGCTGAGAGTCATTAAGCCTTTCCAATAATGGTCAAGAACTCTTGTTCCTTAATTTCCAGCCAAATCTCCTCTCAAGTATTCAATGAAATCAATGAATAAACATTTACTGACTTTCTATGTTCAGGAAGATATTTAAATACAGTGATAAAGAAATTCATTGCAATATGTATCTTTCAGGAA
Organism: Aotus nancymaae; assembly: GCF_030222135.1. Lineage (NCBI taxonomy): Eukaryota > Metazoa > Chordata > Mammalia > Primates > Aotidae > Aotus > Aotus nancymaae. The sequence continues at coordinate 32,456,419 of NW_026988455.1, forward strand.
TTTACATGCATGAATCAACAAGAAAGCAACATCATATATTAATAATCATGTGAATTAGACTAAGCAATAACAGATATAATAAGGAGAAAGACTGCATTGGGTTGGAACCATTAGAAAATACTTTTTAAAGGAAGTAGTATAGATTTTGGAAATAATTTTCAGGGTTTGGAAGAGAACTGCCTTTGGAAATATTTATCACAATAATTTTAAATTTTCAAAACACTACATTTGTTGCTGTTTAAAACTTAATGCTAATTTTGAATTTTATTTAACTGTTAGAGAATGCAGTCTGTATAATTTATGCTGTAAAGTTTTAATTAAGATTTTTTTTGCTTTTATTGGTTTAAATTTGTGCAAATATTTGATGGATGCTTCAAAAAGTCTACCTTGTGATACTTATTCAAATGTCTTTGCTCTTATTCTTTTCTATTGTTTACCATATTTTCTTGTACTTTTCTACAGAAACTATGGTTCTATTAATATTTTCTTGTATTTCTACTAATTTTTGCCTCATCTATTTTAATATTGTTAGTAAGCACAAATGTTGATAACTTTTATATCTTTATGCTGGTCTGCACCTATTTTATTAATATAAAATGACCTTGTTTATTTTACTTAATTACTTTTTCCCTCATATTCCTCTTTATCTGAAATGAATATGCTTATCTCCACTCGTTCCTTTAATTTACCTGCTGACCTTTGCTAAATCTTTTTCTATTTACCTTTTCAAAATAGCTCATAGTTATTTTACATTTTTTGGTAACAGCTTTATCGAGAGATAAATTGTATATCATACAATTCACGCATTTTAAGTATAGAATTTAATAGTGTTTAGTATTGGCAAAGAGTTGTAAAATCATCACCACAATTTTAGAACAATTTTATCACCCCAAAGCAAAATTCTGCACCCTTTAGTCATTACCCCCCAATCACCCTATCCCTATCCCTAGGTGAAGCTAACCTACTTTCTGTTTATACAGATTTTCCTATTATGGACATTTTATGTAAATGGAATTATACAATTTCGTGTTTGGTTTCTTCCATCTAACATAATTTTTCAAGGCTTATTCATGTTGTAACATGTATTAGTCACCCATCCCTTTTTATTATAAGCATATACCACCTCTTGCTTATCTATTCATCAACTGATGGACATTTGGGTCATTTTACTTTTTGGCTGTGATGAATACTGAGGTTGTGATGATTTGTGCTCAAGTTTTTGTGTGGATATGTGCTTTCATTTCTCCTGAGTATATACTTAGGAATGGGATTGCTGAGGCAAATGCTAAACCCATCTTCAACTTTTGTATGAAATTGCCAGACTGTTTTCCAAAGTGGTTGCATGTTTTACTTTCCCAGTAGTAATGTATGTGGGTTCCAATTTCTACACACCCTTGCTGACACTATACTATCTGCCTTATTATGATTATATTGTCACCCTAGTAGATGTGAAGTATTATCTCACTGTGGTGTTTGTTTGCATTTCCCTGATGATTAAGAATGTTGAGCATCTTTTCATATGCTTATTGGCTATTTGTATATCTTCCTTAGAGAAATGCCTATGGGACTTGTTTTTAATACAGTACGAGAGTCATTGCTTTTTAAGACAGAGTGCCAACCTATTTTCATTCACCAACTAAACCAGTATCTGTTTTCTATCATTTTATATTTTCTTGTTTTTGATATTTTACTATACAAACTTGATTTGTTTTTACTTTTTCAAATGATTTGGCAGTTACTAATATTGTTTTTAGTTATTCTGATGGTTTTATTTAAAATTTTTAAAAAGGTTTTCTTATATGTTCCTGGTTATTAAAATAAGATGAAAATTCAGAAATATCTCCTGAGTTCCACTCAGGTAAAATTAAGCATTTTTGAAACTTTTACTTTCACTTTTCACTCTAGACCCAGATTTTATGTATAGGAGTTTCGCTATGAGGACCAGATTACTGCTATTAGATAATCATATAATCATGTTGCAAATATCCTGTTTGTGGAATTACTTTGCATTCAATTCACATTTAGTAAGATTCAGTTCTATTCTACATTTAACTGGATTCAATACAAATTTGACATTTTTAATTGTTTATTATTACATATCACTTTTGTTCACCACTTAGTTAACTGTAGTTTGTATAAAATATAATGTTTTTGCAAGAAAGATGAAAGTTGGCATATCTAGACACTGACATTCTGGAAAAAATGCTTTCACATGTAAATAACAAATTAGATAGCAATAAATGTTTAGATTTATAACTTTTCCTTTTAAGAAACATGATTATTAACATGTTGTTAAGTAATATTTGAGACTGTAAAATAAGTTTGATGATAAACTCTTATAATTTTTTTATTGTTATGTATGTTTTCTCCCAGTATGTTTGAGAATATTTTTATTATTCTTGTATTTGATATTTTTCCAAAGAATGTTATATACAGATTTCCTTTTAAGACTTCTTTTGGTGAAACTTTTTGTTTTCCTTTATTCTTCACTTTATAAAAGTATTTTTAATTATACTCTTCTTTGCTTTCTGCAAAATTGCTCTCTTTTTCCTAAGTATTAAGTTTTAAATTGACTCTCTCTTCTCTCTTAATTCAGCCCACTTCAATTTTATTGAATTACATTCAACCAGTATCTATTGAGCATCATTATATACTGTGCTTTGCTGAGCATCGATGACAGATACAGGCCTTACCTTGTAGAGTTGAAAGTCTAGAAGACAAAAGCAAATGGTAAAAGATAAATTATTTTGGGACATGTTCAATGGAAGGGGAAGGAAACAGGCATGAGGTGAGTAATCTTATTTTATCAGTGAGGCCAGGGAAGGTGTTCCAGAGAAAGTAAAAGTAAAGTGAAATTTAAGGATGACTAAAATTCCATGAGGGTCACGGTGATAATGGTAGTTGGGGAGTGGTAGGGGAAAAAAGGATTGCTCAGGCCACTTGGAAAGCGCAAAACAAAACAAAATACAGATGTGCCATAGAGCAGGGGTCACCAAACTATAAGACATCATCTGATTTTGTAAAATAAAGTTTTATTAGATGACAGTCATGCCCATTGTTTACATAATGTCTACAGCTGTTTTTCATGCTACAATGGTAAAGTTGAGTAGTTGAAGAAAGACTTTATTATGTGCAAAACATAGATTATTATGTAGCTCTATACAAAGAAGTTTGTCAACCTCTAACTGTCTGTCTGTTATATGTCTGTCTGTCTGTCTATCTATCTATCTATCTATCTATCTATCTATCTATCTATCTATCTATCTATCTATCACAGTTGGACCACGCCACAGGATTCAGAGCAACCTACGCATATATTTTGTGGGAGGGCAAATTCATGTTCTACTATATTTGAGTCATGTAAGGAAAACATAGGTAAAATATCTAATTTCCTCCCAATATTTTCCACTGATTTGTAGTTTATGAAAATCCTCAGATCCTGGCAATTATTAGCCTCATCGTCATCAGCTTTTGTTTTCTTCTGCATATTGGTCTGCATTAGTCAGGTTTCTCCAGAGGGACAGAACCAATAGTGTATATATATATACATGAGTTTATTAGGGAGAATTGGCTCATGTGATTACAAGAAAAAATTCCTACAATAGGCTATCTGCAAGATGGGGAAAAACAAGCTGGTAGTAACTCAGTCCAAGTACAAAAGCCTCAAAATCAGGGAAGCTAATGGTGCAGACTTCAGTCTGTCTCCAAAGACCTCAGAGCCCCCAGGAAGCTGTTGGTGCAAATACCTGAGTCCAGAGGCTGGAGAACCTGGAGTCTGATTGTCTAAAGACAGGAGGAGCGGAAGCAAGCATCTGGCACAGGAAGAAGAGATAAAGCCAGAAGACTCAGTGAGCAAACTTATCCCATCTTCTTCTACCTGCTCTGTTCTAGCCATTCTGTCAGTCCATTGGATGGTGGCCACCACATTGTGGGTGGGTCTTACCTCTCCTAGTCCACCAGCTCAAAAGTCAATCTCCTCTAGCAACACCCACACAAACACACCTAAAACCAATGTGTCACAAGCCATCTAGGCATCCCTCAACTCAGTCAAGCTGATGCCTAATGTTAACCATCACATGGTCTTTTAGAGAGAAATTATGAGAGACCACAACAGGAAAATCTACACAGACATAATTATAAAAATGAATTATATGTGCCACTTGAGATGTTACAATACAGTAATCTATCTTTGTTGGGTTGGGAATTGGTGACCTAGCCTAATCTTTAACCTCTAGGTTATTCTAATCTAGTTACTGATGCCATTATTCTTTCAATTATCTAGTCTTAAAATACTCAGTAAATCTTGACACTCTCCTCTATTCTTATCTATCATGTCCCTTCCTTTCTGATTAACAAAATAATCCAAGCCTGTATACATTGGCATTGATGTGCTTCTTGGTCTCTTTCTCTCCAGTTGCCCTTTGCAAATACCTATTTGTGTGCTTGGCCAGGTTAAGATATGCAACACTATTTACCACTAGTGCCCCTATTTTTACTCCATTTTCTGAAAACTCCCGTAATGCTCCATTGCGTGTATCAGGGTTTAACAAATTTTGGGTCAAATCTGACACCCTGCCTGCTTTTGTATGGTCTGTCAGCTAATAATGGTTCTTACATTTTTAATGGTTTCAAAAAAATCATGTCATCTTCTGATATATAAAAATTACATGAAATTTATATTTTAGCCTTCATTCAGTGTTATTGGGACACAGACACACTGATTTCTTAATATAATATCTATGTCTTCTTTCACCTACCATGGCAGAGCTGAATAGTTGCAATGGAGATGGTATGGCCTGCAAAACCTAATATATTTGCTATCTGGCCCTTTACAGAAAAAAATTGTGGACCTCTGGCATATAGGAATGCCAACTTCTTCTTATCACCTATTTTATGTAATCTGACCTCTACTAATTTTCCAGCCCCAACTATCCCTACACCAATCTTCACCCAATTTGACTTCTTTGTAAATGTGAGCATTTCTGCTTTAACTTTGCTATAGTGTGGACCCTGTCCATAACTTCAGGCTCTTTGTTTCTGCTTAAGGACTGCTTTTTGTTCATGATTGATTTAGCCTCACTTATAGTCTTCCTTTATTTGTTCCACCTTCAGTGTGTAACACATAATAGTTGCTTCTTTCTTTAAATTATGTGTGTGTGTGTGTGTGTGTGTGTGTGTGTATATATAATTGTACTTTAGGTTCTGGGGTACATGTGTAGATCATGCAGGATTGTTGCATAGGTACATACATGGCAATGTGGTTTGCTGTCTCCATCCCCTGTCACCTGTATCTGGCATTTCTCCCCATGTTATCCCTCCTCAACCTCCCCACCCCTCACTGTCCCTCCCCTATTCCCCCCAACAGACCCCAGTGTGTGATACTCCCCTCACCGTGTCCACGTGTTCTCATCATTCGACACCCGCCTATGAGTGAGAACATGAGGTGTTTGATTTTCTGTTCTTGTGTCAGTTTGCTGAGAATGATGGTTTCCAAATTCATCCATGTCCCTACAAAGGACACAAACTCATCGTTTTTTATGGTTGCATAGTATTCCAGGTGTATATGTGCCACATTTTCCTTGTCCAGTCTATCATTGATGGGCATTTGGGTTGGTTCCAGGTCTTTGCTATTGTAAACAGTGCCACAATGAACACACATGTGCATGTGTCTTTATAGTAGAACGATTTATAATCCTTCGGATATATACCCACTAGTGGGATTGCTGGGTCAAATGGAATTTCTATTTCTAGGTCCTAATTGCTTCTTTAGTTACGTTAATCAGTCCTTATATTTCAATGATATGTTTGAAAATTATGCCGTAGTTTGCTTGGGTGTTTCATAGTCAGGCTTCCACCATGGTAATTCAGGGATCAAGTAGCTTTCCAGCTTGTGATGCTGCTAGCTTCTACATCTTCTCTGGACTTTGCTGAAACCCTTTCATCATTTTCGGCAGCATCAAATTACAGGGCAGCAAGCTAACTGCAAAGGAAACTGGAAGATGTGGTCTTTCTTAGCATCCAGGAAAAGAAATGAAATTGGTGAACATCTAGCTGGGTTCCACTACATTACCAAATAGATGTTAACTATTTTTTGACTGTTTGAGGCAATAAGTTGTACTCCTATTTATATCTGCAGTGATGTGGTACAGTGCATTGTAGGAGCTAAGTAAATATATCTTGATGATGCTTATGCCAACTTCATGTCATTTTAAGTCTGTAAAGTCACCTTCTTTTTAAGTTATTGGCTCATTTGAGATGCCAGGCTAATTTCAGCCACTGTTACGTACACTGAAGCACTATCTTATTTTAGTGACTTGAAAGGAACCATTATACTATGTAATACCTAACAACAGAAGATGCCTTAGAAGGGTTTTTACCACAGGACTTCTATCTTTATTTTAGGGTCACATCATTGTCAGAGTGAATAGATTGGTACTGGTTTAGCCAGGTGTCTCCTAGATCCTAATATGTGTTTAAGATTCTATTAGAAAGTCTTTGTTATACAATGAAGCTGATGATAATAGAAAATTCTACATATGGTTTGGATGTAAACTTTCCATTGCAATGACAAAATTGGCTAAGTCTCAACAATAGTAACGAATATCTCTCTTACTCAAATGAACCCTGTGTGGCATTTTCTGTGCACAAAGAAGCAGTTGCTTTCTCATTGCACTCAAGATTGACTCATCATTATTGTTTAGTTCCTAATGAACCCTGATAAAATATTCAGTGATGCCTGATATTTTTATCTTTTCTTAAAGGAGTTCTGAAATGATGCTCTTGAGTGTATAACTAAAGGTATCCTGTAATAAAAGTACATAAAAATGGGTCAACAAAATGAAAGTGTTAATAAAAATGGTCTCTATGATGACTTCTAAAGGATGCTTGCTGCTGACCTGGCTTTTATGTCTTCTTTAAATATTAATTGTTGATTTGTTGGTTTGAAAGCTTAGCTTTAAGTACTGATGGAGCTATAGCTACAGATTTCTGTCTTTTTATTCATTTGAAAGAGAAAACTGGATTCTACTACTCCCATGAGGAGTGCAGGGGTTTGCGTGTGAGTTTCACCTATATGTAATATGTTGTTACTACATTTGCTGAGTCTCCATGTTTCGTTTTAATACATAGTTGTGCTAGAGATGTTGGTGAGGAAATTTGCCCAGGAAATATAGCAGAGCAATAAAAAGAAAAAAATAAAGAGCAAAGGCAGCACTTTCCATTCTGAATGTGTCTCTTTCTAATCCTATCTCAACTCTTCACACATCCCAAGGAGGTAGTTCAATATAATGGAAATTATAAACTTTGGTGTGTAACCATTTTTTCACCCTGCAATTTAAAACCAACATGACTTTCAGGGGGATTCTTTGTCTATAAAACGTGGGATATCATCTATTTCATAAGAATGTTTTGAGACTTAATTTTGATAATGAGTACCAAACAGATACCATCCATGAAAGCATGCATTTTGCATATTCGTAAAACCTCTGAGTTTATCTTATCTTAGTTTTCCTAACCTTTTATATTTCTGACTCTGCTCTATTCACTTATGTATGCATTTACTTCTATGTTGCTAAAGGACACGTGCCTTTGAAAGCTGCCTTCAAAACTGTTACAAAAAGTTGGAGTATGCCATTTGTTTGTTACTTCTTGGCACTGAACTTGTACTACTTTGTTCTACTTTGTGCTACTGGGGCAGGACTCAGCAAACAACATTTTTTCTTTTCTTCTGGCTCAATATTAGGCTCTCCTACTGTTGAGCACAGAGGGAGATTGTGAGGCCGGAGGGAGAAGAGGGGACTTGCTGCTTTCTGGTTTTGGGTTTCACATGGTGATGAGTAGCTGTTTGTGATGAAATCCACTGGTTTCGTTGCATAGGTGGGCAAGGAGTTTTTGAATCTCACACTTAAAATCTCTTATGTTTCTTCTTATTCACTTTTCTCTCATCCCTTGGGGAGGGAGCCACTTCCAGCAGTTCCTATTTCTGTTACACCTTAGAATTCTCTTCTACCTCATCAGTTGTTAACCTCATTCTACTCTGGTTAACCATCATAGTTAACAGTTCTTCATTCATTGCTCAAATTACTGGTGGGCTTTTCTGTCCTGACTAGACCTTGATGGCTACATGGAGAATAAAAAAGTCTGGAAATATTGACTAACTTCAAAATGACTTTCTCATTTAATATATTTGAGCCAGGTATTTCACTGGGAGTATGAAAATGAATAAGATAAAACCCCTCCACTCAAGGAACTCATAGCACAGTCCATTTATTTTGTACCATAGAATCATATTATGGAAGGAATGTTTGAGATGGATTTGTTTAGTTTTCCCACTTATTTACAACTTGCTTCTAAAGCAACTATAGGTAAGTCGTCTTCAGTCAGGGCTTCAGCACTTTCATGAGAAACCACTGCATTTTTACCTTCACAGATTATTATCCTGTTCGTCCTCATATTGGAAGAAAATGTATTACCCTTTAATTTCCATTATTGAAATGAGTTCTACCTTCTGATATACTTGATTAATTCAGTAAATGTTTACTGGGCACCTTCTATGCACCAAACATTGTTCTGGATCCTAGTAATGCAAATATAAATAAAAGCAGAGATTCCCTCCCCTCATTGAGCATACATTCTAATGTAAAGGCAAAGAAGAAATGAGTCAACAAACAAAGAAGATAATGCTGAAAGAGAAGGAAATAAAAAAGGTGGTATCTAAAAAGTGCCTGGGGAGATGGAATACTCCTTTAGGGAACGTGGTCATCAAAGTCCTCTCTGGGAACATCATCAGAAATGGTCCAGCATTTCAGATCTGACAAAAATGGGCACAAAAGCAAGTAGTATAAGATGTGGCCTGAGTGGTTACAGGTCCACATGTGATTAGGAATAGTATACACCAGAAATACAATGAGGATTTCAAGTAGGGAGTGCGATTATTTGCTTTGCAAAAAAAAAAAAAAAAAGTTTGTCCCATGAATATTTGTATCTAGTTATTTACCCTGTATCTCTTCCCTGTCCCCTCACCCAGTGTTATCTCTCTCCATGTTAAAAATTCTTAGCTCTTTCAATAATTGTAGCTTTCTCATTTTCTCATAACACACTTTCCAGGCCCCTATTATTTGAACCACCCTCAAGACTTTTACTATTTATTTCCCCAGATCCCAGAATTAAACTCTTCATTTTCATTATAAATATGACTTACCAGTGTATATAAAGGGAGCCTGTCAACTTATTAGAGCACTGAGTAAGTATTAGCTGATTAGAAAAAATGTTGATTAGAAGTGAGCTTAGTTATGTTCTTGACTTTTGATGAGCTGGGGCTTAGTTAATATGAAATATGGTGAAGTCAGATGGTTTTAATCTTACATTTCGCTTTTGTGGAATTGAATTCTTGCATCTGAATACAAACATTTTAAAGGTTGTCTGGTTGGTATTATCAAAGAGTTTTTATCACAGATATCTTTTGCTTTGAAAGCATCTAGGTAGGTATGAATTGCCTTTCAGAAATTGCCATGATTAGAAATCAGATGTGAGAGATTTTGAAGTATTTGAGTGAACTTTAGAAATTAACACTAGAATTCCAACACTGTCCAAGTGACCTATGAAATTTCAGTCTTTGAGAGTTCCTCAAAATTCTTTCCTGCATTTCCATACCAGATACTCTAGAAAGAAAGTTTTGTTACAGAAAGAGAAGAAAGTATCTTGATTCTGTGCTAAAATACATAAACAATCCTTTTGCTAACTTGGATTTATGACAACATACATGTAGATCCTGGAAATAAGGAATAGATTTGAAGTCAATAGAGAAACCTGTGAGAAATATTTTTAAAAGACTTATATTTGCATTAGAAGAAATCTGAGAAATAAGATAAATGATTTTACTTGTAAAACATCTCTCAAACATTAACATACACAGGAGCTATTCTTTCTGTACTTCTTATTCTGTAAGCAAACTTAAACCTTACTGTAATAGGGTTTTCTTTGTGTGTAGATGAATGAAATTCTAACTTATTGAGAATTTTGTCCACAAATTTGGATGAATATAATTTGATGTTTCACAGAAAATCTCTTCTATGGAGTCAGCTATGTTAGACTAAACTCAGCCAAATCTAAACTCAGCTAAGTCTAACATGGCTTATTTGATCATTTGAGCAAAATTTTGAAATTAATGTCATCAAGGAAAATGTGTCATGTTTATATTTCTATGGATTCCTCACAGTAATACAAAAATATTGGCTGAATTTAACTCCCTTTTTTACCAAATAATCATATAGTTCATCTCAAGTGAAAACTAGGGAAGAAAGTAGATCTCTACTTGTGCCTTTTCTTTTGCCTTTGCTTGCAGGCACAAGTGTACATGCACGTGAACACATACCCTCTCACACACAGAGAGAGCGAGCATGTGTGCAAGAGAGATTAAGCATTTTCTACAAACCAATACCATGAAACAAAATAGTGCCTCTTCTTTCTTTATTCCAAGACCTTTAAATGCAGGTAGGGTTATGGGTCTTTGGCTGTTTGCCTACCTTTTAGTGCAAATTACCTTCAAGATGAAGGCCCTTAATCACAATGGATTTAGCCTGCCCTGCTATATAATGCTGACAACTCATGTCTTATTAATGAGTATTTCAAACATCCATTCCTGTGTATCTTGTCGTATATGACAGGAAAACATACCAATAAATCTTTTCTCCCCAGTTCATCACAGGTTTTGACAACAGGAGTGTGAGCAATGACAAAAAGGCATAGAGATTAAAATGATGGCTCTGCTGCTCCACAACTTGTGTCAGAATCTCCTTTCTTGAAATCACAGGTACCTGATCATCTTACTATTGCTAAAGACTGTTTAAAACAGGCTTAAATTGCCAATGTAGTCAACAGCAATTAATTTTACTAAGCCCAACATGAGAAGAACTGATCAAAATCCTTGTTTCAAAAGGTCTGACTACAAAAGCAAATGGTTTAGGGACTGTTCTGTATCAAGAATCTTTCATAATAATGATAGAATATTGTCTCTATTAGCCTGCGAAATGCCATCAAAAACATGAAAATAGTTCCAGTCTATTATTTTTAGCAAAATTATGAGCAAAATTTAGCAAAACGTTGTTGATTCTTAGCAAGATAAATACCTATAACACCTATGGTTATGGTTCTTTGGGCTTTCACAAATGCATGATGTCAGGTAAGCACCCATTACAGTATTATACAGAGTAGTTGTACTGCTCTAGAAATTTCCAATTATTTCCTAACTTATGCCACAGCCCCAGTTTAAGCCCCCAACAATGCCTGATTTTTTTTACTGCTTCTACAGCTTTCACTTTCCTATAATGTCATATAGTTGGAATCATACGGTATGCTGCCTTTTCAGACTGGCTTCTGTCTCTTGGCAATATGCATTTAAGGACACTTTGTCTCTTTTCATGGCTTGGTAGCTCATTTCTTCTTAGCACTGAATAATGTTCCATTGTATGGATGTTTGAATGCTTATCTATTAATTTGCCCATTGAAGTATATGTTTGTTGCTTCCAGTTTTTGGAGATGGGCATGCTTCTGCTTTGAATTTAATTTGGTAAATACCTAGAACTTCAATTGCTGTATTATATGATATGGTTATGTTTAGGTTTGTAAGACTTTCTTCTAGAGTGGCTGTACCATTTTGCATTTCCACTGGAATAAATAAGAGTTCCAATTGTTAAATCTGCTGGCAAGCAGGAGATATTGTCAGTATTTCGAATTCTAGCTATTCTAATAGGTGTGTGGTGGTATCTCATTGCTGCTTTAATATTTTATTCCCTAGTGACATATAATGTTGAGCATTTTTTTGTGTGTGCTTATTTGCTGTATCTTCCTTGGTTAGATATCTGTTCAGATCTTCTGTCCATTTTTAATTGAATTTCTTATTTTCTTAGAGTTGAGTTTTAAGAATTCTTACATATTTTGGTTACAAATTCTTTATCAGACATGTGTTTTGCAAATATTTTCTCCCAGTCTGTGACTCATCTTTTCATTTTAAATAGTGTTAATGTGAAGCTTTATATTAATCCATCCAGGAGCTTGCCTGTTTCTCATGTTGCTATAGATGAATGTGATAGGATTTAGGTTTCCTCAGTTTCTTCTTTCTTTCATTTCCTTTTTTGTGCTTCTAAGAATTTTTAAATTGAGCCTATGTCTTTAAGGTCTCTTGATTTTAATCTACCATCCTTATACTGAAGCCCTATTGATGTGGTAGTGGTAAGATCTTGGAGAGGAAAACATTCCATAATCTTATGATTATGTCAGTTTTTACTGGGCTTTAGTCCCTGGGCTGTAACTTTCCAATAGGTTTCTTAGTCTTTTTAATTTTTTTCACCTCTAGTATTGAAGGCTAGCATTGGCTCTGGTATTTAATAGCTTTTGACAGAGGACAAGCCTTTCTTTTGGAGAACCTCTGAATATATTTCAAAATGCTTATTTTTGCATTCCTCCTGCCTAAGAGAGGAGGGTATTTTTTTCTCATATTTTCACTTTGAGGGCCTAGTAGGGTTCCTGGAGGTAAAACTCACAAAAGCATGGAGATTCCACCCAGGACGGAAGTGCTCAGAATTTTTTTTAAAGTATAAAAGCATTTGATCAATTAGGAAACATATTCACAACACCTATGATATATGAATTAATAGTATAGATATATAAAGAGCACAACAAAACAATCAAATTAGGACAAAAGACATGAATAAGAAATGTACCTGAAAGACATACCTAGAAATGTATTTTAAAATTTCATTTTATTGTGGTAAGAGCACTTAACATTAGATCTATTCCTTAAGAGAGGTCTAATTGTACAATATAGTCTTGATAACTATAGGTATGATGTTTTGCAGCAGATTTCTAGAACTTATTTATCTTACATAACTAAACCCATGTCCATTGATTAGCAGCTCATCATTTCCTCCTCCTCCCAGAGGCAGTAACTGACAGGAACACTGATATAGACTGAATGTGTCTCTTTATTCAGTCTTTATGAAGGGGATTAGTGTTCTTATAAAAGATGCTCTAGAAGTCTCCCTCGAAACTTTTGCTGTAAGAGGACTCAGCAAGAAGGTGCCTGTCTATGAACCAGAAAGTGGGCCCAGAAACTAAGTATGCCAGCACCTTGACATTGGACTCTCTAGCCTCTGGAACTGTGAAGAATAAATTTCTGTTGTTTATAAGCCCAGTTTATGGCAGTTTGTAACAGCAGCCTGAACAGAAGACAAACACTTGGTTAGTAACTTTGATGAATTGCTAAAGGCTGAGTGTAATCTAGGTTGAAAACTACAAATTCCAAAGGAAAATATCCCCAGAATTTTTAACTCTCAAGCTATTCTATGCTCACCCTTCAACAATTTATCAAAATTACTCTTAATTTTTCCTATCAGTTACTGCCTTCAGGAACTTCTGCTCCTAGGAAGTTGATTTTGACTGTGATTCTCTGTTTTCTCCTGTCTCTGAAGATTTTGGGGTTATGGTATGCCCTGTGATAAAAGTTCTCTGATGGTTGAGAAAGGTCATTCGTTTTCAGTTTGTTCAGATTTGTTGTTGTTGTGAGAGTGGTAGTGATGATTTCCAAGCTGTTCATGTGTTGGAGCTGAAAGCAGAAGCCTAATTTTTTTAGTTTGATTTTTTTTTTTTTTTTAGGTAATAGCTATACTGAAATGTAATTAACAATCACATGTCAAAATTTGCCTATTTGTAGTGTACAACTGAATAATTTTTAGTATATTCACAATTCTCTGCAAGTATTATGACAATCAATTTTAGCACATTTTTATTACCTCATAAAAATGCCCATGCCTATTATCTATCACTTTCCCACTACTATCTTCTAACCTAGATAACTGCTAATCAAATTCTTGTCTTTGTAGATTTGTCTACTCTAGACCTTTCATATAAATGGAATTATAGCATATACAGTCTTTTGTGACACTTTTCTCTTACTTAGCATAATGTTTCAAGATTCAGCCATGTTGTACTTCTTTTTTATTGATAATAAAAAGTAACATGAAAAAAGTGGAATAATATTCTATTGTATGGATATAACACATTTTGTTTATCAATTTGTCAGTGGATGGTCATTGGGATTATCTCCACCTTTTGACTATTATAAATAATGCTTTTCTAAATATTTGTATAGAAGTTTTTGTGTGGACATGTTTTCATTTCTCTTGGGTGTTTACCTAGGTATGAAATTCCCGAGTCATATGGTAATTCTACTTTCAACGTTTTGAAGAACTACTAGAGTGTTATCCTAAGTGGCTGTCCCATGTTACATTCCTACATTAGAGTGTGAGAGTTTCAATTTTTTTCCACATCTTCACCAACACTGGTTATTTTGTGATTTTTTAAATGATGGTCATCCTAACGTATGAAGTGGTATCTCACTGTGGTTTTTATTTTTGTTTCTCTCATTGCTAATGATGTTGAGCACCTTTTTATGTCTATATTGGCCATTTACATACCTTCTCTGGAGAAATATCTATTTATGTCCTTTGCTTATTTTAAATTTGGTTATCTATATTTTTATTTTTGAGTTGTAATAGTTTCTAAATGTTTTAGATAGAAGTGCCTCATCAGGCTGGGTGTGATGTCTCACAGCTGTAATCCCAGCAGTTTGAGAGGCCAAAGCAGGTGGATCATTTGAGGTCAGGAGTTCGAGACCAGCCTGGCCAACATGGCTAAACCTTGTCTCTACCAAAAACACAAAAATCAATAGGGCATGGTGGCGTGCACCTGTAATCCCAGCTGCTTGAGAGACAGGCAGGAGAATTGCTTGAACCTATGAGGTGGAAGTTGCAGTTAGCTGAGACTGCACCACTGCACTCCAGCCTGGGTGATAGAGCAAGACTCTATCTCAAAAATAAAGTGCTTCATAAGATTTGCAAATATTTTCACCCATTTTGTGAGTTGTCTTTTTATTTTTTTTAGTGTCCTTTAAAATTCCACTTATAGTAACATCAAGAATAATAAAGTATTTAGAAACGAATTTAGCAAAAGAAGTACAAAACTTATACTCTGAAAACTATGAAACTGTGTTAAAATATTAAAGAATCAAAATAAATGAAAAAGAGTCTCATATTCACAGATTGAACTTTGTATTGTTAACTTGGCAATACTTCCCCAGTTGACTTACAGATTCAACACAATCCCTATCCGAATCCCAGCTGAGTTTTTGTAGAAACTGAAAATCTGATTCTATATTCATCTAGAATTCCAAGAAACACATAATAGCTGAACAGACTTGAAAAAGAACAAAGTTGGAGGACTTTCTGATAATAATAGCAAATAATAATAAATAAATAATAATACTTCATTATTTCAAAATTTACTGCAATTAAACAGCAATTGAGAAAGTATTGTATGGCATGAAGATACATAGATCAGCGGAAAAGAATCTAGAATCTAAAATAAACATGTGTCTGTGGTCAATTAGTTATTGGCAAACATGCCAAGACTATTTGATGGGGGAAATAATAGTTTTTTTCAACAAATGGTGCTTGGATAACTGAACAGCCATGTGGAAAAAAAAATAAAATTGGACTCACACTTCACATTATATACAAAAATTAACTCAAAATTAACTCAAAGATCCAAATGTAAGAGCTATAACTACAGAACTCTTAAAAGAAAATAGTGGTAAATCTTAATGACCTTGGATTTATCAATGAATTCTTTGAATGACACCAAAAGCACACAACAACAACAAAAATAGATAAACTAGATCACTAAAAGTTCCAGGCTTCTTAAAAACAGAATGTGATAAAGTTACTTTTTGACTCAATATTTTTCAACAGATTCTTATTGCCTAAGAGCATACTCTTAAGCATTTTACATATACTTTTGCATTAAAAAGGCCATCCTAAATAACTCAATATATTTTAATTTAAAATAACATCTATCTATCTATCTATTTACATCTTTGTTTACATATTGATATCTATCTAGCTGTTTTATGGGCATATTTAAAATTGTTATTTACTTTTATACCAGTGGCTATTCATGGGCAGGCAAATGGCTGTTCTGATACAGCATTGGGCTTCTTAGGAACAGATGCTGCTAATGGAAATGTTTCATTACAGAAAAAAAAGAGCTTTTGAAATTTTTAATGAGTTGCAATGTTTTCTTTCTTCAATACTGGGGGTAGGAGACCCAAGTGCTTTAATCACTATAAGGCTCTAATGATATTGTAGTTTTAAGTGGTTGAACTTCCAATTTTAGCTAAACTACTTCTAGTTTCAGCTCCAACATGTAAAGTGCTTTGAAATTGTCACTCCCAACTTTACAACAAGGAAAATGAGTTTTCTTGGATCTATCAGAGAATAGAAGTCTCAGGGTGGACCACCACTATGAAATCCGTAGAAGCAGGCAAGATGAATAGTCATAGCCAAGATTTGTTTATCCAGAGCAGAAGCCACTGGAGCCATGAACTGGTAGGAACACTGAAATGGCAGTTTAGACAAATCGCTAGAGGCTGAGCATGGACTAGCATGAGAGTGAGAACATCCGGGGAGCCATGGTCTTAGAAGATTCCTCACACTTCTGCAGGTTTTACCTCGAGGAACCACACCTGGTGTTCACCATGAAGAGTCAAAAAAGATTTCCTCTGCAACAGAGGGAAAAAGTAATCCTTGTGAAATACAACAAAAGTGTTCTCCATAATAAAGTTCCACTTTATTGACCATGTCTTTTACTTTTTGTATTATGATGCTGTGACATCTCTGGGCCTTGCTGACCCTGGAGGGACTGCTCTCCCAGGGTTATCTGGTTCGTAAAGACAGTTAATAACTCATCTGGGAGTGTACTTTTCAACATAAGCCAACCAACCCAGAGCCTACACCCCAACTACCTCCTTTATCAGTCTTATACTCTTTATCTATCTGCCCTAATCACCCTAAAGCCAGATGTGAAACAACTAGGGACAGCCTCTATGCCCCAGAGCCCACTGAAATTATTCAAGGTAGCCAACCCTAAACCTGCTTATCTTATCCCACCCATTTCTTCTCTCAGAAACCATAATAAGGGTTGTTCCCATCGTTGCTCCCACTACTTCAGCCCATGATGGACCCCAGCATCTCCCCTTATTGCCCATGATGGGGTGGCATGTCTTCTTCTCTTAGGAACTGTGAGAATTCGATGACAACTCTCTCCTGATATGTTGGCCTAACTATACCTCCAATATTTTATTAGCATAATATATTTTAGAACATCTACACTGTGTGGGAAAAAACTACCTGAGCCTTATCCTGCCTACTTGGGACAGAAATCATGCAATGCCAGCCTTCCTGTTTCACGTGAAGGGTGGGAGAATAGCAGGCATAAGCCAAGAAACATTTGTAAAAGTCACAGCCCAGGAACACAGGTCAACTAAAAGATTGAGATTCAGTCAGACTATGATAGAGCATTTCTCCTCTCCAGCAACTTACCAGTACATCAACAGGGCTTCTGTGTAATAAGTGTATTATAGCTAAAAGAGCTTCAGCCTGTAGATTCTATTTAAGGAGGAGTTTATACGGAAGTGCAAAGAAAATAGGAGACTAAATTAAAACTAGAGGAATTTGAAAACTCTCTTACCTTCAGCAACAACAGAAATTAAACATCACTCAACTCCTAGTTATACTAACATAAAACCCCACTCTAAAGGCTGATTTATCTTAGTTTCTATTTCCTGACATATCATGTCTGACTTTCAACAATAAATTATAATGTATGCTAAAAGGCAAGAGAAAATACAATCTGAAGATACAAAGCAAGCACTAGAACAAGAATTATGTATTTTGGAATTATCAGACAGAGGATTTAAAAATAAATATAATTAATATATTAAGAGACCTTATGGAAAAATGAGGTAACATAACAGGTCATCTGAGTAATGTAGGAATACATATAGGAACTCAAGGAAAAATCAATAAGAAAGGCAAAAATCAAAAACAATTAAAAAAATTTTTAAATGACTTTCTTGGGCCCCTCGGTAGTCTCAACACAGCTGAAGAAAGAATCAGTGAGCTTAAAGATAAATCAATACAACTTCCAAAACTGAACAAAGAGAAAAAAGGATGAAAACAGAGGAAAAAAGCAATCCAGAACGGAACATCCAAGAGCCATGGTACAATTTCAGAAAGTATACATACATACATACAATGTAAATGTCAGAAGGAGAAGAAAGAGAGATATATGGAGAAGAAATATTTGAAATTAATAGTGGCTGAGAACATTTGAAAACTAATAAAGGCACCACACCACAGATCCAGGAATCTCAGAGAACACCAAGGATAATTTATAGGGGGATTAAAAAGCACATATTTAAACTGTAGAAAACAAAAGACCAAAAGAAATCTTGGGCCAGGCATGGTGGCTCATGTCTATAATCCCAGCACTTTGGGAGGCCATGGTAGATAAATCGCTTGAGCCCAGAAGTTTGAGAACAAACTGGGCAGCTGGGTGTGGTGGCTCATGCCTATAATCCCAGAACTTTGGGAGCCTGAGGAGGGTGGATCACCAGGTCAGGAGTTAGAGACCAGCCTGGACAGCATGGTGAAACACCATCTCTAGTAAAAAGACAAAAATTAGCTGGGCTTGATGGTGCACACCTGTAATCCCAGCATGAGAATTGCTTGAACTCGGGAGGCGGAGGTTGTGGTGAGCCAAGACTGTACCACTGCACTCCAGCCTAGGCAACAGAGTGAGAGTACATCTCAAAAAAAAAAAAAATCAGAAAAGACAGAAAAAGAAGGAGGAGTAAAAATAACAAAGAACAAGTGCAATAAATAGAAAAGAATTAAAAACTGGTGGATACTAACTAATGCAGCTATATTGATAATTACTCTAAATGTGAAGGGTCTAGACACACCAATTAAAAGACAAAGATTGCCAAAGTGGATAGAGAAAAAGCAAAATCAGTTAATGTTGTCTACAAGAAAACTGCCTAAATACAAAAATTCAGCTTAGAAGTAAAGTAACGAAAAAAGATATGTCATGTTAACACAAATCAAAAGACAGCTGGAGTACTATTAATTTCAGACAAAACAGAGTTCAGAAAAAGGAAAATTATTAGAGGCAAAGGGGGACATTACAAAATAATAAAAGTCTCAGTTCTCTAAGAAGACATAATGCTTAACATCTAGCAACAGAAACCCAAAATATCTGAGGCAAAAAGACTGATAAAATTGCAAAGAGAAATATAGTAATCTACTATATCATTGCTGATTTCCATATTCTTCATTCAGTAACTGAATATATAAAAAAGGCAGAAAAACAGTTAAGGATGGAATTGACCTAAATAAAACTATCACTCAACTTAATCTAATTGGCATTTGTATAATAATCCATCTAACAACACTAATACACATTCTTCTCAAGTTCAAATGGAACATTCATCAAGATAGACTGCATCCTGGGCCATATTTAGTGGAGCTACAAAAGGGTAGTAATACTGGATCATATGCTCCAAATTCTGCTTTCATTTAATTTTTGAACTAGATTAGGTCCTCAACAGTTTCAAGATACAACATAGTCCTCACTCAGCTTTAGATTTGTTAATGCAAAAGTTCTGACCAAAGTTCTAGAGCTAGAAGCCTAGACTTAGAGGACCATTTTATTAATAAACAAATGAAACAGAATGGGGTTCTTATTTTGGATCTTCCATTAACATGGGTCAAAGAAGAGAAAAATAGAAAAAAAGAAGTGCTAGCCAGAACAAATAGGCAAGAAAAAAAAATTAAAAGGTAATCAATTAGGAAAGGATGCAGTCAAATTGTCTCTATTTGTAGATGATATGATTGTATATTTAGAAGACACTATCATCTCAGCCCAAAATCTCCTTAAACTGATAAGCAACTTCAGCAAAGTCTCAGGATACAAAATCAATGTGCAGAAATCACAAGCATTTCTATACACCAATGACAGACTAACAGAGAGCCAAATCATGACTGAACTCCCATTCACAATTGCTACAAAAAGAATAAAATACCTAGGAATATGACTAACAAAGTATTTAAAGGACCTGTTCAAGGAGAACTACAAACCACTGCTCAAAGAAATAAGAGAGGACAGAAACAGATGGAGAAACATTCCATTCTCATGGTTAGGAAGAATCAATATGGTGAAAATGGCCATACTGCCCAAAGTAACTTATAGATTCAATGCTATCCCCATCAAGCTACCAATGACCTTCTTCACAGAACTGGAAAAAACCACCTTAAACTTCATATGGAAGCAAAAGAGAGCCTGCATAGCCAAGACAATCCTAAGCAAAAAGAACAAAGCTGGAGGCATCACGCTACCTGATTTCAAACTATAGTACAAGGCTACAGTAATCAAAACAGCATGGTACTGGTACCAAAATAGAGATATAGACCAATGGAACAGCACAGAGAACTTGGAGGCAATGCCACACATCCACAACCATCTGATCTTTGACAAACCTAACAAAAACAAGCAATGGGGAATGGATCCCCTGTTTAATAAATGGTGTTGGGAAAACTGGGTAGCAGTGTGCAGAAAGTAGAAACTGGACCCCTTCCTGACACCTTACACTAAAATTAACTCCAGATGGATTAAAGACTTAAACATAAGACCTAACACCATAAAAATCCTAGAAGAAAACCTAGGCAAAACCATTCAGGACATAGGCACAGGCAAGGACTTCATGACTAAAACACCAAAAGCATTGGCAACAAAAGCCAAAATAGACAAATGGGACCTAATTAAACTCCAAGGTTCTGTACAGCAAAAGAAACAATCATTAGAGTGAACTGGCAACCAACAGAATGGGGCAAAATTTTTGCAATCTACCCATCTGACAAAGGGCTAATATCCAGAATCTACAAAGAACTAAAACAGATTTACAAGAAAAAAACAAAGAAACCCATTCAAAAGTGGGTGAAGGATAGGAACAGACACTTTTCAAAAGGAGACATTTCTGAGGCCAACAAACATATGAAAAAATGCTCATCATCACTGGTCATTAGAGAAATGCAAATCAAAACCACATTGACAAATCATCTCATGCCAGTTAGAAAGGTGATCATTAAAAAATCTGGAGACAACAGATGCTGGAGAGGATATGGAGAAACAGGAAGATTTTACACTGTTGGTGGGAGTGTAAACTAGTTCAACCATTGTGGAAGACAGTGTGGCAATTCCTTAAGGACATAGAAATAGAAATTCCATTTTACCCAGCCATCCCATTACTGGGTATATATCCAAAGGATTATAAATTGTTCTATTACAAAGACATGCACACGTATGTTCATTGTGGCTCTGTTTACAATAGCAAAGACCTGGAACCAATCCAAATGCCCATGGATGATAGACTGGACTAGGAAAATGTGGCACATATACACCATGGAATACTATGCAGCCATAAAAAATGATGAGTTCGTGTCCTTCGTAGGGACATGGATGAATCTAGAAACCATCATTCTCAGTAAACTGACACAATAACAGAAAATCAGACACCACATGTTCTTACTCATAGGCGGGTGTTGAACACTGAGAACACATGGACACAGGGAGGGGAGCATCACACACGGGTCTGTTGATGGGGAATAGGGGAGGGACAGCAGAGGGTAGAGAGGTTGGGGAGGGATAACATGGGGAGAAATGACAGATATAAGTGATGGGCAGGATGGAGGCTGCAAACAACATTGCCATGTATGTACCTATGCAACAGACTTTCATGTTTTGCACACGTACCCCAGAACCTAAAATGCCATAAAACATATATTTTTTAAAAAAGGGAAAAATATTGCTAGGAAAGCAACTTAAAATAGCACATCCCTGAAACAGTTCTCTACAAATCAAGTTTACTCAGGAATATAAATATTTTAAACTCCTCAAATAAAATGGTTTGACAAATATATTTCAGTCTTACTATCAAAATAGCAGTAAAATGCAAAAAAAAAAAAAAAAAAAAAAAAAACCACAATAAGTGGAATAAGAGACTGAATAAACCAGTGGAAGAAGGAGATTTCCTGTCTTCTTATATATTCAAAGAGATATACATTCGGTAAAAAAGAGATATATTTGAATCTAATGCTCTCAAAGTAGGCATTATCAAAGGGGGAAATGTTTTAGCCAATATCAGATCAGAAAACACAATGGAACATAAAGAACTCTAATTAAAGAAGGGAGCCAAGATCTTAGAGAGACTAAAATTACTCACTCACTAGAAGTCACCACTCAGGAAAATATTGAGACCACCTCCTCTAAAAAGTTTTATACTTAAACTTTAGCAAGAACTACTGAGAATTACCTTTTGAAGGTAGAGAAAACTTGGTTAATTTGTTTTGGGCATATTTGTGATCTGGAAACTCAGATAAAATTCCTAATGGGTTCTAGGTCAATTTGAAAATGATTTATCAGTTTTAGATGGAGACACAAGTTATTGCCTTTGTCCTGAGAGCTTGTGTCTAAAAAAATGTAGAATGAAAAAAAAAAAAAAAAAGGTACCAAAAAGATGAGGCACGTCAATGTAAAGCTAGTCCTCTGGTAGATGTTGTTCGGAAGGAAGGTATGCCCTAGGCTACAAACTACAAAGCTGAAGATGGACAAAGATTTGTTGAGCATTCCTGTAACTTGCTACTTCTATCTCAGGATGAAACCAAGAAGGGCCTGTTTAAACAACTGATAATGTGGCTGAAAAGCAGAAGAAATGAACAAAAAAAGAGGGTGTCAGCCTTACATGAGGTAGAGAAGAAAAGAGATCAGAAAAGTGAACATGTTACAAACTCTGACATGTGTTCAGTGAAAGAGAAGAAAGGGTCATGCTATGGGAAACAGTGTGCATGGCTAAGGTTCTGAGCGTCACAAAGCTCCTCAGGCAAAAATTTCGAGAGCAGCTTCTCATAAATGTTTGCCAAGGGTAGTATGGGTTAAATGAAGGAATGTAGATGAAACATGATTAAGGTTCTATCGTTGACAGAACTCAGACCTCATTCATCCTAAGGATGCACAGAAGTATAAGAAACAATGCAGAAATGGGAATTTAAAAGTTGTTAAGATTCTGAGTGAGAAGAAAATGCAACCAAAATAAGATCTGATTGGATGCCATTCATTCAAGCATCTAAACTTTGCAATAAAAAAAAGAATATCCCCAACCCAACTCTTGCAGACAGAGATATTTTCAACCTTTTGCACCAAAATATCTCTAATTGAGATTTTTTTTTTTTTTTTTTTTTTTTTTTTTTTTTTTGCGACGGAGTTTCGCTCGTTCCCCAGGCTGGAGTGCAATGGCGCGATCTCGGCTCACCGCAACCTCCGCCTTCTGGGTTCAGGCAATTCTCCTGCCTCAGCCTCCTGAGTAGCTGGGATTACAGGCACGCGCCACCATGCCCAGCTAATTTTTTGTGTTAGTAGAGACGGGGTTTCACCATGTTGACCAGGATGGTCTCGATCTCTTGACTTTGTGATCCACCCGCCTCGGCTTCCCAAAGTGCTGGGATTACAGGCTTGAGCCACCGCGCCCGGCCGAGATTTTTTTTTTAAATTCACAAGTGAAAGACTTTGGTCTAGACTTGACTTTTTGCAAAACAGAAATCTTGACTTTTTTCATCTATCTTCCTTTTCTCAGGTAACACTGAGTCCTTAATACAGTCTTCGGCAACACTTAGATGCTGAGTTCTGGGATCATAATTTTAACCACTATAACTGCTTTAAGTGGTAGAGAGAGCCTCATTGCATTCAAATTTCACAAGCATCAGGGCAGTAGTGTGAAAATCTCATATATCCTATTAGCTTTCAAGGTTTTAAACCTGAAGCTCATAAGAAATTTGCATTAAAGTAATGCAGCTTTTGAGGCTCTGAAAAAACAGCAGAGACTAAAAAGCATCTGAAGGATTCCAAGTGTTGAGAACCCTTCTGACTAAGCTTGAACAAAATATGACATTTGGGAGGGTATTAATTTCTCTGGACTTTGAGCTTTTAACTCACATGGGTTAAGAAGATTTGATTGCGGGTTATAAGTTACTTGAGTATAGGACTTTAACTGCATTTGTTAAAGTCCTTTAACTGCTTTGTTAAATCCTTCTTGGATTTTGGTAGTAAAAGGGCATTCATACTATTATCAATGGCAAAAACTGCACTTACTTTTGCACCAACCTAATAAAATTTGGAATATCTCTAGATTGTTGGATTTTCTATATGTTGATTTTTAATCTTTATATAGTACTTTGAATGGGCTTTCCTACACAATATGGCCAAACATAAATTGGTCTTTGGTTACAGCAGTGTCTTAGAACAAATGTAATTGTATACCATTTTGATTCATGTTAGGGCTTTCTTTCAGAACAAAGATTTGTTATTTCAGAACAAATCTGAAATAACCAGTAGTGGACCCAAGAGAATCTAAAATGGAAAAGCTGTTGGTATTAACATCATAAAGGTGGAAACAGGCTAGGCTGTATTCGCAGACTGTTGCTTTTGCTGACTGGTAAATCTGATGGAAGAAAGTAAGCACGTATGCCTCAGCCCTCTCTCCTTTGTACTCACCTTCTTATAAAGAAAGAATATCTGAGTTATTTCACAATGTAAGCTTTACATGTCAAGGCCAGTTATTCAAATCCATTTAATTATGAGGTGCTTATTAGCAAGGAATATCCACCCAGCCCAAAACCATACCCTGCAAAATAAAACTTGTCACAATGTTAATATTTTGGTTTCTGTATGAATACTGTGATTCACAGTTGGTTCCAAACCCAAGGAAGAGGGTTGCTCTTTATTGGCCCCTAAACTCCAATAACATGAAACCTAATTTATCTTTTTCTGATGATTTCAGGTAAATGATTTTGTTGTGTTGATCAGTTAGTAATATTTTTGGCCACAAGTAACAGAAAACCTATCTCAATGGTTTAAATAAATAGAGGTTTATTTTTCTTGTGTAAATTATAATATAGAGATGTGTGACAGTTGGCAATGATTCAACAGATCAAAGGTAAGAAAGATGATGTTTCAGGGATCTATGTTTACCTTCACTGCAAGATCACAAGATGTTATCACAGCTGCAAACATCATAGTCACATTTAAGGCATTAAAAAAAAGGTTGGGGGGGAAGAGGAGAGAGATGACAGCTATTTCTCTTTTATCAGGAATGCAAAAATCTTTTCAGAAATTTTCCAGCATATTTGATCAGGTTGTGTCATGTGGTCACTTCTCACTGCCAGGAATGCTGGAAAAATGAGTAAGGTAACAAATGTGATAGGGGCTGGTAATGCCTATCATAATAGTCAACAAATAGTGTCAGCCACATATGGGTAGTGATGCTTTCAGGGGCTCTTGAATGGATAAAGTATTTTCCTACATTTGGGTAAAGATTTATTGTGGATGTTAATTTTCTCTCTCATTTTTTGTTCTTTATTTTGTATATTACCATCTGTTTTTAATCTACTGCCTTACTTTTAAGAGGTATATTGCTTGATGATAACTCTTTTATGGAAAAAAAAAAGTTCATGAGCTCTGTGATACCTTTTTCTCATACTGAGGGTACTTTTTTTCTTTTATTTTCATTTTATGTGTCTGTCCAGAGTCATTAATGTTACTGGATATCTGACTTACAGTGGCATTATTTTTGAAGTTAAAAAAAATCCCATTTTTATTTTTTCCTAGCTGTTTGGTCATATTTTGGGTTTTACAAGAGGAAAATTTTATCATATTCAAGACATATTATTTATTTAAATTACGATGATACTTAGTGAAGGTTATTCAAAATGAGAGATGGTTTTCTGTTTTATTTTGTGTTGTCCTTATTGTGCCATTGTCACCACTTTATTTTGCTCATCCCTTGAAGCTTAGTAAAATAGTACAAGGTGCTACCCCTACAAATTTAATTCAAATGTTTAGCTACTTTTGATCCAGATTGAGATGGGCTTTACAATAGATTTATGTCCTGCTTTTCATGAGAACTTAAAAGCATGTCTGTTAAGATTGTTCCCCCTTCCAACTTTGAAATATTTTGTTAATAGAATGGTATTACATTATGATGTAATGTCTGTTGACTTTGAAGAGCTTTTTTGAAATGTCATGCTCTGGATTAGCATTGGAAAAAAACTTGTTAAATCTGAGTGGATTTGTTTACTACTTTAACTATTATAAATGTAAGTCCACTTGTTGTAAGCTTCCTGCTTCATTTGGCTAAATAAAAAGTACGACATCATGTGTGGTATTTAATAAAAATTGCATGCACAAAGACTTTAGGTCAGTCTTTCCAGAAAAAGAAATGTTAAGAGAATTTAGCCTTTCAAATAAAAGCTGGTATATCTAGTATAAATAAAAAGTGTTGCTTTTCATATATGCATTGTTCACTTAACCATTCATCTTCCATAAGAAAAATCTATATGTTTCTTACATATAGATCACAAGATGGAAAAGGAGCATACCAACAGTAAGCAGTCCTCAGCAAAAATGCTGTACACCACTTTTGCACAAGCTCTCTGCCAGAATAATTAGTGCAGAATCTGCCTCTCATTATGGATACAAGACAGGCCTTTTGCTCTGTGTGTGCACCAACTGCATCCCACAACCAGAATAGATAAGCACACAGAGCAGGGCTGGCAGTGACACTGAGGCACTTGCTCTCTCTACTTGCTGTTTGGAACCAAGGCTGCCAGACCACTGCTAACATTGATTGGCGTTCACACTTCATTTGAGTGGGTTTGCATTTGGAAGCAGTCTTCATTTTCACCTTTCTTGCCATTTCCTGAGGAAAATGAGCAATTCAGTGAGGCTGGTGTGCTTTTCAATTCTAGGATTGTTCACTGACCCTCCTTTCTTTATAAAAGAAAGGTCTGCATATTTGAAACTTGTTAGATAAAAGGGTGCTATATTCAACTCCTACATTTTTCAAATAGCTTTTTCTTCTTTTATTACTTATTTGTTTCCTTACTTAGGAGCTATGTGAATGGTTGCTAACTGATAGCATTAGATACATAAACTCATCATTTATCTACAGAATGAGGACAAAATTAAACTGGAGAAAATGACTGTACATTAGTTTTTGGTAAATTTGAACCAGACTTAAAAGAGGTCCCTGGGAAAAGTTATTGACATACATATGAGTACATGATTCTTTCCACTGAGATGGAGCAATCTGTTTTCTTTCTCACAAGGACTTGGCATCGGTCGGTAGATTTTAGAAATGTCACTCTGTACTGAATTCACTTCAAAGCCAGGAAGCATCTTTCAATCATTAACCTGAGTGTGCTGCTGATATTCATTTGATTTTTTAAAAAGCTAAAATTTACTTTAATAATGTCAGATTACATCAGAATTCTGAACCCTTCTTTCTACACTAATCTCAGGCAATATAAACAACACACACACACATTTTGTTTTTCATGGAAAGAATGTGGTTAATATGAAGCTGCAAAGAAAATTGACCTGAATTCTCCAGATTAATTATCTGTCCGGCACAAACCACCTTGACAATTAGCCAGTTCTATACTTTATTTATGTTGTGTTTTTCTCCAAAATTTTGTGTGATCAAAAGACTATGAGAAAATTTAATAGATTATTTCAATTATGAGATGAATTCATGTCTTATGATTAGAGCAAAAACAGCTTCTTTTGAAATAAAACTCAGATCTCAAGCCCTTTGTGTGTCTTCGTTCTTCTACCTGGCAATACTTTGCTGCTTTTTCCCCACTCTTTTCTCTTTTATTCCCAAGTGGATCCAGCATACCTTCAACACTTGGCTCAAATGTCTCAGTGATTACTTCTTTGACTCTTTTTCTATTCATTCATTTAAAAGGTGAAGGCCAGGCGCGGTGGCTCACGCCTGTAATCCCAGCACTTTGGGAGGCCAAGGAGGCCAGATCACAAAGTCAAGAGACCGAGATCATCCTAGCCTGCATAGTGCAACCTTGTCTCTACTAAAAATACAGAAATTAGCTGGGCATGGTGGCACGTGCCTGTATTCCCAGCTACTCAGGAGGCTGAGACAGAAGAATTGCTTGAACCTGGCAGACGGAGGTTGCAGTGAGCCTACATCATACCACTGCACTCCAGCCTGGTGGCAGAGCAACACTTTGTCTCAAATAAAATAAAATGAAATGAAATAAAATAAAAGGTGAAAATACTACAAACACACATGTATTTGGTATGTAAATGCTCTTTGTTATAAGGTATAGTCTTTAGCCTAAGAAGCAAGTTCACTTGATATGTGGCTAGTCTAAATTGAGTTGTGCTCTCAGTATAATATATATACCAAATTTTGAAAGCAGCTGTCAGTATAACAGACACTCCAAATTCTGAAGACTCAAAATGTAAACACAAAATATATGACTTATTAATAGTGTTTCATATTATAAAGACATAATAAAATAATAATGTTTCAAGATGCAAGGTAAAATAAAATAAGTTATTAAAATAAACTTCACCTGGTTTTTTTCTGTTTTTAACATGGCTATTAGAAAATTTAAAATTACAAATGTGGCTGGCATCAGATTTCTATTTGACAACATACCCTAGACTATGAACATCCTTAGAATAAGGGTTATATTTTAGTAATTTCTGTATTTAAATACCAATTACATAGAGAATGAACAGGCGTAATAAATGTGTCTAACTGAATGTATATTTTAATACCCATCATTAATGTTCTAGAGCTAAGAACAAGATGCTAATCTGCAGTGTTAAAAGTTACTTTAGGATTGAAACATCTGATGCTCTAATTTTTTTGTATTTATATTCAAGATAATGATATTTTGGGAACAACTCTAATGTTTTCCTTGAACAGATGATTTGATTTAGTTCCCTCTACATTCTGTTTGTTCATGCCCACAATCCTTTCTCCATTATTTGGCCTGGCAAATTATACGGAGATGACTTTCCTCAAACACTGCCTGATTGTTCAGCAGAGGGGCAAATGCTATACACTGACTCTGCCTGGCAGGACCACAAGCTAGAGATGTAATGTAATGAAAAAGATAGCAGGTAATAGTACAATGCTTGAGCAAATCTGTTCATTTACCACTGGCATTCCAATTAGCTGTCCAGCAAGCCTCAGGAGATTCCCAAATCCATTTTTCATGACTTGCATAATGGAGAGTAAAATCTCTAGAAAATTTCTTATTGCTTTGGCAAGTCTAAGAAGTAGGTAATATATATTTCCTAGTGGCTTCTAGAATCTCAGTTCAGCCTCTTAAGAATTCAGGATTTGGGTTTTTCTTTTATTTATTTATTTATTTATTTACTGGCAAAAGGTGGAGAGATGAGGACTGTGACCAATTCTTATTTGCTGCAGTCCCAAAATCAATAACTGATCAAGGAGACTAATGAGATGCATCAACTAAATACAGGTTGAGGATCCACAATCCAAAAATCAAAAATCCAAAATGTTGCAAAATTCAAAATTTTTTGGGCAGTGACATAATGCTCCAAGTGAAAAAATGCACACCTGATCTCATGTGATGAGTTGCAACTATGGCTTCTTACCATGCACAAAGTTATCTAAAATTGCATAAAATTATCTTCAGGCTATATATACGTATATATGTATATTATGTATATTTGAAACATAAATGAATTTCATGTTTAGAGTTGAGTTCCATCCCCAAGGTATTTCAGCACAGACATGCAAATATTTCTAAATCCCAGGAATATGAAACATGAAACATTAGCATTTTGAGAATTTTGCATAAGGGATACTTATAATCAAATCCACATGTAATCCTGGATTTGATTCTGGGTCAAAAAAAAGAATATTCCTGGGACAATTCACATAATTTGAATGAAGTCTGTAAAATAATAATAATTAATTAATGCAAATTTTCTAATTTGGATTATTGTACTGTGGTTATTTATGTACATTTACATTCATATTACTACATTTTCAGTAAGTAAATTTTTCACATTTCATGAAATTCTGAATTCTTGACCACTTGAAGTTTTCTGATTTTTTCTAAATTCCACAGTTACATTTTTATAATTATATTTGAAAATATAATTAAATAATATTTAAAATGTATTCTTAAAATATATTCATATTTAATTTTCTGAGCAATATAGGCTTCTTCTGGTGGCTAAGTAATATTTTCTGTAAATTATTTCAGATGATTAAAATAGTTTTAATCTGGTGAATAAGGCTATTTATAGATATTCAAATGAAGTTAAACCAAATATATATATGGAATTTCTATTACGTTTGTTCCCAATGTCACCTTAAAATATGCATGTTGCACCCAAACTATCTCTTTGAATATGCTTTAAAAATTTCAAGTTGCTCTTAGAATCCTGAGGAGATCTCACATTTCATTTTGTGGGAATTAACTTTCATTCCTGACTTGGAGTACTAGGAGTTATTTAACTGCTTCGAGGGACAAACTGAAAATTTTAGAAGGAATCTATGCTGACAGTATAAAGCAGAGATAAAGAGGAGAGATTGGGATTGCAATTGTCTTTACCACCAATGATGGGACCATAACTAGAACAATGGCAATAAGAACAAAACAGACATTTCAGAGGCAGCATCACATTATTGGAATGCCCACGTTGAGGCAGAGAGAACTCATGTTTCACTAGAGTTGCCAAGACCGCTGACTCAGGTGGTGGGCCGGAGAGAAGATGTTCAACAAACAGCATGGAGGGAACATATTTTTGCATTATTTTACTGATTCTCAACATTTGAAAAGTTTTTTTTAAAAAATGTTCTCCTTAAGATACATTTTCCGTAAAACTTTAGTATGAGTCCACTATAGCTAAGGCCAAGGGAATTTGCTTGGACAAATGTGTGAATCAGTTAAAAGGGTGCTCCTGTGAGATCCGAGTCACTCACATAAATCTATAAGATTGAAAATGTTTTATAGAAACCACACCTACTATGGCCATTGTATTCTTTAGTTTTTCAGATTTTCCACATGAGGAACATACTCAGCTTTAGGATATTAGCACATAAAAAAGGGAAGCTGATATTTTCCCAAAATGTCATGATTTATTTTTGCCTATTTATATCATATGGTAAAAATATTTCCTGACAGATAATTGAAAAAAAAAAAAAAAGAAAAAAGAAAGCGAGAAAGCGTGAGAAACGAAGGCAGGGAAGGGAGGGAGAAAAAGAGAAAGGAAGGATGGATCATCTCTTCCAATATAAATCATATGTAAAATAACCCAGAAAATAACTGATTGAGTCAAAGGCAGATATGAGAGCTTAAAATGCTGGTCACAATCAAAAGTCTTCTTTTCATCAAAAGCTGACAGCAACTGGCTAAGGCCTTCACTAAGTGATGTGCTAAAGAATTTCCAACCAAGAGGCAAAAATGAATAAAGTGAAAATTACTGCTATTACCCTGAGTTGAAGATGACCGATCAGGCCAAGTCGACCTGTGAGGATTGAAAGTCAGTGAGCCGAAAGCTGTGTCAGCGACCCGGCCTGCTCTGAATCCCAGGAATCCTCCTTCACCCATCAGCAATAATCACTGCTAAAGGCCTGTCATCCTCTGCTTTTCACCATAGCTAATCAGCACAGAGTGCCCACAACCACACCATATCATACTCTCCTTAGTCTGAACTTGAAAACTGCTATTGTCCTTTAAAATCTGACCCTTTATAGAGATTTACTTTCTTCAATTTCCAAATTCTCTTTAGTATTTCTTTTCAACCTCAAAAACAAACAAACAAAAACTATTGACTCTGAATGAGCTGATATATCTTAGCATTGTTTTTATATACCCTTGATTAAGATTATCTTTAATCTTAAGTGACATGAAATCATTCTTTGATAGCTTCATTTAATCAAACTCCTATCTGTATTTAACTGGTGGTGGTACAGTGGTTTTTTTTGCTGTTTATATCCACTGAGTATTCTGCTATTTTCCCAGGAATCTTTCACATCTTCATCACCCCCACTCCCAACACAGATGAATGCACATACAGCATATCATAGTAGTCCAAATGAAACTTTCTTTCACTGTCTACTAAAGTAAGCGAGTTTGCTTTACCAAATAGCTGACTAGATGTGAGTATTGAAGTAATTGGTGCTGAAGATAATTCTAAGTATTCTGGGCTTAGGAATTAAGAGGATGGCTCAAATTTTATGAAAATACATCCCTTTTTGTTATGCATTCAGCAGTCAGTCTCTTCTGGAAAGGAGAGTTGACTCAGGCACTGACAGGCTCTCTTGAGCTATTACATGGCAATTTCCATTAATCCCCCAAACAAAAAGAGGAGCTGAACAAGTCTTACTTTCAGATGTGTCTCTTCCTGCCAGTCCCTGTCCTGCCCAGATGCAGGTGCCAAAGTTCTGCCCTTGACAAGCCTGACCCTGCTAGTTCATCCACCCATGAAAATCTAGCCTGGCAGTGGGATAGGCACAATTGCCCTAAGAAGACTCTAAGCTTGGAATTATCTTCTGTGTCTGGGGAGGATTTAGTCCTCCAAAGCTCTCATGGTAACTCACAAGGCTGCTGCCGTACCTAATCACAACTGTCTGTGGTTGTTCTGTCTGACTATCCCCCATGACCAGGGTTCTGAGTCCAAATATCCAAAATGGCTTCCTCATTATGGCTCCCACAAACTAAAGCTTAACCCCAATGACCTTGATTGTTTCTACCAATGACATCTCACAGGATTCAATCCTGCTATTCAAATCAACCCATACCCCTGACACTGAGAACTGCTACCACTCAGAGTGCAACCACCCCAGAGTAGTGGCTCTTAATGCTAGGTGTACATCAGAATCCACTCAAAGTTCAATTCCATTTCCTCCAAATAAGGAACAGTGACTTAGGTAACAAGGCCAGACCCAGGACAATATGATTACAATGATGTGCAATTCCAAACAATTTTACTTTGAAACCTGTTGCAAACATTTTTAGAAGTAATCATGCTACAAGTCATTAAATAAAATAATAAGAAATATTCTGGTGTGGAAACTATTGTAATAATTAGTTGCCATGTTAATCTTGGAAGGATTAAATTATTGCTTGAACAATTTCTTCAAATTAGTGAATTTCCTTCCTACTCCGCTACTAATTTCTCTTAAATCTCATGCTATCTCATACTTCTCAGCTCCCTCGTCCTACCAGGACTGTTGACATGGCAAGCTACCAGCTCTATACAAAAGCAAACCTTATAAACCACTTGTCTTACCTTATCTTGGAATACAGTTCCTGTTTCCTTTGTTCTAATCTCTCTGGCATTTGACCTCAGGATTCATCTTGACTCACTATTAATTATGGTTAGCTCTGATTCTGCAGCCGAAGGACTCACTTCTCTTCTTCACCATGAATCCAACTTTCCCTCCAGAATAACAACCTTTAGCTATAAACTGACCTTAGATATTATCTGAGTCTGTTTGTGTTGCTGTTACAAAATATCTCATAGTGGGTAATTTATAAGCAACAGCAACTTCCCTTCTGAAGCCTGGAAAGTCTAAGATTAAGGCACTGGCAGATTTGGTGTATGGTAAGGGTTAGTTCCACATAGATGACACCATCTAACTGTCCTCAGATGGTGCAAGGGACAGAAGAGCAAAGAGCAAAAATGGTCTTAAAGTGCTCCCTTCAACTGCCTTCATAAAAGGGGAGCCCTCATGACAATCACTTCCCAAAAGGCCACACATCTTGAAACCATCACCTTAGAGTTTAAATCTCAATGTGAGAATTTTGGAGGCACACACATTCAAGTCACAGCAAGTATACACAAATTTATTTCTGAGTTGTAAAGTTACAAGAATTGTATTTTTTTCCTTATGTTTCTGTATATAAAGATAGTTTAATAATATCTTTATAACAGAAGGTGGGAAAAAAGTTATTTTTACTTTTATAAAAAGTAAACTAAATAATATAATCCACCTAATCATCCCAATCTCTGGAATCAATTCACTTTCTACAAACAGGACTCTCACCAAGTTCCTCATGGTCGTCCCCACTGATGCCCACTTTTTCTCAAACTCCTCCCGTGTACCCTCGTTTAGCTAACTTAGGATGCTCTAAATGTTAGGTCTTCCCCGTTGTACAGTCTTTACATGTGGATTTAGCATGGCTCTCTCCTGGTCCAAAAGATTCATTGATTTTATATTTCTAAAAGTGACCATTACTTGGTGGGACATATCACACTTGAAGAAGTGACTGGATCTTTGGAAAATAGGTGCTTCAAAAAAAGTTGTTTCAATATTATAATTCCAAACCATATTTTGGAAAACTTTCAAAAACCACATATTGCTTCCCTAATAAAACCTATGAAAGGGAAAGTTCATTTATCCATTCATTTACCAACTATTCAACACATACATACTATGTAGCAGACACGATTCTAGTTGCAGGGCAAATTTTGCTGGCTTAGTAAGAGGAAACAGTCAAGCGGGGATAGTGCTGAGAAAAGATGGTCAAATTAAAATAGGGGGAAGGTTCTACAAAGTGGAAAACAACTTTTCCACTAATTTTGATGCAGTTTACGACATTAAATCTCAACTCTGAATATTTTTTATCACCCTTGATATATAGCTCCACCTAAGCCATTATTATAGAGGATGGAATGGTGGACCCAAAAAGATATGCCCATGCTCTAATTCCTGGAGTGTGTGAATGTGATCTTATCCAGGTAAGAGCTAAATCCACTGACAGGTGTCTTTTTAAGAGACACACAGGGAGAAGAGAAGAAGGTCATGTGAAGAAAGAGGCTGAGACTGGAGTGATTGCATCCTCAAGCCAAGGAATACCACCAGAAGTTGAAAGAGGCAAAGAGGAACTCTCCCCTAGAGCCTTCAGAAAGAGCATGACCCTGCTGACATACTTTGATTTCAGACTGTGGCCTGTAGATTTGTGAAAGAATACATTTCTATTGTTTTCAGCCACCAAGCTTGTGTTAATTTGTTACAGCAAACACAGTAAACTAATAAAGCCATATCCTCTCATTTACACTCAGGTTTCCACACTCTAAACAGAGGGTGTATATAGTTTATATATAATAAATTCTTAATGGACTCCAGGCCAATTGTTTTATATAGTTTAAGAACTAGCTCTGGGGTAGGGGAGAGGGCTGAGGGCAGCCTAAATTGATTTAAAATTACTCTTCTGCTCATACAACATTCATAATCTTACTCTAGAAAAAAATATGGTAAAATACAGTATATTTTTCTTTCCTCATCTACCATGAGCTATATCAAACAAGAAAGAAAAAGCAGCACAAATAATTTTGATGTTTTTTCCAAACATAATATGTCCAATTTTTGAGAAAATTATTCTCCAAATAATTCCAGAAATATACTTTATCTTTTACATGGAATGCATACTGATTGGACCCTTATTTTTATTCTTTTCATGTCTAAAACATCTCCCATTAATCTCTTCTCTTTAGTTATGTTAACTAACACATACATGAATTTTCATTTGTCAAGAGTGGATTTGGAAATCCAGTATTTATTCTGAAACCATTCAGAGTTCTAACTTTGTTACCTAGTAATTATAAATTAAACCACAAACCAAGACTGTACAATATTCAATGCTAAACGCAAAGAATTTTAACATTCAAATAAAACAAAAATTTCATATAAGAACTAAGCATAAAACAGCATTGAAAATAGGGATATACTTATACAAAACTTAAAAGGAAACACGGAAAACAAGAGAAAAAGTTATCAGTTATTTCTCTGCACGCTGACCTTAACCTCCTAAAAATAGTTTGGGCTGTAATTAAGCAAAAAGATAAGATAGATGGCGAGTAGAGGAAGGGGAAATAAATAAAACTCTGAGTGGGAAGTTCCTGACAAATGTGCCTTACCATTGGAGCTGAGCAACATCTGCATCGCTTGCATTTCCTTCCACTACCTGAACACCAATCACCTGCTCATTTATCATTCCCATACATACAGCATTATTGAAATGTGATGATTCATCACTTTCCATTGATCAAATAACATACAGAGTTAACTTTTCAAATGCTTTGCATATAGAGGTGACTAAATAACTAAAAACCTGTGCGTCTTCCTTTTTAATAACACACTGAGGAAAAGATTTGTTAAACCTGACTTCTAATAATTTCTCTCATTAGCATGGAGGCCATGTTCTCTTCACCAGTTCCATGGACCTTTTATGCCACTCTCCCTCCCAGACTGCTCATTCCACAGGCTTTCATGTGCAAATGGACAAAAAAAAATGTGTCAACTGAGAACACTTGTGAGCCATCTACCTCAAATAAAAATATAAAGAGAACCAGGAGCAAATAGATGTGACAATTATTTAGGAGACTCTTTAGTATGTAATCTGGGAATACAGCATGTATAGGGGAACAGACCAGACTTTGTAAATCAGAAGTTATACTGCCATCCTTTCAGATTGTGACTGTGTGTGTGTGTGTGTCTGCTGAATGGAAAGAAATATGATCTATATGTGAGTCATTTCTGTAACCCTCTGAGAGCTTAGTGATATGTCAATTGCAGATGTTCAGAAACTGTTTATTGATTGTAATGGACATGTGGATTTTCCTTTTCTACATTGTAGAATCTCAGTTAGTGATGTCAGCAAATAGAAGATTTGGGTTTAGTAACCCAAACTGAATATGTGTTAGCCCTACTGAAAGTTTGTAGGACCTCTATGGCATGGCAATCATGTGTCTAAATTCAGTTCTGAGCAAACTGCTGAAGGCAGCTGTCACCCACGCTTCCCACCATAGGTAAGCACAGCTTACTTTGACAGCTAAATTCAACAAGAGAATGTGGGCAGCTGTGAAAGGACAAAATCTCTTCTATATTAAATCTGAAAAATATTGTAGTACAACACATATTAGATTCTCTCTCTTTCCCTTCCTCCTTCTTTTTCCCTCTGTCTCTGATAGGCAGGAAATGAAACATTGACATTTATAGAGCACCTATCATGTGTTAGTTACACTGTGCACGAGGTGCTTAACCTTACTTTAACCTTAACTAACTCAGTTATGATAACAATATTGTCTTTGGAGAAACCTCAGCTCAGAATTCTTGCCAGCCCACTGTTCAGAGGTGTAAACTGATACACAGTTAGCCAACACCCATATCCACCATCTTTCAAAGGGGCTCAATAAGATCAATTGATCAATATGGAAACCTTAGGGCTCAGCCAACATATGAGCAGACTACATGGAAAAGTTTTCTTTAAATTAAAATATAAGAAAATATTTTATTGATCACTGATTAAGGTTATAAGGAAAGCAGACTGGGGTGCAAACATTCAGAATGTTGCAAATACTTGTGGGAATAATACCATAGCTTGCAGCCTTGGTCATAGACAAGAATCAAGTCAAATCAAGTAGAAGAAAAAGAGACTGTAATCTACAACCTAGGAAAGATTAAGGCAAAGATAAGCTTAGTCTCCAAGTTAGAAGAAAATATAGCTGATAACTCCATAGGTATTAATGGTTTTAATCAGTATTTAAAGCAAATTAAGAATTAGCCAGATGTATCCCAATGTGAACAGTGTCCCCAGGAGGCAAGAAATTACTGTGTACTTTCCAGGTATATCTAAGTTGTCCTCCTCCTGTTTTTGGAAATCTTCTTAGAGCTAAAGGGACACTAGATTCAAGTCTTGGTTTCCCTTCATTGAAGCTTATGATTATATCTTTTTGTTCTGTGAATTTAAAAAGTTAACATTAGCAAGAATATATCTATCTAAGGACTTGCACTAGATATTCCAGTTTGTATAGCATACCTGTTATGGACTTAATGTTTATGCCCCCCTCAAAGTTACATGTTGAAACCCTAATCTCCAATGAGACAGCATTTGGACTTGGAGATCTTTGGGAGATAATTAGGCCATGGGGGTGGCACCATCATGAATGAGATTAGTGTTATTTAAAAAGAGACCCCAGGAAGCTCCCTTGCCCTTTCCTCCATGTGAGGTGATAGTGAGAAGATGGCTGCCTATAAATCAGGAAGAGGTCCTTTATCAGACACCCAATCTACCAACACCTTGATCTTGAACTTCCCAGCCTCCAACACTGTGAGAAATAAATTTCTGCTGCATATAAGCCACCCAGTCTATGGTATTTTCATTATAGCAACCTGAATGGACTAAGACAATGAGTATTTGCAATTTTAACCATATTTTCCATGAACAAGTGATACCATTATAAAACTATATCCTCAAATGAAAGATAAAGACTGTCACCACAACCAAAATGACATTTAAGATTCTTGCTGGATGCAGTGGCTCATGCCTATAATCCTAGCACTTTGGGAGGCTGAGGTGGGCAGATCATCAGGTCAGCAGTTTGAGACTGGCCTGGTCAACATGGCGAAAGCCCATCTCTACTAAAAATACAAAAATTAGCCAGCTGTGTTGGCAGGCACCTGTAATTGCAGTTACTCAGGGGGCTGAAGCAGAAGAATCGCTTGAAACCAGAAGGTGGAGGTTGCAGTGAGCCAAGATTGTGCCACTGTACTCCAGCCTGGGTGAAAAAGCAAAACTCTGCCTCAGAAAAAAAAAAAAAAAAAAAGATTCTTAACAAATCTAATTAAAATGAGCTAGATGAACACACAATGGATATACTGCTGCAGTGATTTCAAAATAGACACCTTCTGTAGTACAGAACTGATGTGGTTTGGCTGTGTTCGCACCCAAATCTCATCTTGAATTGTAGCCCCCCCCAATTTCCAATTTCCATATGTTGCAGGAAGGATTTGGTGGGAAGTAATTGAATCATGGAGGTGGGTCTTTCCCATGCTGTTGTCATGTTAGTGAATAAGTCTCAGGAGATCTGATGGTTTTATAAATGGGATTTCCCCTGCACAAGCTCTAGTCTTGCCTGTTACCATGTAAGATGTGACTTTGCTCCTCCTTGCCTTCTGCCATAATTGTGAGACCTTCATAGCCATTTGGAACTGTGAGTCCATTAAATATCTTTTTCTTTATAAATTACCCAGCCTTGGGTATGTCTTTATTAGCAGCATGACAACAGACTAATACAAAAACACACACATTCAAACATACCTGTTTTACTTAAGCAAAAAAAAAAAAAAAAAAAATGTATGTATGTGTGTGCTCTATAAAGCAAAATATGGCTAAAGAGTAACCATTGTGAAATCTAGGGGATAGGTGTCTGGGTCATTCATTTCACTATTCTCTCTACTTTTGTGTATGTTTGAAATTTTCATGATCAGACATAACACATGTATACTCCAGTATGTAAAGTCAGTGGCTCCTCTCCCATCAGAGCTTCCCATCACCTCACTAGGAGCTGCATGTGAAATGGTTGTCTCATTCACTGATGTAGTGTGTTGTGCCATTATTCAGGTGTTTAACAGCCCTCCTTATTAGGGGAAAAAACACTTAACAATGTTTATCTAATTGTGTCCAGACAATGTAAATAGCCCATCTTTATCTAAGTTGAATTCCTAATCACCATAGTAGCATTTCAGTAACAATCAATGTCTTTCAAGACTAGGCTGACAAATTGATAATAAAGATAAGATAACACTTCAGATATGATAAATATTGGAGTAGTACTGATAAAGATTTTCCATAAAGGCTTTTGGAGACAAAAGCTCCAGCATGAAAGAAAGATATGTGAAATAAAAGCCCTAACACCCCCTTAAGGTGCAAATGTTAAGACTATGCTAAACAAGTATGCAGGTGGTATAGATGTTCTCTACTGTACTTTCTCATGCAACTTGGTAGATGATAAATCCTTTAAATTTAGTTATTTTGAGAGGGAAGTTGGTCAAAATCTTGTTGAGAGAAAAGGGTGTTAAGGATTTATCAATATATTCTCTCTCCACAATCTCCATATCTCTGCTTCTACATATATTTACTATAGAAGAACTTGCTATTGTGAGTAACTTAAGAATTCATGAAGTCAAAATGGCTTAGAGAGGCAGGGTTCATAAATACCCTATGAAAATATTTAAAATATTATTTTATATATGATAATAACAAAAAAAGGAAAGATGATGATAGCTCACAATAAAAAAAATCAGTGGTTTCTTACATGTCTTGAATTTGTAAAAAGTGATTATGAGACAGCCAATTATAAACAGAACCTCTGACAGGCCTGTGCACTGGAAGGAGTATGCACTGGGGTGAAGCTTTAGGAAGTTCACGCCATTTGCAATGGGAAGGAGCCTGGCCTCTTCTGTGCTGGGGTGGTAACCAGGGTTTCAATCTGTGAAGTGGAAGCCTACTAGCAGGACTCTTGCTTTGCTGAGAATCTTTATGTTCTTTTTTTCCCTTAAAAACCCTGTCCAATAAACCCTGTCCTTTTCACCCTTCAAAGTGTCTGCGAGCCTAATCTTTCATGGTCGTGTGACAAGAGCGTGTCTTTTAGCTGAACTAAGGATAAAGTCCTACAGCAGTTACTAAATGATATATTTCCATGGTCTGTCTCTTGTTCACTGAAAAACTTGAGTATATCTTTTATAGTGATGGTGCTGAACTTGTGTTGCTTTATGCAGTTATATCCATATGCAAAGACACATAAAAATCTGTTTGGTCCTTCATCCTACTTTTATTTTTAATTAATTAATTATTATTATTATTATTATTATTATTATTATTAGAGACAGGATCTTGCTCAGTCTCTTCCAGGCTGGAGTGCAGTGGTGTAATCACATCTCATTGTAACCTCAGACTTCTGGACTCAAGTGATTCTCCCTCATCAGCCTCAGTAGTAACTAGGATTACTGGTGCATCCACCATACCCATCTACTTTTAAAAATTTTTTATAGAGATGGGGGTCTTGCTATGTTGCCCCAGGCTGATCTTGAACATCTGGCCTCAAGTGATCCTCCTTCTGCCTTGGCCTCCTAAAATGCTAGAATTTTAGGAATAAACCACCACGCTCAGCCCCTCCACCCAATTTTTAAATTATTGTCTTGTTTTGTTTTCATCTCACTAGTTAGAATAAACTGTGATTTCTACATATTGGAAACCAAACTCCCACAAATGTGGAAAAGATATTCAAAGTATTTGTATGTTGTATTAGTCTATTCTCACACTGCTGATAAAGACATACCTGAAACTGGGCAATTTACAAAAGAAAGAGGTTTAACGGACTTATAGTTCCATGTGGCTGGGGAAGCCTCACAATCATGCTGGAAGGCAAGGAGGAGCAAGTTATGTCTTACATGGATGGCAGCAGGCAAAGACAGAGAGAGCTTGTGCAGGGAAGCTTCCATTTTAAAACCAGCAGATCTCATGAGACTTATTCACTATGACAAGAACAGCACAGGAAAGATATTCCCTCATGATTCAGTCATCTCCCACAGGGTCCCTCCCACAATATGTGGGAATTATGGGAGCTACAAGATGAGGTTTCAGTGGGGACACAGAGCCAAACCATCTCATATGTCAAATAAGAATTAGAGTTTGGGATAAATAGTTGAACTCTCATTAATTAAAAGATTGAGTCATAGTGGCCTACCTGACCAGTGAGAAAATCTCCATAAAAGTTCATGACTCTCATGGTTACAATCTACTCATTAGACAGGTTGTATCTAAATTGTGAAAAACAATTACTATCAATAATCCTATGAATATACAATTGTCTTAATTATCAAAGCCCATTTTAATTTCTTGTCTAGTTTTTGTTTAAAAATTGTTCTGGCAATCTCAAGCATGAGCTACTGTATAGGAATTTTATATTTTACAATCTCTATTGCATATATATATTTTTTCTCATTGCATACTGTCAAGGCTTTTTAGCCTCTCACTCTCTCTCACCCGCACTCTTTTTCCACCACTCTCATGCCCTTAAGCCACAGATTATTTCTGAGAGCAATTAAAATGAAAAGTGACAGAAAAGACAGATAACACATTCTTCTGTCTTTGGTATTTCACAATTAGTAAGGAAACAGGGTTTTTCTGTTTTTGGTTTTCCCCAGATAGTTCATAGCCCACACTCAACCAAACCCCTCTACCACAATCTAGGAGTACAATTTCTATGAGAACTAGAAAGAAACATAAGCCCTGATGACTTGACTTCTCTGGGGTGAAGAGGAGTGTGGTGGCCCAGGAATGCCACCATCTCCTTTACACTGCTGAGGTTTTCACTTCATTTGAGTGAACCTGTCACTAGCATTCTGTTTCCCAGAGCATCTTCCTCACTGGTTATCAGAAAAGGAAACTGAAATGAAATTAAATCTCATTCTACAGGAAATATGATTGAGGTCTTTAAGCTTGTCTTGATTTGTGGAAACATGAGTATCCCAAGCCATTATCCTTGGGCCAGAGGCACTACTAATAAAAGCACTGTTTGATGAAGTAAATATTCACACAGAAAGAAACCAAGAAAAATGACTAGTGAAATTAGTCACTGTTCCTGCATTGTTTTTCTGAGAAATGAGATATGTTTAAAGCAAGTGCCCTATACTTTAAGAGGGAGCCATGATGAATTATTACACTTCAACTTATCCAGCAAGGAAAATAATTGTGCATCAAAACAGACACAGGTGTCTTAAAAATTGTAGATGAAGTGAGAAATGTATTTTCTATATTAAAAAGAGGAAAGAAAAAGAAACAAGCAAGTAATTTCTGCCTCCTTTCAAAGGGTTAAGCATTTCTGATTAGCTTTGGGTCATGCATCACATTTTGAGTGCCTAAGCTTAAAGACACACTTCATTGAATCCCATCTAGCAAGCTTCATGCTTATGAAGGTGTTCCTCTTGATTGCTTCTCATCTGGGCTACAAAACGATTGGGTTGGAGACTGACATTGATTAAGTGCAAGAGAACCATGTTTTACTGTGACAGCTGCTAGGCCTCTGTCAACAAATCAATGTATTTTTTTTTCCTTTTAGTCTTAACTCTCCCGTTAGCATCCTGCTGTTACTAGAGATGAAAAACATCTCTAAACTGTCTGCTGATTGACCACTTTCTGATTTGCCAATCACATAAAATGTTTTTATGATGAAAAAGACTAACCCTTCATTCTAAGCAGCTTTCTGTGCACAAATAGTGCAATTCACTGGAATTCTCTGGAGTGCGGCTGCTGCTCCTATAATTTAGAATCACAATAAAGAGTAAGACATATTTTGCAGAAAAATGTCATTTTACTTCCTGACATCTTCCCAGTAAGAATAAAAATGTACCCTGTCCATGAATTTGGGGAGTGTTTTAGCAGTGGTCTCACTCACAGATCTTCAACTGTCTAGATAAGGTACTCATCCTTGATAGCTTTTTGCTCATAGAATACCTTTAGTTATTTATAACAGGGTGAGGTTGTTAAAAGCTGACCACCCTTAGCATCATGCTGTGCAGGAGGTGTGGCTAGGAGATAGCAAATACAGAGATCCCCAAGCAACAGTGGTTCAATATAGGATTTTTACAGACATATTGCTTAAAATAGCAGACTAGCCTCCAGCCTTCTACCGCCAACTGTGTGGCTTGGGATTGAGCCCTGGGCTTGCTTGATTGGAACAAACACATGGGGAAAACCTATATAGAATGTGCAAATTACTACCTAGAGACAAGACAGAGTACTCTAGAACTTTTTAATGAAGGTGTATTTTCATATGCATTTGTATATTATTTTATTTCATAACCAAATAAATAACCACAAACCAAAATTTTCACCTGGTCAAGCTTGGACAACGTGGATTATTTTGCCTAGTCATTTTCTCCTCATGTTATTTGTAATAATCCCAAAGGACACACAGAATTTCACTGGAAACGTGTTATATCTTCAACAGGCTGAGTTGCCAATAGGATTTCAGCACTAGAAGTGCTAATTGATGTTGGAAGTTGAATGCAGCCATAAATTGCCCTAAACTATCTGCCAGCTTGATTATCAAACCATTAGAAATAAAGGAAGAAAACTCAAATCTCCTGTATAATGTGAAAAAAACTACTTGTTCAGATCAAGGAAAGCATCACTAACAATTTTAAAGAACAGAAAGAAATGGTACAATTAAAAGGTCAAGTTCCCAAGTGGGGTAGAATTGGACAGAAATTCTGGCTGTGTGCCAACTGTCCTCTACCTTGTTCCTCCTGGGATGCTCCCTGAAGGCCCCATGCTGCACGAAATCCTGCACAAAAGAGGATAGCTATAGTAACATCTTTTTCTTACTTCATCCAAGAAAGAAAGATATAGAGCTAATATGCAAAAGTAATGCATCCAAAGGGAAAAAGAGAAAGAGGTAAGACAGCCTAACTTAGTCATGAGGAAAACAGAAAGGCATCTGGAGAGGGTATCAGAAGAGTTCAAGCTAACCAGCTCTTTGGTGTTTTCTGGCACTGGTCTCCTCACTCGTGGATGTATCCTGTTATTATGAAAAAGCCTCCCCTTGCATTTAGGAAAATCTCTTTCTGATTGCTGTAGAGAGGTCATTAGAGTTTTCAAAATTTTGAAGCTCACAGTAACATTGAGAAATAAAGAGTTACAAACAGTAAGTAGATCTGGTTTTGTTATAAATGACCAAAATAGAAAGTAAATTAGGATA
The DNA here is from genome assembly GCF_030222135.1 of Aotus nancymaae. Taxonomy (NCBI): domain Eukaryota; kingdom Metazoa; phylum Chordata; class Mammalia; order Primates; family Aotidae; genus Aotus; species Aotus nancymaae. The sequence goes on from NW_026988455.1 coordinate 32,500,759, forward strand.
GTAACCAAAATCAAAAGAAATTGTTTCTCATTTGACTTCATGCCCACACAAAAAGTCTCTTACAATTGCAAGGAAGTATATCACATCTAGATACTATTCCATTTGTGTGATGGTTAATATTGAGTGTCAACTTGATGGGATTGAAGGATGCAAAGTATTGATCCTAGGTGTGTCTGTGAGGGTATTGCCAAAAGAGATTAACATTTGAGTCAGTGGACTGGGAGAGGCAGACCCACTCTCAATCTGGGTGGGCACCATCTAATCAGCTGCCAGCACAGCTAGAATAAAGCAGGCAGGAGAAGATGGAAGAGCAGATTTGCCGAGTCTTGTAGTCTTCATCTTTCTCCCGTGCTGGATGCTTCCTGCCCTTGAACATCAGACTCCAAGTTCTTCAACTTTTGGACTCTTGGATTATAGCAGTGGTTTGCCAGGGGCTCTCCAGCCTTTGGCCACAGACTGAAGGCTGCACTATCGGCTTCCCTTCTTTTGAGGTTTTGGGACTCGGACTGATCCACCACTGGCTTCCTTGCTCCTCACCTTGCAGACAGCCTATTGTGGGACTTTACCTTGTGATCGTGTGAGTCAATACTCCTTAATAAACTCCCTTTCATATATACATATATCCTGTTAGTTCTGTTCCTCTAGAGAACTGTGATGAATACAATCTGTTATGAAATAACCAGACATAAAAATATTATATCAGGGCCAGTCGTGGTGGCTCACACCTGTAATCCCAGCACTTTGGGAGGCAAAGACGGGCAGATCACCTGAGGTCAGGAGTTGAGGCCAGCCTGGCCAACATGGTGAAAGCCCATCTGTACTAAAAATACAAAATTAGCTGGGCATGATGTTTCATGCTTGTAATCCCAGCTACTCAGGAAGCTGAAGCAGGAGAGTCACTTAAACCCAGGAGGTGGAGGTTGCAGTGAGCTGAGATCACACCACTGCACTCCAGCCTAGGTGACAGAGTTAGATTCCATTTAAAAAAAAAAAAAAAAGGAAAAGGTATAGCAAAACATTTAAAAACATTTATAAATGTTGTACATTCTCCCTTTATTGATACAAAATTTCCTTTTATTTTTTCTGTGTTCTCTTACCTTAATCATAAGGAAGTTCTGTATTCTAAAAGAAGTAAAGATTAGAGCTAATAAATGATTTAAACCCATGATGGTTATATTTGTTTCCAGCTTTTTTATGAGTAAAAGGATTCTTTAGATTATCAGAAAGTTGAGATCCAAAATAAATTTTGTTTTAAGCTTCAAGAATGTTTCTTCCTCTCTGTCATGTACCTTTAAGAACTTTCCTTTTGTCTCTTCTCTCATAAATGAAAGAATAATTCCAGGCATTTAGGGTTTTATTCAGTTTTCTATAACATATGGGAATTACGGGAAGCTTATGTACAGAGACTCCTTTCTAATTGTCTAATATGTTGTTGAAGAGGACGCATTTGTCACAATGTTCTCAAGCGCAGCTTATCCTAGGTTCAAGACTACACACTTGGCTTAAAAGGAAAGGACTGAAACTTTATTTTCATCAACCCTAGGCTGAAGGCTCTAATTTAAAGTATTGTATTATCTGAGAAAGTTCAAGCTTTATATTGAAATTATTATCTGTGCTGGCACAAAAATGACACACACATAGGAAAATTTAAATATCCAAGAAAGAGCCTGAAGTCCAATTACATATACATAATTTTTAGGCACATAAAAGGGTACATTGGATTGCATTGTGTCTTAGATTGTGTTCCAGGGAGACAGATGCTGAAATGAAGAATTGCATACAGAAGGTTAACTAAGGAAAACTCTCGAGATCTACACTTATAAGGAAGGAAAAATGGCAGAACTGAGCAGTGGGAAAAGGTGACCTGCAAGGTAGCTGCTGCTGGGGCATCCACACATCCTAGGGAGCTCTGAGGATGAAGTGGCCCATAAGAGTTGTGTTCAGTTGAGGCAAAGTTCTGGCCTTTGTTTCCATAGCAGCCAGTGTGGAGCCTTGGGCAGCTCCCAATGAGGGAGTACAACTGTGGGTGAGTCAGTTCCTATATCCACAAGCAATGTCCAGAGAAGACAGCAGCTATGAGCTGCTAGCCACAGGCATTCCAGCCAACTAAGGAATGGGTGCATCAGCTAGAAGAGGGGGTCTGGGCAAAGCCATGGAGTAGCCACTGGGGAAAATACATTGTTTATGATACAGATTTTTTTGCCTTAGTGTGAAAATTCAACACTTTATTTATAGCTGCTTATTTTCACAGGGAACATGTATTCTAGGTTTTGATGCTTTGTTTTGACTTTGTTGTTGCTGTGTGAGTTTACATCAGCCTTATTTACTGCTAATTTAAAATTAATTCATCTTAGAATTATAAGAAGAGGAGCTTAGAAAAGATCATCCAATGTTCTCATTTTACAAATAAAATAACTCTTCTCATGTCAAAAGGCTGGTCAGCGACAGAGCCATATCTAGAAGAAGGTTTTAATATAAGTTCCTTTCAGGTCACCATTCTGCTTCATTAATTTAAAAATATTTGTCCTGCCTGTATTGAAGACATTGGGGAGATACAAAAGAAAACTCATGGATCCCACCTCCATGCAGCTCACAATCTGGGGACCATTTGTGCTAAAATATAATCTATTGCTACTGAAAATTTTATTCTAAGAAGAAGCTATCATGCCAATTGTATTAGCTGTTTTATAACAATTTAGTGTGAAGCCCAGCCTCTTTTCCCTGTAGAAATGTTCTGATTTTCCCATACTGTAGTTAGGAAATTAATTTTAGTACTGTTCTTCCTATCACGTGAGTCTATTGCTGATATGGTTTGGCTGTGTCCCCACTCAAATCTCAACTCAAATTGCATCTCCCAGATTCCCATGTGTTGTGGGAGGAACCAAAAGGAAGGTAATTGAATCATGGGGGCTGATCTTTCTCGTTATTCTCACGATAGTGAATAAGTCTCATGAGATCTGATGGGTTTATCAGGGGTTTCTGCTTTTGCTTCATCCTTATTTTTCTCTTGCTGCTGCCATGAAAGAAGTAAGTGCCTTTCACCTCCCACCATGATTCTGAGGCCTTTCCAGCCAGGTGGAACTGTAAGTCCAATTAAACCTGTTTGTTCCCAGTTTCAGGTATCTTTATCAGCAGTGTAAAAATGAACTAATCCAGTAAGTAAATTGGTATGAGTACAGTGGGGTGTTGCTGAAAAGATACATGAAAATGTGGAAGTGACTCTGTTCCAGGCAGAGGTTGGAACAGTTTGGAGAACTCAGAAGAAGACAGAAAAATATGGAAAAGCATGGAACCTCCTAAAGACTTCTTGAATGGCTTTGACAAAAATGCTGATAGTGATATGAACAATAAGGTGCAGGTTGAGGTGGTCTCAGATGGAGATGAGTTCTTATTGGGAACTGGAGCAAAGGTGATTCTTGTTATGTTTTAGCAAAAAGACTTGTGGCATTTTGCCCCTGCCCTAGAGATCTGCAGAACTTTGAATTTGAGAGGGATTATTTAGGGTATCTAGTGGAAGAAATTTCTAAGTAGTAAAGCATTCAAAAGGTGACTTGGGTGCTGTTAAAAGCATTCCATTTCAAAAGGGAAACAGAGCATAAAAATTCAGAAAATTTGCAGCCTGACAATGCAGTAGAAAAGAAAAAACCATTTTTTCAGGAGAAATTCAAGCCAACTGCAGAAATTTGCATAAGTAGCAAGGAACCTAGTGTTAATCCCCAACACCATAGGGAAAATGTCCCCAGGCCATATCAGAGACCTTCATGGTAGCCCCTCCCATCAAAGGCTTAGAGGCCCAGGAGGAAAAAGTGGATTTGTGGGTTAGGCCCAGGGTCCCCATGCCAAGTACAGCCTAGGGACTTGGTGCCCTGTGTCTCAGCTGCTCTAACCATGGCTGAAAGGGGCCAATGTAGAGCTCAGACCATGGCTTTGGATGGTGCAGGCTCCAAGCCTTGGCAGCTTCCATGTGGTGTTGAGCCTAGGGGTGCACACAAGTCAAGAATTGAGGTTTGGAAACCTCTGCCAAGATTTCAGAAGATGTATGAAAACTGGATGCCCAGGCAAAAGTTTGCTTCAGGGGCAGAGGCCTCAGGGAGAACCTCTGCTAGGGCAGTGCAGAAGGGAAATGTGGGGTCAGAGCCCCCACACAGAGCCCCGCTGGGGCACTGCCTAATGGAGCTGTGAGAAGAGGGCCGCTGTCCTCTAGACCCCAGAATGGTAGATCCACTGACAGCTTGTACTATGTGCCTGGAAAAGCCACAGGCACTCAATGCTAGGCTGTGAAAGCAGCCAGGAGGGAAGCTATACCCTGCAAAGCCACAGGAGTGGAGCTGCCCACAACTATGGAAACCTACCTCTTGCATCAGCATGACCTGGATGTGAGTCCTGGAGTCAAAGGAGATCATTTTGGAGCTTTAAAACTTGACTGCCCCACTGGATTTCAGACTGTAACCCCTTTGTTTTGTCCAATTTCTCCCACTTGTAATAGCTATATTTACCCAATACCTGTACCCCATTGTATCTAGGCAGCAACTAGATTACTTTTGGCTTTATAGGCTCATACGTGGAAGAGACTTGCCTTGTCTCAGATATAAGACTTTGGACTGTGGACTTTTGGATTAATGCTGAAGTAAGTTAGGATTTTGGGGAACTGTTGGGAATGCATGATTTTTTTTTTGAAATTTGTGAACATGAGATTTGGAGGGGCCAGGGGCAGAATGATATGGTTTGGCGTGCCCCCACTCAGATCTCAACTTGAATTGTATCTCCCAGAATTCCCACATGTTGTGGGAAACACCCGGGGGAGGTAATTGATTCAAGGAGGTCAGTCTTTCCCATGCTATTCTTGTGATAGTAAATAACTCTCACGAGATCTGATAGGTTTGTCAGGGGTTTCTGCTTTTGCTTCTTTCTCATTTTTCTCTTGCTGACACCATGAAAGAAGTGCCTTTCACCTCTCACCATGATTCTGAGGCTTCCCTAGCCATGTGGAACTCTAAGTCCAATTAAACCTGTGTTTGTTCCCAATTTCAGGTATGCCTTTATCAACAGCAGGAAAACAAACTAATACAATCTCAAATAACTATGCCACATGAGTAAGGTGGCTGAGCTTCAGAATTAACCAGACCCAATTCAGGCTCAAGTACACTCTGTCCATTCTTTGAGCTTTCCTCTGTCCCTACTCAATAAATTTGCAGGCTGATGTTCCATTTCTTCTTGCATGCCAGATTATTCGTCCTATGGCCATAAATTGGTCTTTTTTAAAGAGCATATCTGTCAACATTAAATGGGCCTTCCTGATCCCTCAGCCCAGTGTAGGTAACCGAAGACATCCAATTGGAGGAGATAGAAGCTAGAGTTGCCAATCCTAGGGAAAAAACAGTACATCCTACCCAGTATGCTGGAACATCTTAATGTAGCACAGCAAGCTTTGGCCATGGAAGCTGCTACTGTCCATATGGTGTTTCCATGTTTCTACTTGCTTCTCTCAATTTGATTTTCATGATTTATGACAAAGGTGACAGTGACAGCAATGATGATAATGATGATCATGATAATATCTATCAAGCACTGACAATACTTTTATAAATACCATCTCACTTTTATTTTGATCTACAAAAAGGGTATATTTCACAAATTTTGCAAAGATGACCAACTACATATATCACCTTTCGTTTTATGCAGGATTCCATTCTCTCAAACACAATTGTCTATCCGTACTAGTACCCTATCTGATGCCTCCATGGAATCTTCAAAAGGCATTTCCTTTTTTCTGCTGAAGGTATGATACCCTATCATTGTCATTAACAATTTTATGTGCTCATTTTTTTATGTATATTTTATGTTTGTACAAAATTTGTTAGAACCACTGCTGCCTTCTTTATAGCAAATTAAAAATAGTAGACAAAAATAGAAGGCTAAAATCCAGCATAAAATACTCTTTATGCAAATGCATTTCCCACCCCTTCCAACAATTCCCACTGAAAGCCCTCAATATGGAGTCCAAATGTAAAACGGAATCCTAATGTCACTATGTTCTATCGCTACAGCCTGTGTCTAGCACAACCTGGCACACACACACACAAATCAGACATAACTCTAACCCCAAAGTATTTTGAAGTAGCAAAATTTTGCTTGTGGTTTTGATGAAGAGATAGAGGAAGACATAATGACTTCCGTCTTATAAAAACAAAAGATTCCCTTTAATAAATCCAAACTTACCTTCAAGTTTGTTGTCCTCCAGCAATTGCTGTCTTTCTTCTATTTTCCTTGAAACCTTTCTCTTTATAGTTATGTCCAATAAAATTGATACTCTCTCTAACTTTTCTCACTCGATCTTTCCCCAAATTGTCCACCAAATCTCATTTTGTAGAACTACTTCTCAAAATAAACAAATCTAATACTTTGGAGAAGTAAAGGAAAAAAAAAAAAAAACAACTAGCACCTACCTAATGGTGTTTTGTTCCATATGGCAGCAGGTTTAAGGGAAGGCGTAAGTAAGTGTGTGTGTGGGGGGGTGTGTGCACATGCATGCATATGTGTGCTTGTTTGCGTGTTCAAGGTGGGAGCAGATTTCAGTAGAGCTGAGCTCATCTCCCCAAAACAACTTGCTGACCTTTCTTCAAATTTTTTCAAAAAAAAAAATGCAATCTGAATGTCATTTAGCTTTCAGACTTTCCTCAGTTATGGTTTTATGTTATCAACTTCCTGTTGAAAAGCTCTCTGTCAGTAGCCTACCAGAATCCAAACGTATTTTACTAATAAAAATAACTCATTATATGTGCTGGCACATTTGCTTCTTTTCAACCTGTTTGATTATTCTTATCATCGAATTGCTCAAAATTTAAACCTTAGAGTCTTCTCACCTCCTGCATCTAAGTGATTTTAATTGAAAGTATCTTAAAGCCTTTCCCATCAGTATCTCCATCATCAAAGCTTTGCTTTAACCCCTCATATTTCTTATACAGATTTTGCCATAGCCACGTAAATAGCTTCAATTTTCTGCATCAGAAATTGCTTTCATCTTTTATTTAATACTTTCCCTGTGATTAAGTACTTTTATTTTATACTGTTTATTATTGAAAAATTCAAACTGATAGAAAAGTAAAGGAAATAATAAAATAAACCTAAGTACCCATCAACCAGTTTTAACAGTTCACAATTCATATTTGTAATATTGTGATTTATAAAATTTATATATATTTTATATTTGTCTCCATTCCTCTCAAAGAGCTCCCCAAACTCCTGAAATGTTATAAGTGATAAGAGAGATAAAGGAGAATAGAGTATTTTTGTTATTCATAACAAATCCCTTTCAAAAACACTTAAGTTTATGTTAATGAAGCAACTTTGGATAAACCCCTAGATAACTATGGGATGGAGGCTAGTTGCCAGGATAACTAATTAGCCCCACCCCCTGACCTCCAGGTACAGGAGAAGGATTGGAGATTGACTTGGTCATTACCAGTGATTTAATGAATTATGCCTATGTAGAGAAGGCTCCGTAAAAACACAAAATAATGCGTTTAAGAGAGCTTCTGGGTTGGTGAACATGTTGAAGTGCTGGGAGGGTGGCACACCTGGATAGGGCATAAAATCTCCATACCTTGAAACCGCCACTGCAAAATTGTAACTGAGACAGTGAAAGAGATCTGACCTAATAAACTCCATCTTACTTTTAACCTCCAAGATGTCCTTGTTCATTCCTGGGCATAGGCTGAACTAACCTTGGGAGGAACTTAGTTTATGGTTTATAGTTTAAAACAAAGATGATAGCAAGCCTTTCCCAAGGCAAATCCCCATCTTGCCGGGGAACTAGACAGCTACCTTTTTAGGAGTAACAAATTAGCCACAAGATTAGTAATGATGGTTTAAGAATCACACAGCTGGAGGCTACAAGATTCTAACCCTCACTAAACTGCTCCTAAGATCAGTGCTTTAGATATTTTGCAGACCCTGCACTTGATGGATCAGCTGGCACTACCCAGTTTGAGAAACTGGCTCATCTGATATTGTGGCCGCCAAACAGGAACTAACTTTGTGCAAGAAGACATCTTCAATTCCCTATGATTTCATCTCTGACCCAACCAGTCAGCACTCCTGACTCACTGGCCTTCTCCTACCCACCAAATTATCCTCAAAAACGCTGATTCCCAAATGCTGAGGGAGACTGATCTGAGTAATAAATCTCCCACACAGCACTGCATGAAAATTATTGTTTCTCTATTGCAATACCCTGTCTTGATAAATTGGCTCTCTCTAGGCAGCAGGCAAGGTGAACCCATTGGGCTGTTACACCTCTTACCCTATACCTTGCCCCATGCATCTTTCCCATCTAGCTGTACCTGAGTTGTATTCTTTTCTAATAAACAAGTCATTTGGTAAGCAAACTATATTCCTGAGTTTGGTTAGCTGTTCTAGCAAATGATATAATATGAGAAGGGGATCATGGGAACCTCAAATTTATAGGTAGTCAGAAGCACAGGTGACAGCCTGGATTTGTGTTCAGCATCTGAAGTAGGGGCAGTCTTGTGGGACTGAGCTTTTAACCTGTGGGGTTTGATGTGATCTCCAGACAGATCATTTCTGAATTCAGTTAAACTATAGGACACTCTTACATGTCCATAGAGAACTAGAGAATTGCTTGGTATGGAAGGAAAAAAACCCACACATTTGGTGGCCAGAAGTATTTTGTGAGTAAGAAGAAATACAGTGATTTTTTTCCTTACAATGACCAACTTAATTTCATCTATATTCCATTCCTGATTATATTGAAGTAGATCCTAGGTATTCTATCATTTTAACTCTAAATAGTATAAGACAGGAACTCTATTTTAAAAACCTAATTGCAAAACATTATCACACTTAAAAATTAACTATCATTTCTCAGTAGCAACAAATCCAACAGTGTTCAAATCCTCCTTTTTGCCTTATATGTTTTTATTTTACAGTTTGAATCAGGATCTAATACGGACCATAAATTTCAGTTGCTTCTACATCTCTTAAGTATTTTCCACTCTATAAATGACCACTCCTTCCTTCATTCCTCCCTCCCTCCCTCCCTTCCTTCCTTTCCTCCCTCCCTCACTCCCTCCTTCCTTCTTTTCTTTTTTCTTTCTTTCTTTCTTATTATAGTTATTGCTGAAGAAAATTGGTTGTTTGTTTTATCTGGGTTTTGCAGGTTGCATCCCCATGGTATGATTTAACATATTCATTTGTTCTCTATCTCCTATAAATTAATAATTAGACCTAGAATAGTGATCTGTTTTAGATTTAACATTTTAGGCAAGAAAACTTCTTAGGTCATCTCATGTAACCAGCATCAAGAGGTACATGAGAATGGTTTATCTCTATTTATGTTACCAGTGACTGCCTAAATCTATTAATTCATTTGTTATTTTAAGCAAAATTATTATATTTTACTGAATCTTAATTTATCAGCAACAAATTTTCTATAAAGAAGAACTTTTACTGATTAATTGTTTGTTTACTCTGAACTAGTTTTAACCTTTGTGCAAAATCGCTTCACAATCCAGCCCTGATCTATCTTACCTAACTCACCTCCTCTCCACAGAACATGCATATTTTCCCCAAGAGTGTGGTGGTTTATAAGAACTGTGTTTCAAGATAATTTTTTACATCCCCAGCATTTAGTAATGGCTGGCATATATCAGGCAATTAAGAAATGTTTGCTGAATGGGATAGTGGATGAGAATTTCCTATATAAGTAACTAGTGGTATAATACTTGTATTTATGCATGATTTCAAACACATTCAGACTTTCAGATGCTAATACTTAACGTCAGAAAGAATTCTTTTCAATGTGAGTACAATAATGCGCTGACAAGTCATATTAACTTCTAATACAACATTAGCAGTGAATTAAATGAAGACATCCTAAATTATACCATTCAAAAGATAAATGTTATTCTAGAATAGATTTGGCACCATGCACTCTTAGCAATATGAAGTCACCAGTTCTCAAGTATTTTATTTTCTATCACCTGCAGTAACTAGACCATCAGTCTAAGCTGAGACAGACAACATTAGCATTTCAAAAAGAATACTAAACAGACCTGTTTCCATTATGATGAAATTTCATTCTGAGGAATAGCATTTATCACTCCCTTATTCTCAAAACACTCACCTTTGCCTTAGATGACATCACACCTATAGGTTTTCCTCTTACAAATATCACTTTCAGGTTGGGCGCAATGACTCACACCTGTAATCTCAGCACTTTGGGAAGCCAGGACAGAAGGACTGCTTGAGTTCAAGAGTTCAAGACAAGAGTTCAAGAGTTCAATTCCAAGAGTTCAAGACAAGCCTGTGCAACATAGTGAGATCCCATTTCTACCAAAAATACAAAAATTAGGTGGGTGTTTGGTGCATGCCTGTGGTCTCAGCTACTTAGGAGGCTGAGGTGGGAGGATCACTTGAGCTCAGAAGGTCAAGGCTGCAGTGAGCTATGATCTCACCACTGCACTCCAGCCTGGATGATAGAGCTTGATATACCTTGTCTAAAAAAGAAAGAAAAAAGATATACCTTGTCTAAAAAACAAAGAAAAACAAATATCACCTTTTATTCTGGGTCTACTGGCTTTTCATTTCTATATGGCCTTTAAATAAAAGAGTTCCTCAAACATTAGAACTAATCTTGATTTACTTCAACTTCATATTCTTCCCCTAGGCAATGCTATCTGCTTATCAACTTATTTCCTGCCCACATCTTTCATTTGAAGTTTAGACTGACAAATGCAAGTGCCTACACTTCACACTGAACATCACCATCTTCCTGCTCTTCTTCCTTTTATTGTTTAGAATTTCAAAGGAGAGCATCACTGAATAAAATTAGAACAAGTAAGAATGTGGTATCAACTGTGATTTCTCACTGTCCTTATACCTTGTATACAATAAAGTACCAGTTTTCTTTTCTGTTCTACAGACTAAATACTTCTTGAATGAAACCATTTTTCTTTTTTTAAAACATTTTTAATTCACACACAATAACAATACTTGTTTATGGGGTACATGTGATATTTTGATATATGCATACAATGTGTAATGATCAAATCAGGGTAACTGAGATATCTATCACTTCAAACATTTATCATATCTTTGTTTGAGGAACATTCAAATTCCTTTTTTTTTTTTTTTCTGGGACAGAATCTCACTCTTGTCACTCTGGTTAGAGTGCAGTGGCATGACCTCAGCTCACTGCAACCTCTGCCTCCTGGATTCAAGTGATTATCCTGCCTCATCCTCCCAAGTAGCTGGGATTACAGGTGCCCGCCACCATGCACATCTAATTTTTGCATTTTTAGTAGAGTCAGGGTTTCACCATGTTAGCCAGGCTTGAAACTCCTGACCTCAGGTGAGCCACCCACCTTGGCCCCCACAAAGTGCTGGGATTACAAGTGTGAGCCACTGTGCTCGGCCCAAATTCCTCTCTTTTAGCTATCTTGAAATATACAATAAGTCATTCACTATAGCCATCCTATTGTGCAATAGAACAATACAATGTATTCCTCCTATCTAACTGTAATTTTGTACCCATTAATCAACCTTTCCACATGCACTTTCCTTCTCTACACTTGCCAGCCTCTAGTAACACAATTCTACTCTCTACTTCAGTAAGATCAATTTTTTAGCACCTACACATGACTGAGAAGATGTAGATGCCATGTTCCTTGATTTCCATTTTTATCATCCCAGTTCAGACCATTAGAAAGGTTGTTCAGGACCACGGCCAATATTTTCTAATGGCTTCCCTGCATGGAATCTTGCCTTGAGTCAATCCAGAATAATTTTTTTTGAACCCACATATTATTATCTTACTTTATAGCTGAAGAAACTTTATTATTATTTTATATATATATGGTATATATATGGCCAAATGCTGAAATTGACCTCTTTGTAATTAGATCAACCCATCAGCAATTCAAAGAGAAAAAACAGTAAAAGTAGAGAAAAAAATACTGTCAGAAATTTGAAAAATCAATGAAATGATCTGCTTTGTTTGTGAAATTAAAACAATAAATTATCTTACAATTTTATGGAAAAAATCCTCGCATTAATTAATATTTCAGTAACTGGCAACTGGATATTAGATTTAAAAACAATATTATTTCTTAATTCACTATTTTTCAACTCAGTGAAAGGTATGAAAGTTTGATTTTAGTCACTAAACTGATTTTCCCCCATACATGGCTATCCCCAGATGCACTAGATAGAAGGCACTAGTTCCTGTTTCCAAACATTTAGATAGTCTCAAAACATATTTTTCTCCTTTGTTCTGAGCTCCTCACATTTTACATTGCATAGGCTTCACAGCTTTTTTCATTGTGTCTTTTTTCATTGTGTAAACTATAGGAGTGGAAAGAGGATTATACCTTTCCTCCCAATCGTAGAGTCATGGCTGACACCTCGTAACAAGGAGGTTAAAAAGAGAAAAGCATAACAAACCAATGTGCACACATGCACATGGAAGTCATATAAAATATAAAAACTAAAAGAAAAAAAAGACATGTTTGACAATTAATACCTTCTTCATTGGGAAAAGGGAAGTGGAGGGTCTATAAATGAATGGGCCAAAAGAGCAGACAATTGTTTGTAAATGATTCTCTTTGGAGATTGAATGGGACCTAAGAATAATTTTTTTAAAGAACTATTTCATCTTGTTTAAAATTCTTTGGAGGCTTTCTATTCTCTAAAGATAAAGAAGAAAATCTTTAACATCTCCTAAAAGTTTTGCCTGATCTAGACACAGTCCTCTACTCCACTCATGAACCCTAACTCCCATTTAAGTCATATTTGGCTTCTCAATTTAATAAGAACACTATATTATTTAAGAAAGAGATAAGTCTTTGACACATTGACTATTCCTTCAGTCTGGGATATTTGCTGTGAAAGTTGTCAGAATTAAAATGGAGTCACTGATGTTAGGAAAACCCTGATAAATTGAACCAGGGAAGGCCTTTAAAAAAGGGTTCTCATGTTTAGCCCTGGTAACAAAAACTATCACAAAAAGCTGCAAAAATCACAACCTCGTACAAAGGCCACACAACATGACACAAAAAAATACTTTTGCGAGAACATCTGCCCAGCAACTGCCTATCCAACCTGGAACTGAATGCCACCCTTATTAGAAAGGATAATTATTTTAAAACAATTATGTAAAATCCTCCTTTTTTTTTATCTTCCTCTACCTCCCGGAATACACATATAGTTAACTATGGCACGTATATTCCCATTGCAACACTCTATTATCAATAAACATCTTTTCTTTTAGAGAGACTCTCTCTGCTTGCTATTTAGGTTGACAATAACCTCTGTCTTCTGTTTCATCTAATTTATCATCACCACCTTACTACAATCACAGTTAAATAATTAATTGTGTCATAAGTTGGGAGAGCTTTTTAAAAATTATTTCTGAAATACTGGCTTCCAATATTCATCAGGGTTCTCTAGAGGGACAGAACTAATAGGATATATATATATATGTGTGTTTGTGTGTGTGTAGGATATATATATATAAATGTGAGTCTATATATACAAATGTGTGTGTGTATATATATGTACACACATACATAATACTTAATAAACTCCCCTTTATATGTATATATATATACACACATAAACAGGTATATATAAACACATATGTATATACATGTTTATATATATCTGTATATATACATATAAAGGGGAGTTTATTAAGTATTACGTGTGTGTGTGTGTGTATATATATATATATACATGTTTATATAACATCAGACTCCAAGATCTTCTGTTTTGGGACTTAGATTGGCTCTCCTTGCTCCTCAGGTTGCAGATGCCCTATTGTGGGACCTTGTGATTGTGTGAGTTAATACTTAATAAACTCCCCTTTATATATATACATATATAAAAACATATGTATGCATAAACATATATATACATATGTATATATGTGTATATATATATAAAGGGAAGTTTATATATATACACACATGAATATATGTGTATATATAAAGGGGAGTTTATATATATATATATATATATATATATATATATACACATATATATGTTTTTATATATGCCTGATGTTGTACCTTTTACAGGTTTTGAGAAATACACAATGACATGTATCCAACATTATAGTGTCATACAGAATAGTAGTTTCACTGCTGTACAAATCCTCTGTGCTTCACCTATTCACTCTTCCCTCTCCCTTTATCCTTGGCAACAAGTGATCTTTTTATTGGCAACAAGTGATCTTTTTACTATCTCCATAGTTTTGCCTTTGCAGAATGCCATATGGCTGGAATCATAAAGTATGATTCCAGAGTATGATAAAGACTTCAGATTGGTTTATTTCACTTGGTAATATGCATTTAAAGTTTCTCCATGTCTTTTCATGACTTGATAGCTTATTTCCTTTTATGGCTGAATAGTATTCCATCCTATAGATGTATCACAGTTTATCCATTCACCTACTATAGGTGATTATGGTTGTTTCCAAGTTTTGGCAATTATGAAGAAAGCTGCTACAAACATCCATATGCAGATTTTTGTGTGAACATAAGTTTTCAAAACTTTTGAGTAAATACTAAGGAGTAAAATTGCTTGATCATATGAAAAGACTATGTTTAGTTTTGTAAGAAGCTACCATAGTGTCCAAAGTGGCTGTACTAGTTTTTATTCCCAGCAGCAAATGAATAAGAGTTTGTGTTGCTCCTCATTCCTTCCAGTATTTTATGCTGGCACTGTTCTGGATTCTGGTGATTCCAATAAATGTGTAGTGGTATCTCACTGTTACTTTAGTTTGTTTTTCCTTGATGATGTGGAACATATTTTTATACAGTTATTTTGCATCTGTTTGTCTTCTAAGGTGAGGTGTCAGTTCTGATCTTTGGCCTATTTTTAAATCACATTCTGCTCTTATAGCTGAATTTTAAGTTATGTGTATATTTTGGATAACAGTTCTTTGTTTATGAGATATGTCTTTTACAAATATGTTCTTCTAGTCTGTACCTTGTCTTCTCATTCTCTTGACAGTGTCTTTTGCAGAGCAGAAGTTTTTAATTTTAATAAACTGTAGTGTATTAATTATTTTTTATAAGTCTTTCCTTTGGTGTTGCATTTCAGAAGTCATTGCAAAATCCAAGGTCATCTAGATTTTCTCCTGTCATTTTTTAGGAGTGTTCTAGTTTTGCTTTGTGCATTTAGCTCTACAAATCCATGTTGAAAAATTTTGTGAAGGGTGTAAGTTCTGTGTCTAAATTTACATTTTTGTCATGTGGATATCCTGTTGTTCCAACACTATTTGTTGAAAAGACTATCTTTGCTCCATTCTATTGCCTTTGTTTTTTTTTGTAAAAGATCAGTTGACTATTTTTATGTGAGTTAATTTCAGGCTCTGTATTCTACTCCACTTATCAAATCAACTATTATTTTACCAATACCATATTGTCTTAATTACTGTAGCTTTATAGTAAGTCTTGAGGTCAGGTAGTATTGAGGTTAGCACATCAGAAAAAAGCAAAAGGAATTATAATAAAATTCATTATATGTTATTAAATAATGGCCAATCTTCATAGATACTACTGTAAGAATATAATCAATATGTGGCAAAACATTAAACAATGCTCAGTCAGTAACACGCACACAATGATGTGAAGACATATTTGTAGGTGTCACTTTGTATTACAACTTAACAAAATACAATCTTTTTCTCTTAATCAGAAAAAAATATGTTCAATGTGAAATTATGTTGAATTATATTGGAATTATGAACCTACATCATCAGCATTTTAGCAAATTAACACATTTGGGTTGATAGTAGAGAAGCTTTGTGTTTCATATTCTTCAACTGTTCCTAAACCAGATAAATGAGGTATTTTTGACTGTATACTGAGACTAGCAGATCACTACAGTTATAGACAGAATTGCTGCTGAACTTTGACACTCAAATTTCTTTAGGCCCATCCAATTCTCCCTCCCTCTCTTACCTGCTGTTTCTACCAAATCTGGCAAATTCACTGCAAATATAAGCTCCAACAGAGGCAACTGGGGCAATCAAAATACAAGGTTATAATATCATTGAGTATGCATAGCTCTCAAGATAGCTTTAGAGATTGCACAAAACATTCAGCTTCCGGGTGTTTGTTGGAAAATGTCAGAGCAGGAGGAGCAGTGTTTGTTCTAATATCAGAACATAGTCATTGTAGAGGCTCAAGTACAAGAGATTATGTCCTAATAGCCAGAATGGTACAGGAACTCCAAAAGCCTGGGATCTTCTACCTTTTAAAATGATTTAGACATTTTAATTATGAATGAAAGGGATCTTTATTCTTGAGGCAGGAATAATGGATCAAATAATCCAGACATTTCAGTATTTGATTCTTACTTATTTAAGAGACATGCTCCCCAGATGACACCACAGAAAAGGATGGAGTCTTTTCCAGGAGGGTCAATTCAAGTCTTTGCAAAGTATAAATTTTAATTTTCATCTAGTCTATGAATTGGCAAAATTTTGGCTAGATTCCAGGGTGAATACTACAAAAAATTAAATTGTTCTGCATAAGAAAATGGAAAAAAAATCTTAATCGAAGACAGGGGCAAAGAAGATAAAGCAAACGTTTACAGACAGAAAATTTTTGACTAACACAAAAGAGTGTTGAATTTCAAGTTGATCATGTTTCTGAAATTAAGTAAACTCCTTCTCATCGCCCATAGGCACTAAATCAAACCTCTTACACAAACACAGGTACATGTGAGGATTTTTTTGAAAGAGAGAGAAATTAGAAATTTTAAAAAGAGACCTATATCCACTTTTGGTTCAATTACAGCTGGAGATAAAGAAACAACCACAGAACAAGGCAAAAATTCACCCAATGCAGGAAACTGGTCATAATATAGCCATGAGGAGTTAACATCTCATCTTGGCTTTTATCTTTCTTCACTTGCTAACCCTGGATGCAGCATAGGAATCCTGGTCGAAAGAGGGGATGTTGAATTTTCAACATGGTGTATGCATGATTTGGGTCTGTGGCCCCACCATATTTCATGTTAGATTGTAATCCCTATATTGGAGGTAGGGCCTAGTGGAAGGTGATTGGATCTTGGGGTTGATTTCTCATTAATGGTTTAGCACCATTCCTTTGGTGCTGTTTTTGTGATAGTGAGTTCTTGTGTGATCCAGTTGTTTAAAACTGTTGGCACCTCCTCCCCTTCTTGTTCCTGCTTTTGCCACGATTGTACAGCCTGCATAACTGTGAGCCAATTAAACTTCTTTTATTTACAAATTGTCTAGCTTCAGTTATTTATTTATAGCAATGCAAGAACTCCCTAACACAGCACAGAATAGAAATGATGCAATATTCATGAAGATCATTAATGGTTCTAAGATCTCAAGCCCACATTGTGTTGATGACTTCTATGTTACAAGTATAAGTCTAAAAGGTATCATGGGATGCAAAGGAATGCCTAAGACATACCTAGAGTAACTGGAGGAGGTTCTGCCTCCAGGTTGCCCATTCACAATTTAATAAAGGTTACTGAACACCTACAATGCACAAGATACTCTGCTATGTGATAAAAGGTTTAAAAGAGCAAGGAAGCCAGTTTCTTACCAAAAGTGCTTACAGTACAACAAAGGGCATAAGATGAGTATCAACATACCATAAAACATACAGAATATGGTATTTTTTATGTGTGTGTGCCTATATGTATGTGCACACACACACATATTCTTTTTAACAAAGAGCTTGAAAGTTCAAAGGATGGAAAATCACTCCCCATTATTTAGGGGACAGAGGGGATTATGGGAACTGTCTTTATTACCTAATGGCTTTGGGAAAGGGCTTCAAATGCTGGTACATTTTTTAAGGTTGAGACATAATTTGCATGAGATATACGAAATTTACATTTGTACAGATCTTACATGTGCCATTGAGTTAGATAAAATGTCAATAGTCAGGTAATTTAATCTCATTTCAAGAGAGAATATTTCTGTCACTCCAGAACATGCTCTTGTGCCTCTTCCCAGCCAATTCTTACCACACACACTTTTGTCCCAAACAATCACTTTTTTGATATCTATGGATATAATTTTGACAGGCAGATGTGGAGGACATAGCATGAGCAAGTGTATAATAGCTCAAGAAAAAGCAGGGGTTATTACAAGGTATGCATATAGGTGTGTAGTGAGAAAAATCTATCACAGTAAGATGGAGACATAATGTTGAGGATCCTAAATACTAGCCAGGAGATATTTGTATTTCATTCAGAATAATGATAAACCATTTAAGAAAAATGCATTTTTGTAAAATTATCCTGATCACATAGGAAGCTATACTGTTTTACAGTATTAAAGGGGACACAAAAGGATGTTTGCATACTACCTTAATAAACCTCCAGCAATTTTTGTGTAGTCTAAAAAATACCTCTATCATTAAGTTTTGTATACTTGTACTGAGCCCAAATCTGTATTAATTTGACATTTAAATACATTTTTCTCTTTCTTATCATTTTTTGTTTCCATTTCATCAATGAGCATTTGCAAAAGAAAGATTTCATAGTAAAGAATATTTCTCTGTTATAGGCCAAATTCAGTAAAAAACAAAACAAAAACAAAAACAACAAAAACCACATAGAGAGAAAATTTTCTAAGATTGGTGTAACTTTTGTGTGAGCCCTTTGCCCTACTTCTGTCTTACTAAAATGCACACATGAATTCGGAGATGGAATAATATAGACAAAAATGAAAGAACAGACTTAAAAGTTGGGGTCTTTGTAGATTTTTTGAGTGCCACTTCTACCTTGGGCTGTCCTCCCAGAATTCTTGCAATGTGAAATCAATCACTTCATATGTCGGCACTGCTAAAGGTTTTCTGTGTCTTGCAGTGGAATGAATTTCTAAGTAATATGTCATGCATACAATGCTCCTATCTCTTAGGCTTTTATACAAGAAGGTTGGGACGGAGAGCTGAGGAAAGAAGTCTGGAAATGTGATCAGAAATATCCCTGGGAATCAAAAATTCCTTCTCCTTTCTTGTTAGGTATATCATACATCAAATATATCATATAATTTTCTTGGTGGTTGTTAAAGTTTTCTTGCTGGTATATACCATTCCTCTTTTCCTAGAGCCCTTAATTATCTTCTGCTTCTGCAATTAGTACCTTGATAATACTGAATCAAAGAATGTGCCTCACACCATGGAGAAATGCATGCAAAAGCACCATTTCATGAAAAAAATCGATTCATTGCCCCAAATAACATTTAGACATCTCACATCTCTTTCTACAAGATTATTAGTCTAGCCATTCAGTCTACTCTCCACTTTGGATAAAGGAAACAATTAATGTGTTTTTCTTTTAATATTAAGGGCCTCACCCTTGTCTCAAAGTTTATTCCGATAGACCTTACATTTGGCCTAACTGGTCTTTAAACAATGAAGACTGTTGGCACACCCAAACATGTATACAAACAAACACACAGTCATACAAATGTGTACATATATCTATTTCAAGAATAGTCTGTAGATTTTATGATATTTTGTAGGCTTACACAACTTTGATTACTAGATAGTTCAACATGGATCTTATGATCCTACTTCTTAAAAACTTTTTCAGCTGTTTTCTACCAAACATCATATGTTCTCACTCATAAGTGGGAGCTAAGCTATGAGGCTGCAAAGGCAGAAGAATGATACAGTAGACTTTGGGGACTCAGGGGAAAGCACGGGAAGGGGGTGAGGAATAAAAGACTACACACTGGGTACAGTGTACACTACTCGGGTGATGGGTGAACAAAATCTCAGCAATTACCAATAAAGAACTTATTCATGTAACCAGGCTGGGCATGGTGGCTCATGCCTGTAATCTCAGCACTTTGGGAGGCAGAGGCAGAAAGATTACTTGAGGCCAGTAGTTACAGAGCAACCTAGCCAATATGGTAAAACTCTGTCTCTACTAAAAAATACAAAAGTTAGCTGGGTGTGGTGGTGTGTGCCTGTAATCCCAGGCACTAAGGAGGCTGAGGCAGGAAAATTGCTTGAACCCAGGAGGCAGAGGTGCAGTGAGCTGAGATTGCACGTACTCCAGCCTGGGCAACAGAGTGAGTAAGAGTCTGTCGAAAGAAAAAAAGAACTTATTCATGTAACCAAACATGACCTGTTCCCCAAAAATCTGTTGAAATAAAAAAAGTTTAAAAATGTTTTTCAGCTGTTTTCTTACACAAGTAAACTTTATAATGATCACTTTATCAAGTACAAAATTAAAATTTAATTCAAATGAAGTTGTAAGTGCTTTAAACCTGTCAAACAATTAGGAAAAGTAGACATTATCATAGTACAGTAGACACAACCACCTTTGTTGTTGTGTCCTCAAATGGCAGGAAGAGAGTGCTAAAGTAGAAAAAAAAGATGTATTTGTTTTTATAATATCTTGAATAAGTTGTATAGATTTTTAAAAATTAAACTATTTTGAAATAATTGTTGCTTCACTTGAAGTTGAAGAAAGAAATACCAAAAGATCCATATACCTTTTACTCAGTGTCCCCTAATGGTAACATCTTGAGAAATTATAGCACAATATCACAATAGGATATTGACGTCAAAACATTGAAAACACAGCACATTCTCGATCACCACAGGATGGATCTCTGAGGATTCAGTGAAGTTGTTCCTTGTATCAATAAATTTGGGTGTTTTTTTCTTAAATGCTCAGAAATTTTCTATGGTATAGATGTACCACAGTTTATTTAACCATTCACCTATTGAAAGACATCCTGGTTATTTCCAGTTTGGGGCTATTATGTAAAAAATTGCTACAATAATCTGTATTATAGTCAGTTTGAAATGCAGTAACAAAATACCATACACTGGCTTATACAACAAAAATGTACTTCCTTACATTTCTGGAGAGTGGAAGACCAAGATTAGGCTAGGCTCTGGTCGGGGCTCTCTTCCTGGCTTGCAGATGGCTGCTTTCTTGTTGTGTCCACTAATGGCAGAGAGAGAGAGAGAGAAACAGTAAGAGAGATCATCCTCCTCTTATAAGGCCACAGTGCTGTATTAGAGGTCCACCCTTACAACTTCATTTAAACTTAATTACCTCCTAACGACCCTATATCCAGGTATAGTCACTTTGGGGGTTAGGATTTCAACATAGGAAGTTTGGGGTGACACAGTTCAATCCATAGCAAAATCCATGTATATAACTTTTCATTTCTCTGAGATGAATTGGAGTGTGATTGCTGGGTGGCATGTTGGTTGTATTTTTAGTTTCTTAAGAAATTGCGTTGAGGGGAGCTACCAGAGGGACCGTGGGAGGGAGGGTGGGGGAGGTATAAAGTGGGGAGAAATGTCAGGTATAGGTGATGAGGGGATGGTGGCAACAAACCACCTTACCATGAATGTACCTATGCAACAGTCTTGCATGATCTGCACACGTACTCCAGAATCTAAAGTACAATTAAAATAAATGAATAGGGCCGGGCGCGGTGGCTCACGCCTGTAATCCCAGCACTTTGGAAGGCCGAGGCGGGTGGATCACGAGGTCAAGAGATCGAGACCATCCTGGTCAACATGGTGAAATCCCGTCTCCACTAAAAATGCAAAAAAATTAGCTGGGCATGGTGGCGCATGCCTGTAATCCCAGCTACTCAGGAGGTTGAAGCAAGAGAATTGCCTGAACCCAGGAAGCGGAGGTTGCGGTGAGCCGAGATCACGCCATCGCACTCTAGCCTGGGTAACAAGAGCAAAAATAAATAAATAAATAAAATAAATGAATAAATAAACAAGTAGAAATTGCCCAACTATTTTCCAGAGTGACTGTACCATTTTACTTTCCCATATCTAAGTAATCTAGTTTCTCAGCATCCTTGCTGCTGTTTGGTGTTGCCACTATTTTTTAAGCCATTCTGATAGATTAGTCATGATACTGTGGTTTTAAATTGTACTTCCTTAATGGTTAATGAAGCTGATCATCTTTTCATGTACTTTTTTGCCATGCATATATTATCTTCAGCAAATGCCTCTTCATGTCTTTTGCCCATTTTTTATTTTTACTGGGTTGTTTGTGTTTGACTGTTGTGTTTTAAGAATTCTTAACACATTCTAGATAACAATTATTTTGTTGGATATGTGGTTTGCAAATGTTTCCTTCCAGTCACTTGTCTTTTCTTCTTAACAAGTTTATTCCCAGATTAACAGTTCTTAATTTAGATGAAGTCCAATTTTTAATTTGTTTTCTTTTCTTTCTTTCTTTCTTTCTTTTTTTTTTAATAAGACGAAAGAAGGGATATAAACTGACTTTGAACTCAGGATGGACTTTGTGGGTACTTCATCAAAACACAAGAGTCTCTATTCCCATGACCTTGTCTAAACCTTTCTTAACATTTCATTTTTTCCTAGCATACATCACATCTTCATGCCAAACTCGCCTTAAAAAAAGATATTTACCTTCATTCTTTTTATTCAAATTTGTTTCTCCCCAGTGGTTCCACATCTAGAATGCTGTCCCTTCCCATCTCTGGCTGAACCTTTTTTTTTTTTTTTTTTTTTTTTAAAAAAAGGTAGAGAAATTAGAAGGGCTCTGTACCAAGACTGGTTACTAATATAGTCTCCTATTTTTTTTTTACAATTTGTTCCTAAATTTACAGACTTCACTGTTGATTTTCAAAAGGGTACCAAGACTAGTTACTAATATAGTCTCCTATTTTTTTTTACAATTTGTTCTTAAATTTGCAGACTTCACTCTTGATTTTCAAAAAAGGCATTAATAAATGTCAATAGTAAGTATATAGTAATAACCACATTAACATAGTTATATAATAGTACTTTTCATCTAGTGATTCATGTACAAAATGATACTGCACTGAAAAGGAAGAGCCTTCCTTTTCTTTCTTTTTTTTTAAAAAAAAAGGAAAAAATGAAAAATAAAAGAATGAAAGAGAGGAAGAAAAAGGAAGAGAAAGAGGGAGAGAGAATGGCAGTATTGCTTTATTGCCCAGGCTAGAATGCAGTCTAAAAATGGGAATTGAAAACCTCTTTTATGCCAGTAATTTTGCTTAACAATGGAGACAGGAAGGAATAAGGGAAGAAAATAACGAACAAGCAGCCAACCAATATTTCATTTAAACCTATGAAATGCTATGCAATTATTGAGGAGTGATTTACTTCCAATTATGTAGTCACTTTTGGAATAGGTGTGATATAGTGCTGATAAGAATGTATGTTTTGTGTATTTGAAGTGGAGAGTTCTATAAATGTTTATTAAGTTTACTTGTTCCAGGTCTGAGTTCAAGTCCTAGATATCCTTGTTAATTTTCTGTCTCGTTGATCTGTCTAATATTGACAATATGATGTTATAGTCTCCCACTATTATTGTGTGGGAGTCTAAGTCTCTTTATAAGTCATTAAGAACTTGTCTTATGTATCTGGGTACTCCTGTATTGGGTGCGTATATATTTAGGATCGTTAGCTCTTCTTGTTGCATTGATCCTTTTGCCATTATGTAATGTCTGTCTTTGCCTCTTTGATCTTTGTTGCTTTAAAGTATATTTTATGAGGCGAGAATTGCAACTCCTGCTTTTTATTTATTTATTTATTTTTGCTCTCCGTTTGGTTGGTAAATCTTCCTCTGTCCCTTTGTTTTGAGTCTTTGTGTATCATTGCATGTGAAATGGGTCTGGATGCAGCATACCGATGGGTTTTGGCTTCATTTAGAATTCTTTGAAAAATATTGCTGAATTCTATGTGGTAATATATATTTAAGGATATTTGCATCTATATTCATGAAGTATATTGATTGGTATTTTCTTTTCTGTACTACCTCTGATTTTTGGTATCAGAGTAATTTTAGCTTTATAAAATAAGTTTGGAAGTATTCTCTCCTCTCCCATTCCATTTTCTATAAGAGATTGCATAGAATTAATATTAAGTTTTAAGAAAAATGTTTGATAGCATTCTCCAGGGAAATCATCTGGACTTGCATTTCTTTTTGGGGAGTTTTAAAATTATAGTCTAATTTTCTTAAGAGTTATAGACCTATACAAATTATCTATTGTATATTGGGCAATTTGTTATAATTTGTGTTTTTTAAGAAATTGATCCAGTTCATCTAAATTGTCTTATTTATAAATTTATGTTCATAGAATTTCTCATAGTATATCCTTATCTTTTTTACATCTGTAGGATCTGTACTGATACCTTCTCATTTATTCCTGGTAGTGATATTTTTATCTTCTCTCTTTTATTAGTCTCACCAGAGGATTATCATGTTACTTTTCAAAGAATTCTTTAATTTACTTATTTTCTCTATTGTTTTACTGTTTTCGATATTGTTGATTTCTCTTTTTATTTTTATTATTTCCTTCCTTCTCTTTGCTTTAAGTTTACTTTGCTCTTACTTTTCCAGGTTTTGAAGTGGAAGCTTAGATTATTGATCCAAGACTTTCCCTCTTTTTTGATACATGCATTTAGTGCTATAAATATTCTTCTTAGCATTGCTTTAGTTGTGTTCAACAAGTTTTGACATGTTGTACTTTAACTTCCACCCATTCAATATATTTTTAATTTCCCTTGATACTTTCTCTGTGACTTATAGATTATTCAGAAGTATGGGATTGTTTCTAAGGGTTTTAAGATTTTCTTGTTATCTAAATGTTTGGAGATTTTCTTTTTTCTTTTTAGTTTTTAATTATTATTATCATTATTTTTGGAGAAGGGGTCTCACTCTGTCACTCAGGCTGGAGTGCAATGGCATGATCATGACTTACTGCAGCCTAAACTTCCTGGGTTAAGGTGATCCTTTTACCTCAGCTTCCCAAGTAGCTAGGACTACAGGCACACACCACCACACATGGCTGATTTTCATATATTTTTGTAGAGATGTGGTCTCACCAGGTTGCACTGACTGGTCTTGAACTCCTGGGCTCAAGTGATCCACCCACCTCGGCCTCCCAAAGTGCTAGATTTACATGTGTAAGGCATCACACCTGGCTGATTTTCTTTCTCAAAAATCTCTTTAAAATTTTTTCTATTTTTTTTTTTTTTTTTTTTGAGACGAAAGTCTCACTGTGTCTCCCAGGGTGGAGTGCAACAGCACAATCTCAGCTCACTGCAACTTCCACCTCCCAGGCTCAAGCTATCCTCCCACTTCAGCCTCCTGAGTAGCTGGGACTACAGGTGGGTGCCACCACACTTGGCTAAGTTTTTAAAAAGTTTGTGTAGAAGCGAGATCTCACTATTTTGTCTAGGGTGGTTTTGAACTCCTGGGCTCTAGCAATCACCCTTCCTTGACCTCCCAAAGTATTGGGATTATTTGTGAGCCACCATGCCTGGCCTGGAGATTTTCTTGTTATCTTTCTGTTACTGAGTTGTAGTTTTTTATTCCATTGTAGTTAGAGAACACACTGTGCATGATTTCACTTCTCTTAAATTTGTTTGGATTTTGTTTTGGGGCCCAAGATATGGTTCATCTTGATGTGTATTCCATGGGCACTTTATATATATATATATATATATGTTTGTATATATATTCTGCTGTTGGCTCTAAAGTAGTCTACAAGTATTGAATAGGTCCTGTTGGGTGATGGTGTTGTGGAGTTTTTCTATATTGTTTCTGCCCTTCTGTCTAGTTGTTTTATAAACTTGGGGGAAGGGCATTGAAGTCTCTCACTATATTCATAGATTTTTCTATTTCTTCTTCAGTTCTATCAGTTTTTGTTTTATATATTTTATGTCTCTGTTACATTATATATGAGATAATATTTCTGTTATTGGTTTACACCTCACTTTGTTATATCACATATCTATACACTGAAAACCACAAACCATTGCTTAGAGAAATAAAAGAAGCACTAAATAAATGGAGATCTATACCCATGTTTATATGTCAGAGGTCTTAATATTGTTAAGTATCACTTCTTCCTAAAAATAGACTCAACATAATTTTAATCAAAGTCTCAGAAGGATTTCTTGGTAGAATGTGCAAATATGACTCTAAAATTTATATGAAAATTGAAAAACCTAGAATTGCCAAAATACCTTTGAAAAAAGAAACAGTTTGAAGGACTGATTTCAAGACTTATTATAAAGCAATGGTTATCAAAGTAGGGTATATTTCTATAAAGACAGACAAATAGATCAATGGAATGGATTAGAGTCCAGAAATAAATGTAAATATATTTGAACAACTGATTTTTGATGTACATGCAAAAGCAACCTAATGGAGAAATGATAGTCTTTTCAATAAATAGTTCTAGAAGGTTTGGATTTCCATATTCAAAAAATGAACATCAATCCAAATCCCATATCATAAGCAAAAATTAACTCAGAATGGATCAGAGACTAAATTTAAATGTAGACTTAATATTATAAAACTTCTTGAAAAAAACAAAGAAAATATTGGTATCCTTCAGTTAGGTGAAGATTTCTCAGATACAGTAACAAAGCTTGACACATAAATAAAACAATGCCTAAAGATATTGTTAAGAAAATGAAAAGATAAGCCATCAGACTGAGAGGAAATATATGCAAATCAAATACCTGATAAAGAACATGTATTCAGAATGTATAAAGACTGTTAAAACATAAAGAAGAAGGGTTTAACTTTCATAGAAGAAAACATAACTGAATAAAAATGGGCAGAATGATTGACATGAACACTTTGCCAACAAAAACATATGGATGCCAAATAAGCACTTGAAAAAATGGTGAATATCATTAGCCATTAGGAAAATTCAAATTAAAACCACAATGAGATACCACTATACATATGAATGAGAATAGGTAAAATTAAAAAGAGCGACCATACCATAGGAAGTTTTGGTGAGAATATGAAGGACTAGAATTTTCATGCAACTGCTAGAGGAAATTTAAAATGGTACAACCACTTGGGAAGATAGTTTAGCTGTTTCTTTAAAAATTCATTATAAACCTCCTGTAGGATCCAATCCTTCCACTTCTAGATATTCATCTTAGAGAAACAAAAGTTGTATCCATACAAAAATTTGTATATGGATGCTCATAGCCTCTCTATTTTTTTAATAGCCAAAACTGGAAATAATCCAGTGCCCATCAAGAAAATAATGGATAAAGAATTAATATATATTCATTCTAAAGAATTCTATTTAGCAATAAAAATAAATTAACTATTTATACATGTTACAACATACATAAATATCAAAATAATTGTACTGAATAAAATAACCCACACAAAACAAGTGTACACACTATATAATTCCATGTACATAAGACTTTTGAAAGGCAAACTGATCTATAGTGAGAGAAAGCAGATCAGTGTTTGCCTCGGGATGGGTTATAGTGTGATGGAAAGATGGGAGAAAAGATTTGTGAAGGAGCAGATAAAGATGTTCATTATCTTGACTGTGGTGATTATTTTATGGGTGCTTACATATATCAAAGTATTGTATGCTTTCAATTATATAGTTTCTTGTTTTCAAATTTTACTCAATAAAAAATACTTGTGACACTTATTTGTGCTCTCCAGTCCTGTTCATACCCAATCCTCCACTTCCATCTTTGTGTGGATTGTTGCTGGGCTTGCTAGATCTTCTGACTTGTAAGTATGTTAGAATTCAGTTAATAATGGGCAGTTGTGGCCTCGTGGTCACTTGATAACCATAGCCAAATCCTTCATCTTCATTAGACCCCAGTATTATTGCAGAAACTATTTTTCAATTGATGTATGATTTTTCACTGACAATGCAAAGTCTCACACTGAAATCCAAATAGTGTACATTAGTGCTTCTCCTACTGAGGTTTGTCTTAATTCCACATGCCATCTTTTCTTCCCACAAATATCATCATTGTTACATTTTCTTAAGTATATGACCCAAACAGCAGGACCTCCTGAACTGCAACCTGGACATGCTTCATAACCCTTTTCCACTCTAGTCCCTACTCAAATTCAGCAGCTTTCCATGCCATCTAATGTATCAGTGGTAGTGGTAAATCCAGCGGTTGAATATATTGCCTTTGGAACCCAATGAAACCCACTGAAACCCACTGAGCATTATGCTTCCTTCTTCATGGGAAGTAATGTGAGATACAATGTTTAGTCTTACTTTCAAGAGTATGTCATAGAATGTCTCAGACCAATTGACCCCTAAATAGTTTATTATTTAATGTGGTGAGCCACTTAAGTTTCATAGAATTAATCTCCCACCTTCTAAGGCATATGTGTCTCAACAATGGCTACAACCTATTGGCTACTTCTTTATCATCTGGTCCAATTAGCATAGTGACATCAATATAGGCACCAGTGTCATATTGTCTGAGATGCCCAAACAGTTGAGATCACTTCAGTAGGTGAGACAGTTAATAGGACCTATAGGTCTGGGGCCTATAGGACCACAAATGTATATTCTTCTCTTCTAGGTGAATATGAACTGTTTCTGATCTCTTTATAGATCAGATGGAAAAGAAGCATTTATTTGTTCAGTGGCCACATACCATGTTCCTTAGGCCATGTTAATCTGTTCTAGTAAAAGTATTATATTTTGTTAGTATTGAGTTTACAGTAGTCCATTGATTTACAGTAGTCTACTGTTTCCCTTCAGAGTTCATCTAGATTTTAAATGAGCTATACTAGAAAAATAAATGGGAATATGAGAGGTCCCACTACTCCTGTATCTTTTTGTTTTTATAGCTTTACGTCCTTAGGATAAAATATTATATGACTTCCCATTCCTCTGGCTGAGATGAGAGCCTCTTTACATGCTACTAAGCAGGGCTTCTGGTTTTTATATTCAGTATTTAATTGCTGATTAAACACTCCCTGCTTTTTATAGCTTTTTCCAAAATATTAATTGTGCTAGCACCAGCCCCCAATTTCACTCTTCTTATAGTTATTATTATCCATTCCCCTTCCCCTCACACCTACAGATTTCTCAAACACTTGATAGATTGCCCCTTGTGTTGTAGCTAGATATCAAAGTGGTCTTCCAATAAAACACGTATCTCAGTATTCACAGCCTTGTGTAGTCCTTTTTCCTGAAATCTGGATTGGTCCTATGACTTGCTTTTGACCAATAAAATACAATGGGAGTGTTCCTACATACCTTTAGATGTAAGGCTATAAGAAGCTTTTTATCTTCTGCCTGGGTTTCTCAGAATACTTGCTCTTAGATCATTCTCTGATCCTGGACTTCACGTAACAAGAAGCCCAAACCACAAGCAGAGAGCACATTCCGTCAGAGACCACTTCACAGCCCCAACTGAGCTCCCAGCCAACAGAGCATATCAACTGCCAGCCAGGTGAGTGGGCCACCTTAATATCTAGCTCAATTGAGTTGTCAAATGTTTGCAGCTGCAGTCAGCACCAGAGAGTGGCAGTATAGGAGCTCCTAAATTATAACTCTCCAACTAAGCCCAGGTAACCACAAAACCCTGGTTTAAGGCATAAAATTTGGGGCAATTTGTTAAACAACAGTACTTAAAACAACTGGCATATTCTTCCTTATTCGCTACTGGTAAAAACTTTTAACTATTACAGACTTATTTTGTGCTAGAAGTTATTTGTATTCCAGCTACCGTCAGTGATGGCGTCATCTTTGCTAGCCAGTTGATATGTGATTCAGCTGTTGCATCTCATCTTAGCATCTATACTATCATACCACTCTTGGTAACAGCTGATAAAGTTTGGGTTTTCCAGAAAGCAGGTTTTAAAGACCGATATTAGAGTACATAGAATTTATTAGGAGTTCTCTTAGGGCAAGAAAGAGAGAAAGGGAAAAGGAGGAAAGGGAAGATACTAGGCAGAAATGTTGGGTGATGATGTAGTCTTAACAAAGACCACAAATAAATTCATAGGAAACTCTGAAGCTAGGAAAGTTTTTCAGAGCTGTCCCTTGTTGTGCAGAGTGGGTTAATCTTTATGTTCCTCCGGAAAGGAGTCAATGAAAATAGGTTACCCCTGGGAATAGGGCAAATGCAAATTGCCAAAGGTAATGGCCAGGGAGCCCTGACAGCCAAAGGCATTCAGTCAGCAGTGCTCTAGTGGCTGGGGAATAAGTTCCAAAGGGAAGATCCAGGTGGTTTCTTATAGCATCCCCAACACCAGCCTTCCCTCTTTTTTACCTATTAACTTGCAACCAATATTGATGTTACCTCAGGTGTATATTCCAGCAGCACAGATTTCCTCACTCCCACATAATGTACATGGATATCTCCTCTACATATTCCAAAAGCATCATCTTCTTGTGTTACTATGGTGCTTATAAAATTATATTATAGTTGATTATTTTCTTGTCTTAGACTAGACTAGACTGTGAGCTCTAGGAGAGAAGAGAATTTGTATTTTTTCATATAAACAATGATAATTACAATGCTGGAAATATAGTAATCCTTAAAGGAAAATAGTCAAGCATTCCAAGTGCATAATGGTATGGCTATTTAACCACTGTCAAATCACAGATAACCATTCTCTCTCTGCCTCCCTCCCAGGCCGTTATTACTTTGATCAAGTAGGTGCTAATTTAAAGGGTAGTGGATTTGCAGTTTCAGAGTGCTTACTTGAGTGTAATCCCAGGGGTATGCTCACAGCTTTTCACTGTCTTTGAGCTTCCTATAGCAAATAATAAATATTTCCTGAATCAGGGACTTCTAAAAAGTGGAATGTAGAGTATAAAACACAATCTCAAAAGAATCCAGCCTGTAAGAATAATGTGTGATAAATGTAGTAAGCAGGATAAGGTAATCCTGTGATGAATGAAGATGATCACGTTGTTATTATTACGTTTACTTTTATAATGTAAAGACCATATGAACTTTTGTAATTGAATATATGCTTATAAGTAACAAACATCACAAGCGACAACCTGCAATAATCCACCAAAGTCAAAATTGCATGTGCACTGTTTGCTGAAACCAGTCCTAAAGTTATTCTTTTAAACCATGTCACTTAAACAGCAAACCACACCGTTTTAATAACTGACTGCATGGAACAATATAAGATGCTGCAAATGGCAAGATCAAGAACTTTCTTGGTCCATACTTGCAAAAGCTTAAGGTATAAAGCTTCATATCCGAGCTTCATTTAAGGACAAACCTCAAACATTGAACATTATTTTGTCTCCCCTAATTTCACTCCTTACCTGTTTTTCAATGTATCAGGCCTGTAAACTGGATGATAGGTTTTGACAGCATTCAATCAGTAAAACTCCCCTGCCCTACCCAGATTCAGAACCTGTTAAGAGATTGGCAAAAATGGACATAGATGGCATGTAAATGACACCTATATGACTGGCATAGCTATACTGGAGGTTATGGGTAAAGCTGGCCAGGTAAGTAGCTGTGATATTTATACCTGCTCCTCAATTTAGATCTTGGTTGTCTTCCACTTCTCTGTGGTAAAGAGGGCAGAAAAGCCCACATCTCTCAGTCCTGAGTCCTCTTCAAAGATTAGCCTCATTCAACTGAGAAACAATGGCACTTACTAAACAGATAACTCATTTCAAATCCACAGGAAATAGTTAAGGGATTGGGCAAGATACTGGAAGTACTTCGGGATATGCTTACTTTTGAGAGTTCAAAGAATGAGGAATACCTGTTCTTTCTTTGAGGAGAGAAAGGAGGAAATCACAAATTTCATAATTTTTTATACACCAGTTAGTAAAATTATAAAATAAAATGCTTAAATGTATAGGCTTCAGTGGGCTGGAAAATCACTGACTTAGGCAGCAAATATCTAGTAAAATGAAAGCAAGGGGGACTTTGACACTCTTGAAGCTAAATATTGATATAAGTTATTTATTACCATTCTAGGAATCAGAAAAAGCAGGATTTAAAAAAATCATACCCCAAACCAAAAATGGCATAAGTTTTTTTAGTTATACACTTGAAATACATTAATTGTAAAAGCTTTAAAGACATGTTAAAATTTTAGCCTAACTTTATTAAAAAAGAATCAAGTAACATTTTATTCAAGCAGAGTAATAAACATACCAATAAACATTCTTTTATTTTTTCTTTTGAGATGGAGTCTGGACGTGTCACCCAGGCTGGAGTGCAGTGGTGTGATCTTGGCTCACTGCAACCTCCACCTCACAGGTTCACATAATTCTCCTGCCTCTGACTACGAAGTTCCTGGGATTACAGGAGTGCACTACCATGCCTGGTTAATTTTTTGTATTTTTAGTGATGAGGTTTCACCATGTTGGTCAGATTTTTCTTCAACTCCTGGCCTCAAATGATTTGCCTGCCTCAGTCTCCAAAAGTGCTGGGATTACAGATGGAAGCCACCATGCCTGGCCCCAATAAACATTCTTAAAATGTCTAAGAAACACAAGAGTTTAATTTGATGTAACACAATCCTGTACTACTATTTATACCCCCCACCCTGAGGAGGGGAACGTAATGAAGCCACTCAAATGTGTTTAAGTTAATTATGTTAATCTTTTAAAATATAGATAAAAATAAACAACCAGTTCTGTGTATTGTATTAAGGCCTGTGACATTAGAAAAATTTTCTAATAAATATATAGTATAGGAACAGTTTTGTAACTCAAAAATATGTATTTTTATTGGAATATGTTTTTCTTACTCATTTATTGATATACAAAGAAGTTTAAGTATCAGAATACAGCTTTCTTTCTTTCTTTCTTCTTTCTTTCTCTTTCTTTCTTTTTCTCTTTTTTTTTTTTTTTTTTTTTTTTTTTGAGACAGAGTCTCACTCTGTTGCCCAGGCTGGAGTGCAATGGCACAATCTTGTCTCACTGCAACCTCTGCTTCCTGGGTTCAAGCAATTCTCCTGCCTCCGCCTCCCAAGTAGCTGGAACTACAGGCACCCACCATCATGCCTGCTAATTTTTTTGTATTTTTAGTAGAGACGGGGTTTCACCATGTTGGTCAGGCTGGTCTTGAACTCCTGACCTCAGGTGATCCACCCACCTCGGCCTCCTGAAGTGCTGGGGTTACCTGTGTGAGCCACCACGCCTGGAAAATATATCCAACTGTTTAAATTTAAGCTGGAATTGCAGTACCATTTTCAATTTCCTTTCTGGGCAGCGTGCTCTGTCATAGACTATTGAATGAGAAGATAATTTCTTATACTTCTGAAGCTTATATTTCAGTAGGGGTAAGACAGATAATAAATATATCAAGAATATAAATAAATAGATATTCAAGTAGTGATTATTGCTTTGTGATGATGACTGGAAGTGACAAAGGGATTTATGAAATTAATTGGACAGAAAAGACCTCACAAAAAGATAATATTTAAAAAGAGACCTAAGTGGCAAGAAGAAGCCAGGCATGTAATGAACTGAGGCAAAAGTATTTCAGGAAAATAACACAGGCACTAAAAGTCCTGGAGGTGGGAACATGTTGATGTCTTTGAAGGAAAGGAAATATATATATATATATATATATATATATATAAGCATGATATTGAAAAGATTGAGGAAGAGTGAAGAGGAGATTGGTAACACATGGGTTTGGATAGTTGGTGGAGATAAATTATATAGGCCTCTCAGACATAGTTGCACAGTTCTGGTTGCATTCTAATGCATTTGGAAACCATTACATGGTTTGCATAGAGAGATGAAATGATATTGATCATGTTTTAAAGATTATGTGTAGAAAATTGGATGAAGGAGGACAGAATGGAGGAAGAGATATGAGTTTCAAGGCTTATAGATCTAGGAAAGAGATAATGGCTGATGGCTGATGGCATGGAGAGAAGTGGAGAGATTATGAGAGGTTTAAGCAGTAGAATCAAAAGAATTTTTGGGTGGAATGGCCTTAGAGAATGAAAGAACGAGAGAAATCAGTAAGCTTTTGGTTTGAACAACTGAGTAGTGGCAATACCGTTTACAGTGACTGGGAGAGGAGCAGGTTTTGGATATGAGAATTGAGAAGTCTGTTTTCATATGTCCAATAAATATTGGATATCCAGGCAGAGATAGTTTAATAGATGATTGGATATATGAATTTGGAGTCTAGGAAAGAGATCTGGGTTAGAGAAATATATATTTTAGTAGTAGATGAGTATCCTTAAAAGCCATAAGGGAACGATGAATGAAATTACTAGAGAGAAGTTGGCCCTGGAGCAAAGGGAGTCATAGGGCCTGGAGCACGTTTAAAGATTCAGCAGAGAAGGACCCAGAGAAAGAGATTGATGTCATATGCTCAATGTTTGGTATGATTCTCCCTTTCGGTCTTGATGCTGGAATGTTATTATTCAGTTCTTGTTTTGGGGACAGAATTACAAGAGTACAATTGAGGTTGAGATTAGTCACATCATTTTTTCTTTTCCAAAGATGTCGTAGAATTAACTAGAAAGAAATGAGTGGCTCATTAAGTAGCCCTTGTAAGGCAAAAGAGGCAGGTTAATCCTTCAACAGACTCCAAGATGGCCACATGAAGATTGTGCTTGCCTCTGCCCACATTTTCCCCCTACCTAAGCTTCCTTAACAAACTGACAATGTCTACATCCTAGTGTCCCAATTCAATCAGCTATTCCTTAAAGGACTGTGGCCAAAGTCTTTTATATTTTAGCCATGGGTCCTGATATTCCAGATCTACCTATTATACCCTGGGTCCAGTTTACTTCCACACATTTCCTAATCTTCAAACTCCTTGTTTCTTAAACAGATCATTTCCCTCTAGAACTTAATAGTT
The DNA here is from genome assembly GCF_030222135.1 of Aotus nancymaae. Lineage (NCBI taxonomy): Eukaryota > Metazoa > Chordata > Mammalia > Primates > Aotidae > Aotus > Aotus nancymaae. The sequence goes on from NW_026988455.1 coordinate 32,535,387, forward strand.
CTTGCCAGAATCCTCGACTCTTCTGGGGGCTGCACTGAGCATTATCCTTGTTATACTATTGGTATCAATGCCCTTGCACAATTCTTGTTAGAGCAAGTTGTTTCAAAGGCACTGCACGAGCTCCTCAAGAATTGCATTAGAGTAGAAAGATGAAATGAGAGCAATAGCTGTCATCTCACTTCTATTTACACACCCGCCTCGCTAAACAGCAAATAACACAAAGCCCAGATTCCATGGTTCCTGCTGAGAACGGTTTGGTCATTCTTTCACGGGGAAGTCCTTAGGAAGTTGGAAATAACAATCAGCGTAGAGTACAAGAGAGAGCTGAGACTCTGTTCTTGAATTTTTTTTGTAAGTGTTATGGAAATTAAGATTTTTCTACTCTCCATAATTTGCTTTCTGGCATATAGAATGTGTTAAACACCAGATATAAGCACGTGCTTTTGAATTTGGGCTTCATATAAATGAGAGGTTAGAGGTTCCATAACTTTCTGGTTTCCTGACACCTTAATGTCTTGGAAATTTTTTTCTCTCATGACTCATAAGAAATACCTGACCATTCTATTATTATTTGTTTTTAATAGTGAGGTCCAAACAACTTAATAGTAGTAGTTTGTGTGGTGTTAGACAGCTGTTGCTGAGTTTTTCTTTAAAATTGAAAATATCCTTCAGTGCCTCTGTGAGTTGGCTGCCACAGGCATCTCGGTGCTCATCTGGGAACAATGCAGTCATGTGACTAGCTAAAACAATGTCAAACATGGCACTCCTAAAGCATCTTCCATGGAAGAATATGTCTTCATCTATAAGTCTCCTGCATTCTTTAATAGACATCTGGGCTTTGAATATTTGGGAAATTGTACATGATGACCTTTGGAATTCCCAATTTCCAGCAAATGTTAAACAAATGGCAAGAAAGTTAATCTTTTCCACAAGGAGTGAAGGAAATAGTTCAACCATTCACTATTTATTATTAGTAGCAATCGTGTGCAAAATAAGGCACGTTTATGTAAACGTGAATGCTCTTCCAACTCAATGTCAATCTGAAAGTTTATAAAATATAATAAAAAGCTGTGCCCTGGCTGGTAGTGAATGACATGTGTTTAGCATTTATTCCCTTTCTCTTATCCATTCTAAATGTGAAAGCCTGCCTGCATTTAATCAGGTTCTCCCATCATTAACAGCCTATAAAAAGGCACAAGATGATAGAAAAAATATTTCTGAGTATTTAAAGCAAAAAAGTGATGAATGATGCATTTCCCCCAGAATTCAGGTGTTCTTCCTACACAGTCCGCCTGTGAACATTTTACTGTTGGGTATAACAGCCAAGTTTCAGCAAGCAGAACAAGATGTTCCTTTGCTTTCTACCGGGGGATGTAAAATGTTTGCTTTTTCTTGACTGCATTCAAGATTACTATCAAGTCTATGAAGTGAATGTGGATATAAGGGTCAGGATCCGTGACTGGTACAAGAGGCACAATTATGCTTCATTGCCCACATATTTTAAAATTCTCTCTTGTTCCTTATGTATGGCCATTTTGTGCATTCCCAGATCTGGTTGGAATACAGTCTGTAACTGGCAGTGCTGAATTGTCCTGCCGTGGAGATTAAAAGCATATATCTGAGTGAGTTAATTGACTGCTTAGCACTTTGAAAAGCACAAGCTGGGTGTTTCCTGCCCTGGAGTCCAACCTCAGAATGACCACCCACAGTCTGTTCCACACATGAGGTTGGGGCAAATCCATTTATTTATTTATTTTCTTATTTGAGAATTGTCAAAATATGTGTGCCAGATGATCTTCCTGCCAGAAAAACATTTCAATCAGAAATGATGGGTCAAGCATTTGCTGAGAAACTGGAGATAGAGGAGGAAGCAAGAGTTTGGCTCAGTTTATATGTTTCAACCCAACGTTGCACAAGACAAAATGCATCCATGTATATTATGAAGTTTGCTTTTCTATATTTCATTTTGACTTTATATAAGACTACAGTGGAATAAAGCCAGATCTATTATTTCTTTTATGTCTAGGATGTAGGCATGCACCCCATGCTGCTGGAGAATACCACTCAGCATGTGTTGGACATTCAGTAAAAGTTTACTGACTCAAACCATGAAAGCATTTCCACTCACTTCCTCTTTGGAGCAGGTCTTGCCAGACAGACAAGTGACTAATGATGGAGGCTGGGCCATGGCTGGGAATTATTTCTAAGTAATTGGGAGCATAAGAAACAAAGATCAAAACCAAAGACCACGGAGGAAAATTCAGGGTGAACACAGCATCTAACTGACAGAACCTAGATTCCATAATCTGACTGGCAACATATCAAGAAAGCAACTCAAGAAAAAACAAGGCAGAATGGTATATTCTTACCTGGTTTTTACATGTTTCCCTTTTTGTTTTGTTGAGGTAGAATTAGTAGAAGAAATGTAATCTCTAGATGACAACTATCATTTGGCCATGTTTTCCAATTCCCATCACTGTCTATTTACTACTTTTGAAATTTCTATTTTTTTTAATTTTTATTTTAGGTTCAGGAGTACATGTGCAGGTTGGTTATATAAGTAAATTCATATCTTATGGGTTTGTTGTACAGATTATTTAATCACCCACGTAGTAAGCCTAGTACCCAATAGTTATTTTTTCTGGTCCTCTCCCTCCTCCCACCCTCCACCCTCAAGTAGACCCGAGTGTCTATTGTTCCACTCTTTCTTTGGGTCCATGTGTTCTTATCATTTAGTTCCCACTTATAAGTGGGAACATGCAGTATTTGCTGTTCTGTTTCTGTGTTAGATTGCTAAAGATAATGGCCTACAGCTCCATCTGTGTTCCTGCAAAGGATATAATCTAGTTCTTTTAAAGGCTGCATTGTATTCTGTAGTGTATATGTACCATATTTACTTTGTCCAATCTGCCATTTATGGGCATTAATTTGATTCTACATCTTTGCTATTGTGAATAGTGCTGCAATGAACATATGCACGTGTCTTTATGGTAGAATGATTTATATTTTGGGTGGGTATAAACTCAGTAATAGGATTACTGGGTCAAATGGTAGTTCTGTTTTTGGCAGTTTGAGGAATTGCCACAATGCTTTCCACAATGGCTGAAGTAATTTACACTCCCACCAACAATGTATAAGTGTTCCTTTTTCTCCACAACCTCTCCAGCATCTGTTTATTTGACTTTTTAACAATAGATGTCCTGACTAGTGTGAGATAATACCTTACTGTGGTTTAGATTTACATTTCTTTAATGATCAGTGATATTGAACTGTTTTTTCCCTATGTTTGTTGGCATCATGTGTGACTCACTTCACTCAGATCCAGTTTTTAAACTAACAACATGATTTATTGAAATGTAAGAATTTGAAATGAGAATTATAGAGTGTACTAGACCCAAAGGCATAACAATAATTACTTATTGAGGGAATACTGTATACAGTGTACTAGGCAAATTATTTTACATGTATTATTTAATATTTTGGCAACATGACAAAATATTATTACTATTATTATCCTTTTTTCAAAATGAAGGAACTGACTTAGAGATTTTTAGTGACATGGCCATGGATATGAAATTAGTAAGAGGCAGGAACTAAAATTCTAACCTAGGCTGTCATCCAGAACTAACACTCATATTACCTCCCTTTGCAATCTCCCTGGGAGAACCATAATCCAAATGCACACATGCAGCATAACAACATGAAAAGTGCTGAAGAATAGTTTCGGTGCAACATAGGAGTGAGGAGAAATGAGCATGGTGCAGAGATAAAAACTAAGCAATGAGATTTCTTGAAGATTTTGGAAGTTATGGCAAATACATGAGAAGAATAAATGTAAGATAAATGGCTTGTCAAAGAGGGATTAAATAAAAATAGCAACACTGAATAGTAATTTAAAAATGTTAACTTCCATTTTTTAATAAGGAAAACACCTGGTTCAAAATTTAACAGACACAAAAGTATATAAATATGTAATTCTCCCTCTAAACCCCTCCATTTCTCTGTGCAAGGGCAGCTTCTGTCACTTTTTACGAGGATATCCTTGTATTATGTATTCAAAATTTATTTTCTCTGGATTTGGATAATCAGAGAGGCCTTTTGGACACTGATTTTTGGAATAGTGAAGTAGTGGTTATTTGCAAATACTTTCTCAGATATGCCTTAGTTTCTGTAAGTTCTCACAAGTCTGAATTTTAATAATCCACTTTTGACTAAATGCTTTTTGTACATTATTTCTACTTGACTGTAGTTATCCTGATGGACAATAGATCTTTGATGTATTCCTCCTGTCTATTTTTCACCCTTTGACCAATAACTCTCTGTTTCTTTCCCCTTCCTACCCAAGCCTCTGGTGAGAATTGTATGTACAATGGAATACCATTCAACCTCAAAAAGAATGGAAATTCAGTCATTTGCAACAAAGTGGGTGGACATAGAGGATATTATGCTAAGTGAAATAAGTCAGATACAGAAATACAAATGCTCCATCATCGTATTTATATGTATATTCTATTCAAAATTTTCTAAAAAACAAATGAGTGAAACAAGATTAAAACATGGATTCCTTACCCACCATTGAGAAGAAATTGCTTTCAAATACTTTAGAAGAACTAAACTTTATAAATCATTCTTAGCTCTTCATCAAAATAGCCTCTCAAATGATCTCAAAATCTCAACTGCCTACTTTCCAATGCTCTCTTTGCCTACGCAGATATGCAAATACATGTGTGTATGCAAGTGTGCAATACTTTGAAGTAATTATGTATATATATGAACTTTTATATAGGATTGTAAGATATATAATTCTACATATAAAATTTGAACTTTTCACAAGTTCAGATTCTTCCTGTCTTTGGTCTATCTGCCTTGCTGAGATCTGTGTGGGGTTTATCTTTATGTTGTGATAGAGGAGAGACAGCTGTGTCCCTGAGAGCAGCAAAGAGCCGCAGCATAGTGGGAAGAGTTGAGTGTGAAAACAGAGGCAACCTCTCTTTATTCTTTATGTTGACCAGGACCTCACAAATGTACACTGCACAAACACACCTGCAGCACAATCACCTTTACAGAAGTATCATGTACATTTCTGCATATCATTTGGGATGCATCACAACCCTTCCCAGAAATCTTTCTAGACTGGGCACAAAGAAAAGTGGTAAAATTGTGTAATTGCTCTTGATCCTGCTGAGTCATTCTAGGGCATGACCAGCAAGACTACAGAAACTTACGTGTCAAAGCTTTGGGGCTTTGTGTGTGCCAATGATAGTTCTGGAAAGAATGTCAGGTTCTACTCACTCCACATCAGAGGGTTCTCTCATCCTCTATAGAAAAAAAAGAGAGTGGTAATGGTTTTATCTTGAGAGCTTGAAAGTTTGACTCTGAAAAAGGATGACTTCTCTTCATAGAGAGAGAAAATGGGACCAGCAAGAGTTTTGGAACTAAACAAATCAATTTTATTGTTGTTGTTTGCTATTGCTAAATATATTACTGTGGATAGTTTCCCTGGTCTAACTCTAAATCTTCTCATCTATGAAATAGGGATAATCATCATACAATAATGCCAACTTTTCAGCTTTATAAGCATTATATGAAATAACGTATTCATGGTATCTAGCATATTGATTTGCATTACTCAATGTCAGTTTCCCTGCACCTACACTGGAAGTGGGAAAAGGATGCTTGCAGGGAAACCCAAGGACCTTCCCTCGTCTCTTTCTCAACGCAAGAAAAGCCTCAGATTCTGGAGATATTCCTATGGGAAGTGGAGCTTGCAGAGGTTTGAGGTGGTTTGGGATTTATTTTCTTAAATTCCCACTCCTGTTCCTTCTCCTCTCCTTTTCCTCTGAGAGAGAATTGGAGGGATTCACTTCCTGGGCACAGGCGTACAAAGTGCTCAGTCTCATGGGAACAAGAAGCATAGTCTGTTCAGCTAAATACCCCAAACTTTCTGTCTTAGTTCGTTTGTGCTGCTATTATAAAATAACCTAGACTGGGTCATTTATAAACAACAGAAATTCATTTCTCAGAGTTCCACAGGCTGGGAAGATCAAAATCAAGGCATCTGCAAGTTTGGAGTCTGATGAAAGCTTATTCCCTATAGATGGAGCAATCTTGGTGTCTTCACATGGCAGGAGGATCAGAAGGGCAAAGGGAGAGCTGAACACTGTGTGAAGCCTCCTTTTTAAGGGCATTTATTTCATTCATGAGGGAGGAGCCCTGGTGATGTAATCACCTCATAAAGGCCCCACTTCTTATTACTATCTCATTCTTGCATTCAAGATTGTTTCAACATGAATTTTGGAGCATACACATTCAAACCATAGTACTTTACAAACTGTTTTCTTACCAAAATGCTTACTTGTTTTGCAGCCTTCTTATTTCAACATAGAAAGTAGATAGAGATATGGCATATATATGAAGAAATGGCCCTACCCAGAACCCTGTAGGGGTCTATCCTTAGTGTCCAATATCTTCTATGATGTAAGAGAATAAACAGGGTCAGCTGTTGGTCAGAACGAACTCATAAACATGTCCCAACATCTACCAGTAGCATTTTTTATGGTACTGCTACAAAATTCCAGTATGACTGACTTTTCTTATCTGTAATTATTTTGTGCATTTTGTGTGCAATTATTAATTCAAAATTGGTATCTTGGTCATATCACTGTTTGACAGAACATGCACACCTCCCCTCAAACACATATAAAAGATGAGAAACTGCACCCTTGTGAAATTTAGAATCTCTTTGAGACTCTCAGATTTAATGTGTATAATCACTTGGTGATTGAGTTTTTATGTTTTTGACATTTTTCTCAATGAATTCTTCTCTGATGCTAAACCTGGAATAGTTGCTTGTTTTTCAATGTACTGGGTTAAATGTTAAGGGGAGAGCATCATCCAGGAAATTCCCTTTAGTATTGTAGCAGATGCTGAGCAATAGTAGGGAGTCAATTGTGGAAGGGTTGCTAGACATGGTCAGGACCCTGTGGTAATCTGAGCACTGAGACCTGTTCAAAGCGTTCAATATGTGAAATTCAGGCTGACTCAATCATTCTCTATGGCCACCCAGGCAGCTTCCTTGAGTATATTTTTAAAAAATGATCCAGACAGCAGCTGCAGAAAATTTGGGGACCCTTTTCCCTTTGAGTGAGCATTTCCAGAAAGAAAAATAAATAAAATGTCAGAGTTGGTTCATCTGGTTTGCAAGGCAAGCTCTCCCTCTTCTGTGAAGGAGGTTGAGTTGAGGAACGTTGTGGTTTCCGGGATTCAAAGCCAGAGACACAGCACAACGCACACCTTATTTGAGAGCAATTCACATCATACATTTTCATAAGGCATGGACCAGAAAGCAAGCTTTGTTTTCAAACTGTGTTTCCTTGGCACTGGTTGCAGCAATTTGGTGTGTGGTTCATTGTCAAAATTCTGTGGGTGGCAAAAGCAATCAACTAAGGGTGCATGAAATATTTAAATTGGGGTGGTTTGCTGAGGCCATTTACTCGACTCTTAACACCTGTACTCCAGTGACAACAATTAAGTCTCTTGTGGGGTGATACTCTCTGTATCATAGGATGTCAGAGTTGGCAGAAACCATACTGAGCAAACATTTTGTGTACTGGGCCACACAGTAAATATTTAAAGCTTTACAGGCCACACAGTCTCTGTCACAACTACTGAAATCTCTTCAGTTCTGCCATTATGGAACAAAACCAGTCACAGACAACACATAAACAGGTGGGTGTGGCTGTGTGCTAATAAAATTGTATTTATAAAATAGTCAGTGGCTGGATGTGGCTCAATGGTTTCAGTTTGCTGACTCCTACTTTAGACACTATTCCTTTTGCAGATGAGGAAAGCAAAACCCAAAGCGACTGAAGGAGCCTGCCACTGCCAAGGGCCAGTTAGCGGCAGGACACAAAATATCAAAATTCCATAATAAATTATGTTACTTTTTGCTCATGGTTTTATGTTTTGAACATAAAAACAGTCCCCCTGTTGTCAGAAGCCTGAAGAAAAAAGAGACAACTTTCCCCTCTAGGTTTTGTCCATTACCTTAGCTAAAGCAAATGTCTCCATTTGAGAATGCTACTATTCTTTGAACATTTAATATAGAAGAAAACTTTAATGGAATAGATAATGGAATAGACAGATATAAATATATTTAGGAAAAATATGCATTTTAAATATTGAATTGGTTACTTAAAGCCATAAGGTAAAATCATTGCTAACAGAGGAGGAAAAAAATGATTTGGTTATTAATAGTCTGCTTCTTTGCTCAGAATATAGGCATCCTTGTTTTCCAGAATGCCCGTTCCTATCCTCTATTTATTTTAGTTTTACCTGCCCTTCACATTTTCTGTGAGGCCTTAGTGTTTTGTGAAAACCCAGTTACCAGTGACCTCATCTGCAATAGCACTTATTTCATGTGTTTCTTTTGTAGTATTCTATCCCTTTGGTGATGTCATAACCTACATTATTTTAGTTACATTATTATTTATTTTTTATAATATTTAATAAAGGAGAATTAGGCAGTAAGAAGAGAAAAGGATAATAGATAATTTTTAATGCTGGTGAGGGAGAGAAAGAAAAAGAGAGAGAGAGTTTGATGGAGACATCACTGATAATTCTTCTCTCCATTAAGAAAAAGAAGGATGAGAACTAGGTGAGGATCACAGGTTACCCTGTTGTGCTCTGTTTGGATGAGGTCTAGTTCAAGATCCTTCCAGGCAGGGATAACACTTTATAAAGACCTTAAATTTGGTGGGATGAAGGATGCTTGCACATCGCCCAGGTTAGTATGCTAGAAAGCTGACCCAGAGGCTGTTCCCTCACAGCGGATTCTATGGATCATTAACTCTGATACATATGAACATGTGTTACATAAATGAACTTTTTTTTACTCAAGTAAATTCGGGAAATGATGGATTAAACAAAGACCTACAGTCTTCTTATGTGAGGGCTTCTCAAAGCCTTTAACGTGCCAGTTATTTAGGAATTACCAGGACAGGGATAGGGCGTGCAGTGGTTTCCTAACATTACAATTCTTTGAATCATTTTGTCATGAAACACAGAATGAGACAAGCAACCCCCAGAACACCTCTGGGATGTCCTTCTTTAAGGTTAGCTTGGGACCTCCTCAAGAGCAAGACAGTAGGACACTTACTGAATGAGTCAGCAGGCCAACATGCAGTGTGCCAGAATGCATAGACCTGATTTACTTTCATATCAGTTTTTTCAAATATTCTTCCGTTCCTTCCAAATAGCTCGCCCTCTGTGTCATGTCTCCTTACTCATTGTTCCCTCCTCCTGACGCAAACAAATGCACAATTAGAGGGTCCCTGATGACCCTGGGGCCCCACAGAGGTCTTCTGCTTCCCTTTGGCCTTTTTAATTGTGAAACAGAGCCAGAGGTTGTCTGAGGTATTTAACTTTTGAGCAAAGATGCTACTGCTGTGGCCTCCCCACCTTGTTCCTGCCTCAGGGCCTTTGCCCAGATCTTCTCTCCTGCCCCTTTCCCTTTTGCACCTGGCACTCCTGGTTTCACTTATCCTGCTTTATTTTTTTCTCACCACTGATGAGCATTTAAAACACACCATTTACTAGCTTATGCTAATCAGCCTATTTAATGAATGTTATATTTTGACAATGATGTGTTTAATTTCTCAATTCTCTAATTGTTTTTTATATATTAGCCTGGTTTTGTTTTATGAATATAAATTCTTTTGAAATTCCTTATTTGTTTCCTTCCACTTCCCTTACAAATTACAGTTGCTCTTTCTGCCTCTTTTATATGAAACTTTCTCTGGGGGGAAACTACACGTTTAATTTTAGTCTAACTTTCTTCTCACCCATCTCTCCAGAAAACTAAGCAAGCTCAGGGTAGATTTATTTAAAAGCTCTGATATTGACACTAATGATACATTCATCCAACATCCCTGTTGTGGTTCCTACCAGATGAGTTCTGGAGTTCCTGAGGGTTACACTAATTTGAAACCTATCTGGCTCAACATTGCACTGATTATGTTGAACCCACTTAAATGTACTTTTCAATCCAAAGAATTTGCATGTGCTTCAGGAGAACCCTGTGATGAGGGTACCAGTGGACTACCTGTGAGTAGAAACCAGATCCATTTTTGCTTTCCCAAGAACCTCAAAATTCCACAAAACCACATCATTTCCTATAGTTGTATCTTAGGAGCCTTGAGGTAGGTGGTTGTGTCAAGGCATACTTTATTTCCTACTGTCCCACCTGCTCACTCCATCTAGATAGACATCTTGACTTCTTTGCCATTCCTCTAACATACCCAGCACAATCTAGTCTCCGTGCCTTTGTGTTAGCTGATTTATATGCCCAGACCTCTCCCCTCTCCCCTGCCTCCACTTGGGTCATGTCTTAGTCCATTTTGGCTACTATAACAAAATACTATGGAGTGGGTGTCTTAAAAACCACAGAAATCTCTCACAGTTTTGAAGGATGAGAAGTCCAAGATGAAGGCTCTGGCAGATTTGGTGTCTAGTGAAGACCTGCTTCCTCATAGATGGCCATCTTTTCACTGCAACCTCATATCAGAAGGGGCAAGAGCTCTCACTGGGGCCTCTTTTATAAAGGCACTAATCCCATTCGGGAGGTTTTCTCCCCTCCTGATTTAATTACATCCAAAGGCTCTACCTCTTAGCATCATCACACTGGGGTTTAGGATCTGACATATGAATATGAGGGGCACAAGCATTCACAGTAAATAAGTTGCTCACTCATCTCCCCATGTGAAGCCTTTCAGCCAATCACCCCATTGAAAATGGAAATAGCCCATCCCACCCTGGGACTCTGATATGGTTTGGCTCTGTGTCCCCACCCAAATCTCACCTCAAGTTGTGATCAGGTGTTGAAGGAAGGGGCTGCTGGGAGGTCACTGAGCCATGGGCGCTGACTTCCCCTTTGCTGTTCTTGTGATAGAGTTCTCAGGAGATCTGGTTGTTTAAAAGTGTGTAGCACTTCCCCTTCCACTCTTTCTCTCTTCTGCTCTTGCCATATGAAGACCATGCCTGCTTCCTCTTCACCTTCTGCCATGACTGTAAGTTTCCTGGGGCCTCCCCAACCACGCATCCTGTACAGCCTGCAGAACTGTGAGTTAATTAAATCTCTGTTATTCGTAAGTTACTCAGTCTCCTTACTTTGACCACAAGATCCATATTGCTTTATTGAGCTCCAAGATATGGCTCCAATTACCGTTGAAAGCAGTGGTGCCTTCAAATGGAACATAATCCATAGTTGTGATGGTTGCTTCATTTATTCCTTAAAGGTTGTATACAAAGTGATTATAGAGAGAAGTTTATGAGATTATAGTGAGCTGTTTCATTTCTCTGAGTTCATATGGATATATTTAAACTAATTCTAACTCAATTATATCACTTTATATTTTACTCCAATGTAAAAGGATCCCATTTCACAAACATTTTTTAAAAATTAAGCTAAGCGTATTTTTATATGCAGCACCCTTCTAGTAGTAATACTATGTATTTTTATATCAAACCATGGGAATTATACTTACTGAATTATCAAACTTTTAAGACATTTTTCCTTTGATAAATTCAGATTTGTTTCAAGAATATAAAAGATCAGTACTCATGGTATGTTCATTTCTATAATGTTGTATTTTGTATTTAGGCAAGAACTCAAATGTACCTACAGCACATATGGGTATGAGTTAATGATTTTATGTCTTTTCCTGATCCTTGCTTGGAATGTCTGGGAGTGGTTTCTATCAGCAATTTTCAAATTTTGGCAGGTACCAGAATCACCTGGAGGGTTCTTAAAACTGACTGTTGGGCTCTGCCTGCAGAGTTTCTGATTCAGTGGCATTTCTAACAAATCCTCTGGTGAAGTTGATGCCACTGGTCTGAGAACACCACCTTGAGAACCACTGGTGTGCATGGTTCTCTGTGTCTTATGAACTCAGCACTACCTATGTCAGAAGACCTCGGAGTACACCGGGAAACTTGAAGCCATCGAATATCACAAAAGCAACCCTTATTCTTAGTGGAAAATAAAAGTGAACAGTAGAACCTAGACAATTGTTTTTTAAATAAATTCCTCTCATTGCTTTGTATTTCTGCAGGCTGAAATAGAGACCTCACTATCTCAAGCTGAGCTTTGCCATAAAACATTTTTACCTGTTCTTCCTATTTTTTGTGATGTTCATTCTTTTTTTTTTTTCCACAAGAAGTTTAATTTCTCAGAGTCCTCGGCTATATCCACACAATTATTTTTTAACATCAGTTAATTCTTTTACTATCTCCTAATTTACAAAGGCTAGTTAAAAAGTACAACAACATAAAAAGTATTTATTTAAAAACATTAGAAGCATATGTAAAATGTTGTAAAATTCAGAAAGTTCTCAAGAAAACAATTATTTAGTTTAGGTAATATGATATTCTCAGGGTTACTGAAACCATCACAAACAAGCTACTAGTCCAGTAATTTTAAAATAAAAATCAACATAAACCTATAGCTGCTATTCGCATTCTTTGATAATGGCACTATCACTACAAAGAAAGAAACACAAAATTCACGAAAATTAATTCACAAAAATATTTTCTCTCTGTTGTAATTAAGAACATCTAAAGTGAAAATTGTCAAGTTTCCTAGGGCTTTGTTCCACACATAAGAATCCTTTATTTTCAATGAAGGCCATTTCTTTTACTCTAATTCTGGGATTGTTGATATGAGAGTTAGTCCAGGAGGTAGCAGGAAGCTGGGCTCTGTGGTTGCATTGCAGGGGCAGTTAAGAAAGGAAAACTAGCAGAGGTATTTTTCAATGAAGGGGCAATCAAGAAAAGACTCTGAAATCAAGGAACAGAAATTTAAGTAGATTGTGATAAGCACTGGATAAGAGTCTCCAGAAGTGGACAGGAATTGAATTTGTTCCAGTACAGTAGGTTTTCTGTTTTGTTCCCGTTTCCAGGATTGTTCTTACCATTCCGATTTCCCTTTTGGCTAAGTATAATTGATTAATTTTTTGGTCCATTCCCAATCTTATTGTAATACCTGTCAGGAGAATGAATATGTAATACTATTCTTTTCTCATTACTGTCCTAATATTGTCACTAGAAATAACTAATGTGCCATTCTGTATTATTAAGAGATTTGTTACATGAGCGATAAAGAACTAACATTCCTTATCTCATTCTATAGTCCCAGTTTTCCATGCAAAGGAGCTGGTTCAGATAAAAATTAGCTTCGTGCTCAGGTTAAATTCATTCCGTGAAGTGACAATATTTCAAATGCATTATAGAGGATTCTTCTGTTCTAAGTTCTGAGGTGGGAGGATTTGTCTAATGTTAAAAAAATGCATATGAAATATAAATGGTAATTTCAATGCATTTAAAAGAATAAAATAGGCCTTGTAATGCAAGCCTTCTTTAGTATGTAATATGAAATGAGAAAAATGGAACAAATATCTTCGCTATAAATTAAAGATAGAATCATTGGGAAGTTCAATCTATGAATATGTGTGGGCATGCATGCTTGCACTTGTATTTCATATCCTTTTCAAAATAACAGATCTGCTAGATTTAGGTAACTGTGTTAGGGTAATGTTAAAAGACTATACTATTACCTACTATAGATCCTAAACTTTACATGAAAAATAACCATAGAAATGTAAGGATTTTTGAAGATCACTTCTAAAAAAATTGTAAAAGACATATTACTTACCTGAAGAATCTTCTTTGACCAAAAAATGGTGGGTGGGAATCCATATATGTATATGGATTCAAGCAAGATCTCAGCAGATATGTACTAAAAACACTTTTTCGGGTGTACCACTCAGTAGAAGCAAGGCCAGGAGAATATTGCTATGTGTTTAGAAGAGTTCAGAGGTGCTTCCAGATAGACCTTTTGGAAAAAGATTTCTGTGAGTGTGTATGTGTGTGTGTGTGTATCTCTGTGTGTTTATTGGTCCTTTTAAAAACAACAAGGGCAATCATATATTGACTGTTGAGGCCACAGTGTATTTCGGCCATGACACATATATGGTTTGCTTTCTCTTTACAAACTATGTGAGGTAGGATTTTATACTCCTATATTATAGGTAAGGAAAATGGCTCAGGGAGGTTATGAAAAATCCTCAAAGTCACACAGTTACTAAGTAGCAGAGGCATAATTAAAACCTAGTTCAGTTTAGCTCCAAAGTCAATGTATTTTCTCCTCAGAATGCAGAAAGAATTCTAAGAGAGAATTATGATTCTGAGTGCCATGTATAATAACTGATTATACACAAATAAAAATTTGCATTTCTTAACTACAAGTATATAGGTGCATTTTCTTAGATTGTAACTTGCTATAATTTTGAAATTATAATTATTGCATATCAAATATCCTAAGTATATAGCACTTAGTACAATATACATGAATAGATGCTTTGATAGTGTTGCTGCTACTGTTAATAATTATGCTCATTTAATAAAGGCACATTCATTTTTGTAAGCTTTTGGTGAATTAGCTTTTTTAAAGAAACTAAGCAGAGCAGGTAACTACATCCTATAAAACCCTAATCTAACAACAGTCTGGGGTTACTGTGTAGGTTTTCACAATGACTGGGAGGTTTGTGTGGGCACTGGATGTAAATTTTAATGACTCTGAGATAATAGATAATGCTTCTTATCATAAAGAAGTAAGTTTAATTCAACAGCCATTAGGAGAAACTAAAATTTCCAACCAGATCTAGGTCCAGTGATATTGAGTTCTGGGTGTTTCAGCACCAAACTTCAGGGCCACCAAACTTGACTTTTAGTTCATTATAGAAACTAGTGCCCAATTAAAATATTCCTTGGCAAGCAACTTTCTGGAGCAAGGCAGACTAATTACGGTAGGGAATGAGGAGGAAGTCATGCTCTAAATCATGCTGTCTGACCTCAGAAGGAGAAATAGTTTAGTGCCAAGAATACAGCTATAGAGGGTAGTGAATAAGAAGGAATAAAATTTGCAGATATTAAATCATACCTCCTGAAAGGGCATTCAATGATATTATACTTCATTCTTGGATTTATTTGATAGCCATGTGGAATTTGAATGTGCATGAAATGTTTTACAAATTTATAATTTACAAATTACAAAATGTAAAACATCTTAAGATGTTTTGTAATTTATGCATATAATATTTAAATTCTTAACCTATTAATATTTTAAAGTTACTATTGTATTGAAACTGGTGTTTCTATTATCATTTTTATCATATCATACTAAATAATGTACTGAAACATCACATAGTAATAACTGCTTTGAATTATTTTTTCAACTAATGAAGGTGAGTTTGGTTTTCTGTCCTTGATTTGGTTTTATTTTTATCTACTGTATTTTATCATGTTATAGTCACATGCAAGAAATAAGCAAGGGGATCACAACATTTTCTTTAGCATAATAAGGGTTACATCCTCTGACATATTTTTAAATAACTTACATCTTGATAAAGAGCCTATGTATAACAGTAATTCTCATTGTTCCTAAATAATAATCTTAGTAGATGTTTGATCTCTTCCTGAAAGTTTGACCTTCTTACCATTTCAACTAGAAAAAAGTGAGTTATCTCATTACACATCACATGAAAATCTAAATGATTGTAATGTATAACACACACATGTGTGAGCAAATCACAGAAATCAGCCTCAGCAGACTTTTATAAAGAGAGAAAGAACTTCGGATAGGTTTTCTACTCTAGAAACAAGCATGTTGACTCCTATAGACAAGTGGATTCCATTTAATTGAGTCTTTTCCGATGGTAACAACTGGATATTCTTTAAGAAGTAAGTAAGGATGAAAAAAACAAGAAATTTTTGCAATGACTAGAATCCAATTCAAAAGAATTCTACAAATGTCTACCCAAAAATAAAAGTATAATAGATATATATTTCTTTTTAATATCAACTTTCTGACTTTGCTTCTTAAGAAAAAAAATTACAAACCGTAAATCACATGGCTTTTAAACTGCTGAACTTTTAAATTGTATCCTATGTTGTATTTGCTCCAATCATCTACTTCTCTGGGACCACTTCTTGCTTTAGGACTCTATTACTAAATCATAAGTATGAACGTATATATGTATGTATGTATTACTTATGTACTTGCTAAAAGTACATCTTACTTTTAAGTAATGAGTCATAATTAATTTACATTCATACATGATTTTGCTCCTTTCCAGTAAGCTCTGCAGGATGCTGGCTGTAGTTGAGAGATGTTCCAGCTCTTGCTCTCTTTGGTGACTGCATTATTTCTGCTCAACATCTATTTGCTTTGCACTGGTGATTGTGTAGTGTTTTGAACCCCTTTTTGTACAAAGAGTTGCTGCCTATTTAAGATGCAAACAAAAAATTGATCCTCCATCTTTTTGACTTTGTAATATTCCTACTTTAGCATTATTAAATATTTCCTTGGCAGTCACAATTCTGACATGACTCAGGACATTATTTCTTTAACACTTTCCATCTGTTATTATGAAACTTCCATTGTCCTATGGCTAAAATCCCTTTATGTTTAATAATGCTTGAGGCTTCATGGTCAGAGCTGTATAAATAAGAATTTGAAAGTTTGTAGAATTTTGTAGATTTTCTTCTTTTTGAGTGATGAAGGACCATCCATGATCTTTAGAGCAGAACTGTCCAATAGAACTTTCTGTGCTGATGGAATTGTTCTATATTTGTGCTGTCCAGGATAGTAGCCACCAGCCACATGTGCTATTGAGAACCTGAAGTGTCACTTGTTCTATTTAATTAAATTCACTTAAGTATGATTTAAATAGACAGTTATGGCTAGGGGCCACAATATTCAATAATGCAGCCTTAGAGGATAACCAGAAAATTTGTCCAGAAATTTGTTTTGAAATCTATCTATGTAGCCTTATTTTGTATTTGGGTTTATACTATTTGTTTTTAACCATAATAGGGTGATGATGACTGAGAGAAAAAATACATATATATGTACACATATCTCTGTGCATGTGTGTGTGTAATTAATTGTCTTTCAAGAAGCCATTTCTATTGATAGATGAAGAGAATTTCTGTGTATAAAATGTGTTCATCAGTTGGTTGATGTTTAGAGGACAAAATCATGTCGATTCTGTTACTACGTAAGAACTTGTATTTGGGTTTCCCTAATCTCAAAACTTCTGATATCCCATAGACATAATTGTATTCTAAGAATCTGGCATTTAACCTTTTGAATAGATTAGATGACATATGGTAATACACTGGCTGCATTTAAAACAAAGAAATGGAGGACATTATGCGGAGTGAAATAAGCCAGCCACAGGAGGACAAATACTGCATGATCTCACTTATATGGAGAATCAAAAAATGCTGACCTCATAGAAGCAGAGAAGAGAATGGTGGTTGTCAGGGATTGAAGGTGAAAGCAAAATGGGAGATGCTGGTTAAAAGGTACCAGGTTTCAGTTAGATATGGTAATTTCTAGAGAGCTATGGTACAGAATGGTGACTAAGGTTAATAGTAATATATTATTGACTGGGTGTGGTGGCTCATGCCTCTAATCCCAGCACTTTGGGAGACCAAGGTAGGCAGATAATGAGGTCAAGAGATCAAGACCATCCTGGCCAACATGGTGAAACCCTACCTCTACTAAAAATACAAAAATTAGCTGGGCATGGTGGCATGTGCCTATAATCCCAGCTACTCAGTAGGCTGAGGCAGGAGAATCACTTGAACCCAAGAAGCAGAGGTTGCAGGGAGCCAAGTTCGTGCCACTGCACTCCAGTCTAATGACAGAGCAAGACTCCATCTCAATAATAATAATAATATAGTATTATATACTTGAAAATCACTAAGAGTAAATTTTAAATGTTCTCACCACAGAAAAAGTAACTATGTGAGGTGATGGAGATGTTAATTCGCTTGGTTGTAGTAATCATTTCACAAGGTATACATATATCAAAACATCATATTGTGCACCATAAATCTATACAATGTTTACTTGACAATTATACCTCAATAAAGAAAAAAATTAAGCACATTTGATGATATGATTGTCTGGACTCAGCACTGTACTTCATTATCAAATCAACTTTTGGATTTGGATACCAAATCCAAACAGGTTGCAGCAATATAATGCCATTATTTGAATGTCGGAAAATTTCTGTCTTTGTAGCACTTGACATATGGAAAATGATAGTCATTATGAGTTGTGGAAGTCTTATGGTTCATAATAGGCATGTATTAAAAAATGTATTGAATGTTATTATATCATGTCTACTAGAAAGAATGTTTAAATCATTCGTTGCTACTATAGTCCCTCTTTATCCAGAAGGGATATATTTCAAGACCCCCAGTGGGTGCCTGACGCTTTGGATAGTGCCGACCCTATATATAATATGATTTTCTAATATGGACATTCCTATGGTAAAGTTTAATTTATAAATTAGGCACAGGAAGAAATTAACTACAACTACTAAAATAGAACAAATATATTGTAATAAAGGCTAAGTGAATGTGGTCTCTCTTTCTCTCTTGTATGTGCTCTCTCTCTCACAAACAATATCTTAGTTTACTGTACTAACTTTCAGACTGTGGTGAACCATGGGTAACTGAAATTGTGGAAAACAAAACTGTGGATAAGGGGGAACTACTATATATTTATTGGTGAATATATTTTTTTCTATATTGGTTAATATAATTCAATTTCTATTGAGTTTCTATTTTACTTGTCTCTAATAACTTTTCTTCTCTTTAGAAATTTTTGTTGGATGCAATAATAATGCCATATATGATTATAAAAGGTTAAAAACAGAGAAAAGGTGTAATTTAAAATATTTACTAAACATTTTAAAATATACTTATTTTTTACTGTTAAAAATCCTAATAAGCTGAAGATAACATAGAAACATTCCCTATCAAATCAAGAATAAAATACATGTTTATTTTCACCATTCTTCTTATTTTTTCTGGAGGTACTAAAAATACAATAAAATAGGAAACAAATATTAGCTTGTAGATGAATATAAAAAGATGAACAAGTTGCCTTTTGCATACAAAATAATATTTTCTGTAAGGAATCTTAGAAAACAAACTAACAATACTAGCAATTTTTGGCTGGACACAGTGGCTCACACCTGTAATTCTAGCACTTTAGGACGCTGAGGTGAGTGGATCAAGAGGTCAGGGGATCCAAACCATCCTGGCCAACATGGTGAAACCCCGTCTCTACTAAAAATACAAAAAATTAGCTGGATGTGGTGGCACACACTTGTAATCCCAGCTACTAGGGAGGCTGAGACAGGAGAATCACTTGAACCTGGGAGTCAGAGGTTGCAGTGAGCCGAGATTGCACCACCAGTTACTCCTTGCACTCTGGCCTGGTCACAGAACTAGAGTCGGTCACACACACACACACACACAAATACTAGCAAATTTTGCAATTCAATAAATTTAGCATTGCCAGCAACTGTAAAATATTGATTGAGAATGCAAATGCTGGAATTAGATTGGCTGATTCATAATACCACAAAGATATATAACTTTGAATAAGTCACTTATATTTCTTATGCTTCACTTCCTTGAGCTGTTAAATGGAAATAGCAATAGTATTTAACTTATAGAGTTCCATATATTAAATGGTATGATTCATGTAAATTAGCAAAGCATCTGGTACTTAATAAATATTAATAAATGCTAATTTGTTAGTAATTATTATTGTTGCTACTTAGTAAATATAATGGGAAACTTATTCCACTTGCAGTAACAAAAATAAGAAAAAAATGAAAGTATGACAGCATTAATTCAAAAGATCATGTCAATAAATTGGGAATTATAAGGCTCTTCTTTTTTTTTACTAGACATGAAAAAAGACTATAGATTGTAGAATGAAGTATATTGGAAACCATTTAGCAACAATTTTCTTAAAAGAGGTATAAATAATGCACCAAGGATAAAAATAAAATGGAATAATAAAAAATACTAAATAAAAAAGCAAGCAGATAAAGAGGAGTAAAAGGAGCATAGGATATCTGGGCACAATAAAACAATTTTAAAAGTATAGATTAAAATGTAACAATATCAATCATTACTTTAAATGCAAATTATCTAACTATACAATTAAGAGTCTGAGCATGTCAAACTGTATAAAATGCAAGACCCATCTATGAGATGTCTAAATGAAAACCACTTTAAATATAAAGATGTAGGCACGTTAAAAGTAAATATATGGTGAAAGATATATTATGTGATGATTACTAAAAATAAAGCTATAGTGATTAAATTAATAAAATATAAATTAAAATATAGAACATAAAATATTAACAGAAATTTTTTAAAAATCACATCAAATACCAGAAATGTGGTCAAAATAACACAGAAAACATGATGATCCTAAATATGTTTCTATCTAAGACAGTTTCTCCATACAAGAACAAACAAAAAATAAACTGGTCAACTGAAGACAGAATACACAAATTCACAAGTACACTTAGAGACTTCAAAAATTCTCTGTTAATAATCAATGGCATAGGGAGCAAAACTTGTCAGCCAGGCTAAGTCTTACATCCCTTCCATATTCGAGTGTGGTTCTGTGGGAGGTTTTTTGCCTTTTAGTATACCATATAATTTTTGTTGTTGTTGAAAGCTTGACATGATGTACTGCACAAAAGGAAGTAGGTTACTTAGGTCTTTAAGTAATATGTTGATAAGATGTGAGTGAGGGAAGACATTCTATAGTTGTAGGATTTCGTCTCAGTCATTCAGTGAGCCTGTGCCCCTGGGCTGTGATCTTCACAAGTGGTTCACCTTAGGTGAGACAAGGAGGATTAGATGGGGATGGAGTTTCCAGCCCCACGTGGAAGGAGAGGGGGCTGAAGTTGATTATTTATCTTCCCCTATGCAGAAGTTGCTCCTTGTTACTTTTTTAAACCAAAGTGAAATTTAGCCTTTGTACAGGCATTACTATGTTTATTCTCAGGTTTTCTACCACTAAGGTTAGGGTGTGATTTGGTGAGGTGATCAGAGTGATAAGAAAAGAGGTGGAGAATGCAATTCTTGTTATATTTTGTAATTGATTGCCTTTGCATAATTCAAAGATGCAAACTCTCAGCAAAGAGTTCACAACACAACTTTTATATTCTTATAACCTAAATGTTCCCCATGAGTTAGAACTACTTCTAGGTATTGACTTCCTTTCTTATGTTAGCAGGACATTTGGGATATTTTATAATTGTTTGTAATTGTGTTCTGCAGTTATATAGGCAAAAAATTTTCTCGTTGTTTTCAAAAGGCTTGATTTTCTGTAAAAAAAATTGTTCTGCTATACACTACGTATGTCAATAAACTGATCTAAAGCAAAAAGAAATTCTAAGATAAACTGGAGGTGATGAATGATTTCTAGTTTAGTCAATAAGAAAAGCGACTTACACCTACTACATACAAAGCATTGTGCCATGTGAGGAAGATATGTACAATTATTTGTTTAAGTATATCACATTTTGGAAGTAAATTATTTGCTAGGTAGTAAGTGCTGGATATTTAGGGTAAGTGTGATGTACATTCAGCTTTGGGAGCATTTAGTATAGTGAGAGAAATAGATACATAAGAAGTACCTTATATTGTGAAAAGAAAAGACTTGAACAAAGACATTACAGAAGCACAGAGGAGGGTTATTTATTCCAGAATATTATTCCAAAGGTGCTAATGATCTAGATAGAAAATGGCTAAAGCACTGAAAATGCAACATTGATGGTAATGATAATAAATTCTATTTGTTCCTAACTTAGTTTGAAGATCTAACATTTCTCCTAAAAAGAAATCGTTTTTTTTTTTTTTTTTTCATTTTATTAACAAGGAGAGTAAAGGATAGAAATGTTATGTGATTTGCTTAATAGAATAGAAATATTATGTGGCAAATTAGGGACTGGAAATGCAATAATCTGACTTATCACTCAAACATACCTGGCATAATTTATTCATGTTACCCTTGATAGACTAGATGTCCAGGTGAAGTCATCTGTGGCAAGAGACACATCTATGTTCATTTGGATTGGTTTAGCATCATTTGGTCTTTTCAGGACTACTTGCTTTATAAATGAGTACTCCCACATTGAAGGACAGTGTCCCTTTTCTGAAACCACCTGCACAAAAGCAGACATATTTTTTATTTCATTCTAGGAAGACTGCCTTTATCCAGAGAAACCTTTTTTTTTTCATCTCTGATTTAAAGATGTAACAGAGAGTCTAGCTGTCAAAAATGCACCAATAAAGTCTGTCTTCCATTTATGTAGCCTCTTTGGAGTCAGATTCACCAATAAATGGTTTCTATGCCTTCATTCTGGTTTCCTTTATTCCTTGTTTTGTGTGAGGCATCCCTTGATCAAAAAATAGGTAAGCCTATGATTTCTAGCTGCTGTTTTTGTTTCTCCTCTACTCCTGACATTGACCATAAACATTAGCAATTATTATTCTATCTATTGATATCTATGGTTCAGCCATTGATTTCGTAGTCAAGAAACATTGGCTCATGTGTTGTTCAGGTAGTAACAGATTTCAGCAATTGAAATAGGGCACATTCTTAAAACTGCACAGCAGGCTGCATACTTCTCTTCTTTTCACAGCAAAGTTTGGAGCATAACTAACATAGGTAACATAGGTAAGAAGACTCAAGGAAGTAGCCCAGTCTTGATCATCTTTACACTTAAGGACCGATTTAATGTTGAATTTCAACTTTTTATTTAAGCTGATAACTACCCTCTACCCCCACCACTCAATAATAGAAAAGTAGTTTTTTCATTTCCATAAATCTTCAAAGGGACAAAATTGATCCACACAATTTTGGGTGGAGGGAAATGACCCTTTTCTCTGTTAACTGTAAGCCAGTAGGCAGGAGCTGAATACTCTGGGAAATTTTGCATTCGTCATGACTGAGGATAAGAGTAAAACTTCACCCTTCAGCTAGCTACTGAGAAGCAAATGCTGTGCTCCACTGGACAAGAACCTCTTGACTCACGCCTCCTGATGTGTCTTGGTGGGGAAGCTGAATATCTGCTCTAGTACATATCTACTATCTCTGGTAGTATCTATTCCATTTTCTCCTGAGAACCTGGGCAGACATCCTGATTATGGTCACCAAACACTTTCTATGTCTCAGGAAGAAACATATTAGGTATCTCTGACACATAAGCTTTGTGGAAATCCTATGGATTCCAACCTATTGACTTGTAAATTAGTAGGAGCTGAGATTGTATCCAAGTCTGAGAAGTGATTGCGAAGTCTGAAATGCAGGTCATAGTTTAAACCAAGCATAGCTTGGTGCTGGTGCCTTTCTTGTCTTGAATGGCATGGCATGGGTTTAATATAATATTTAAGATGAATAAAAATGTTTCTGTAAAGTCTGTGTAGAGATTATCAAACAGGTTGTTTTATTGAATTGCTTGAATGACTCAGGCCAACACTCAGTTTGAATGTTTTCTATTGATAAAACCCCATTTGAAGAGATATGAAGATTTCATATAAAGACTGCACCATTTTATTTCTAATGGAGCAATGATACATGTACTCAACTTGGAGCCAAATCCAAATTACCTGTAAGTGCACATAAAAATCAATAGTTAAACTGCTTTTAACTTTTATTTTTTAGCATTAAAAATAAATGCAAATATAGACTGTGACATTTCTACTCTGAAAATTAGATAAAATATATTTAATATTTCATGTTCTGAATTAGAGAGTGTGTGTGTGTGTGTGTGTGTGTGTGTGTGTGTGTGTTTTTAAAATTTCCAAAAGGTAAAATAGAAAAGAAAGAAAATTCGGTTGTATTTTCATGAGTAAGAAACAGCTGATTTGATGTTACACATATGTGGGGAAAAATATTGCCTCCTGTTTTGAGTAATTTTCATGCAAAACATGAAGTTTTCATTATTTGCTGAAAGTTATAAATCAGGGATGATAATTCAAATACGTTTAAGTGTTCAAGTATAACATTTGCTCTGTGAATTCTGTGATGCAATAAGACTAAATGTCAAGGCATGTGGAAGTTAACTAAGAATTCAAGTTCCTCATGATCTAACTTGTTTCCAGCAAAGTTATTTACAAGCTACATTAATTTAATCCAACTACTAGCATACCATTTGAAAACACTGGCTGAACTTGAAATTTATTATGGAAATGAATATAATCCTTTTTTATAGAAATCTAGTACATAAGTGGGTAAGTCAAATAAGGTAATATTTAATTTATCTTGTGTCATGACCCTTTTTGATAATCTGATCCTCTTCCCGGGGGAGAAAAACATACATATATGTCATTTTGCATTTAATTCCAAGATGTCCAAAGGTCCCTGAAACTCTTGGCTCCAGGTTAAGAGCTCTTAATCAAGTGAATAGGACATTTGATTATAAACGGCAAACTTAGTTTCTTATCTGACTTTAATGTTGATGAACTTGTGACCTTGAGTAAATTATGTATTTTTGTACATTAAAATCTTCATCTATAAACATGACTGCTACTAATAGTAATAATGTATTATTTAATATGAAGAAGAATTTTTGCCTCTCTGGAGGCACATCACTATATAACTCCAAGATACTATTGCTATTAAAGATGATGCATATGATGTAGGATCCAGATACTGTGTACAATAGTAATACCAATTTCATGTATCTACATATATATTTGTTTTCTTTTTTTCTATATTAGAAGGATAAGACTCAAACCAATTTGGTTTTCAGGGCTTTCCATTTTTACTGAGGACTCCCTATGACAACCTAATTTTAAAGAACACTGTATTTTGAAATTTAATTGAAATACAGGGGATTAATAGCATCCACTCTTGATTATCATTAATTGCTTCCCAATTTTTGGTTTCAGACAAAAAAAAAAATTACTGTAGGACTTTCACTAAATTGCCCTGTGGAATTTGAATCAAAGGTTTCATTTGGATCATTAAAGTGACAGACCTTGTTTAAAACTGAAATCATGTGGTTATATTTAAGGATTTTCACATTGATGCCAGACATTGGCATGGCTTGAAATCATTTAGTTTGAAATGCAGCCCTACTGCATTTTGTCTTAATTTTCCTATCTGTATGAATCTCAGATGATGAACAGCCATGGCTTTTCATGGTTTTGTATATAATTTAGCACATCCTTGAAATCTTGCCATGTTATCCAGATTCTACAAGGGAGGTGCTCTTTTGCCAAGTTCACCACCTTAGCTAAGTATCTTTATTGACTAAATCAAGGCAAGTAAAGATGAAAATTGGACCTGTTAATGCAACTGTCAGTCACTAAGAATAACGCAAACCAGCAAAAGTGAGTGGAAATAGATATCCTTTGGGGTAGAATGTGAATCAAGATTTGGCTATACAAATTGATCATTTTGTGATAATGAAGTATCAACAATTGAAAATGGAAGGTTTGAATGCTGAAATCATTTCAATGAGCTATTAACAAATCCCAAGTGCTATAAAAATTATTGGTAGATATGAAACTGTGGTTTGAGGGTATATGGGAATGATTCATTTTTCCTTTGTGGTTCTTGAAATGCTACAGGCTCTATGGCAAGCTGCCTGATTATTGTTGGACCTTTCTATATTTCATTTCAAGTAAGGATATAAAACTCAAAGTAAAGACTATATTCTATAAACTTACTCTAAGTGAAAAACTGCCAACATATACTTTTCAGTGCCATTCTACCTTGAAATAAATTAACAGTATTTTTTTTATTGCGGGAAACAAAAGGCCAAAGATACTCTGTTATGATTTTTTCCCTGATTTTTAATGTTTATCAAACTTCAAACTATTTACCTTTGAAGCAGAACATCTTCAGAAATAAAGGGTGGTGCACTTATCTAATAGTATTGTTATTTGGAATCACAGGATTTATTAAAGAAATTATTTTGTTAAAAAGTTCAAAATACAAGAAATGGGCTTATAGCCCTAAATAATGTGCAGCACACTGATAACTTTAAGTTAGATGAAGTAGACTGTGATTTTTTCCTCATAACATTGATTATAATAGTTACCTATTTTACTGTTTATATGTATATATATATATGTGTGTGTGTGTATATATATATATAAAGAAACAGTAAAATAGGTAACTATTACATATATACATATATAGTTTATATATATTTATATATACATATATGTGTATATATATATTTATTGTACTTTAGGTTCTGGGGTACATGTGCATATCATGCAGGCTGGTTGCATAGCTACATACATGGCAAGGTGGTTTGCGGCCTCCATCCCCCCATCACCTATATCTGGCATTTCTCCCCATGTTATCCCTCCCCAACCTCCCTACCCTCACTGTCCCTTCCCTAGTCCCCCACAACAGACCCCAGTGTGTGATACTCCCCTACCTGTGTCAATGTATTCTCATTGTTCAACACCCACCTATGAGTGAGAACATGTGGTGTTTGATTTTCTGTTCTTGTGTCAGTTTTCTGGAATGGATGGTTTCCAGCTTCATCCATGTCCCTTCAAAGGACATGAACTCATCCTTTTTTATGGCTGCATAGTATTCCATGGTGTATATGTGCCACATTTTCCTTGTCCTGACTATCATCCATGGGCATTTGGGTTGGTTCCAGGTCTTTGCTATTGTAAACAGTGCCACAATGAACATGGGTGTGCATGTGTCTTTTTAATAGAATGACTTATAATCCTTTGGATATATACCCAGTAATGGGATTGCTGGGTCAAATGGAATTTCTATTTCTAGGTCCTTGAGGAAGTGTCACACTGCCTTCCACAATGGTTGAACTAATTACACTCCCACCAACAGTGTAAAAGATCCTATTTCTCCACATCTTCTCCAGCATCTGTTGTCTCCAGATTTTTTAATGATCACCATTCTAACTGGTGTGAGATGGTATCTCAGTGTGGTTTTGATTTGCATTTCTCTAATGACCAGTGATGATGAGCATTTTTTCAGATGTTTGTTGGCCTAATATATGTCTTCTTTTGAAAAGTGCCTGTTCATGTCCTTTACCCACTTTTGAACGGGTTTGTTTGTTTGTTTGTTTTCTTATAGATCTGTTTTAGTTCTTTGTAGATTCTGGATGTAAGCCCTTTGTCAGATGTGTAGATTGCAAAATTTTTTTCCCATTCTGATGGTTGCTGGTTCATCCTAATGACTGTTTCTTTTGCAGAACTGGAAAAAACCACCTTAAACTTCATATGGAACCAAAAGAGAGCCCCCATAGCCACGACAATCCTAAGCAAAAAGAACAAAGCCAGAGGCATCATGCTACCTGACTTCAAAGTTTACTACAAGGCTACAGTACTCAAAACAGCATGGTACTGGTACCAAAACAGAGATACAGACCAAAATGAAACAGAACAGAGGCCTCAGAGGCAACACGACACATCTACCACCATCTGATCTTTGACAAACCTAACAAAAACAAGCAATGGGGAAAGGATCCCCTGTTTAATAAATGGTGTTGGGAAAACTGGCTAGCCATGTGCAGGAAGCTGAAACTGGACCCCTTCCTTATACCTTATACAAAAATTAACTCCAGATGGATTAAAGACTTAAACATAAGATCTAATATCATAAAAACTCCAGAAGAAAACCTAGGCAAAACCATTCAGGACATAGGCATAGGCAAGGACTTCAGAACTAAAACACCAAAAGCATTGGCAACAAAAGCCAAAATTGACAAAAGGAATTTAATTAAACTCCAGAGCTTCTCTACTACTTGTTAAATGTCTTTTTTTGTTTCTGGCCAGTACTAAAAACATGATCATGTCTATTTTTTTCTTATATTTTCTAGATCTTAACTCAATGTCCATCAATGAGGAAATCAACAAACATTGTTGACTGTTACATGGATGAAGGTTAAAATTGTAATGCTTTTAAGGCAAAATTCCAGAGTACTAAAATAAATATAGTCTTTTAAAAAACTATATTAAAATGAGTTAATAATATGGATTAAATTTTCCCTTAACAGTTCTAACACTATAATCTTAACATGAAATTAAAATGTATTCAATTTATGAGTTTTTTTTTTTAAGTAGGCCTTGGCCCTTTCAATACTATGCTCCTGGTCTATAGGAAAGTATGTAAATTATCCATTGAAAAGGAGGCCTTTGCAGAAAATGAGTATTCATTAGATGTTCCTTATAAAGACTCCACTTTTACAGATAAACAGCTTGCTTTTGAGAGAACTGTTTCTGATGTTCTGTTTCAAGATTTTCAGCATTCAGTATTCTTTAATGTCATGTTTTTGTTACACATAGATACCTATTTCACTGGGTATTGTCTTCTGTTTCTTGGGCTTTCTTTTCCCTTCCATCAATTTTTTTTAACTGCCCATTGGCTTAGTTTATAAAGACTTCTTATAAGATTTTTTTATTTTTTTGGTCACTTGATTCTTTTCAAAAAGCAAGCATAATGCGGGACCACTCCACTCCATCTGGGTCTGAACCCCAGGTGATACCAACTTTTAGTTCACACACTTTTTAAACTTCTTTTGCAATATGGGCAGTGACTCAATTTTCTTGAAACTCCTTTAAATGTACTTTCTCCATTTGGTCCTGTGGGAATGATTTCTTGATTTCTTCTCTTTTTTTCCAAAGAGAGCATGCAAATCCATCTTAATTTTAAAACGTGTTACAGTATAATAAGCATAATGAACATAAAAATGTTCACAATTGGGCCCGATAAAAACAGGGAATTTTTCTTTTCCTATGGTTTTTACACAGTTATAAGAACAATGTTATTTTATGAGTTAAAATTCTTAAGAGCATAAAGAGCGAAGATGAAGTAGTAATTGCCAACTAGCAAGTGATAGATTAAAAGCATATGAGAGTTTCTAAAGTGCCTCAATGTATAAAATAATGAACTATGGTATTAGTGTAAAAAAGAAAATTGCTGAAATTATGCTATTTTAATTCTGCCTTAGAAACAGCTATCACGGTTGAATCAGGTTCAATGTTATGTTTCTTTTTCTGTCTTTAGATGAAATGAAATGTTCTTCAAAACTTTTCAGAAGGAATAACAAAGAGGTTCATCCAACAGAAATAATCTGTGGCATTTTATTTGCAAAAGCAATAGAAAATTATGGTCTGTGGTGATAAATAAACACATCAGAAATTCCACTGGCATGTGGAAGTATAAGTCTTTCTACAAAGAGAATAATCAGAAGAGGGAGGTTCAGAAGAGTAGGGAAACCATGTCTATATGTGAGTGCATCTTTATTCTTAACTACTTTTAGACTAAGTTTTGTTTTTGTTTTTTTTCTCTTATTATTATAAATGACAATGTGTAATTGTATAAATTTATGGGGTACCAAGTGATGTTATGATTTATGAATACAATATGAAATAATTATCAATCTAGTTAAAATATTCATCACTCCACCTACTTAACATTTTTTGTGGTGAGAACATTTGAAATCTAATTTCAGCAATTTTGAAATTTATAATACACTATTATTAATTATATTCATTATGCTGTGAAGTTGAACTAAAAAAAAACCATATTTCTTCTGTTTAACTGAGATTTTGTACACTTTGACCATCATCTTTTTTTTTTTGAGACGGAGTTTCGCTCTTGTTACCCAGGCTGGAGTGCAATGGCGCGATCTCGGCCCACTGCAACCTCCGCCTCCTGGGTTCAGGCAATTCTCCTGCCTCAGCCTCCTGAGTAGCTGGGATTACAGGCATGCGCCACCATGCCCAGCTAATTTTTTTTGTATTAGTAGAGACGGGGTTTCACCGTGTTGACCAGGATGGTCTCGATCTCTTGACCTTGTGATCCACCCGCCTCGGCCTCCCAAAGTGCTGGGATTACAGGCTTGAGCCACCGCACCCGGCCGACCATCATCTCTTTATTCCTCCCACCCACCAACCTCAGCAACCAACATTCTACACTGCTCCTATGGGTTTGATTGTTCTAAATGCCACATATAAATGAGAACATATGCTGTATTTGTCTTTCTACAACTGGCTTATTTCACTTAACATTCTTCAATTCCATCCACGTTGTGGCAACTAACAGAATTTCTTTCTTTTTAAAGGCTGAGTAGTATTCCCTTATGTATAAACACCGCATTTTCTTTCTTCCTTTATCTGTTCAGGGACATAGGTTGATTATATAACTTGGCTATTGTGAATAGTGTTTCAATGAACATAGAGACCTTACATCTCTTTGACAAACTAATTTCAAACCCTTTGGGTAAATAGCCAGAAGTGGGATTGCTGGGTCATATAGAATTCTATTTTTAGTTTTTTGAGAAACTTTCATACAGTTTTCCATAATGGCTGTACTAATTTGCATTCCCAGCAGCAGTGTACAGAGTTCCCTTTTCTCCAGATCCTTGCCAACATATTATTTTTCATCTTTTTGATAATACCTATTCTGACAGGTATGATATCTAATTGTTTCTAATTTGCATTCCATTTATGATTAGCAATATTGAGTGTTTTTCATTTCTGTTGTCCATTTTTATGTATTTCTTGAGAAATGTCTAATCTTGCCCCTTACCTAATTTTTAATTGAGGTCTTTTGTTTTGTTTTCTTGTTATTGAGTTGTTTGAACTTTTTGTATGTTTTAACCCCTTATTGAATGTATGGCTTGCAAAAATTTTCTCCCAGTCTGTAAATTGTCTCAGCACACTGTTGTTTCCTTTGTTGTACAGAATCTTTTTAGTTTGATGTAGTTCATCTATTTTTGATTTTGTTGCCTATACTTGTGGGATCAAATCCCAAAATTCATTGCCTAGACCAATTTGGTATAGTTTTCCCTACAGTTTCTGGTCATAAATTTACGTCTTTAATCCATTTTAAGCCAACTTGTTAATATGTTGTGTGATAAGGGTCCAATTTCATCCTTCTGCATATGGTTATCCAGCTTTCCCATTGCTATTTATTGAAAAGACTCATCTTTTCAAACTATGTATCTTGACACATTTGTTGAAAATCAATTGACCAAACATTCATGGGTTCATTTCTGGACTCTGTATTCTGCTTTATTGGTCAGTGTGTCTATTTTGCCAGTACTATGCTGTTTTAATTACTATAGCTCTATAGTATAGTTTGAAATCAGGTAGTATGATAATCTCTAGCTTTGCTCTTTTTGTTCATGATTGCTATTGATATTTGCATTTTCTTATGTGGCTCCAAGTAAATTATAAAATAGCCTATTCTATTTCTGTGAAAAATGAAATTGGAATTTTAATAGCACTTACATTGAATCTGTATACTGCTTTCAGTAGTATGGACATTTTAACAATATTAATTCTTCTGACTCATGAACACAGGACATTTGTTTGAGTCTCCTTCAATTTCTTTCATCATCAATACTTCATAGTTCCCAACATAGAGGCCTTTCACTTATTTGGTTAAATTTATTCCCAAGCATTTTATTGTTTCATAGCTATTGTAAATGGAATTGTTTCTTAACTCTAGGATAGATCACACATTAGGGCACAAATCAAGCCTCAGCAAATTTAAGAAGGTTGAAATTATGTTAAGAATATTTTGTGAGCACAATGATATGAAGTTAGAAATCAGTATTAGGAGGAATTTTAGAAAATTCACAAATACATGGAAGTCAGACTGACTTTTGAAGGCCTAACATGTCTTTCATCTAAATAATCCCTTTTTATTATCAGGGTAAGCTTGAAATTGGATAAAAACACTTTATGCCCTGTGGCAGTTCTTTCAACAATTATACCAACTTCTTGTATTAAAGATAATGGAAGAGCTATAATTTAAAGTAACACCCCATTTCTGATATTTTATGTTGCCAATGCAAGTAATATGCTCAAATTTCTTCATAATATAAATAGTTTATTCTTTTCTAAACTTGGATTATGGGTAATCATAATTATATATACTTTAAGTTTATTGTCTTTCCTATTATAATAGAAAGATAAATTTTAAAATTCTGAGGTATTAGAGTCCTGATGTATTATTCCATTTCTGAAGCAGAGAACAAAAAAAAATTTCAGAGGTCTTAATTTCCTACAGTTTAAAGTGTCATTGTCTCAGAATATTTGTGGGACTTTCATAAGCACCAATTTTGCAAGCTATTCGCCCTCATTCTGTACCTTTCCTTCATTCTAGGATCACATCTATTATACAGAATGACACTAGCTTTTCATTTAATTACCTCTTAGAGGAAAGAATGTTCCAGATAAATCATTGCCTACAATAATCTAGAGTTCTTCAAAAATATGTCTGCTATTAAAATACAATGTGTGATAATGAGGCAATTGGCTCAAGTTTTTTTTCATTTACTTAGCTCATAGCTTGATTTTAAATATTCATAATTAACCTGTTCTAATAAGCATTTATTATGCACTAACTATATATCTAGCAATGTGCAAAGGAAAAAATACAAAGGTGACCAGACACACTCTGGTTCAGAATTTAGTGCATTGAGTCTGTCTAGTCATATTTAATTACAATAGATACTAATGTTGCTTTGGGATATATGAAACTTTATGCTCACATTTTTAATATTTAATTTTTAATCTTCTTTTTATAGGAAGTAACATTCCCATTAATTAGTGCAGAATAACTTTCACTTATATAATTAATATACACATTCTTTTAAAATTTTGAACAAAAAGACATATATATAAATACATGTAGCATTACAAAGAAAGGGATGAGGAAGCCTTCTAAATGAATTATTTATTTCAACAAAACAATTTTTGCTAATATACTTGCTTATGGTAAAAAAGTAAACACAGAAATTAAAAAATGTAAACCTACACTGCCTTGACATGCATTAAAAACCCTTCCTTTCTTAGCTAATATAGCCTTAATCAGCAATTACATACCACTTACAAAGTATGTGTTTATATAATTTTAGTAAATGCAAGGATAGCAAGTGATCCCATATTGCCAGTTGTGTTGGACATTAAAGAGCTATTGTTTTTATCATATTGTCATTCAAATAAATCCCCTGAGATATTATTGAATACTCATACCCAGTTGGCTTCATAAAAGGTGCATCTAAATGTTCTGTGGTTGTCACATCACCCTGAAGGACCTCTTCACTATCTATGAGACTGAGAATATCATATCGCCTCTCCACATCCTAGCCATTATATGTAACACTTTAGTTATTAGCAAAATTAAATAAGATTTTGGTTTTCAATGATTGCCTTGAGAGACAAAAGTTGATATTTTAGTGTGTGACATATATAAACACACAGGAAATGAGGCAGATTAAGTTGGAATTAGGAATATTTTATTTGATGTGAAGTTATTCAATTAACTCTAGATAGTACGTTAGAGGGCAGGACTAGACTGATATTTTTTAGAGTGTTTAACTGCTGAGATACTTGTCGAATCTAAGATGTTGCAACTACCAGTTTCAGAACTTTATCAAACTATAGCACTACCTCTTCAAACTGGCCTTCATGAGGGTTATAAAGAACATGTACATCTTATAAACTTCTTAAGATAAGGGAAATTCATATTTACTGTCACAAATAACAATATCTAGAAATCAGTGTGATGCTTTTTCAAGTGGTTGCTCACAAGTGGATTTAGTTTTCTGGATGTAAAATAAATTCTAAGAAATGTATTAACTTTTGGTTGCATTAATGATATATCTAAAATTATATCTGGTAAAGACTTTTAACAGCAGAAAGAAAGGTCTCTGAGAAACAAATGTTTTATGATGAATGATGATTATTTGGGGTTCTTTAGTGTTGTTGTCAGCACTCTTCTATTGATAAGCCTGGTCCAGATCAAATTTGGCAAACACATTTTCCTCACAGAAAATAGCAAGGATAGAAAGATTCTAAGCACTAAATATGATTTTGGTGTCATGTTGGGGTTTATTTACTTCCTGTGAGTTTAAGGAATTTGTGATCAGGGACCACATTTAAAAACAGAAAAATCAAAGAATCATCTTTCAATCACTGAAGATACTATCTGGGTTTAAATAATTTAGATAAATAGCAACTGTGTTTTTTCACCTATTGATCATATTCTCTACAACAATTTTCACAAATTCCTTTAATCCCTGTTAGTATTTATAACTGATTCAAAATAATCTTGTATAAATAGTTGCAGAACCTCTTTATATTTCCTTTTTATTTTAGAGCAAAACGTACATTGTTTGTTTTAGGGTAAAATGAGGCAATGACTGGATATGTATAAACTCCAGTTCCTTGGAGAATATCTCAATGATTTAGTCAACATATTCCTCTTTCCTGGCTAGTCTAATGGTAGGTGTATTTTTGACATCATATCCAAAAGAGCTTACCAATACCTTTCATGTACTTTTCAGGAATTAGTGAACACTTTTCTGTGAAGGAACCATGCTCCTTGCTCATAGTACGGTTTATGAGAATGTGGCCATAGTTTGGGGAATTGATAATTTAGGGAAAGTGTTTAGATAAAAAGAAAGTATTACGGAACACACCTTTGTTGATTATTGCTACTATACAGAAAACTATAGGCCAAGGCCACGTAAGCTAAATCCTGTGGGATGCAGAAGCATCATTCCCAAAATCATCTTAATATGAGGTAAGTAATTTTTCTATTAGATAATTAATATCGCTAGATGTTTCTGGGTATTACGAAGGACTCAAATTGGCATACTCTTCAAACTTCACTCTGCATCTTCTAATCTTTAGTGCAAAGAATTAATGAATTTATGCTGAAATGAAGAGAAGGCAGAGAAGATATAGCCTTCATTCTTCTGATTCATTGACAAGAGCCAAAGTTATGTGGATAATTATAATTAGAAAGTTTTTCCTTTAATTTTTGAGCCATATAGTCATTGTCCTTATGCTGGATGAGTTTTGGAGAAAGCAATGAATGGCAAATATAGTTAAAATGAATGACATTAGTGAGGGGCTTTATTGTAAACAAGAAAATAGATACAAATAGTTACAAATAGATAACTCTGCCATGCAAGTACAATACATTTCTCATAATATTTCATATGTAAACAATAAATTTTGTGCTAGTGAGTAATCCTCCTTTCTCTCTAATAATAATGTTTCATTAAAATCTTAGTTTTATATTTGATGGGTAATTAAATTTTATAACATTTGGCCTTTCAGACATATGGCACACTTTTCTTCTCAGAATCCTGTATTATTTTGTTTTCTACATTCTCATCGTTTTAGGTTTGAAATTATTTATCAGTTCTGGTAAGCTAGTTGACACCAACTTTTTCACATGATCAAAAATAATCTTTTTAAATGCAGCAACTTCAGATTTCAGCTGATGGGCTATGAGGAAACTATATACCAATGTTTCACTGTTTCCTTTTTAAAGTATTTTATCCTCATGTTTATTAATTTTTATCATAGACAAATATTTATTTCAGAAAGTATAGAAAAATGCCAAGTGGAAAAAAAATCACTATTTTTCTTCTCGTTTAGAAAATATTTTAAATTTATTTTGCAATTTTCATTCTTTTTTTTTCTGTAGATGAACTGTGCATTACTTTTGTTGACTTTATACATAAAAATAGTTTCGCTGGGTCACAATCTTTCCTCCAAGACTTTACTCACTAAAGATTTTATCACTTATACTGATGTCCTTCTCACTCTCCCTAGTCTAGCCAATATTCTGAGTGATGTAAATTATCCTTTAATTACTCATCTCTAGTGATTTTCACCTCCACTCTGCTACAGCCATTCATTTCTATGGGCACACATTTGTTGTCACCCCAGGCTGCTCCAACTCTGAAATGTTATGTAATGAAACACTAACAATGATAAACTACTCTCAGATCATGACCTTCTCCCTCTCATTCACATCTCCCTCTCACTGTCTTTCTCTCTCCCTCTCTCCTTTCCCCTCTCTTCCTTCTTCTCTCAACTTGATATAATTATGTTCTTTACCACACAAGGCATTTTGTACTTTGATTTTCTAATTTCTTCCTGTAAGCTCTCTTCTACCTCTCCTCGATTCCCAAACCAATTTAGATATTTTTAACCCAGAAAAATCCTTTGTTGTGAGGGGTTGTTTTATTTATTATAAGATGTTTAGAGGCATCCCCGGTCTTTACCCCTTAGATTTCATGAGTAGCTCCCTCCCAAGTTGTGACAACCAAAAAGATTTCCAGACATTGTCAAATATCCCCTGGAGTTCAGGGGGTAAAATTGCTCCTTATGAGTACCTGTAACATTAACCCTTTTTATCCCTTATAATGTCCTCTTTTTGACTTATGCATTATCCATTTGTCACAATACCTGGAGGCACACCAATCCCAAACAGCCCTACAGTCCGTCTTCTTTATCCCTATTCCTCAGTTTTTGAGCAATGCTTAGGGAAACGACATAATGGTCTCCAATTTCATTACTGCCTAGCAGTCTTTCTTTGCTGCTCTGTTTCACTCCTCCATTCTCTGCAATATCTTTTTAATAGTTATCCACATTCCTTAGGATTCCCACGTGGCCCTCTTGGCCCACCTTCTAATGGGTGGAGAAAATAAGTCCCTCAAATTTCTGCCCCTGAACCTGAAAATATACCTGGCCCATCCTTTCCTCTTCTTCTTACAGTGGGAGAAGGATTCCTCCTCCTGCCCAGTGATAATTTCTGCATACGCCAGCTCCAATCCTGACCTTTTCAGGATTCTTACTCTACTAATTATCCTGTCAACATTTAGGGAATTTCACACATATCTGCACAACACAATTTCTCTTTCTCATTACTTACCTATTTCTGCCTGCTTTTTTTTTTTTTAGTAGCTTAGTAACTTCTAAAAAGTTAAATTTTATTGTCACTACTTGTATCCCAGCCTATATTCCTCAAGCTAATTTATGTGAACTTGTCTAGCCAGTATCTTAATATTTATTATACTTGACCTCCTAACAATATTTGCTACTGTTTAATTGCTTGAAAGACTGTTTTGTGTTGTTGTTGCTTTTAAAACACCATTTTCCACTTTGGTTGACACAGCAAATTCTATGTCTTTCTTCCAATTCTAAGACATTCTTTCTTAGAATCTTTTCAAGCCTTTTCTTCCTTGACCTGCCATGTTCTTCAGGGTTCTATGCCCAACCCACTGTCTTCTCACTGTATATTATCTCCTTGATAACCACACTCACTCCAACAGCTGAAAATTTTCATATACAACTCCTGTAAAGACTGCTATCTTGCACTACAAAATCACACTCACATTTATATTTCCAGAGACAAATTAATCATCTTACCACACAAACAAAATACCCAACATATTAAAAAGTGTCCATTATTTTTATAAACTACAATACAATGATGAAAATGCTGAGCACAGTGTTGCACACAAGTAATTCCAGTGATTTGGGAGGCTGAGGTGAAAGTATTGGTAAAGGCCAGGAATTTGAGACCAGCCTAAGCAAGATAGCAAGACCCTTGTCTCTATAAAAATAATTTTAAAAAATTAGCCAAGAGTGGTGGTATGTTTCTATAGTCCCAGCTTCTTGGGAAGCTGAGATGGGAGGATCACTTAAGCCCAGGAGTTCAAGGCTGCAGTGAGTTATTATGGTGCCACTGTATTCCAGTCTGGGTGACAGATGAGACCCTGTCTTTAAAAAAAAAAAAAAAAAAGGACACCTAATGGGTCTAATAGGGAAGGACAAAATCAATCAGTTAATCAGAAACATAAAATGTTTAATTATTGAATTATAATTTTCAATGCTATAGAGAAGTATAGTGTGTAACAACTCAATCCTTATATTCACTTAATCATTCTGTCTATGGCTCCTTCCTTCTAAATATGGCTGTGTCTATTTCTGTGTGCCTTGCTAATACTAACTCAAAAGATCATCTTCTCTTTTCTGGATTCTTGTGTATCAGCTTCTTAACTGTTCTTACTACCTCCAGTGTTATACCTTTGAATCAGCCTCCACAATGCAGCCAGAAAGACTTCCCTAAATTCCAATCCTGTTATTCTTCTGTTTAAAATCCCTTAATAATAATAGCTATTTGTAGAAAATTTACTATATGTCAGGCACCTGCCAAATAATTCTCCTTTAATCATTACAACAACTTTATTGTTTAAGTATTGTTATTATCTCTATTCTACAGATAAGGAAGCTGGAAGAAACATCTATCAGGCCCAAGGTCAAATGGTAGACATAGGATTTGAATTATAGAAGGACTAAAATGAAAATTTCTCACAGGTCACTCTTCTGCTTAAAATCCTTCAAAACAATTCTTGCTTTAAGGATAAAATACAAATGTCTGACCTGTCATATAAGCATTTGCAGGATCTTAACCACACATGTCTCCAGCTTTATGTGCTGACCCTATCTTGATTAAACCCTGCAGCTCAACCACAGTGAACTTATTTTACACTGCAGCATGACATAATTTGTATTATCCATAGGGCTCTGCCTTCATTCACAGTAACAAACCCCTCCCATCAAACCATATGCCCCTGTTTCTATCCCCTGCTGAAACATTCTTTCCTGGTCTTTATAATGACTTACTCCAAATCATCATTCCAGAATCAGCCATCTCAGACCATTTTCCAAACCCTTACTGAGATTGCTGCCCTGTTTACTTTTCCCCTTCTTAGCACTTACTCACTGTCTTGTCATTTTCTGTCCGAATCTCACATCTAAATAAGTTTCTGAAGGCAAACATCATGTACTTCGTATCCAAAGTCTTGAAACATTGTAACCACTCTGAAAACACTGGCTGTAGCAATGGCTAACTTGTTCTAACCTTTGTTTTGTCCTTTATGCCTATGAGATTTCCTGTTTGCCTTGATAATTTAATTTTGTACATGTACAATTGATGCCTAGGATCAAGTTTCTTTTTTTATTTTAGGTTTTGTAATGCAGAAAAACTTTGTTTTCATGTGTATACAGAAGTCTTATTTCAGCCTTTCAAATTTTACTGGATGATGTCTTCGTTTGTTTTGACATGTCTGTATATTTGTATTCCAAGGGGCATGAAACTAGGATCCTTGGGTAGTTTTCAGGAGATGTAAACATGAAAGCACTTGTCTTATCCCTCATCTAGAGACATCTTTTTTGCATGCCAACAGTAAGAAACTAACAATCTTCCCCTTCTCTACCCAATAATTTATTTACATTGGAGAGATTATGTCCTCTTCTCTCAGAAGGTAAGGATGTCAGCTGGACAGCATGTATATTCCCTCTCAGATTCCTAATTATAGGGCTCTTCACTTGTTATATGACATGCATACATGCCAGCCCATCCACGTGGCTCTCCTTTCCAGAAGGGGGAAAGAAATTGAAGTGTAGAGAACATATATAGCTACTACTATGGTTATAATCTGCCTTGATTCAGAAACCTTATGTTTGCATTTAGGATAATATAAACAAATGCAGATATTCAAAACTCATCTACTTCCTTCCTCTTTTTCATAGAAGTCATGTCAACTTGGATACTAATAAGAATGATAAATCATTTTTTAAAACCTTTTTTTTGGCACCCATTCTTTACACATGTAGAAAAAAGGTAACATCTGATGATGTCCCAAGGCAAAGTAACTGGACTGCTGCATGGGCCCAGCTACGCCAGTTCTCTCTGGTTACCCTGAGAGATGAGATTAAATTTCAGTCACCTGTGGCCTATCTGCAGCCTCCAGGGGTGCCACAGTACACTGGCTAGTAACCTTGGCTCTAGAAAATCATTTCAGATAATATATGTTTTTTCTATTTTGCAGACATTTTATAGCTTGTCTCATAGTTGTTACTGCTGTTTTGTTTTTGTTTTTGTTTTTTTAAAATAGCAATAGATTCTTGAATGAAGAAATCCATCCAGACCTGGTGCTGGCCCATAGACAGAATTAGATGTTCCCTTTGGCTTCATCTGTTGTCCACTGCCTCCAGCTATAGGGCTGTCCTTGTGGATACAGCTCCCAAAATATGTTGTGCTGCTAGTGGTCATAAATTTTCCTCTTGAGTTTCTTCCTTCTGCTATTTGTGCTATTCTTTTATTACAGAAAAATT
The DNA here is from genome assembly GCF_030222135.1 of Aotus nancymaae. NCBI lineage: Eukaryota > Metazoa > Chordata > Mammalia > Primates > Aotidae > Aotus > Aotus nancymaae. The sequence continues at coordinate 32,575,275 of NW_026988455.1, forward strand.
ACCTTTCTATTGGTAATTGTTCTATTTATGGTTGTATAACCATAATAGGTTCATTGCCCTATGTGCAGGGCAAGTCAATTCACCGAGACACTGGGTGGCAGCAGAGAAAGGTTTAATTATAGGATTGATAAACAAGGACACAGGAGGAAACCTCATATCCAACTCCCCAAGGAGCCTAGGCCTAGGGATTTTAAGGGTTATGGAATGGAACAAAGTGTGGAGATTGTTGAATGGTTGAAAAGTGCAGGGTGAAGTTATGGAAAAGGGAGATGAAGGAACTATATTTCATACTGATTCGATTCTTCTGTGAGGGTCTTCAGACTGGTTGGCATCAGCTGTTTCTCTGAAATTCAGAATCTGCTTGAGCAGTTCTTAAACAAACACCTTATGTTTCTATAATCAGAAATCCTTTTATAAGAACAATGGTGATGCAAATGGTCAGTATCTAGGGCAATGTGACTTTTGATTACAAAAAATTGCGTCAAAGTACAGCCTGATTAATGCTTAATTATAACTATATTTATGTCTAGAATTCTTGTTAACCCTATGAAGATGATTTTAGTTACTTTTTTTTTTAAGAGATGAGGTCTTGCTGTGTTGCCCAGATTGCTCTCAAACTTCTGGGCTCAAGCAATCCTCCTGTTCAGCCTCCAAAAGTGCTGGGATTACAGGTGTGAGCCACCATGCTTAGTACTTTCTATTCAAAATAATTTGCATCAGAAGAAAGCAGGTAGACCAAAGCAGCATTGACATACAGCTACAAGTTCTTAAAGTTTCAGTGTAGTAATTGAAGTTTTAGATAGTTTTAGATATAGTTAATCCGGATTGTCAGTCCAAGTTCTTATATACATAAATATTTTTAATTGAACTTGCTACTTTCCCTAAAATTAAATACAAACTGCCCTTATCTAATGCTCTACGTAGGAAAGTTCTGAAAGTGTTTTAAAGAATTTCAAATTTGTCACAATTTGTTTTAGAAGAATCCAAAATTGCACCCGAGTCATATCACAATTTTTAAAGTATTAAATGGACTATTTTAAAACAAAATAGGCCGTCTCATTACTTTCAGAATCTGTCATTATCAGCTTAGGAGCCAAGAATTAAATGATTCTGCTTTGTGTTCCATTTACATTTTGTGAAGGTTTTAAATATCTTATTAGAATTGGGGAGGATAATCTGTTAACAGATAAAAAGTTGTTAATTATTTTATGGTAAGCATTCATTCAAATGTATTTATTAAGCCACTCCTCTGACTAAAGCAATGTGCTAGGTATTTTGAAATATCAAAATAAATGTGTAAAGTCAGAAGAGGAATATATGTACACACACATATATACTTACATATATTTATTGAAAAATGACTTTATACATACAAGTTATTTTTCTTAATCTTAAAATCTGTTTGGGAAAACTAGAGAAAGACTCCTGAAAGATTCATAGTCACATAAAATCAAATAGGAAATTCCAAGTCAGTGTTTTGGCTGCTTTATAATTCCTAATGAGGACAGTCATTTACAGTTAGGGGAAGAAGAGATTGTTATGGACTAAAGATATCAATGAAAGCTTTATAGAAAGAAAATAGAGACAAATTAGATTTGAGCAGGTCAGGACATTGGAGGCAACCTAAAGAGAGAATGAGACACAGGTAAGAACAGGATTTTGAAAACTAATTTGAAAATCAGCTGTGGATATATGAATGAGAATGTGAATTTAAGGACAAACAGATCATGAATGAATGAGTCTTGTTGGAAGTAAATAAGGGATGACATTCACTTCATGAGGCTACTTTTAGACAGGATAAGAATGACTTCCAAAAGAATGGAAATGTGGACTGGATGCATCTGCCATCTTCAGGGATCATGAGTTGTGAAGTAAGTAAATTAGTTGTTTAAACAAATAAGTTTCCATTAGAACTTTTGTCTCATTTTTTTTACTTTAATGGGATGTTTACAAATCTCTCATTTTCTGTTTGATTCTTCTGCCCAAATGTTTGGCTACTGAGTATATGCTTTCAATCTTTTTCCCATTTGCCCCAAGAATACCTGCAGGTGGTACTTACAGCTGCAGCATTTACCCTGAGAACTTTGCCACAAAATATCTGGCTTTTGCTGTTATTTTCACATCGCTCTGGAATATTGACTTTTGAAACAAAAGACATCATTCTATTTACAGGATTCTGTTTTTAGTAGTCGTATTTCCATTTACAAAATAGAGTAATTCTTTGATGGCTGAAAATGTCAAATCCTAGAAAACGTAGCATTCCTACATGTGATGTTAACATCATTCTTGAACAATTGTTGGCTGAATATTCATTTGATGAATCCTATTTTTCCAAATTAGATGATTCAGATAATTCTGATGATTGTTCTGTTTAGAAATAACTCCAAGAATAGTTTTTATATTTTAATTACATTAAAAATCAGTCAGATTCTCTTCAGCCTCAAAGAACGTGTTTATGTAAAATTAAATGATCATGGCAGGAGCTATATGTTTTTTTTCTAAATGGGAAAAGAGTTAATAATGAATATTAGTCATCCTCAAAACCAATTAAAAGTTAAAAAAGAAAGGGGTCCAGTTTCTGCTTTCTGCACATGGCTAGCCAGTTTTCCCAACACCATTTATTAAACAGGGAATCCTTTCCCCATTGCTTGTTTTTGTCAGATTTGTCAAAGATCGGATGGTTGTAGTTATGTTGTGTTGCCTCCGAGTCCTCTGTTCAGTTCCATTGGTCTATATCTCTGTTTTGGTACCAGTACCATGCTGTTTTGATTACTGTAGCCTTGTAGTTTAGTTTGATATCTGGTAGTGTGATGCCTCCTGCTTTGTTCTTTTTGCTTAGAATTGACTTGGCTATGTGGGCTCTCTTTTGGTTCCATATGAAGTTTAGGGTGGTTTTTTCCAGTTCTGTGAAGAAGGTCATTGGTAGCTTGATGGGGATAGCATTGAATCTGTAAATTACTTTGGGCAGTATGGCCATTTTCATGATACTGATTCTTCCTAACCATGAACATGAAATGTTTCTCCATCTGTTTGTGTCCTCTCTTATTTCATTGAGCAGTGGTTTGTAGTTCTCCTTGAAGAGGTCCTTTACATTCCTTGTTAGTTGTATTCCTAGGTATTTTATTCTCTTTGTAGCAATTGTGAATGGCAGTTCGTTCTTGATTTGGCTGTCTTTAAGTCTGTTATTGGTGTATAGGAATGCTTGTGATTTTTGCACATTGCTTTTGTATCGTGACACCTTACACTAAAATTAACTCAAGATGGATTAAAGACTTAAACATAAGATCTAACACGATAAAAACCCTGGAAGAAAATCTAGGCAAAACCATTCAGGACATAGGTGTAGGCAAGGATTTCATGACCAAAACACCAAAAGCATTGGCAACAAAAGCCAAAATAGACACATGGGACCTAATCAAACTCCACAGCTTCTGCACGGCAAAAGAAACAGTTATTAGAGTGAATCAGCAACCAACAGAATGGGAAAAAATTTTTGCAGCTTACCCATCTGACAAAGGGCTGATATCCAGAATTTACAAAGAACTAAAACAGATTTACAAGAAAAAAACAAACAAGCTCATTCAAAAGTGGGCAAAGGATATGAACAGATACTTTACAAAAGAAGACATACACAAGGCCAACAAACATATGAAAAAATGCTCATCATCACTGGTCATTAGAGAAATGCAAATCAAAACTACACTGAGTTACCATCTCACGCCAGTTAGGATGGCGATCATTAAAAAATCTGGAGACAACAGATGCTGGAGAGGATGTGGAGAAATAGGAACACTTTTACACTGTTGGTGGGAGAATAAATTAGTTCAACCATTGTGGAAGACAGTGTGGCAATTCTTCAGGGACCTAGAAATAGAAATTCCATTTGACCCAGCAATCCCATTACTGGGTATATATCCAAAGGATTATAAATCGTTCTACTATAAGGACACGTGCACACGAATGTTCATTACAGCACAGTTTACAATAGCAAAGACCTGGAACCAACCCAAATGCCCATCGATAGACTGGACAGGGAAAATGTGGCACATATACACCATGGAATATTATGCAGCCATCAAAAACAATGAGTTCCTGTCCTTTGTAGGGACATTGATGAACCTGGAAACCATCATTCTCAGCAAACTGACACAAGAACAAAAAATCAAACACCGCATGTTCTCACTCATAGGCGGGTGTTGAACAGTCGGAACACATGGACACAGGGAGGGGAGCACTATACACTGGGGTCTGTTCGGGGGAAATATGGGAGGGACAGTGGGGGGTGGGGAGTTGGGGAGAGATAGCATGGGGAGAAATGCCAGATATAGGTGAAGGGGAGGAAGGCAGCAAATCACACTGCCACATATGCACCTATGCAACAATCTTGCATGTTCTTCACATGTACCCCAAAACCTAAAATGCAATAATAAATAAATAAATATTAAAAAAAAATTAAAAAAGTTAAAAAAGAGGTGAGAAGGAATGATTGACTGAAGGCAAAATTAATGCGAGAATCTATCAAATAATCCCAGAAAATAATAATGATTGTAGAGATGGAAAATATCTGAATAGCCTGAAATTTAGAATAACTAATTATTTCAGGGTTTGTTTTTTATTTTTTCTTTGTCACTTTAAAAAGTCTTTTATAGATATTTGTCTTTAATTTTTACTAATTATGAAATCTTCTTTCCTTTTTACAGGCCATAGATATTTCTTCCTACTTTTTGAAATCTTTCATTTCATTAATGTCTCAATGCTTTAGTCTCCATCACCATAGCCTTTGTTATTTTCTGAATTAGAAAATAGATAGTGTTATCCACTTCTGTAATTTCCTTTTATTTCTCATTTGAATTCTTTATCTATAAAGTTTTTATTAAACATTTTCTCTCATTATTTTATTTTATGTGCAGTTTTTAAATGTTCATTACCAGTGACTTTTTTTTTCACATAAGGGAGTAAATACATGAATGTTTTTCTGTTAAAGAAAAGGCTTTTATGTAATGTAAAAACAAAGTACTCTAAAATACACAAATACATTATAAAAAGCATTCTGCACATTCTCTTGCTATTAAGAACATGTGCATTATAATGAGAAGAATTACATAGAATCTTATCATTTTATATCTTATACTATTGTTAAAAATGCATAAGTTTTTGACTAAGCTATTCCACTCTTAAGCTGGTTGTTCTAAGATTCTCTATGGAGGGCAAGGCCTATTTCAAATAAGTATCCTCTTTTTAATAAATTAGTGCTAAGCCTGCTTAGTTCTTTGGGGATGTAGTTTTAGCAGAAAGAAAATTGCCCTTGTTTATGGCTCTTCTTTTGCGGCCCTGAGTGGATTTTCATACTTGTGAAAATGAGATACTGGCAGTGACCGGAATTAAAAGAAGGAGGATATTGGGCCCATTTCCTTTTCTAACTCTGCTAAGCCAATTTCACTCTCATAAGTAACTTTCCTCCTCTTGCAGACTTGAGCCTCTCCTGTGCAGAAAATTAGGACAACATCTGAGGAGGTCTAGGACAAGGACAACTGTCCACCAGGGACCAAGCTAAGATTGGTAAACCAATTTTCACTTGTGAACAATGCCAGAATTCAACCCATATGTCTCCCATGGTGAAGCACTGTAGTGCATCATTAACCCACTGTGCCACTTAGCAGCTTCTCTCTGCTTGCTGTCTTGTGAATTAACATTTCTGCCACCACCGCACTAGACCCTGGGTTTATTTCTGCTAGGAGTGCTGCTGAATGAATAGCAGTTCTCCGTAACAAGGGATCAGGGCACAACTCTTTCAGATTTTCAACTGAAAGCAATAGCAATTTGCCATTCAGTCCTATCTTATCATCATCGTTAGGATGGGAAATCACAATCTGAAGGCTCCTTGCAATATGCTGTCAACCTGATATCTTGTAATTTTAATATGTAATACTGTGGTTAATAATTAATGGCTTTAACTCTGTAGGTGGGATCTGAATTTGGCTCCAAGAAAGAAATCCCTCTGAGCTGAAATAGTCTTTGAGACTTCAACATCTTACGAAGTTCCCCCTCAATCAGCCTCGTTGCCTTCTTATTTAAATGATCTGCCATCTAATGAATCTGGATCAAAAGCTCCAAGCTTAAAATATACAACAAAAAGCTGCTTCTGGGTGAAGAGTTTGGATCCAAATCAAAACGTTTCTGTGCTCTGGCCATTAACACAAGCGGTTAACTGCTGGGAAATACTGATGTTCAAAAGATATGGTGGAAAAAGGCACCTGCTTTCTCACGCTGGTTTATGTTTGTCATCTTGATAAAAATGCAAGGCAGATATGCAGAAATTGTGCGGAAACACCATTCACATGGTAATTCCTTTGTATTTGAATAACTTCTTTTCAGGTTGTGGACTGAATGCCAGACTTGGGAGGATTTGAGCATCTCCCTGCCTTCAGTTCTTCCGTGACAATATTTTAGTGTCTGGCTCACTTTTTTGATCAAAGAAGACCATTTATTGGGACTTCATAATGAAGGTGCTGCCCCTTGATTTTCCTGGATCACGAGCCATAATGTAGAAAGGTTTCTTGCATTTTGTCTGATGAGTATTACTGACAATACAGCCAGGGAAAAAGCTCCTTAATTCTGTCGGCCCAAATCTTTAGTTTCACTGCTGTTTAAACAGCAGAAAAATATTTGGGTAGACTCAACGTAACCCCTCATAAATCAAATCTCTGATAAATTTGAGTAATACTCCCTTTTGCAGGCTTCAATTATACTTTGCATTTCCAAAATGCACAGGCCACTCATTTTTACAGTCTATACCTGCCTGATGTTTAAATTCAGGAACTTTGAGTACTATTCTACTTATAGAAATAAAAGCTTAAGATATTTTAAAAGTTATTCTGCAAGTACACTGAAGCATACTGAAAACAAGAATATATATAAATATATATATGTATATATATACATGTATATATATGTCTATAAAATATAACTCAAACATGGCTTTGGGGCTTAATCTCATATTTAATTATAACCAGTTGCTAGTGATTTGCTTGGAACTCCATGTTGAGAGAGATGGTGAGGTTGTAGCCAACCTCTAAAGGTAGAAATCCTTTGATAAATCATTAATGTTTGTCATTTTGGCAGAAGGTGGGAATAACACACTCATGTCCCATAGTGTCTACTCTAACCCTAGGAAGACACTTATGACTGGACTTGGTGAAGTACATATGGTAAGCAGCTGTTAAAGACAGCATTTTGAAGGTCAAATACATGTTGTTTTTGTCTTAATCTTACCAGTGTCTCCTTTTCTAATAGTGTTCTCAATTGCCAAACACTCTTTAGATTTAGCTAAATTGATTTTCTCCTACAAGAGGCACTTTTATGATTATATTTAGTTTTAAAATTTAATCATACTGAGGTATTTGAGTTTTAAAGTCTTTCTATGTAAGGCTTAATATTTGAGGCTATTAATTCATAGCTAACTTGCCAGCCAACACTACCAATAGAATAGTGGATGTGTCTCTCCTAAGGGCTCAAAATCAAAACTAATGAAGCTGGCTGCAGTGGCTCACACCTGTAATCCCAGCAATTTGGAAGGCTGAGGCGGGTAGGTCACTTAAGGCCAGGAGATCAAGACCAGCCTGATCAACTTGGTGAAACCCCCCTCTACTAAAAATACAAAAATTAGCTGGGCATGGTGGAGTGTGCCTGTGATAGCAGCTGTTCGGGAGGCTGAGGAACAAGAATTGCTTGAACCCAGGAGGCGAAGATTGCAGTGAGCTGAGAGTGCACCACTGCACTGCAGCCCAGGGGACAGAGTGAGACTCAGTTTTAAAGAATAAAATAAAATAAATCTCATGAGCTCCAACTACTGGGAATGGGAATGTAAGAAGTGGCTTGTTGGAATCAGCTTGCATTAGCTTGTGAGAACTGATTGTTAAATTATTAGCACTATTGTGATCCGATTGTTAAATCCAGCCCTTATTAAACATTCAGTTGTAGAAACTCATAACAGTAAATGGTCTTAAAAATAAAAATCATACATTCTTTTTGTTTAATTATGTTTTTTTTTTTTTTTTGGACAGAGTCTTACTTTGTTGCCCAGGCTGGAGTGCAATGGCATGATCTCCGCTCACTGCAACCTCCACCTCCCAGGTTCAAGCTCTTCTCCTGCCTCAGCTTCCTGAGTAGCTGGGATTACACGTGCCTACCACCACGCCTGGCTAATTTTTTGTATTTTTAGCAGAGAGAGGGTTTCATCATGTTGGCCACGCTGGTCTCTAACTCCTGACCTGAGGTGATCCACCCACTTCAGCCTCCCAAAATGCTGGGATTACAGGCGTGAGCCACCACACGCCCAGGTGTTTTTGTTGTTGTTCTTGTTTTGTTTGTGTTGTTGTTTGTTTTGTTTTGTTTGTGACAGTGTCTCACTCTGTCACACAGGCTGAAGTGCAGTAGAACAATCACAGCTCACTGCAGCTTTGACCTCCCAGACTCAGGCAATCCTCCCACCTCAGCCTCCAAGGTAGCAGGGACTACAGGCACACACCACTATGCCCAGCTAATTTTTGTATTTTTTGTACAGACAGAGTTTTACTATGTTGCCCAGGCTGGTCACAAACTTCTGGGCTCAAGCCTGTCTTAACCTCCAAAAGTGCTGAGATTATAGGTATGAGTCACTGTGCCTAACCAATAATACATTTTTAAAATTCACAAATTTTTATTTCACTAAATTTACTTTTATCTATGTTCTTGAAATTATTTATGCCATTTGTATCTTTATGTTGAAAATAGTATATAATGATGTGTTGATATGAATTTCTTCCCAATTCTGCCTTCAGTGATATTATGTTAGTGATTTGAAATTGGCATAATGTGTTTACATAACAGAAATAGGAAATCATAAATAAAGGCATGATTTATTATGTTGGTTGCCTAGATTATGGATTAGCAAACTTTTTGTGTAAAGGACTAGATGGTAAATATTTAAGGCTTGATGTCTATGCAGTTGGTCTTTATTACAACTACTGTATTGCTGTTGAGTGAAAGCAGTCATAGGCAATACATAAATAAACAGGTGTGACTATGTTCCAATGAACTGAATTTTCAAAACCAAGAGGTCGGCTCACTGGCCAAAGTTTGGCTATGACTGGTGTAAATTAAAGAAAGCAATAGAAAAGTGTTAATCGTGCTGCTTAAATTAAAAGTATGCCATATTTGTAGCTATCACAAAGTGCATAGAACAAAATTTTGAGAAATTGTTCTTTCAATGTTTGAAAATTATTAGGATTCAATAAAAAGGTTAAAAAGACTCAGAAACAATTTGAACAGCCTTATACCAGTCAGAGGGGAAATTTGAGAATCATTAAAAATAATGCAATGGATTGAAATCCATCAGATTTGTTACATTCATGTGTTTATAACAATATTAAAATAAACATTGGTAGGTGATCTTTGAGGATACTAAGGAACCAACTTATTATTTTGAAAAGTCCCCTATAATAAAAAAAAAGTCAAGATTTTTTTTTCAAGTTTTTCTATATGAACTATACTTCAGGATGAGAAACTAGTTTATAAGGTTACATTTTGCTCTGGGATTATTTCAGTTAATAAATGAGAAACAAATAGTGGAATGTCAAGATTTTATAACTCTTACTAAGTTAACAGATCTTAGATAAAAAATTATCACAAATTGCTGAAAAAAAAAAACAAATGAAGACACCACTGGTATTATGTAAATCCTGATTTGGTTATACAACACACCACCTATGAAAACAAATTACTCAAACAATCAAACCAAAATGTGATTGAACCACTGTATCTATCTATCAATTTATATAAAATAAAGGAAACAAAAGAACATATCAAATCCACCATTAACACGCAGTCGCAAATTTCAGAGTGTGACAAACTGTATAAGATGAACAATCCAGTTTCTTTAACAATTATAGAAAAGTTGCAAAGAAATATAATAAGATGGATGGCAAACTATAGAATTAAAGATATATTTAAAAAATCATTCAACTGCAAAGATGTGATCTTAACTGGATCCCAGCTGAAGCAAACAAATTGATACAATGTGAACAATGAGCAGTTAATCAATGATAAAGAATCATTGTTATTATATTTTAGGTATGATAGTAGCATATTTATAAAAATGAGTGCCTGTCATCTAGAGATACATCTTGAAATGTTTGTGGATTAAATAAAATTATATATAGGATATAAGATTATATGTATTGATTGTTTTAAAATATTCAATGAGAAAAATAGGGTATAGTTATATAATGAACCACAATTAGCCTTGAGTTGATAATTATTGAAGTTGAGTGATCAATGCATAACCATTCATTATATTAGTTCCTCTACTTTTTATATTTTTGAAATATTATGTAATGAAACTGAAATAAAAAATAAAAGCAGTCTCTAATTTTATAGTAGAGTTAGGTTTCTTATAGCTCTGTAATCTTAAGCACTGATTTTCTTAAAGTAGAGGCACTTTTTCAGTTCTGTTCAAACCAGTTTGCCAGGCAATAAGACAAGTCTCTAGTTTCTTCTGTGTTTTTAGAGACACGATCTCACTCTGTCCCCTAGGCTAGAGTGCAGCAGTGTGATCATGGATGTTTCACTGTAACCTTGAACTTCTAAGCTCAAGCAATTCTCTTGTCTCAGCTTCCCAAGTAACTGGAACTATAGGTACATGCCACCATACTCTGCTAATTTTTTTTTTCTTTAGCTTTTAATTTTGTAGAGATAAGATCTTGCTATATTGCCCAAGCTGATCTCAAACTCTTGGCTCAAGTGATCCTCCCACCTCAACCTCCCAAAATGTTGGAATTATAGGCATGAGCCATTGCATCCAATCTCTTCAAAAACTATTTCATACCTTATGCTTTTGTCTGAAAACCTCCCTTTTCACCTTTACTCTCAGCTTACAGCATTTAAATCAATTCTAAGAGAATTTTTACAGGCTTCTACTGCCATATTCCCATCTTCCAGAACTTCATCTGTGTGCTTTTTCTTTCATCTTCCTATCCAAATGCAGTTCTTCAATTTGTGTACTAGATATCAACCACCTTATGTCCACTCAGAGACATGTGTTCATAAATTGTCCCCTCTTCTCTATTATTTCCATGGTATTATTGCTCTCATCTTAAACAAGAACATCTCTTAACCACCCCTCCCCTAATGGCTACCATCACATTTCTTTGCTCTCCTTTATAGTAAAGCTCTGACTCCAAGTTCTCTTTTCCTGTCATCTCTGAAATCTACTCAAGTTGAGATTTTACTCCCACTACTCAGCCAAAAAATGATATTGTTGAGCTTACCTACAACCTTCACATTACTAATCTAAATGGTCAATTTTTGGTTCTCATATTACTTGACCTCACAGTACCATTTACAGGCTTGCTCACTCCATCTTCCTTAATCTGATGGCCTCATCTGTGCCCTACAAACTGAGCATAGCCTTCTCCAACTCAGCTGATGACAACTATATTCTGATTGTCCAATTCAAGACCTTTGCATCATCTCATACCCCATACCTAATCCATTACAAAATTCTGTTGGATCTGTCTTTAAAATAGGTGCTCGATTTGATCACTACTCACCAACCCCGTGGCTATCACTCTGCTTTAAGCCACTATTATTTCTCACCTGGTTGCTGCAATATTTGCTCAACTTGGCTCCCTGGTTCTTGTTTCCCAGCAGTCTCTTCTCAACACAGTAGCTCAAGTGCTGTTTTGAAAATGTGAGTCACGTCATAGCACGTCTCTTCTCTAGGCTCTGAAATGGCTTCCTATTGTGCTTGGAGAAAAAGGGAGAATCCCTGAATATGCTTAAAGACCCTGCGTGACACACTCTGCAAACCCCACCAAAACCACTCTGGCCTCGCCTATCGGTCTCTCACTAACTTTGCCATCGCCAGAATCCCCCCAACCTTCTCATCATTCCTAGTTTATTCACCTTTCTGCGTCTATTGCTTTAGCTATTTCCTCCCCTTGAAAAGTTCTTTCTTCAAATATACTCATTTAGGTAATTCCAAAATCTCTTTCAAGCCTTTGCTTAAATTTCACTTTTTCAATAAAGCTTGGCCAACTCATTCTATTTTATACAGCAACATGCATCTTTTTTTCCCAAATGCCCACTCTTGATTCCCCATTCTGTTTTCCTTTTCTTGTAAATAGCACTTTTTATTTTCTTGACCATTTTATATTTTTCTTATCCTGTTTATTATCGTTTTCTGTCTCTTCACTTGAACATGGCAAGAAATTCCTTTTTGTCTGTGTCTTCACTTATTTATCAGAAATACTTACAAAACCTTCCAACAGATAGTAGGTAATCAACCATGATGTGTTGAATTGAATTTTAAAGTTTTAATAAAAATGGCCAATCAAAAGTCAATAGTTGTGTTCCTTTTCATGTAGTCATCTTTATAGCAGTCACCCAAGGAAGAAGATTTATCAAATAATAATTTAAATTTCACTGAATAATTGTTATGTATTTTCCCAGCAAAGTTAAGTTTCTAAAGTGAGAATTTAGTCATTTATTAAAAGTTTCCTATATTTTCTGTGTACACAGTGGTTGAGAGTCAGGAAAAAGATATCAGGAGAAAACTAAGTTGTTGGGAAAGATGTGACTACAGAAAAAAATGTTTGTCCCAGGCATTTGAGAAGCAATAATATATGGAAGATATCATTATGATTCCCTTAAAACAGGAGATAGAGACTGAATTAGAGAAATAATGACAAAATAAATCTTTGATGTCACATCATCCATCCTCTCCATAATTTTTCTTAAGAAACTGCTGATTGCAATCATCTTTGACTCAAGGATTAAAAGTTCTAACGTTTTTCTTGTGAAATTATGTCAGCTACATAAAATTATTAACTTAATTGTAAAGCTATCTTCAAGCTCTTTACATTAATCAGGAGAGTCTTGTTTATCCCACAATTGTCTAATGCAAAAAGAACAAGATCTTGCTGGGAAATATTTTTCAACTCTAAATAGGATAGAATTAAATTCAGGAGTTACTTGGTATTTTAAAGGAGGAGTGAAGTTGATTGTTTTAAGGTACTATCTCTCCATAGCTGAAATAGGGGCTTATAATAGTATTTTAACAATTTTAATAAAAGTTTAATTCATATTTCTTTAGTATTAATTTTTCCTTACCCTGCTGGTAAAATATGGGATTATCATTCAACATTTATCTCTTTGTAATACTGGTTAGACTAGCTCTGCATAGGACAACCACATTTAACCACATATAATGGGATGTTATGCACTGTAAACGATTTGATGGATACCAAGCTAGTCAGCAAGCATGTGGTTAGCCAACTTGAATAATCAATGAAGATAATGTTTGCTAACTACTTTGGTATTGTGGTATGAGGATGGTTTTTCTGGCTTTGTCTCTTCATTCCTACTCTCTTGGGGGGAAAAAAGTGTTTACATCCTATGATTATAGTCCAAGCTCTAAACCAACTTGTGGCTTACATTTAAAATGTTAATCTCTTCTGGAGTCCTGTTGGTTTATCTTTTTCGAGATTTGCCTTGAGAGCCCTGTGTTTTAATGCCAATTAGAGAGATTCCTTAATTCATAGTCTGTAGGGAAAGAAAAAAAATCTGAAACCATTAACTGTAATAAATAGGTTTTATAAAAGTTTTAAATTCCACTATAGTTAATCAGTTTGAACAGACATTTAGGCTGTAAATAGCTTTTTAAAGTAAACAGAGCTTTACACAAAGTGACAGCTAGAATCACATTTTCTGCTTCTGAGTGTGAGGAAATTAATGTACCAAAAAACTGCCTACTATTTAAAGATGCCTTGCTCCAGACATATTTAACAACTGAGATTTGCAGTGGGTAGACCACTGAAGTGTCTCGTCATTAAATTATGCACTGTACATTAGAAACAGATGTACTCTTGGAAGTCTTGCATGACAACATTGTTTTGTCATTTTCCAATTAAGACATTGTGAGAACTGAAATCAGAACTAAACTAACGGGTCAGCTATCTTACCTTGATCAGGAAGAAATGGTGTAGGTTTTGAGAAGACCTAGTGGTTTTCATTCGTATTCTGACATATATTTGAAAGTTAATTCTTCACCTTGTTTTTCTCCAACATCTAGAAAATTTATAAAATTATCCATTTTAAATATTGCTCAAATTTTGTTCAAGTATTTAGATTTTAACAGGCTAATATTATACTCTACTTTGGCATATTTGGTCAGGAGAAATCTTACAAAGCAAATAAAACATAGCAGTGGAAAAAAAGTTATGCCTATTCTTTCTAATCAGTGGCAAAAAATAGCTCTATAGCTTTCTGGAAATGATCTGTAGAAAACAATATTTGAAGGAAAGTGGAATTGCAATGAGGCATATTTATTGGGATGGTATAGAACAAAATAAGTATACAAAAAAGGAGAAGGATACAGCTGTTATGGTTCACATTAGACATGTGATAATGCTATTACTATAAATCCTATTTTATTAACTATGACAATTTTCTGTTGGTCTTTTGCAAAAGAAAAAAAGTCAAAAATAAAATTCCAATGCACTATTGAGCTATTCTCTGCAACTTCCTTATAGGGAAAATTTATATTCTGATTACTTCAGCCAAACAAATATTTTACTAAATCAGAAAAAAAAAGAAAAGCAATTAATTGTCCTCATTTATGGTTGCTATTCCAATATGAATCAAGAAATAATCTCTTTTTCCCAATTTTTAAAATTATGAACCACATGTTCTTATGCCTTCATCTGTTTATTTGTATATACATTTTTACACTAGGAATTTTATACTTCAAAAAACAAGCTCTACGATTGTTCTATACCCACAAGCAGGCTTCTTGGGTTTATACATATACCCTAGATATATACAATCCAAAGAGATAAATACTCTAAAACATTAAACATCACTTTCCACTGGAAAGATTGTGAATTTTCAAAATGGCCTTCAATGGCTGATTTTTTTTTTTTTTTTGCCATTGCCCAATTGAAAATGTTTGAGAGAGAAAAAATTCTTCATTCATTTCTCATTTCTTACAACACAGAGTGGAACAGTCTAAGCCTAAGAAAATTAGTCCCAGGTGATATTTACTAACCTTAATTTTGAAATACTGTCAAATGAAAAAATTTATCTATTCAGTTAGTTTATACTTGTCTAAATTTCTTTGGATGACTGCAATTTTATTAGTTAAAAATACTGTTATACATGAGTGAGGTTTTATGGGGAGGGAAAACATGCATCATATTATGAAAGACAGACACATATTTAAAGTGTTGCCATTTGTTATACATGAATTAGAAAAAGATGACACAGCTATGTTTTGAAGTCATGTCTTCATAAATTATTTCATAAATAATACAGTTAAAATGAAACCTCAAATTTATTTTTTTGAATACTTTTTCCCCCTGTGATCTTTAAATCTAGGCATATATTAAAGAAAACTAGAACCTTAAATTTCTAAGTTATGTATATTTGTGCAAACAAAAGAGATTTATAGGGCTTTATTTCTTACTTTTTGGTCCTGCAAGTCTTTTTAACATTTGTGCTTATTTGTTTAGAAAGTATTTTAATTCTATATTTTTTGTCGAAATGAGAAATTGTGCTTTGTTAAGTGTAAACAACATAAAAAAACTGAAGTATTTCCCCAGTTTGGAATTAATCTCCCAAACCCATGAAAATTGAGAAACTTCTCATGTTGGCAAAATGTGTTCCTACCCTGGCAACCAAAGAAGATGGGCCAAGAAGTAGCTTTAGAATTTTTGCCAGCAATTTATGTATGGATCAAATGTGATCTTTCTTTAAATTGCATTCAATATAGGAAGTACAGCCATATTTGATTCCAAGCTGAATTGATATGTGATGCAGTCATTGGCTGTCCACAGTTAAAATCTTACAGAAAGCCCACCTATGATAAGCAATCTAATATTTGTGGTCTCGGTTAGTAAACTATGCCAATTCCATGAAAATCATATTGTCATAGTTAGATCCAGGCTAACCACATAGAGCTCTTTCTTTCTCTATCCATATTTATATAATTAGATTATTTTTATTTTAAACATACTTTAAAAAACATTTTCTTTATGGTACATTATTAAAGAATCATGCCTTCTTAAGGTCTCTTTGTAAGCCAAGAAATCCACATGTTATGTATTATACAGAAAAGGTTTTCATGAGTAGATTTCTGTAAAGCTTTGAGCCAAGGTCCAGGAATTGTATTACAGATTGCCAGTGATATTTAAAAAGTGAGGGGAATATAGTTGCAAAGCAAACTTTACTAACATAATTGATGAGAAATGATATTGAATTTTAGAAAAAATGTTATTCTTAATGCAAAATCTGTCTCTCTTATGAGTTAGACTTAGATATTTAGTATAAGGTAACTGTACTCCTTGTATGAGAACTGCATTTACTAAGGAGGGATGAGAGGAGGAGGCAGTTGTAATCTGTAATAAGTCTATTCTGTCTCTATATTTGGTAATGAATGTCAGCTTTCATTTTCAGGTCTCTATTTTTCTTGTTTTATTTTTAAAACTATTTATTTATTTTGAGACAGGATCTCACTCTGTCACCCAGGCTGAAGTGCAGTGGCACCATTATAGCTCATTGCAGCCTTGAACTCCTGGGCTCAAGTGACCCTCCTACCTCAGCCTCCCGAGTAGCTGGAACTATAGGCACATGCCACCATACTTACGTGTTTACATGTATTTTTTGGCTTGGTTGTGTTTTTCTTTTTTCTTTTTTTCTATTATAGAGAGCTATGTTACCCAGGCTGGACTCAAACTCCTGGCCTCAAGCAATTGTCCTGCCTAGCTTCCCAAAGTGCTGGGATTAAAGGTGTGAGCTACCATGCCTGGCCCCTGTCTCTATTTTGTATATGTCCAGGAGATACTGCAAATATGTGAATAAATAAACGAACTAGGAATACAAGATTTGGTAGCTATAACTGTAAACTCTGGTAACTTGCTTATTTTTCTTGTGTGTCTATTTCTCTTTCATTATGCCAGAAATGTCCATTGCCTACTTGATGCCTATGAACAACAGAAAGAAGAAACAAAGATGACCTATGGTAAGGACAGAACATCAAGGGAAATAGAAACATGTAATATGATAATCCTATTCAAGTAAACAGACAACATTAGTGAATGGCAACTTGTAAATGGTGGTGATTACATTTATTTTATATTCTGTCAATCTAGGTGTAAAGGTTGAGCTTGAAAAAAGAAAACTACTCTTTATACTGAAGAACACAATCCAACATGAAAGAATGCTTATTTCAGGTTTTATCTGAATCTACCTGGGGCTGAATTTTTAATCTATACTTTACCACAGATATTCTGCTTTGTGCAGATCTTCAATGGATCATTAAAGTCAAAGGATGATTATTTGTCCTTCTACTCCTCCTGGTACCCAAGCCCTGAGAGTGAGATATTAAATTCTTCATTAGATCTTTCATGCGGTGTTACAGCTCTTTGGAATTCCTCACAAAGCTCCTCCTCTCCATGGTGGAATTTTACTCTGATGAGAGATAGGTTGAATTGTTTCAATCCCCTATATGGTAAGTCCTAAATCACTGTTTCACACTATATGCTGACCTGATACATTGAGTCACTGATACATGTATTTCCACCTTCAGTATGTTTTCTTTGACTAGCTTTATTGCTTCCCTGTGATGCTGAATTTTGAGCATGGCCATGTATGTCCATATAAAAAGCATACTAGGTAAACAGGGTCTGGTTATTTGAATTTCTTAATCACTCTTTACTCCGAATGTTGTAGATTCATGGTGCAAATTTGCCCATTCCTGCTCCAACAACTTAGAGCCACATATCAATCATTTGAAAATTAGTTCTTATCACTAAACTAACAATGTTGAAAAAAACTCTATGTCTATATTTAATAGTTTGCTATTAAAGTTTTAGTTTGCTGGTAAACTTTATTTTGGGTTACGTCAGACTTGTAATAAGTAGTGACTGGATTGGGAAGATGAGGTGTGCTGATCTAAGGATGCCTCTCTTTCGACTTTTTTATGTACTGTAAAATAGGTAGCAAAAAAGAAGTTTTGCAGTACTCTGCGTCTTATAATTAACTACACATTTTCCATCTCAGAGTAAAAAGTAATTATGAAATTCACTCTAATTGTATAGATTTCTGTGTGAAATAACTGATGCAAATAGAATAATTTAGATGGTTTTTCTTTTATTTTGTATTGAATAGTGGAACATAACAAGTAAATGGTACCTTCAGTTTGCTTTCAGGGGAAAAATGATTTAGTAAGGTTTTACATATCCCACAAATGGTCTTAAACAAAAGATATGTTCTCAAGTGGACAACAGATAAATTTATATTTTAAAAGGGAAAGGAAGAAATGTATATTTCTAGAATTTTCTAACTTATAAGAAAAACAAGGAGAAATCTTCGAATTGCTGATTGGCAGCTAACTCTGTAGTTCCTCTTCAGTGTACAAATTACATTAAATGAATCTATTGCATTAATAAAGACAAACATCATTGATATTTGAACAATGAATGTAAATGTTTGGGATTAAGAATTACCTTTATTTGTTATTAAAAATTATCAGACAATACCAGTTTCCAAATAACATTTTCCTAAATTAACAGGGTAGCCACACATCTAGATGGTTGTTGTGCCTGAGTACAGAGACATTGACAAACGTTCATGAAGGACTAACTGATATAGGAATAGGTCATAACTAGATACCAGAAAAAAAAATGTATAAGAGTGTTCAGACTTCTAGGAACATGAGATTGTGATACTTGATAGAAGAAAACATATAAAATGACCATGACCATTACCCTAGCTTGATTACTAAAGCACAGGTCACGGGTAGAAACTCAAGCAGAGCCACATAGTCTCACAGAGTTAAGGAGATAGGGATCAAGGTGCTGGAAAGCTGGAGTGTCAAGAACCTATAGGGAAGAATATGAGAGAGGAAGTTGCATAGTGAGAAGGGTTCAGAGAACTTCAGAAGGATTGAAAAAAAAAAAAAACTGAGTTTTTGGCTGAGAATGGATCTGCATAAATGGTGGATAAAATGTCATGAAGTTGTAGGAAGAACAATAGAAAATGCTAGAAGGTGAAGAATTTTAGAAATTCACACATAAGGAAGGAAAGAATTTGTATTCTCAAAAGCAGACAGGAGAGACATAATTCACAGGGAAATTGGGTAGAGTATTCAGAAACATTGGGCCTTAGTAATAAAGGAGAATTAGACATAAAATCAAGGTTTCTCTGCACATATTAGCAAAGGTTAAAACAATGGGTACACATGGACATAAAGATGGAGCTACTAGACACTGGAAACTACAAAATGGAGGAGAGTGGGAGCAGATGAGAGTTGATCAATTACCGATTGGGTAAAAAATTCAATAAACATAAACAAGAAACAAAGGCCAAAAATAAGGCTTCAAAGGTAATCAACATCATTAATCATCAGAGAAATGCAAATCAAAACCACTATGAGATGTTGTCTCATACCTGTTAGATGATTTAACTTATTATCAAAAAGTCAAAGGATACCAAATTTTGGCAAGGATGAAGAGAAAAGAGAACTCTTATACATTGTTGATGGGAATGTAAATTGGCACAGTCATTATGGGAAAGAGTATAGAGTTTTCTAAAGAAATTAAAAATAAAACTACCATATGACTCAGTAATCTCTCTTCTGGGAATATACCCAAAGGAAATGAAATCATCACCTCATAAAAATATCTGCACTCCCATGTTCACTGAAGCATTATTCACAATAACCAAGACACTCAGGAAATGCCTGATCGTCCATCAAGGGATGAATGGACAAAAAAACTGTGGGATACACATATATCCCATATAAATAATAATGGAATATTATTCAGCCCTAAAAATGAATGAGATCTTCTCATTTGACACGACATAGATGAACCTGGAGGATGGTGAAATAAATGAGACAAAGAAAGAAAAATATTACTTTCACTTAAATGGGGATTTTTAAAAACTCAAATATACAAAGATAGAGAACAAAATAGTGGTTCTGGGGCAGAGGAGGAAGGGAGGAAATTGGGAGTCAGAGGATACAAAGTAGAGGACATATACCATGAACAAATCTAGAGGTGTAATATACAACATGAGGACTATAGGCAATAAAATGATACCATACATGGAATTCATTCTAAATGAATAGATTTTAACTGTTCTTGCCACAAAAACAAAACATTGGTAACCATGTGAAAGGATATGTTCATTTGTTTCACTATAGTAACTTCTTACAATCTAAATGTTTCATAACATCACATTATATACCTTAAATATACATAATAAAATTTATTTTAAAATAAATCATTTTTAGAAAATTAAATTTTCTGAAAAAGAAAAAAAAAGAAAGGATAATTATCACCTACATGTAACAACTGCCTGATCAAAGTACAAGGATCTTTAAAAGAATGGAAGAAGTCTATCATTGAAAAATAAGAAATTAACAATGTCCAGAATTTAGTCAAAACTTACTAGACAATCAAAGAAGCAGAAAAATAAACTTGGATTAGGAGAAATATTAGCCAAATGAAACAAATGCAGAAATAAGAAACATAAAGGAATTAATATACAAAGGCCTTAAGAAATTATGGTCACTTCTACTTTCCAGTCCAATGTGTAGAGATTTTGAATTATCACTTTATCCTCATACATTCAAAAAGAGAAAAGATGAACAAGCTAAAAATCAACAATCTTTATAGATTCAACAGAGAATTGAGATCACAGGATAAACCACAATGTAACTCGAAAACTGTAAAGACATTCATATCTTATGAATCACAGTTTGCTAGGATCAGATACTCAAGAGCAGAATCCCACTGCAACCCAGTTCTGGTAGGAATGCTTAAATCATAATTGATAAATTGTCAGAGGCTCAGTGATGACTAGTTTGAGAGTTAAAAAGTGCATGAGGGCCCAGCCTTATAGGATCCCCCACATTCATGAGAATTTTTATCTTTAGTAGTTCCATCAACTTCTCAGGGTGAACACTGGGGAAAATTTCTCTTATGCTTCTAATAGTGGAAAAGGAAAGTAAATATTCTGAAATAAGTCCAAAATATTCTGTTCTACTTAACAAAGGACTACCCTCAAAATAAACTATTTTAATCAAGCCAGTTGACTTGTGTTTTGCCAGAGCTTAATCAATTTAGAGAAAGGGAATATCTAATTCTAGCTCCCTGTAGCCTTTGACATGGGAGAAGGAGAATACCCAGGTGCCAAGTCCCTTAGCCATTTTGTCTTGCTGGATAGCATGGGAGGACTTTATAGGCCAGAAACACAGGCTCAGTAAAAGACTAGAACTGAATTGCAGGATTAGAATGGTAACTTCCCTAACTCCATACTTTAGTGACATGTCAACCAGACTCCTGTATAATAACAGTGGATTACAGATAAAAGAAATGCAAGGCTCACACTCCCTTTTAAGAAGAAATCTGCAGTAAAAACCAAAGGTAGCATGAGAGACAAAAACATGGACACCAAAGGGAATTCTGGCTTCTGACCTCTATATGTATAGCAAACGACAAACACAGCCTAACTCAGCCAGATAACCATAAAACTTCACACTAAAGGCCTCTTTATCCTAGTTCATTTTACTCAGTTCATCATGTATGGCTTTCAACAAAAAAATTACAAGGGGTACCAAAAGAAAAAAAACACAGTTTGAAGATACAGAAAAAAGCATTAGAAATAGACCCAAATGTCACAGAAACACTGGAATTATCAGGCCAGGAATTTAAAACACTTATAATTACTAGGTTAAGAAAGCTAATGAAAAAAATGACAACATACAAGAAAAGTTGAATAATATAAGCAGCGAGATGGACATTCTAAGAATAAATAAGAAAGAAATGTTAGAAATCAAAACACTATAATAGAAAGGAAGAATGCCTTTGATGAGCTCATCAGTAGACAAGATATGAAAAGGAAAAAAAGTTGAGAGCTTGATGTCAATGGAAACTTCCAAAACTGAAATGAAATGAGAATAAATAATAAAAACAGTGGAGCAGAATATCAAAAGAACTGTGGGACAACTGCAGACGAGCTAACACATACATAATGTGAACATCAAACAAACAAAAACAGGAAATTCTCTAGCACTGGACTGGCCTTGCAAAAAATGTTAAAATAAGTTTTTCAAGGTGAGTGAATATAATATGTCAGAATAATATAGGTTGGAATATTTATTTTTAGGGAGAATAGAAATAATAAGTTTGGAAACAGAGCTATCTAAACAGAGGGAGGGACGGAGGGAGGGAGGGGGGAAGGGAGGGAGGAAGGAAGGAAGGAAGGAAGGAAGGAAGGAGAGAGAGAAAGGGAGGGAAGGAAAGAAAAAGACACTAGAGAAGAAATAAATAAAAGTAAAATAAAGTATTTTTTCTTATTCATAGTTCATCTAACAGATAATACTTTGTGCCAAATACTAACAGCAACAATATATATGGTGATTATTGGTTAAGCATAAGTGAAATTAGTGAGGTCCATAATAAGGAAGAGAGAAAATATGGGAATGTATTGTTATGTGATTTGTGCACAACACATGAAGTGATATAGGGTTATTTGAAAATGTATTTAGTTCTAAGTGCATATTGCAAAATCTAGGCAAAGCACTCATTTTTTTTTCTTTTTAGAAAAGGAATATAATTGATGTGCTAAGAGAGGAAAGGAAATGAAATCATGTAAAATTCCCAATTAAAACTAGAGAAAGCACAGAAAGAAAGAAAAGAAACACAGGAGGAGTAAATAGAAAATAGTTACAAGTATGATAGATGTTAAATCAACCATATTAGTAATCACTTTAATATAAATGGTCAATACAATAATTAAAAACAAGTATTATCAGAGTGAATTTAAAAAAACTGTATATTGTCTACAACAAAGCACTTTAAATATCAAGACACAAATAGATTAAAAGTAATGGAATAGAGATAAATATATTATGCCAAAACTAATGAAAAAAAAAAGCTGGAGTTGCTGTACTAATTTTATTCAAAGATAATATCAGAATAAGGAACATTATCAGTGATAAAGAAGGCCATTACATAATGACCAAGGGATCAATTCTTTAAGAATACATAAAATCTTTAATGTCTATGTGCCTAACAATAGACTATCTATATGTGGCAAAAAATGATAAAACTACAAGGAGAAATGTGCAAACCCACTATGATAGTTGGAGACTGTTTATCATTCTATAGCTAATTGATGGATGCAGCAAGCAGTATTATTACTTTCCTTCTTTTTACTTTGTATTTAATTTTCTCCTCTTTTTTAGTTTTCTTACATAAAAGCTAGGATTGTTGATTTGAGATTTTTTCTTACTTTCTAGTATATGCATTCACTTCTGTAAATTTCTCTCGAAACAGTGCTATTGCCCCATCTCATAAATTTTGATGAGTTAGTTGTATCTTCATTGTTATGTGAAATACAGTTTGGTAGTTACTTAGAATCCTAAAGATACTCTTACCATATGATCTAGCAACTGTGGCCCTAGATATTTACCTACTTAAATTCAAAATGGATTATCACACTGAACCCTGAACACATATGTTTAAAATAGCTTTATAATTGCAAAAATTTTGGAGCAATCAATAGGTGGATAGATAAACTGTAGTATACACTTAAATGAGATATTATTCAGCAATAAAAGAAAATCAGCAATCAAGCCACAAAAATTCATGAAGGGTCCTAAGTACATATTTCTAAGTGAAAGAAGCCAATCTAAGAAGGCAATGTACTGGTTATTCAATCTATTTCATATTCTGGAAAAGACAAAACTAAAGACAAAGTAGAAAAAGCACTGCTTACCAGGGATTAAAGGAGGGAGGGAAGGATGAATAAGTGGAGCAAAAAGGATTTTTAAAGACATTGTAACCATGTTGTATGATATAGTAATGGTGGATACATGTCATAATACATTAGTCAAAAATGATAAAACTCTACAAGAGGGAACTCTAATTTAAACTAAGAACTTTAGTTTATAATAATGTATCAATATGGGTTCATCAATTATAACAAGTTAACCACATTGATCTAATCTAATACCACAGTATTAAGAATAGGGAAAACTGTTAAAGTGTTGGGGAGAGGGTATATAAAACTTTGCACTTTCTGCCTACTTTTTTCTATAAACCTAAAGCAGCTCTAAAAATTAGTCTGTGAATTTTAAAAATAGGTGTCATTAATACAGAAATATGGGAAAGGGCATACAACAAAACATGAATATAATGAAGCCTTAAACAGAAAGATCATAATGAATTTGTAAACAGAATTCAAACTGGATGTCTAGAAATAAAAATTTCATATATGGAATGAAAAAAATACATTGAGTGGGATTAAAAGCAAATTAGTCACTACAGTAGGAAAAGTCATTGAACTTCAAGGCAAGAGAAAAAATATATATAATGAAGGACATTATCAACCATGCTATCAGATTTGTAATAAGAGTTTCAGAAGAGAAAGAAATGAACCTAGCAGGAAAAAAGTTATACAATTATGGTAAAAAGTTTACAAATGTGATGACTATCATAGACACACAGCTTCAATAATTTGAAAAAAAACTATAATCATGATATAGAAACCAACACCACTACATATCTTAGTAAAATCACTGAAAAATCAGTGATAAGGAATAAATTCTAAAAGGAAAAAAAAAAACACAGAGGAAAAAAGACATGTATGTCAAAGAGAAAAAAATGAAGCAACATCAGAGGGTATCTCTTGTCAGAAACCATGAAAGCCAGAAGACATTGGAATATTTTAAGATATTAAAAGAAAGAATGCTACACCTATGACAATATCTTTCACAACTGAAGATAAAATAAAGACTTGTTGACCAACAAAATTTTCGAAAATTTAAGAAGACCTGCACTGAAAGGAATACTAAAGGGAAAATTTCAGGCAAAAATTGATACCAAATATTTAGTTCAATCTGCAAAAGGGACAAGCATGCAGGAAATGGTGAATATGTGAATAAATAAAAGAGACTTTTTTTTACTTTAAAAAACTTCTGTAGAAGAGAATTTTCTGTTGTCTTTCAAGTGTACATAATATATCCAGCAAGATAGATCATGTGCTGTACCATAACGTAAGTTAATAAATTTTTTTAAAATTGAAACAATACCAACAAACATATCACATATTAAACCTCTTTTAAACTAAGACTGCATCTCTTTTGTTTGCTATGTTCTGTACCAACAATAAAATTAAATTAGAAATCAATAACAACCAGACATTTAGGAAAACTCAAACATTTGTAAATTAAACAAATGATTTCAAATATCCATGAGTCGGAGAAGAAATTGTAGAAAGAACAAATAAATACATTTTGATATTGGCTTCACTCCAACTCCAACTCACTGGGCGTGTTTTCATCGTGGGGCCTTTGACGTGGCTGTTCCTACTGCCTAGAAAATCCTTCCAGCAGACATCCCTATAGCTTAGCTCCCTTGCTTCCTAAATTTAGGGGTTTGCTCAACTCACACCAATGAAACATTCTCTGGCAACTTTATTTAAAACAAAATCTCCAACATGTCCTATCTCCCTCGCCAGCTTTATTTTACTCCTTAGCACTTATCACTATCTAACATACTGTACATTGTTTTTGTTTTGCTTTTGTTTGGCTTGACCAGCTAAGCTTTATAGGGGCAGGAAATTTTGTCTGTTTCCTTCTCTGATGCGTCTTTTGAATCCTAGTAGACACTTACTGAATGGGTGAGTACATATACATTTACATATGCATATACATATACATATACATATTCAAGTCTATACATAGACAAGATACACACCAATACATTAAGAGAGAGTATTTTAGTGTGTTGGGAGTATATGCAATGTAAAATTTATATTTTCCATTTGCTTATCTGCATTTTCTAGTTGTTCTATAATGAGTATCAATCTCTTGTGTAATTGTTTAAATATAAAAATCTTGTACAGAAATACCCAGAGCTGAACTCTGAAATATTTTTTATTTCTTGGCACTTAACATGCAGAAGGAAGGGAAGCAGGAGGCATGCATTTCCAGAAAAATTTTTCAGAAATGATTTCATCATTTTTGTCCCCAACAAAAACATTTTTTATACATTATATTTTTATCTTGTAATATGTGTATATATATATATATACACACTATATATTTATAGACTATAAATATATAAAGAATCCACCATTTGTTAATCAGTGGTACACAAATATTTTATTTTAATTTTTATTTACACCATCAACTTCATTTGCCTTACAACTGAATTTACCTCATAACGTCTAAGCAGGTATGACTGTTGTCTCCAACTTTGTTTTGTTCAAGCCACCTTATTATCAGGTAGTTGAAAGTGACCTGACAGTATGCATAGCATTATAATTTCCTTGTCATGCAATAACTTTGTTAACTTTTTGTGTCCTTGTATTATGAGGAATTATTGATGCATCTGCTTATATACTCTGAACTTCAACATTTAACCCCCAAACCAATTCAGCTTCAAAGAGGCTGAACTATAAAATAATTCACTGCAAGCATGTGAAGATGTCCCATAGAAAAATAAAAATAAAAATTAATCCTCAAAAATTTTGTTTCTCAATTTTTTGTGCTGGATATCAGAAGATAAAACAATATCTTTTTTACATAGAATTTCAAGAATCTTATTTACTATCTTTTATTTTGAAGTCTTTGCCAAAGGCTGTTTTCTGTTTTATCTTTGAAAGCAAACATTCAGAATAATGGCAAAATCAATAGCAAAATGTGACATTTTATGAGTTTCTTTGTAAACTAAGTCAACACCACCTTTGCTTCACCATCTTATTTAAAAGGCAATGGCATAAGACAAAAATCAATGGTTAATCTGACAGTATTTTTTGAAGATTAAAATTACCAAAAACATCTTAAACTTTAAATCTGTCAGGCATGGAAAATATGACTTTGTTTTCTCCAGCTGAAATGTTTGCTTTTCACTGCTTAAGTCTGGGATGTGTCTGGTTGTTGCTATGCATCATGAACATTTTATATGGAAAAAAAAGGAAAAATTGGTTTTCATACAGTGGTTAGCATTCTATGGCATTTTTGTAGACAGAAGGTAATAAAATATATTTCTCAAAATATCATTAATTCATAACACCACCAAAGATTGACATAATGGGGCAGGCAATCTGTACTGGTAATTAGGCTCAAAACTTCTTCAATTTTCTTGTAATCTGATTTCTTTTTTCTCTTATCTATGTGATTGACATGAATGTGCTGCTCTTTCATCCTCTTTCAACCACTTCTCTCTCCTTTGCTCTTTGAGAAGTGGCATTCCTCATTTGAGATTTTTGTAGGAATGTTCTGTCACCAGTCTAAAATCTGGCATTATTTCTGACAGTCATTTAAACTGGATTCAACACAAACATGTTAGAGGACTCAAGTAAATTAATCATGTTGTCTATTTCAATAAAAGAGCCAACATAGCCAAGCCAACGTAAACAGGCTATAACAGTGATGGCCAATTTAAAGGTTCATTAACAAATACCAGTGGTAGCACTGTAATTCTCAAGCTCTCATCACTGAATGTTAAACAACAGGCATTGAAGATACCAGAAAGATACTACACAATACTAAACAGACTGAAGTGGATCCGATTATTTACTTATCATTATAAAACTCTAAATCCAAATTAAGTTCTAGCTCTCTTGCATACTTTCAGACTTAATCATGTCTCTCAAATGATGGCAATATTATGGTTTTCTTTACTTTCTGTCAATTTCTTCTCTCCTGTTGTCTTTTCCAGCAACATTCTCCTTTCTGTTCATTTTCCCATTTTTTCTTCACTACTTCTTCTTTTTTTATGTAATTAATGTTTATTATATGTAAAGTACAATATTAATAGTAGACATGTCAAGGAATCTGGCTCAAATAGGTTTGCAGTCTGTAGTTTTTAAACACAGCATTTTCCCTGCTAGACTCCTAAAATTATTGCCACTATAATGTACTAATCATAGAGTGAGACAGAATGGAGAATATAGAAACAATCATTATTAAGGGAAAAAAATAAGAGTCATGTCTATTATCACAACAATATTTATGAATTTTTGATATTTGAATTTCATGATGGTTTTTTTTAATGTTGTTTGCTTTTATTAATTTATTTTATTTTTAATTGCATTTTAGGTTTTGGGGTACATGTGAAGAACATGCAAGATTGTTGCATAGGAACACACATGGCAGTGTGGTTTGCTGCCTTCCTCCCCTTCACCTATATCTGGCATTTCTCCCCATGCTATCTCTCCCCAACTCTCCACCCCGTACTGTCCCTCCCCTATTTCCCCTCAACAGACTCCAGCGTGTGATGCTCCCCTCCCTGCATCCATGTGTTCTCATTGTTCAACACCCACCTATGAGTGAGAACATGCGGTGTTTGATTTTCTGTTCTTGTGTCAGTTTGCTGAGAATGATAGTTTCCAGGTTCATCCATGTCCCTACAAAGGACACGAACTCATCGTTTTTGATGGCTGCATAATATTCCATGGTGTATATGTGCCACATTTTCCCTGTCCAGTCTATCATCGATGGGCATTTGGGTTGGTTCCAGGTCTTTGCTATTGTAAACTGTGCTGCAATGAACATTTGTGTGCATGTGTCCTTGTAGTAGAACGATTTATAATCCTTTGGATATATACCCAGTAATGGGATTGCTGGGTCAAATGGAATTTCTATTTCTAGGTCCTTGAGGAATCGCCACACTGTCTTCCACAATGGTTGAACTAATTTACACTCCCACCAATAGTGTAAAAGTATTCCTATTTCTCCACATCCCCTCCAGCATCTGTTGTCTCCAGATTTTTTAATGATTGCCATTCTAACTGGCGTGAGATGGTATCTCAATGTAGTTTTGATTTGCATTTCTCTAATGACCAGTGATGATGAGCATTTTTTCATATGCTTGTTGGCCTCATATATGTCTTCTTTTGTAAAGTATCTGTTCATATCCTTTGCCCACTTTTGAATGGGCTTGTTTGTTTTTTTCTTGTAAATCTGTTTTAGTTCTTTGTAAATTCTGGATATCAGCCCTTTGTCAGATGGGTAAGCTGCAAAAATTTTTTCCCATTCTGTTGGTTGCCGATTCACTCTAATGACTGTTTCTTTTGCCTTGCAGAAGCTGTGGAGTTTGATTAGGTCCCATTTGTCTATTTCTTCTTAATTGTTTAAGATGCTTCATTTAAATGAAATGAATTTGGAGCATCAATTTTACTTCATTTGTTTATGCAGTGTTAGCAGAAAGATGCAGGAGAAACGAAAATGACAGGGGTATCCTAGGACTGAGACATTGTTTCTGCCCACTATCCTGGGCAGAAAAGAAGATACAGCTCCTGTGATTGCCTGGTGTAACTTGTGTCCAAAAAGCAAAAAGAGTAAAAGTTAAAATGACATATTGGGAAAAGTTCTTTATGAAACGCCATTAGATGAATTATTAATTTTATTACTCTATGGAGTTGTAACCATTTGGGTGATAAAACTAAGAGGCTTAAGAAAAAAGTGAGCAAAGATTTTAAAAATATATAGATGAAGAAATAAAAATGACCTATAAGCATAGAAGTAAATGTTCACCTTCATCCATCAACACCTTCATTTGCAATTGATAAAAAAAATATTATTTCACTCCTCTTTGTAGAAATGAATTTTGGGTGATAGCACTTTGTGTCATTGAGGGTAAAATAAAACAGAGGAAAAATCACAATGGATGGTACCCAAGACCAGTGGAATGTTTATGTTTGCAAACACTATTCCTGCAATGAGATTATCACTTTTATAAAAATTGTTTGAAGTGTGGATATGTGCAACATATTGGAAATCAGTTGGCAATGTGCTGTGAGAGTTAATACAATAAAAATTTCTAAAAAAACACTGCTGGCAGAAATCAGAGACAAAGCAAACAAACATTCCATACTCATGGATTGGAAGAATCAATAATCATAAAATGGTCATACTACTCAAAGCAATTAACAGATTCAATGTTATTCCTATGAAACTACCAATGACACTTTTCACAGAATTAGAAAAAAAACTATTTTAAAAATCAGACAAAACCAAAAAAGAGCCTGAACAGTCAAAGCAATTCTAAGCAAAAGGAAGCAAGCTGGAGACATTACACTATCCAACTTTAAACTATATTACAAGGCTATAGTAACAAAAACAGCATGGTATTAGTACAAAAACAGACATATAGACCAATGAAACAGGTTGGATAATCCAGAAATAGAGCCACACACTTACAACTATCTGATCTTTGATGAAGTTGACAGTAACAACACAGGGAAAAGACTCCTTATTCAATAAATTGTGCTGGTATAACTGATTAGCCATATGCAGAAGATTGAATCTGGACCCCTTCATTTCACCGTATACAAAAATCAACTCAAGATGGATGAAGGAATTAAATGTAAGACCCAAAACTATAAAAACCCTAGAAGAAAACCTAGGAAATATCACTCTGGACATAGATGCTAGCAAAGATTTCATGATGAAGATTTCAAAAGCAATTGCAACAAGAAGAATTGACGAGTGGGACCTAATAACACTAAAGAGCTTCAGCACAGCAAAAGAAACTATCAACAGAATAAACAAACAACCTACAGAATAGAAGAAAATATTTTCAAACTATGCATCTCACAAAGATCTACTATTCAGCATCTATAAACAAAGCCATTAAAAAATGAGCAAAGAACATGAACAGACACTTTTCAAAAGAAGACATACATGTGGCAAACAAGCATATGAAAAAATATTCAACATTACTAATTATTAGAAAGATGCAAATTAGAACCATGAGATAGCATACCACACTGGCCAGAATAGCTATTATTAAAACCTCAAAACATAACTGATGCTGGTGAGCTTGTGGAGAAAAAGGAATGCTTATACATTGCTGGTGGCGATACAGACAGGAGACAGAGAAATACTGGGTTGAAAAAGGTGGTTCCCTGGCAAAGGCCCCACCCTGAAGCCTGGAAACCCATGGCCATGAATGGAAACAGGCATTCCTGTTTTTGCACCCAAAAGTTGTCTTTTGGCCCACCATGCCCCCCTATCCTGTACCTATAGAAACCCCAGACCCCAGGCTCCAGAAGCAGACAAGCAGATGAGGAGATGAACAGAAGAGCAGAAGAATGGCAGAATCATGTGGCAGAGAGAAGAGAAGAAGCATCTGAAGAGGAGTTTGCCTGGCAGTGGTTGGAGAGAAGATCAGCCTTTGCATGGCAAAGCTCCAGGGGAAGATCATTTTCCCATTTCATCCCCTTTCCTGTGCCCCATCCATACCACTGAGGGCCACTTCCACCACTCAATAAAACTCCCACATTCACCATCCTCAGGGTTGTGTGCAACTTGATTCTTTCTGGATGCTGCTCAAGGGTCTGGGTACTAAGAGGGCACTGAGCTTGTTAACACTTAAGCCATCTGTGGATGGCAAAGCTAAAAGAGCACACTGTAACACATGCCCACTTGGGCTATGAGAGTCACAGGCACCCATCCCTAGACGCTACCATGGCTACTTGCCCTAGCTTTTGCACCTGCATGTCTGTATGCTCCTCTGGCCCTGTAAGGGGTTTGACAGCACATGTGGTGGCCAGACAGACAAGCTACACCCTTGTTGCATGTCCTGCAAGGGGAGTCAGGGAACACTCCGGTTTCATCTGGAATGTAAATTCATCCAGCCACTGTGGAAAGTAGTTTGGATAATTCTTAAGTAACTTAAAACAGAACTACCATTAAACCCAACAATCCGATTACTGGGTATATACCCAAAGGAATATAAATCGTTCTGTCATAGACACATGCACACTGATGTTCATTATAGCACTATTCACAATAGACATGGATTCAGTCTAGATGCCTGTTAACAGTAAACTGGATTTAAAAATACAGTGCACATATACTATGGAATACTACACAGCTATAAAATAGGATGAAATAATGTCTTTTGCAGCAATATGTATGGAACTGGAGACCATTATTCTAAACGAATTAATGCAGGAACAGAAAACCAAACACTGCATGTTCTCACTTATAAGTGGGGCTAAATATTGAGTCCACTTGGACACAAAGAAAGGAATAATAGACACAAGGTCTACTGAGGGTGGAGGGTAGGGGGAGAAGGAGGATCAAAAAATTCCATATTAGATACTATGCTTACTACCTGGATGTCTAAATAATCTGTACACCAAACCCCATCAACACATATTTTACCCATGTAACAAACCTGCACATGTACCCCTGAACCTAAAATAAAAGTTGGAAGGAAATAAAGTTACAACCAATTATTGTACTCTGTTGTGAGGAAGAAATCGTATATGTTGACAAAAATCAACTACTAATAAATTTAAAATAATAGTATATATGTAGCAGGAAAATATCAGATATAACTTGTTACCTAAAAGTACGGCTTAAAAAGGGCATCACAATCTTTATGATAGGATATCGTGCAACTACTGCAAGCAAATTTTCAGAGATTATTTATTAACCTATGATAATGGCTACATTGAGTGATGGTTTTTAGAAGCATGAATTGAAACTATGTATAAGCATGACTACTGAATGTTATATATAACATACATGCATTTATGTAATTATATAATAAATATGCTTATGTTCATATGCTTTTTCTCACTTACTTATAGTCATATGTAAGGCCAGTAGGAAGTAACGATCTCTACATCTGAATGTTTATTTCATAGATAATTTGTTTGTTCTGTAAAAATATAAATACTGCTATGGCTCTACCAAGTATTCTAACAGGATATAGTTCATAATTAAACAATATTAATAACAATTTTAGAAATCATGATTTTAAATGAGGCTATGATGAATCTAGTTTCAATGCAGACTTTAACTTGGAAACATTTCGTGAAGCATCCCGTGATCACATCTCTCATATTTTGGAGCTCTTTGAGATCAAAATGGGACAATTGGTATGAATCCATTTCTTAGACATGCAAAGGGATAACTTTGACTAAAAGTAGTAATTTAATCCGAGTGCATAGTTGCTCTGGGACATAATTGGGAAATGAGTATATTTTTAGATTCTTAATGTTTTATACACTTTAGCAGTCCACAGAACCATTAGATATTTATTTTTCTACTAAAATACCTTGGTAGAAGTTCACAGTAGATATCAGGCTTGTCCTTCATACATTAATTAATCAAGTAGGAAAGTGCTAATGAGAAAACAATGCTAACTATAGGTACCACATGGAAACAAGTGTGAGGCCACCAGGAAGCCCTTTTTGAAGCTTTATAGCCCAATTATATTTTTCCTAATGTATTGCAAACAAAACTTGCGGGAAAAAAAAAAAACAACAGAAGCAGATAGAGAAAACAAGCTATATCAGCCCTATGTCACAATCCACAAGTTTATTCCTTTAAAGGAGGAACTATGTAAAATAAAGTTTATTGATTGAATATCCTCTTAATCACAAAATTGTATGAGAACATGCTTGTGACTTATTTAGCAGCTTGTTTGCTTTCCACTGCCTTCACGAGTGTCCTTTGGAAAGAGAAAGTATATTTAAAACCCTGTATACCTTTTCTTTCTCCAGTACCCTCTTCTCACTCCCATCACTAAGGTGTTAGTAGCAACTTTAGGCAATGCATTTGTAGCACACCTGGGCCAGAGGTATCCTCCAGTGGAAGGATCAGACCTACTTGAAAGCACATTTTTGGAAATGGGAGGCTTCTATTAGTTATAACATGAGCACTGATGTTTTCTGTTCCCTATCCTCCACTTTGATCACTCTGGGAAATGTTTTTTTTAAAAAAAATCAATTGTATTGAACCATAATTTACATAAAATAAATACTCCAGTTTTAAGTGCACGTTTGCTGAGTTTAGCCAGATGTAATCACCCAGATGAATAAAATTGATTAATTAATTAAATTGATTTTCAAATACTAAATTAATCTTGCAGTCTTGTTAGAAATTTCATTGGCTCATGGTTTATTATGCACTCTGTGTACTGCTACACTCAATTTGTTATTATGTTTTAAGGACTTTTGAGTTTATGTTTATGAGGGATAAACATGGAAGTTGTACTACTTATAATGCCTTTGTCTTCATTTTGAATCAGGACAATAATGGGTTCATAAAATAAGACAGGAAGGGTTCCTTTAAATTCTGTTTTTTAAAGAGTCTGTTCAAGATTGATTTTATAGATGCTTCTCAACTTACAATGGGTTTATGTCTTAATGAACTCATCCTAAATTTAAAATATTGTAAGTCTAAAATGCATTTAATACATTTAATCTACTGAACATCATGGCTTAGCCTCGCCTACCTTAACCCTGCTCAGAACACTTACATTAGCCTTCAATTGGGCAAAATCATCTACCACAAGGCCCATTTTAAAATAAAGTATTGAATATCTCATCCAATTTATTGAATACTATACTGACAGTGAAAAACTGAATGGTCATATTGATGCTTATCATTACTGTACACAGAAGAAAGCACCATTATAAAATCAAAACAGCACAAGTAAAACCACCATGAGTTGAGGGCTCTGTACTTTTCTTAAATGTTTGATAGAATTCACCTAAGAAACCATGTAGCCTGGAATTATTTTATAGAAATCTTTTTAAATTGAAAAGAAAAAATTCTTTTTTTAAAAAAATTATTATACTGTAAGTTTTGGGGTCCATGTGCAGAACATGCAGGTTTGTTACATAGGTACACATGTGCCTTGGTGGTTTGCTCTATCCATCTCCTCGTCATCTACATTACATATTTCTCCTAATGTTATCCCTCCCCAATCCCCGCAAATCCTGCTTTCCCACCCCTAGCCCCCCTCATCTCCTGACAGGCCCCTGTGTGTAGTGTTCCCCTCCCTGCGTCCATGTGTTCTCATTGTTTAACACCCACTTATGAGTGAGAACACTCAGTGTTTGGTTTTCTGTTCTTGTGTCAGTTTGTTTTCTTTAATACATAGAACTATTACTTTTTCTATTTATTTTTGCATCAGTTTTAAGAATTAGAGTTTTACAAAGAATTTGGCATGTCATCTCATTTGTCAAATGCACTGGGCTAAAGGTTTTATAATTATATTGATGTCTGTAAGTTCTGTAGTTATATCCTCTATTTCATTCCTGCTATCGAAAATTTGTAACTTCTCTATTTTTTCTTGATAGATCTTGCTGGTCATTGTTTAAGAATTTTTCACATACCCAATCAAAAGTGGGTGAAGGACATGAACAGGCACTTTTCAAAAGAAGACATATGAGGCCAACAAACATCTGAAAAAATGCTCATCATCACTGGTCATTAGAGAAATGCAAATCAAAACCACATTGAGATACCATCTCACGACAGTTAGAAAGATGATCATTAAAAGATCTGGAGACAGATGCTGGAGAGGATGTGGAGAAATGGGAACACTTTTACACTGTTGGTGGAAATGTAAATTAGTTCAACCATCGTGGAAGACAGTGTGGTGATTCCTCAAGGACCTAGAAATAGAAATTCCATTTAACCCAGCAATCCCATTACTGGGTATATATCCAAAGGATTATAAATCATTCTATTATAAAGACACATGCACATGTATGTTCATTACAACACTGTTTACAATAGCAATGGATATGGAACCAACCCAAATGCCCATCAATGACTGGACAAGGAAAATGTGGCACATATACACCATGGAATACTATGCAGCCATAAAAAACTATGAATTTGTGTCCTTGGTAGGGACATGGATGAATCTGGAAGCCATCATTCTCAGAAAACTGACACAAGAACAGAAAATCAAACACTGCCTGTTCTCACTCATAGGCAGTTGAACAATGAGAAAACATGGACACAGGGAGGGGAGCATCACACATTGGGGTCTGTTGTGGGAGAATAGGGGAGGGACAGCGGCGGGTAGGGAGGTTGGGGAAGGATAACATGGGGAGAAATGCCAGATATAGGTGACAGAGGGATGAAGGCAGTAAACCACATTGCCATGTATGTAGCTATGCAACAATCCTGCATGATCTGCACATGTACCCCAGAACCTGAGGTACAATAAAAATAAATAAATAAATAAATAAATAAATAAGAGAATTTTTTTTTTCAGAGAACCAACTTGTAGGTCTATTAATTAAATGCTTTCCTTTTGGTTATTTGGTATTTTTTTGTTTACATTTTTATCTTTATTATCTTCTTCCTTCTACTTAATTTGGACGTACTTTGCTCCTCATTTTTTTAGCTTCTTAAATAAGAACCTAAAGGTCATCAATTTAAGCCTTTTATTTTCAATACATATATAGTATATCTATAATTTACCTTTAAGAAATACTTATCTGCATCCTACTTTTTTTTTATTATGTTTTAAAATGTTCTTTCAGTTTAAACTATTTTTTATTTTGTTTTTGTGATACTTTTCTTGGCCCATGGGCTTTTCTGAAGTATTCTGTTTAATGTTCAAATATTGGGGTGTTATTTTATGTATCCTACTGATGTCCATCTCTGGTTCATGATACAATCCATGTTCTCCGGTGCATTTAGTTGACATGTCTCTATGTCTTTGGGGAATTCCTCAGCCTTTCTAACATGCTGTTAAAGAATATTGGCAGTTATTCTGTAGACTGTGCCTCCTTGATTTCAGTTTGTCTGATATTTCTCATGATTAGGACCAAAGTTATACATTTTGTGTAAGAATACCATAGAATTGATGTTTTTTCCTACTCAGTGCATTATATAATAAATTACATAAAGTTTATTTATCTTGTTATTAGTTACATTAACTTTGATCACTTGGTTAAGGTGGCATCTCCACTTCAAAGTTGCTATTCTATAATTATCTTGTGGGAAGATACTTTCATATGCAAATATATTCTTTCCAAACATATATTCACCACTAATCTTAGCATCTTTCAAAGATTCTTTTTTGCAATAATTATTACTGTGTTATTTGCAAAATGATGATTCTTATATTTTCTTTATGTTCCCTATGTTTAATAAAATTTTACTCTAAGAAAATATTGCCCATTCTCCCCCTTTGGTTTATTTAATATATTATTTATGTCAATATGGATTGATTGATTGACTGATTGAATGATTTTTTTAAGATGGAGTCTTCTCTGTCTCCCAGGCTGGAGTGCAATGGCAGGATCTCAGCTCACTGAAACTTCCACCTTCCAGGATCAAGCCATTCTCCTTCCTCTGCCTCCCAAGTAGCTAGGACTTCAGGCATATGCCACCATGCCTGGCTAATTTTTGTATTTTTAGTAGAGATGAGGTTTCACCATGTTGGCCAGGCTAGTCTCAAACTCCGACCTCAAGTGATCCACCTGCCTGGGCCTCCCAAAGTGCTGGGATTACAGGCATGAGCCACCATGCCTGGCCTGGATTAATTAAATTTTTTTTTTCTGTAGATTGTAATCTATAACTATTGTTACTTATTTTATTGCCCAAATTTTCTCAAATTTGGCTATGGAAGTTTATTCAAATTGAATTCCGTTTCCTTTTCACATTTTCCCATTGTTTTGTTGGCATTTCCTTACTTTCTGTCATGACAAAATATTTCAAACTATCTTGTATTTTCCCTGCCCTACCCTGATGTCAAACATGTCTCCAAGGATCCCTGGTTCCTTTAATTGGAGAACAGTGTTCTCATTTTTACTGAGATGGTGTCATTTCTAGGCCCTTTTGTTAGAGGAGCTAGAAAATGTATGTATGTATACTTACACATTTATACACATCTATATTTATTTCTACAATTATCCATCTGTACGTATACTAAAAACAATGATTTCATATAATACTTTTGATTCCAATCCAATACTACAGGATGCATTATAGCCTTTCTCTTTCCCTTATTTGCAACTCCATGCTCTGATGGTAGAAAACCTGGCTCTCATTATCCACAGTATATTTACATTTTGCTCAATCCTAGCATACACATAAAGTAATTTCATATTTGCCAACTCATACCCTTGTGAAAACACATTTGTAAACTATCGTAAAATATTTGTGTATAGTTCTTTTTGTCTTTGGCCTTAAAGATACAGTCAAAAACTGTTGCTTTTTTGTTGTTGTTGTTTTCAGTTACTTTGTTTAGTTCTTTTCTGCCCCAATTCTATCTATGTGGTTGTAATTACCATTTGTAAAAGAGTTGAATCCATTTGTTACTGTTTGTATTCCATTCTGCCACATCTTGCTAAATTTTAATTATTTATTTTTTTGAGGACATGTGAAATACGATTATAGCTCTAAGAATCAGAGCTCAAAAAATACTCAGCAAAGTGTTATTCTTCCCTCTTTTGTGCTATTATGTTTCTATTACCCCACTCTTTCTATCCCATTCACACCCACCTCTTTAGGTAAACAATCTCTTTTGTTTCTGGATTTTATTTTTCTGTGTTTATTTTGCACAAAAGATCATACACACATATTTCCTTAAATCCTATTCGTTTCTACATGAAGTATAGTATACTGTAGATACTCTTTAGTTTTTGCTCTTTCTTTTAACACTAGTTTATTATATTCAATTTTAAAATAGTTAAACATAGTTTTATGAACTCTAATAACATTTTTATCTTTTAGTTTCAAGATCTTTCACATTTCTGATTTTGTTTCTATTGTCTAATTTACTCCTGATTATGCTTCACATTTTCCTGCATCTTGGCATGTCTAGTAATTTTTTTTTTAATGCTGGAAATATGAATGGTTGTGCTGTTGTTGTTTTCCTTTAAAAAGTGCTGTACTTTCCTCTGGCAAGCAGTTTGAGTTACTTGTAGATCAGTTTGATCTTTTTAAGGCTTCTTTTTAAGCTTTATTATGATTGGCATACGATAGGCTTCATTCTTGGTGTACTTTAGCTCGACTACTAATGCGTGGCCCCATGAGCTATCACCAGGGACTCTCAGTAGCCAGATTGCATGTATCTTTCCTCTTTGTCTCAACTCTGGGTTTTGTTCAGGTTGCATATTACTAATTATCCTCTGCAGTCTCATGGACTTGAACTTTATGCATGCTCTGATTAGTTTACAGCAAAAATGCAAAGAGTACTCCAAGCATATTCCAAGAGCTTTTTCTCTTCATTTTTTCCTCCTTTCTGGAGCTCTGCCATGCACTCTCTGTCTCTTCATTCTCTGGTTTCTATCTCCTCAATTCAGAAAGCCTTTGAAGTTCTATTTGGGCTCCTTTTTGTGCCTGTGATTGAGAAATTGCAACTATGCAGAAAAGTGTCATGACCGTCTAGCAGACCTTGTGTGTTTCGTTTCACTGTTTTGTTCTATTGCTCAATGTCCAAAACTAATTGATAAATATATTTAGTCCAATTGTCCAGTTATTTACTTCAGAAAAGTAAGCTTGGTCCTTGTTATTCCATCAGACCTGAGGGCAAAAATTTGGTCATTCTTGTCAAATTATAAGTTTTTGTAAGTAGCACTCACTGGCCAGAATGCCACCTTTGTGCAATGTGGAAGAGTCGACCATTCTTTAAAGTACGCAGTTACCATCTACAAATTGTGCCAATCAGTAGTATGCCAATCTATTATATGATGACTCTGTGGTAAGCAGTGCCCCTAGAGCTGTACAAAGTACAACTTACATGGTCATGAACTGTAACTCTGGGAGGATTCTAGAAATATGGAGAAAACAATGCTGCTGCATATCTGTTTGCAGAAGAAAATGGGGTAATGATCATACTTTTTCATTTGAGGCTAGAATGGCTTGAAGGGATTCTAAAGATTAATTAGAAACATGCTGACTACTGAAGGAAACAGAAATATAATTCAAGAAGTATGACAAGATGGTGAAAGTATACACTGAACAGAGCATTATGGAAGCCTACTCAAATGAATGGATGCTTGACACTAAACCACAGTGTGTGATATAATCAAGAAATTAGAAATCATCAGAATGTATGTAATTACACATTATTTGTACACATATATAATATGTATATTTAGGGTATGTATCTATAAAATAACACATTATAGTTCCTCCCTTATCTAGAAAAAACCCACTTAAGTAAGCCACAGGAAAATTACTAAAAGGGAAAGAGAAAACAAAACCTGTGTATGAGAGTACGGAGAACCTATTCCCTTGATATGCATAGGGATGACAGACAAGACATGGAGCTAAGACTTAATAGCAGAGTTAAATAATTATCTCTAGAGGAGAGTCAAGTTCCATGCCTTTCTATCTTCCAAAGCCTGCCCATATTCCATGACTCACAGCCTCCTTCCAGCTTCAAAGACAGAAATCACATCACTCTGACTTTTGCTTCTGTTGTCATATCTCCTTCTCTGACTCAATTTCATACCTACCTCTTTCTTTTACAAATATTTTTGCAATTGCCCACCTAGGTAATCTTCCTGTCTCAATCACATATGCAAAAATTTCTTTTACCATGTAAAACAACATGAACATAGTTTTAAAAATGTTTGGGATGTAATTACATGCTCAAGTGCTCTGACTACGAGGAGTATTGTGTGCCTCTACTTCATATGGTAAATTAAATGAGTGTCTCCCAATGATTTCTCCAAATTGGAGAGCAAAGTAGAGTCTCTGAATCTGGAATATGTTACCTGACATGGAAAAGAAGATCTTGTAGATGTGATTATCTTCAGCATCTTGAGATGAGATTACCCTGGATTCTTCAGAAGGGCCCAGTATAATTACAAAGGTCCTTTGAAGAGGAGGAAGGATTTTTAGGAGAGTCATAAGGGAATATGAGTAGTATGAGGTTTAAATTGATGTGATCTAAGAAGGACTCAACCTGGTTTTGTCTCATATGTCAAGCTTTAGGAAGAGGAGCCATGAGCTAAGAAATGTAGTCAGCTCCTACAATCTGGAAAATGCTTGAAAACAGATAATTTTCTAGGGCTTCCAGGGGAAGCCCAGCCCTGCTGACACTTTGGTTTTAGTCTTATAGAACTATTTAAACTTTTGACCTCCAGAAACCAAAGATTAAAAATTTACATTATTTCCATCTACTAAGTTTGTGATGATGTGTTACATCAGCAATAGAAAACTAATACACATGAACAAGAATGTATCAGAACTATTAGTATCTAGTTTAAGTCTTAGGAGTGGTAAAACCAGTTGAAAGCAAATTATAGAACCACTAATTTGTTCCAAGGGAAAAGAAACCTCTGAAATTTACTTGCTGCAAATTCTTTTTTAGTTTTCAAAGAATTAGGAGACTCATACAAGCCAAGTTTTAAAACTAACTTAAATTTAGAAAGTTATGAATTTCTAACAGCATGCAAATATTTTGAAATTTCAACTCATTTGTTTCCTACAAATGTGATTTACTGCTCAGAAGACATTCATGTTACCAAATCTTCACATACAATTTTACAAACTTACATTTTCCAGTTTTAAAATAAATCAAAGTTGATCGATAAAAATTTTTTGACTATAAACCATTAGTGCATACTTAAGTCTCAGCCAACAAAACTTATTCTTCACCTGTCCCTTTAAATTTTGTTGATTTCAGAAGTATACCTGAAGAGAATTGTGAGAATGAAAATACAAGTACTCTCCTCTGGGTCATTGGTTGGTTTGCATATACATGTTTTTATTTACTGGACTCATTATTATGAGAAGATAGGATTTTTCTTTGAGAGTATTGTTTTCCTATTTTGGAGAAAAAAGTAAAGAATTGCTAGGAAACTTTATTCTAAGTTCTATAGTTATAGGCATATTATGAGAAGATAAAAAATGTATCCTTTCAAATGAATAGAGAGTATTATCACAGTTTCAATCTCATTTTATCCTCTGCCTTGTAAGAAGCACTTGGCTTTTAAGTCCCTATCATCACAACTCTCTAACTTTATTACCCATCTATGGATTAGGAGTAAAGGATGATGCATACATACTATAGGGGTAGAGAATGAGGAAGTTATAATAAATCTTTATCACATTCATGACCTTCCACGTCTTAAAAGTCAAACTGAATGCAGATTTTATGTTTTTCATTGATTTATTTATCCCTCTTATGCCTTCAAGTTGTTCAGATACATATAGGGTCATTGGCATAAGGAAGATAATATTGTTAAATAATTGATTAACTCAGGGGATTAGTCATGAGATGATTAGAAATTTTTTCATGCAGAGTTAGTTCATTTCAGGATCAGGTGATTCCTGCTCTGTAGTTATTCTTATCTGCACATATTTCAAAGTGAGTAGTTGTTTCTGGATTCACTAGTTGTGCTAAGGCAATAACTTATGTCATCCACTCAGTTTATCATTGTAATGACTGAGAACTGGAAAGCAAAGAGATTGACTCTTCATTTCACAAATTTAATTTCTGTGTCAGAGTATAGTGAACTTTTCAACTTGCACTATACTATTGATTTTATGAATAAAACAATTCAAGGTCAAGCATTTCAATTGTTCTACTTAAAATCTAATTGTTTCGTTAGAATTGTGCTTACTTCTTTACAAATGTCTTAACACGTCTATGGAGGAGCAGTTGATTATAGGGTGAAGAAAGAAAAAGTATGGTGCATTGACCCTAGCATTATTTCAAAGGTTAATTCTCTCTATTGAGTCTGTAATTAGAAAAGATCCTAAAAATAATCATCTACATTGATAAATTTCAAGAAATACATTACATATATACTTATTTCAGTATTTCGGTCTTGCCTTCAGAAAAAAAGGAAGTCTCAGGTGATGCAGCCCATTATAAAAATATTAAAGGTTGGCAAATCAGACAGCAAATATTTGTGTCACGCCCTCTAGGCAGTCATGAGTCATGATATAAAACATGTTCTATGCAATAAATTTGGGATATTTTAACTTATGTGAGCTGATAAAATTTCTAGTTAGAGAACCATTAATTTCTAGTTAGAGAACAATTGCAAGAAGCTATAATGCGTATCTCTCATGAATAGCAATTCATGAGAGATATTCTCGTAAACTTGGAGAAAGCTTTCTCAACTGAGTTTTGGTAGATTTTGGTGTGAAATAAAAATACATATTGCATGAATAATGATATGGGCATGATGATAACTTTTGAATAACATAAGATAATATTAGAAGAGGAT
This sequence comes from Aotus nancymaae, assembly GCF_030222135.1. Taxonomy (NCBI): domain Eukaryota; kingdom Metazoa; phylum Chordata; class Mammalia; order Primates; family Aotidae; genus Aotus; species Aotus nancymaae. Next base: position 32,618,292 of record NW_026988455.1, read on the forward strand.
GAGAAAATAAAGATGATTCACTTTGATATTAAAGACAGTAAGGGCTCATTATGGATAAAAATGGCTTATTAATTCTTCTTGAAAACAGATGATTAAGGAGAAGAATTGCATGATCTTTTGATGACACGTCATGGTACTGTCATATGGCTCCTGAGACTGAGCAACAAAGCTTTTTATTCCAACATGCAAAGATAATTCTAGTGGTGCAGTTACACAAATACTAAAACAATAATAATTTTTAAAATGTGCATCAGGGAACTTACGGTTAAAATTTCTTCTATGATTCCACACCTTATTGAAACTAGCTGAGAGTTAGAAAGCCAGGGTTCTTCTGTCAATTCAAATACTTTATATCTAAAGTCACAACTTGCAGAAACTCATTATTTTGGCAGAGGGGAGTTGTGCCAATGAGAATAGCTTTTACAAACGAAGAGAGGAGTTTTGATAGATTTCAGAGTAAAATAAAAATGGATATGGCATGAATAATGATATGGGCATGATAACTTTTGAATAATATGAGATAATGTTATAAGGGGATGAGATATATAATTTATTTTATATATCAAGCCTTGTAACAGGCATTTGACATACAGTATCTCATCTAATCCACATAAAAGATTAAGTAAATCTTACATTGTATCTGTCAGGAACCAGTCAGGGAAAGGGAAACCATACTGGTAATTCAATGGAGAGAATTTAGTGTAGGTTGTTGACACACAGGTGTTGGTTTGCTGACTGAGGAAAAAGGAAGATGGAAGTAATCAAGAAAGTAACTAAGATCCCTAATACTGGAGCAATGAAATAAAGTAATTAAAAATATCAGAATGTAGAAGGTCAATCAATGGGCACCAAGAAGTTGAAACTTAGACTTCTGAGAAAGAGTCATTGCTTGTCTGCGGCTGATACCTCTGCGACACCATGAGCCTCATTTTATGAGTGCCAGTAGGACACTAAAATCTGGGGCCAACAGTTCTTGCTGGGAAGAGACTCATGGTGGATGAGTCACTGAGAACTGCAAGCAAAAGGGAAGAAGGAAGACCTCCCTCGGTCCCTTCTGAATAAGCTAACAAGCAGCCAGCTAGCACAAGGAAGTGTAGTTGGTAGAGTCCCAGCTTCAGTCACACAAAGCAGAACATAATGAGGTGAATTAGGATCTGAGAGACATAGCAGATTGACCAGCACAATCATTTTACTCAAAATGTGTGATACTTAGAAAAATTTAGTAGCACCCTAGGGTCGTACAATCAATACACGGCATAGTCAGAATTGAAACTCAAGGTTGTCTCACACAGCCTATCCCTCCTATGCTTCTTTCCCTTGTAACAGTTGGTATCATTTGGGTGAATGGCTCATTAAATGCTATTGTTACAGGGCACTCAAACCTGATCCCAGGCCCCCATCAGGGAACCTAGCAGCATCAGGCTATAGGAGGTACCAGTGCTGGCCAGATACTTACATTCACACATCTTACAGACTCCTGGCAGATAATAGGTGCCACTGGGATTTGAAAAGGCCTTTGAGGCTGAGCTTGGAAAAAGAACAGTTTGACATGGATTCTGATTCTGAATCGGAGACAGAGATTTGCTCACCTCCTCTGGGATTCATCTCCCACATCTGGCATGGGACTTATTCATAAAACACTTTATGTCCCATATAAAGTGTTCCTTAATACAATATAAAAATGATTTTTGAAAATGATGTCTTTCTTCTAAGGAAGTGTTCTAGCCAAATTACATCTGTAACACTAGGAGAACAGGCTGGTGTATTTTTGTTCCATTTGGGTGAATCTCCAAGCCCAGCTAAATGAGCATTCACTTTGCCAATGATTTTAAAAATACAAGACCAGACAAGTTTTATCTAAGTTGTTTTTTTGTATGGAAGGCATCTTCAGACAACTTGAAACACCCTTCTTGGAGAAATGGTAAGAAGAAACCTTGGCATCTAAGAATCATTCTTAAAACTTTCTCATTATTAAGGATTCTTTTCTTACTACATGCTAGTCCCAAATAGAAAATAGAAAATTCACAGTATCTGAAAGGTTGGATCACTTACTTTGTCACCTTATTATGGTAACTCTAAGATAAATAGCTAGTGGTTTAACAATTGGCCATTTATAAATGTGAATGTTAAAAAAAAACACACAAAGTTAGGATTTCAAGTTATAAGGAAAATTTTCATAAGCAATAACATTCATCAAAATGTGTTTGCCTTCACAGTTGGTGGAAATGTGTGTGGTAGAATATTTGAGACAAAAACATGTATTCAAGCCACATACATTGCACATTTTCAGTCAAAAGAAAAAACAGCTATAAATCAGATTGAATATTTACTGTTTTAATGTCACTAGAAAGTAATTTCTCAGAAGTTATCCCAGTTGCTGCTGTACAGAATTTTTGTTAACTTTTTTGTTGTTGTTAGAGTCAATACCTTGATTTGTTCCAAGGAATAATATTTACTTCAGGAAAATGCTTCTTCTCATCATTTTTCCAAAACCTCTAAGTACCAAAAGCCCTTTTAGAAGCTGTTTTCTTTTGGGATTCTCACTGAGCCACCTACTCATTGGAGGAAAACTACTTCAACACCAAAACCAAATAGTGTCAATTAAGAAACACTGTGGCTGAATGATTGGTCTCAAAGTCTAGAAGCTGGTGGTTCGTCCAGCACAGCCACTGACTTGTGCAAAGGTCTAAATAAAGATGCTTTTCTTTACAAAACATAATAGCTGTGACGGATCCTCAGTCCAAGTACTCTTCTTTAAATTCCATGAATTGCCTGGATCTCTACTCACTTTTCATTTTTACTGCCCAGGGCGTGTAGTATGGATTTATTAATTAGTATTTACAATGTACTTCAAGATTCCACCAGAACTAGATTCGGGTTACAAACTACAGAAAACAAGAGTGTTTACATATGAAATTTATAAGATTGTTTCATTTCAAGTGGTTTTCTTATTTTTTTCATTTGTTTGTTTCGTTTCTTGGGGTTTTATTTGGCTTTAGCTGTGGACAAGTTTCCTTTGTACAGTCATTTGAAAACTATCACTACCACTTTTATAACGTTACTCAACTAACATTTATTTTGTGTGGCTTGTAGTTGGACCTCATGCTGTTTTATGGAAATAAGTTCAACATTAATCTTCTGACTCTGTGTACATGTAGGTCAACTGCATGATGAGATGTGTGGAATGAAGAGCCTTTTCTCTGAATCATGAAAACTTAAGAAAACAGATGTTGTTTTTAAAAATTGAAAAAAGATAAATAAAATAAATCATTTAGCTGATGTCCTTCAGAGAAAAGTATTCTATCTTAAAATAAGATTTGTGATCTCAATGTATTAATTACAAAGGTCTGAAATAGATATGGGAACATCTGTATTTTTATGTGACTGGAGAAAATGAGAGTATTTAATTACATACAAAGTAAAAGCTTCTAATACACATATACACTCACACACACACATAAAAACACACAGACACAAACACAAGGCAAATAATCTCCATTTAGTTAGTGATCATTATAAAATAAGTACACCTCAGTTACTGGAGGAGTTGACATAGTCTGGCCTCTTGCAATGCCAGCATTTCAGCATGCATAGCCATGCCAAGAAAAAGCTAAATACACACATGCACGTGCGTGCAGACACACACATACACACACACACCCCTACCTCTGAGGTCATGGTTACCTTTTGATCAGAGGTTTTGCAAAATATCCAAAGCTCTAAAAGAAACCATGAAGTCTGAGAAACATTTAGGTTCTGACAAGCTTCCAAGCTTCCTGGTGGGAATACTTTGTGTTCTTTTCCATCCTGCTACAGGAGAGTGGTGGTTTATGGACAAACTTCTAGGCAATTAGAATTTCATAATTCAATTTAATAACCTCATAAAACACTGCAGATTATGTACTTTTTTAAAACCCATAACCAAGGTACTATTGTGATAGCGATTTTGAAATTACTTGGAATTCATCCTGGGCTTGCTAAAAATAATTTTTTTTAATGTTAAAGACATTTGAAATTAAAAAAAGATTGTATATAATGAAGAGGTTTTTAAAAAATTTACAATTAGATTTTCAGATTAGTAGGACATGGAAAATATTTGCTTTCACTGGTTTTGCTTTACTGGGAAGTAGATTTTAAGGTCATGTTTTTCTCACGCTGACCTTTTCTAAGTAGAAAAGGGGAAATGGCAAGAGGAGACAGACGGAGAACACAACTTCATTTTCTCATGTTCCTGTTATGCTTCATCACATTGTCTAGTGAAATGAATGAATAAATTAGGTTTTTGGTTTCATGTGCTGGATTATGTGTATTATATATTTTCCTACTTTTAATTTAGTAGGGCAGTCCTTTCCATTAGAAGATGGGTCTCATTAAAAGAAATGTTATTATGAAACTATGCATTAGTTTTAATTTTCACTCAATTTAAAAAGAATACTTGGGAGAGCAGTACATTGAAACACATGAAAATGATTAGTTGGGGGTCCTTCTAAAGAGGAGTCAAATGTGTGAGAAGTAGTGCCTCTGGGCAAATAAAACAATCAAACAGTCGGAAATGAGGTTGCAGGCTTTGCATAAATGACACACTGCTCTATTTTCATACCTCCTGCCTTTCTTTAATGACCATTCTTCTTTTTCTTGAGGCAACTGATGGAGAAGTGTTAGGAGTAGAGTGAGGGGGAGGGCTTTGGTCCACCTAGGACAAGACCCCTAAAGGGATGCCTTTAACAATTTCTTATATTCTCTGACGATGAGAAAAGTTATAAGCTACTGAGGGATCTCATTCCAGTCTGAGACTTTATCTAACCTGAAAATACTTAGTAAGCATCAGAAGCATCTAGAGGGCTTGTTAAAACACAGATTGCTGGCCCAGACCCCAGTCTCTGATAGAGTAGGTCTGGGAGTGGAACCCAAGCATTTGCCTTTTTAACTAGTTCCCAAGTGATGCTGATGCTGCTGGTCCTGGAGCCACACTTTGAGAACTGCTATGAAGGACCAAATGGCTCCAAATACATAAAAGGTATACTTGTAGACAAATATGAGTAAAGCAGGTTTCTCTCATAAATTAGTTGGGTATGTAATCACATCTGAGGACTGCAGTTGTAAATGTTCAGCTGATTCCCAGTTGCCAGAGAAGTATCCCTGCATAATTGTAACCCTCTCATTTCTCCTAATGCCTCATTCGGGAAAGTTCTTTTGCTTGGCAAAGGTATTTCCACTCTCAGTTGGCATACAGATGATGAGGATTATTGAAAGAAGCAGTAGGAGAGCCATATACAGATGTTAATTGTCTGAAGTCTTATAAATGAATGTAGTTGGTTTCATTAGGATTTTTTTTTCTCATTCAGGTAACAGAGACTAACTTGAGGTAACTTAAGCAAAGGGGACTTAGTAGTTAGGTCATGAGAGTGCTCCCAGATCCGATGACAGGATGAAAAAGCCAAGCTTAAGAATTATAGGCACCCAAACAAATGAGGTTCTTGATAGCAGGCAATAATTCTTTGGGTAAATGAGTTTCAATGTGGTCAGTATTTTTTTTTTTTACTTTGGTTAAGGTGCAGATTCCAGAGAGAGACTGTCCACTTAGCATAGTTGAAGTGCCTGCCTCTTCAGAAGGGAGACCAGAATGCTTTTTTTCATAATTCACCGAAGTATGTGTGGTGATGGAAAAATTCTTCACCAAAGGGTAGAGTGTTAGAGTGTTTTTATGTAAAGTAGGGGGACTAGGCCCCTGGGTGGTCATATATGTCTGCCACATCATTTGTGAGCCTTCTACTAAGGCGGCCAGCTATTTTTCAAAGGCCAACTCTAAGTGTTATCATAAAACCACAAAGTTGGAAGACAGTGGAAAATAACCTCACCAGAGACTCACTTTTAGAAATGTTAACAACTAAGGCAGTGGTTTCCAGCCCAGTCTCTCCAAGGTAGAAATGGAAATCCATAAGAAATTTTCAGTATTTTGAAATCTAACCAAAATTATGCACTTGCTTTCAGAATGGAAATGTCAAGTTTCTTTATGTGGGAGCAAACATACACTCACCATAAAAAACTTTTTTCCCCATTATGTTAAGAAACTCTCATGTGTAGTTATAGCTGTCCTAATTTGAAATCTGGTAAACAAAGTAATTAGATTTTTAAGCATATGGTTTGGTAGGTTACAATTTTGAAAACATGGGATATGTGCCTGTGTGTTGGGGGTAGGGCAGGGCAGGGATAATGCAAGAGGTCGTTGGTTACCATCACTGGTTAAGTGGCTAATGGTTGCCATCACTGGTTAAGTCATCTGTTACAGTCCAAATTGTGTCCTCCCAATATTTATATGTTGAAGTCTTAACTCCCCTGTACCTCAGAATGAGAACTTATTTAGAGATGGTCAACTTTAAAGAGTTTGGTTAAATTAAAATGAAGCCATTAGGGTAGGCCTTTATCCAGTTTGACTGATGTCCTCATGAGAAGAAATATGGACACAGAAAGCAAGACCAGGGTTGTATGCACAGAGAAAGGACCTCGCACGCAGTGAGAAGAGGAACAACTGCACACCAGGGAGAGAGTTAGGAGAAACCCAACCTGCTGACACCTTGTTCTTAGACTTCTAGCCTCCAGAACTGTGAGGAAATATGCACTCCTTTTGTTTTAGCCACCAGTCAGTGGTCTTTTGGTATGAAAGCCCTAGCTAACTATTAGTAATATAGCATCTCAGGAAGATGATTGACCATTGTCTGGATATCAGAGTCAAGGTTCTCATAATATATCTTTGTAGATCTTTACAAAGCTTTGTCAAAAGGTTTTCTTTTTTTATATAAACAGAAATATATCTAAGTTTATTTAAATGCATTACGCCCTTTGAGTCTTCTATGAACCTTAAAACCAGCTATTTGCCAAATCCCTAATACTGTACATTCATTGAAATGCTTGAAGTAACAAATATTCCACTTTTATCTAGACATAACAGCCATTATACTTCTAATTAGTTCTCATAGGACATATTTGATTTTGCCCTAATCACTTATTTGGCTCTTTCTCTGGATTTCTCGAGTTCCTTTAGGACAGGACCCCAAGTAGCCTGCTATATTGTTGATCCTTTAAATGGACTCAAATTGCCCATGTGTCACAGGGTAGAAAAGATGCAAAAAGCCAGAAGCAGGACTGCCCTTGCTTCTGCTGATTCTGAATTTTGCAGACTGCCATCTCTGTAGGTATCTTTTCCTAACAATTACTAATTTGAATTTTTATTCAGGTTTCATATTTCAGTTATTTCTTCTTTCTCAGGTTCTTTGTGCCTGGGTACCTTGAAGCCCATTTCTATTATACTAATCTCAGACTTCCTTTGAAATCTCCAATTTTTCAAGCTCACTTCAGTTTGGAGCATTTGCAACTCTGGGATGAACTTACTCCTATCTGTATTGACAACCATAGGCCCCTCAGTACTGTGCTATTACTTCTTCTCCAGGCCTGACACCCGTGAGCACACCTATCTGTGAAGGGTCTTCCTGGTGTAGAGGAGAGAAACAATAAATTTACCCTGTTGAAACCTCATATCTGCATTATTATATCCCAGGGTTCTTCCCAAATGGCATTTTAAAAAATGCTACATTTTATGGAATACTTAATCTGTGTTAGTCACTGGACTAAGCACTTTGCATAAATGATTTAAAATAATCACACAAAATCAGTCACATGGCAGAAATTATAGCTTGATAACTGCTACATATGTGAGTTTGGCCAACTTAACCTGTCTGCGCGTCTACAGTTCCTCTCCAAACTGTATCCGATGTTTAGGCTTTAAGCAAAACTGGGCTACGTCCACAATGTTGTTATTTTATTCATTAACTTTTAACTTCTTTATTTAAAACTGATATTGATTTTTCTAAACATCAACATCTCATTTGAAAACCACTCTTCACAGCGGAGAGTGAGAGTGTGTTGGTCACTTCTCTGGCTAGCTTACTAGAAATACATGGAAAACACAAGCATCACTGTTGGTTAAATAATGCCAAACTTCACAAATTTGTTTTCCTAGTAGTCCTAAAGTAAGAGGGAAATACGTCCTGGGTGTTTTGGATGACTTTCCAAAGATAATAGCTTCCATATTTTATCTTAATGATTCTTTCAATTTTTGCATTCTATTCAATAATATATTTGTGCTTGCTTTAGTATAAATTATTTATGAGTTTAAATGCCATTGCTTACACTTAGATACATTGTTTTCTGTATTTCTTGGTTGTTGGATAAGATATTGCACTGATTTGATGAATTTTAAAAATTAAATGGCCTGAAATAAGGAAGGTCCCACGACCGGGAAATCCATCTTGGTGTTACCATCAGGAATATAAGTATGGGTATATATGCAAAGCCATATCATAGCTCTTTTGTTTTACTGATGGATAGGTTATATTGTAATAATCACTGAACAAAAATGCCAAGAATGTTGCCAAAGAGACAGTCCAAGTCAATGTATATTCACACTGTATTTGTTGGAACTTTTATAAATTGTTTGTAATATTTGAGTAATATGATGGGGCTGGAAGGTCTCTGAGCTACGGGCATTCTATTTTACTATCACTGGCATATACTCATCAAAGGACTCTTTTCAGTGAGGAAAGCTGAATGATAATGTTATTCTTATCTTTAACAAAGACATTGTAAGCATCATTACTTTTAATTGAACTAAAATGCTCAAATACCTCATCATTCCCATAAGCAATTCTCCTATTTTGATCTCTAAACATTCGTTTTAATTGCAATGATCTTGTCATATGCAATGACAACCTTGAAAGTTCTTGCAATTATTGATTGACATTATTTAGCCTTGAAGAAGTATATGCTGGATAAGCCAATTTTCTTAAACATTCTTTATCATTCAGAACAAAAAAAGAATTAATTCATCTATTCAAAGCCTGACCTTTGCTGGATGTCTTAATTCCCCTTCTCTGTGAGGAAAATAATCATTGAAGCCAGAGTTACAATGCTGTGGCATCCTTCTGCACACCTGGGTTGCAATTTTCCAGATTAAGCTAGAGTTCACCTGTGCAGTAGGTTTTCAAAGTCACTTCCTATTGTTTTTTTTTTAAGTTATTCAAATCACCAGACTTTTTGTTAAATAAAAGTTTCCATTTTTGCCACCCCATTGAACACACTGAGGAAATCAGAAGGCATATTGTTTGAGGTGAGTATTCTTGGTAAATGATGCAGAGGCTGCTGGGTCATTCACAATGAGCAATGTCCTTGATGCAGGTTACCACTCCCAAAGTTTGATATTGGCACCTTTTTTCAGCTTGGCTGCTTCTTTTTGATCCAAAATAGATTTAGCCATGCCTATAGCATGAGTGCTATCAAATAGTCTCCTGTTACATTAGCTTCGTCTTTTATAGTATTTTGAAAATGCCCTTGAAGTTAACTTTGAAAGACATTTTATTTCCCTGTTTATATTTTTATTGAACTGTCTCTAGCATAGTCTTCTAAAAAATCTCTAGTAATTATTTTCCAAAATTTGCTAATTGTGTTTTAAACACTGCTGGAAAAGTGACAGCATCAGACTATTTTGTCCCAATGCTTTTTTAGCAAAAGGTTTCACTGGTGTTAGGTTTGTTATTCCTCCATAGTAAAAATCCATATTTTATGTAGACATCATAATATATTTTATTTTGCTGATGCTATTTATAGGGTAGCATTTTAAATGTGTTAAACATCATATATACCGTGGGTCTCTGGAACACAATTTCTGAGATCACTCTCAATATCGTCAGGATTTTTCTAATTTTGTATAAATTCACAGTCACAGGTTTCAAACCTTCTGATTAGGTATTTCTGGTTTAAGCCAATATTTGATACATCTATCACAAAATGTAATTTAAAACAATAATAATAATACTATAATAAAAATTAACATTTTGGCTATTTTGTAATACTGTGGCAGTTACTGTGGTAGAAATTACAGCTAAATTTAATTGTGTTCATATAAAGCTATTTGAATCATAGATTGAAATATTTATCTTTGTGCATTTTATTTCCAACTTGAATGTGGCCTTTGCTAATTAGTGAGAGATATCCTCATTGCCTTGAGATGTTTTTATGGGCATTTAAAAGACCTCTAGATGTTCAGTTTTGTTTTGACATCCAGAATAGGATTTTGAAAATCAGAAGGGGAGACTTGAGAGAAGCAAGTGTTTAATCCATGTCAATGGAATTAGGAAAAGAGATAGATGTAAGAATCCCCTCTTTCTCTGAAGTTCATATGCCTGAGGGTGATTGAGCTGGAGGGGAAAATAAGAAATCAAACATGGGAAAGATTCAGCCCACAGAACCATGTGAACAGGTTCAGGGGAAGCATTAGGAGACTCACCAATGTTCATTTCCAGGAAGCTGCCGAGATGGTCCACCAACTCCTGTGGAACATCCAAGGCCCTTTGAGAAAGTACCAGCCCTGTAGGGTGTGTCTTTTTTATTCTTAGCAGCTGGCATATTACTCATACGTCATCCAGCAGAGAGTGTATCTGCTCTGATACTTTGCAGACACCTGATCAATTTTCCCTGGTAGATACATTTTCAGCAGCCTCCATTTTTAGCAGCTCGGATAATTGATAAGGTCCCTGAAGATAGAGGGTGAGAGTTTTACACAATCTAGAAACAGAGATGAATACAAAAAGGAAAGTGCATAGGAGAAACTTTTAAGATCATGAAATCTATCCTCAGTACCTAAAATATTTTATTGAATGTGGCTGTGTCAGGAAGAACCAGTGATTGTATATGAGTGTATATATTCAAAACAAAAATGCCAAACAGTGGTTTATCAGTTAACACATCAATCTATAAAATAAAAGGAAAGCCCAGATGGGTTGCCAGTGAAAATTATTTTCAAATTTCCATGCTGTAACGTATTTGGACAGAATTAGCCTTGAGGACCAGTGACGAGTGACCAGTCTGGTCTTGTCACAGGAGTGTTCCCTGTTCATGATGTAAATGGCATGCTGGGTTTTCAATTATCACAAAAATATTAGATTTATTATTCAGCACACAACAACCTTTTATTCTTTGGACTTTCATGAAAAAGCAGAAGATTAGCTGACGTGGAATATATATTCTGTCGATTCTTGTGTATTTATGCAACACACCTCTCAAAGACATCAACAACACAACAAGGCCAAAAAGACTTGGCCGGTTTTGCAGTAAAATTAATTTTGCGGGTATATGCACCATGCTTATTCTATAAGTTAGGTGCCTAAGTGTGCACCACCAGGGGATATGGAGGTCCTAATTTGAGAATGACTATTTGGTTTCATGTCATCAGTACAATTTATGGACTATACCTAAGGATTAAATTGCAGCTATTTTTATCAGTCTCCTCATCAAAAATATAAATTTCTGAGGTATTATGCACCAAGTCTAAAAATATTTAAAATAAATCTTAATTGAAAATGAATCTTATTGAAGCAGGGCGAATTACTAAGGATGAAAACAATAAATGAATCACATGATTTTCCAGTCCAGAAGTTGTAAAATCAATTTTCTTGTTTTGTAATCCTAGGTATCCACAGCTTCTTTGATTTATTTAGTTCCCTGCATATATAATTCTACCCATATTTTACTGTCCCATTAAAATGCCATCTCCAGCAAAGTGGTTTCCAGAATGCCTTAGCTGAAAGTATTTATTACTGTCACTACTTCTTTATTTAATGTTATTTGGTATTTTTCATATGGTATGTGATTTTCTAATTTACATTTTACGTATTTATACGTATGGCTGATTCGTTTTACCAGAGTGAAAGAGCCTTGAGGACAGGGACAGTGTGTTACCCATCTTTGCATCCTCCATACATAGGGAATAGGAAATTTTTATGCAAAGAATGTAATAGTAAATATTTTTAATTTTTCAAGCCACATGTGGTCTCTGTTCTAAAACTCCATTTTTTTTTACAACCATTAAGAAATGTGAAAAACATTCTTATCTTAGAAGGTGTACAAACCCAAGTTGTGGACCAGATTTGGCGCATGGACCAAAAAAGCAACCTCTTCTTCAGAGTATCTAGCAGTGAAAAAAAAAAAATGTTAGTAAAAAGAATCAGCAGTATTAAAAATAATAATGATTAAGTAATATACTAGGGTATTCAACAATATTCTTATTCTAATCAGCAGATGTAAAAGTAAAAAAAATTCTATTTCCATTAAACAAATTTACCAGGTCATCTTCTATCCTCCAGAAGCTGTTTATTCAAAAAACAAATAGAATTGACACTTTTCTACTACTGAATTTTGGTTAATTGTCATTCTCCCTGGGTGCGTGGGATGGTATATATTTAAAAAGCCATACTCACTGTGTGTAAGATCCATATACAGCAAAACAATAAATGATATGAAATACACTATTATAAAGGAAAAAGGCTTGAAGTCTGTGAGTTCTTAAATTATGCACCTATCACTAAATATTTAGAGTCATTCCTCCCCAAAGAGGAAAGTACTATGAGTGCTTCTACTTAGGATGTAGAACGCCTCAGGAGTCAGTCCTTCCTACCCTAACAATGAGAGTGCCAGAAAATTTAAGAAACTCTAACTGGTTTCGAACCCATCAGAGACTTGAGATTGTAACACAGTGAAAGAGACTGAATTCCAAAGAGGGAAAAGATCTCCTGAGCAGAGAAGGGAAACGTGACCTGTTTCTCCTTTGGAAGAATTAAAAAGGAGGAGGTGGTTGCCTTAGAGGGAGGTTAGAGAAAATTAGCTAAAATACGGATGAATTTTTAAAGGCAAAGTGTAAGCTAGTGCATCAGTTTAGAATACCTAGAAGGTCCAAGACACATTCACTCCAAAGCTTTGCTTCATGAGCCTCACCGAGTGTTGTCAAGAAATATTAGAGGCAGAGCTGGAGGCTGCTCCAAACCCCTCAGTGGCTCAGGCATACAGAAAGCCAGTGCTTGCACTGAGGTAGAGTTATTGTCCCAGGATTGTCATCTTGTAAATGAAAGACTTACAAGACATCTGGGAAAGGGGCAGAAAACCTTATTGTTCCCAAGGTTATTGTGGGAGGGGTAGATATAAAACCCCTCTGTCATTGAAGAGGACTTGAAATAGCAAGTTCTACTTCATGCCATCAGAAATCAAAAGAAGACCTATCACTTCCAATAAAAGCATTCTGCTTCCAGGAAAGAAACATGAAAACCTCTTGGGCCAATAATACTGCAACAATACAAAGTAGATTCCTTCTGATGCTAAGGGAAGAAATGACAATTCCCTCCTGCTCTAGAACCTCAAGAGATATAAGGTAGAATTTGGTTGCTTTGGGGAACAAGGGGCAATAAAAATGATAAAGCCCCACCCCGCAAATGCCCAGATTCAAGAACCTTACTAATAATAAAACTAGAACAAGGAAACAGAGGACATACCTACCTCCACCATAAGCCTGGCCCTGAAATAGTTTACTCAGGGAGATAGAGTAAGAGACGTGGTTGGTAAACAACAACCTGTGAGCCAATTCCACTTAGCAGACTGTTTCTGTAATGCTTGTGAACTACGAAATGGTGTTTATAATCTTAAAGGACTGTAGAATAAAAATAAGGAAAAATAAGGGTCAGAGACCACATGCAGGGTAAAAAGCCACATTATTTAGTATCTTACAGAAGAAGTTTGCTGACTGCTCTATTACACAATTGTACAAAAAACATCTAAACATGAGGATGGAGTTGGAAGACAATGAACAACCCTATAGCTTGCCAGGCCCCACTCATTAAGTATTATAATGTGAGGCAATCCCTAAAGGAATTTGAAACTTATGTGCATCAAAGTTAATAGTAGGAACACAAAATCCATGCCTGGTTCATCTAACTCAACTACAAACTAAATTGACGTGACCCCTTCACATTAACAGCCTGGCAGAAGAGGCATGCCTATTTCTAGGTGTAAAAATTATTTATCTCATTATATTTTTTTCCTCACATTGCAATGTCCATAATTCTTTCTTTTAAACTATAAAGCACAAAAAATAGCAAGAAATAATCTATTTTTAAATGATAAAGCAGTCAACAGAATGAGAATTGGTGAGGACTCACATGTTAGAATAACCAGAAAGTAACTTAAGTAATAACACAACTAATATGATCAAGTATCCAGTTAAAATACAGAAAACATATATGAACAGGAGCTGGAAAAAAGCATGGAAATGAACTCTCCCCTAGTCCCTTTAGAAGGGATACAACCCTGTTGACATCTTTATTTTAGCCCAGGACAATCTGTTTTGGACGTCTGATGTCTAGATGGACAGCTAATAAATTTATGTTGTCTTAAGCCATTAAGTTCGTGGTAATTTCTTACAGCAGCAGTAGAAATCTAATAAAAAGACAGATGAAAAGTCCTTGAAAATACTAGCAAATCAAATCCAGCAATGTGAAAAAAAGATACCATCTCATGAGAAAGTATGATTTATACCATGAATGCCATCTTGATTAAACATTTGAAAATCAGTGAATATGGTTCATCATACAAAGGCTAAAACAAGCAATAAGGCTACACATAATCAACCCAGTAGATGCAGTGTGAAGGCTAATTTTATGCATCAACTTTGCAAGGCCATGGTACTCAGAACCACTGTTTATTTCTCTGAAGGTTTTTTTAAGATGAGTTTAACATTTAAATCAGTAGACATTGAGTAAAACAGGTTGCCTTCCATAATGTGAGTGGAAGGCACATTATGATCGGAAGGCACACATCCGATCAGCAGGTCTTAAAAGAAGGGAATTCTTCCAGCAGACTGTTTTCAGAGTTGAGCAGCAACCTCAGCTCTCCCTTGGGTCTCCAGTCTGTGGGCATGCCTTGCACTGGGGGGTCTTAACTTTTGCAGTTAGGCAAGAAAAAGAAACAGACAGCATCAATATTGGCGTGGAAGAAGACATACGTTTCATGGATAATGTAATTGTCTACAGACAAAATCCTCCCAAATTAATTAATTGTAGAATAAATTACAGTCACAAAAACTAAGAAGAATGTTTGGCAGTATTACAGGGTACAAGATCAATATACAAAATTCAAGGGCATTTCTAACACTAGAATTGAAAAATTGGAAATTGACATTAATTTTCAATTAAAATGACATTTAATTGACATATATGCAATAGTATCAAAGCCTAAAATATATATGAAGAAATATAACAAAATATATGTGGAAAACTGTAAAACATTGATGTGGAAATTTAAAGAGCACCTAAATAATTGGGTAATATACAAGGATAATCAATTGGAAGACTCAATACTGTTAAGATACAAGTTTTCCCCTAGTTGATCTACAGATTAAATGGAATCTCCAACAATCCAGCATTTTTTTAGTGGAAATTAGCAAACTTTCTCTAAGTTTATATGAAGGAATAAAATATCTCATAAAACAACAATTTTGGACAATTTGTGCTACCTAATTTCAAGACTTCAAAGAAAACTATAGTAATCAAGACAATGTGGCATTTGGATAAGGAAAATATTTAGATTAATGGAATAGAGAGAATAGTCCAGAATGAAAGCTACACATATATGGTGAGTCAATTTTTTATAAAGTTGCCCAGGTAATTAAATATAAAAAGGATAGCTGCTTAAGTTAGGTCCTGCTGTAAAATGAAACATGCAAAGCAAAAAATGAGCCTTAACTTTACCTCACCAATTACAAAAATTAATTCAAAATGTATCATAGACCCAATTATAAAAACTTAAACAAACTTCAAGCAAATTATTTTTTAAATGGAATATATGAAGCATAAACACAAAAGAAAACATTGAGAAACTGGAATTAGTCAAATTCATAACGACTACCTTTAAGAAGTGGAAATAACAGTCCATAGAGTTTGAGAAAATATTTGTTAACACAAATATGATAAAGGATTTCTACACAATATGTGATGAACTCTTATAACTCCATAAGAGGCTCCATAAAATAATATGTGAAAAATATTTAAGCAAATCTTCCACCACAGAAGAGATATTGATAGCAAACAAGTATATGAAATATGACTAACATCTTTAGTCATTAGGGAAATCCAAATTGAAACCATGGTGAAATACCACTACACATGTACTCTGATTAAAAAAAAAAGTCAAGCCACATTCTAATATGAACATCGAGTTATTAGAATCCTTATATATTTCTAGTGAGTATGCCACATGTACTCTGATTTTAAAAAAGTCAAGCCACATACTAATATGAACATGGAGTTGTTAGAATCCTTATATATTTCTGGTGAGTATGCAAAAAATGGCACAGGCATTTTGGAAAATATTTGCCAATTTTGTATAGATTTCAACGTACATTTCATAAACAACTCAGCAGTCACACTTCTAGATGTTTACTCAAAATAAATAAAAACATATGTCCACAAAACATACACAAATACACAAATATTTATAGTGGCTTTTTTTTTTATAATACTCCAAAACTGGAAATACCCAGCTGCCCATTAACTACCATTCAGTAATAAAAAGGAAAGAATTACTGGAATGCACAACAAGGATGAATCTCAACAGCATTACACTGGACAAAAAAGTTACACTAGATGAAAAATGTTACATGTTGTGCAATTTCATTTACACAACATACTGGATATGGCAAAATTATAAGAACAGAAATCAGATCAGTGGTTGCTGGGAACTGGAAATTGCAGAGAGGATACTGACCCCAAAGGGAACAAGGGAACTTTTAGTGGTGATGAACATATTCTATAACTCAGCTGTGGCAACGGTTTCATGACTGCACACATTTACTAAGAACCCCTCAGGATGTAGATCTGGGACACTGTATTGTAAGAAATCATAACTTTCAAAAAGAGAAAAAAAAGCATCCTAAGGAGAGCTGAAGGACTGGTTTGAAGAGTAGAGGTATTTAATTTGGATATTTAAAACCTAAGCAACATAGGGGGAGGATTTGTAGCACAAGGAGAATAAAGAATGATTAATAGATGTTCTTTAAACAAGATTATGTGGCCTCAAAGACAGTGAAATGTAGCTTTGAATGAAACTTTGGGGGAAATCCTGTCTGTCATTATTTATAGAAATAATGTACTTAAGTGTGGTTAAGTTACATGCTCAAGATCACATAAATGGTCAAGGGAAATTCTTTAGTTCTTCCCATGCTGTCTTCTCTAGATGAAAGCAATGCTTAAGAATGACTCGGGCTTTGATCTTGGAAGTGGAAACATGTTTTGGTTGTAAAATGGTAGGCAAAATGAACATGGGAACAATGAGAGTCAAGGAATCCAGTAGACATTAGCAATCACACTATACATTATTTTCTACAAGGCCTAAAATTTATTTTTCCTGATTTTCAATCAATGTAGCTTATACAAGAGTGGAAATGAACACCTTCATAGTAGTTATGGAAATAACCTGGCTGATTATAATGAGAAAACACTATCAGGTTCCTATAAAACAAGATCCCATGTTTTATGGGATCCCGACATTCATTTGGGTTGGTGGTCTGCACCTACGTATGCCATGGACCCACGTACCTATCAACATCAGGTCTTGCCAATGTTAATAGATTTTTCTCTATTTACCTTTTATAAAAGTTATTTCACTTTTTAAAGTGATTAATAAAAGAAATTTTAAAACTCAAACTGTAAAAAATAGTTCCTTCATTCACCTGTTCACCTTAGACATGATCTTCTGTGTTATTTTTGTGGAGAAAATGGGAGAGTGCATCCTTCCAAAATTTTTCTGTGAATAAAAGCAAACATGAACTTTAGAGCGGCTAATGCCAAAAAATTGTTCATACCTATGCAACTTATTGTCTGTAGACATTTAATTAACATATAATTCATGTACTCCAAAATTTGAAGCGTACAACTCAATGTATTTTACTATATTCCCTGAGTTGTGCAACCATCACCATAGTAAATCCTAAAATATTTTCCTCATTCCAAAAAGAAACCCCACACTCAGTAGCATTTTCCACAGTAACCCTAGCCCACCACTAATTCACTTTATCTTCCTGTAAATGTTTTTACTTTGAACATTTTGTTTAACAGGACTCATACAATACATGATTTTTTTCTTGCTGCCTTTTTTCAGTTAAAATAATGTTTTCAAGTTTCATCCATGTTTTAGCATGTATTAGTATTTTATTTTCATTACTGAATAATATTTTATTGTATGAATACATCTCATTTTATTTATACAATAATCAGTTGATGGTCATTTGTTAAAGGATCAGATATAGTTAAGATAACAATACTTCCAAATTAATCTACGTTTTTAGAGCAATTTATGTCAAAGCCTCAGCCGGTTTCTTTATAGAAATTGAAAAGGTAATCCTTTTATTTTGGGTATATAACCAGTAATGTTATTGCTAGGTCGAATGATATTTCTGTCTTTAGATCTTTGAAGAATCTCCACACTCTATTCCACAATGATTGCACTAATTTACACTCCCACCAACAGTGTATAAGTGTTTCTTTTCACCACAATCTTGCCAGCATCTGTTCTTTGTTTTTTTTTTTTTTTTTTTTTTGAGACGGAGTTTCGCTCTTGTTACCCAGGCTGGAGTGCAATGGCTCGATCTCGGCTCACCGCAACCTCCGCCTCCTGGGTTCAGGCAATTCTCCTGCCTCAGCCTCCTGAGTAGCTGGGATTACAGGCACGCGCCACTGTGCCCAGCTAATTTTTTGTATTTTTAGTAGAGACGGGGTTTCACCATGTTGACCAGGTGGGTCTCGATCTCTTGACCTCGTGATCCACCCGCCTCGGCCTCCCAAAGTGCTGGGATTACAGGTGTGAGCCACCGCGCCCGGGTTTTTTACTTTTTAGTAATAGCCGTTCTGACTGGTATGAGATGGTATTTCATTGTGGTTTTGAATTGCATTTTCTAATGATTAGTCATGTTAAGTATTTTTTCATATGCTTGTTAACCAAATGTATATCTTCTTTTGAGAAGTATCTGTTGGTGTCCTTTGCCCACTTTTTAATGGCTTTTTATTTCTTGTAAATTTGCTAAATTTCATTATAGATGCTGAATATTAGAACTTTGTGAAATGTATAGTTTTCCTTGCCCAGTTGTTAATGGGACTGTTTGTGTTTTCTTTTTGAGTTTTTTAAATTCTTGTAGATTCTGAATATTAGTCCTTTGTTGAAGAAATAATTAGCATATTTTTTCTCTCATTATTTTTGTTAAATTTATATGGATTTTATGCTTTTAATGTTATTATAAACAAATGTATTTTTGAAATTTTATCTTTATTTTAAAAATTTTTATTTATTTATTTTTGGGACAGAGTCTTGCTCTGTTGCCCAGGTTGGAGTGCAGTGGTAAAATCACAGCTCACTGCAGTCTTGATCACCAGGGATCAAGTGATCCTCTAACCTCAGCCTCTTAAGTAGCTGGGACTACAGCTGTGTACCACAACATCCAGTTAATTTTTAAAAGTTATATACAGAGACAGAGTCTCACTATGTTGCTCAGATGGGTCTCAAACTCCTGGGCTCAAGTGATTCACACACCTTGGCCTTCCAAAGTGCTAGAATTACACGTGTGAACCAACATGCCTGAGCTCATTTTCTTATTTTTTGTGTGTGCAAATGTGTAGAAACATAATATATTTGTGCATATTGCTCTTGTATCCTGCAATTTGCTGCACTCATTTATTACTTCTAGTGGTTTCTTACTGGATTCCTTATTATTTTGCATATACAGGATTATGTCATCTGTAAATAGAGGTAGTTTTATTTCTTGTTTTCCAATCTGGATAACTTTTATTTTATTTTACTTTCCTAATTGTTTGGGCTTGATTCTCAGACACAATGTTGAGTAGAAATAATGAGAGCAGAGTTCCGTATCTTAGGGGAAAGGCATCCAGTCTGTTATTATTTGATTTGCCTGTGGGTTTTTATAGTGGGACTCTCTATTGTGTCATTTCTCTCAGAAAGCTACCATGATTCTTTTAATTGCTTACCACCACAAACTCTACTGTTTTGAGAGTGATCTTAGACTTGAACTTGTCCACCTTCTGGTGCAAAGAATGTCAGTTCCTTTGGGTCCAGCTTCACTTCAGATATATACACTTAACGTCTTTTTTCTCCCTCTTGACAAAATATCTGAGCTACAACTTCAGAGATAGGGACAGGGACAGTGGTCCACTTCACTTGGAGTGACACAATCATTTTGCAGGGCACTGGATTAGGTTGGTAACCCCATGGTGTTCTCAGCTTGCCTTTCCCAGTATGATACTTCTGTTCTAGGACCAAGCTGGGGCAAAAACAACTAAAGTACCCGTGTTCTTGGCTTGTCATGACTGGAGTAGAACCTACAGCCTGTGAGTAGGAAGAGGAGAGCTTTCTACCTCTCAGCCTTACTTACCTGGAATTTATCTTCTGCAGCATGTAGGTGAGTGGGATGAAAAATGCTGGTAGCCTGTATCTCTCAGGGAGATACTGTAATCTTTGACTGAGAGCTAAAAAGAGAGGGAGTCATGTGGTCTTGGCTGCTCTCCCCTTCAGTGTAGTTTCCATCATGCTGAAATTGAGAAGGAAGAAGTGTGAATCAAATGCCATAGACTTGCTGCTCTTACCAAGTTTTAGCAAACTTTACTGAATATATGTGTCTTTATTTTCTGTATGTTCTAGGACTATTTTTTGGGACATTAATATCTGTGTTTCATTTTAATAATTTTTAAGTTACACTTGTTTCCCTGGGGAGCAGGTCCATGGATCTCCTCATGTCCCTTACAGTTGTGAAACTACCATATAGCTTATTTTTTTTAATTCAATGATGTGACCACTGAGAATTTTCTGTGTCAGAGCACAAATAATTAAACCTCAATCTCAAATACATATATATGATCCTTTTAATGAAAAATCATATTTAATCACTTCTTTACTGATAAAACTATATTTTGATCTCAATTTATTGTTGTGAATTTTTTATGCATACAATGTGTTTACAAACAGAAGTAAATATATGGAATATTTTTTAATTGCATATGCATTTTAATTTAGTCAACTATTGCCAATGGTACTTCAGGTATACTGTCAAAATATATAGTGATGAACATGTTCAATCATGCTCCTATCGACACTGGGTTGTCAAAGTGTTAATTCATTTATAGTGAGAAATGTCTTCACATTTTAAATTGCATTTTGTTCTTCATAAGTAACATTATTTTCATATGCTTCTGAACTTTTTGCCTATTTTTTTTTTTTGTGAATGCCTATTTCCCTCATTTGATCAGTTTTTGGGGGGCTGGGGGAGGAAGTCTTTTTATTATTGATTTAGAATGATTATTTACATATCAGAAAACTACAGTTTAAAGATTCTGCTTTAATTTGTTTGGAATGTCTATTTTTATACTTCATTATTTCCTTTTTATATTTCATTATTTC
The DNA here is from genome assembly GCF_030222135.1 of Aotus nancymaae. NCBI lineage: Eukaryota > Metazoa > Chordata > Mammalia > Primates > Aotidae > Aotus > Aotus nancymaae. The sequence continues at coordinate 32,639,625 of NW_026988455.1, forward strand.
CTTTTTATTATCTTATTTCATTTTTACTGTTTTAAATAACAGTTGGTGTTTAATTATTTTAGGATCTCATGTCAATAAAAATAGATTCACTTTAACTTTTTTATCATTATCATGTGTTTTGTATACAGAGTTTGCAAACACTCCACTTTATATGCTGGCAGACTGTCAAAACATCACTAGAACAATCTTTTCTTTCACATTGTAGAAGAGTTGCCTCTGCAGGCTTCATGGTATTGCTGTAGATTTGACTTCTTGGTATTATTTTAAACTTTTTCATCGTAGTTATCCTGGTTGGATTTTCTATCTCCTCTGGGGCCTATTTCTGTAACTTACAATTTCCTAGAAAACCTACTTATTTAGATTTAACATAATTTTTATAAAATTTTGTATTACTCTAATTTCCTTTTTCTCATTTCTCCATTGACACTTCGCATTTATGCTTTCTTTTTATACTTAACATCCACAAATTGTTTATGCATTTCTTTTTCTAACTTCTTTCATTTATTTATTAGTCCTACTGTTTTCTGTCTCTCATTGCATTAAGTTATTTTTATGAAATGTTGTAATTTCCCTTTTGAAGTTGTATTTGGTTGTCTTACCCTTATTTATTCGTATTCATTTACTTTAATTCTTCCCTGTGTATCTATACATATGCATTTACACTAAGAACCACTTTAAACATATCTCATAGTTCTGATGACTTCATTGCTTCTAATTTATAGATACTCTGCGACTTTAAGTTTTCGGTTGTCCTCTTTGATTCAATAGTGATTTAACAAAATTGTGGAATGTGATAGTTGTTTAGTTTTTCTGTCTATTTTTTTAAAAAATTCAAGTTTTATTGGGCTATAATAAAAGAGTTAACAATATTGAAACATTTTGGAATTCAGTGAGGTTTGCCTGATAACCTGCTAAATAATATCTTTTTTTCCTCTTAGTACTTTGTGCCATGAGCTCTAGAAAACAAGTTTTAGATCCTGCTGCTAGGGACTAATTTTAATGCACGTATTTACACCAAACCTCTATTTCTTAAAAAAAAAAAACAGAAAGTTAGTGCAGTTAGCATTCCCCCAGTGTCCTCACTACACTCATAACCTCCTAATTGTAGCTAGGCATGCCGTGTTACCTGACATTTTAGGTCTTACAACATTGCATTTTCTTTTGTATTTATAGATGGTATTTAGCCTCAGTTATTCCTACTGTGGCTTTATTATTTCTGAACTCTTTATTTTGATTTATTTCTTAATTGTCTAGATTCTGTAAATCAGAATGTTTTTCATGAAAATTTCATAAGTATTATATTCCCGAAATTATGATATGTCACTTGTCTTTTTTCTTGAAGAAGAATTTAGTTCAGTTTAAGACTATTGGGTCCTATTTTTTTTTTCTGTATAATGTTATAGCCATTTTTAAAACAACATTCTATCTTTACATATTGCCATAGAAAAGTTTGAGACCACCCAGATTTTGTATATTCTGTCCTTCTCCAATTTAGAAACTTTATTTTCTCTTAAATGTCCAGAAGAGTTATTACCTTTGAAGTATGGTAACTTTGACAAGGCTGAACTCAGTGTTGACTGTTCTGTACCAGATTTTTCTGGGATGCAGTGTTTAGTTCCTTCTGTTATATGTTAGCATACTCATATTTCATTTAGTAATTTGGCCCTTCTTTGTACTCTATTTCTATGACTTTCTTTTTAATCACCTTCATCTCTGTTTTAAATTTGCCCTTAGCTTTTATTTTTCGGTGTCTATTTATCATGAGCGTTTCTAATGGTGAGAAGCCAAGAAACTCTTAGGATATTCTTGAGGTACAGCACACATGTTTAATAACACCGTATTTTCATGAGACTGGGTCGATTTTGCATGTGGTGTGGTATCTACAGGAGCCTTCCACCATGTCCTCCATGCACACCTTCCTCATGGTCTGTACTGTGAATCTAGATGGGTAAGTCAGGTTTTAAGTAGGTTGGTCATAGTGGGAATAGCAGAAGATCAGCTGCCTGAGGTGGGTCCAGTGATTTTGATGATTCTAAATGACTTAGAGAAAATCATTAGACTTTCTTATGTAATAGCATCATAGAACAACAAAAAAGAGTAAAAGTTGGGAAATGCTTAGAAAGGTAAATCAAAGTAAAAGAAGGTTTATCATAAGCAAAAAATGCTTAGAGAGTTACTTATTTTAGCTATTATCTGTAATGTTGTGTAGAAAGTAGGCATTTATCACTTTGAGATCCCTTTAAGAGAAGAGCTAAAAGAGAGTGCTTGAGTCTCAAGAGAGCACAAAAACTTTACAATTAAAAATGTCGGCATTAAAAATCTTATTTAAACATTTAAGAATATTTGTGAACAAATGTAACATCAAGTCAGTGATTTTACAAAAGTATGAGTTTTGTAAAGAGTAATTCACTTATTAATGTATTGGAGTTTTCAACTGCATGATTACATAACCTTTGAAATACTTTTCTATGCATGAAAAACAATTCACTTAATAAAAAAAGGGAATGATTGAATGATACAGTTTTGTAAAAAATGTAAAGTAATAAGGTAATATCATAAACAGTTTTCTAATATTTATTACTAGTAATACAGTTGGTTTGGAGACTAAAAATGTGAACTAATTTTATAAAATGAAGTAAATAAAACACACTTTTCAACTCTAATACCCTGCATAAATGCCATCGTAGTAGTCCTGTTTCCTAACTTCCTTCAACTCTTCTTCTCTTTAGCGTTTTCATCCCCCCTCCATTCTCTTCAAATTTCAAACAAAGCTTATTAGTCTAGTTTGCCCTTCTAGAAAGTAAGATTGATATTTTCGTGTGCTGAGACATAAGAATGCTTTTCTGGGCATCAGGCCAAGGTGTTTCAAATCTAGAATTTTTTGAGACCCTACAAATGGCTATCTTGGAAACATTTTCTTCTAGAAAACTCTGAGTAATCTGGTGAATGAAACAAAAGAAAACTGAAAATCTTACAATTCAGTTATCCGAAATGTGCAACATCACCTAAGAAACTAAAATCAAAGTTTTCCTTTTCTCCCCATGTTGCATGGAGCAGCCAGAATAAGACAGGCAAGGTCAATAAGAATTCGGAACCCCTAAGGAGAACAGCAGGTAGGGCAGGCTCTTAAAAGGAAGGCTGCCCTGCCATATGTGGTCATCTGGCAACCCCATGAATCAGTCACACAAAGACAAGCACCTTTGATCTACTTGAAAGGCTGGAGATGTGAAATACAAACTTGAGTGACCTTTTCACTTTTCAGCCCGAGCAGTTCCCCCTTGTTCCTTGAATACTTTCTTTCTCTAAAATTCCATGCCACTTGGGATGAATCCATGTGATTTTGTGATTTACCTATCTCTGTTCTTGTCTATTCAGCAGCATCAGAGTGTGTGTTTCATCTTTGTAAAGATGGTTCTACAAACTACAGTTACAAAAAGAGCACCTGAAAGACATATAGAATGTCTTTTAACTGGAAGGAGAGAGGAAGGCGATACAGAGACACTGAAAGCTGTGACTTATCAGATGAAAATGGACATTTTCTATATACATGATGTCCAATATTTAAATACATGCCAACATTAACTTTTAAATTAGTATTAGTTCTGTCATCTTTCAAAAATTTGATATCCTGTTTATATATATTCAACCTTAATCTCTATTTCTAGCGTAGGACATGAAAAATAGCCAATATAGTTAAAACTTGGGATCTCATTAAAGATATTGGAGATGTTGAGTTGTGTGGTAATCAGAGTTCATGTGTGAATCATAGTGTGTTAATATCAGGACTTTCTTGCTGGTAGGAGATAGTTGTTTCAAGAACCATTGCTTGATCTGTGATTCCTATATTTACATAATATTGTATTGGACAGTTATGTTGTAATAAAAACCTACCGGAGTTTGTTTCATACTATAGAATATTAGCTGTATTAACATTTGGAGTTTACTTTTAACTGAATATTAAGAAATCCTTCTGCCTTACTCTTTAGCAAGAGGATAAAAACAAAATAGTTAATAATAAGACAATGGATATGTTATAAAAATCAAATTATCATTTTAAGCAAACTGTAATGATATTTGATACCACAGAGCATATTTGGTCAACTTTAGTACTTACCGTCCTCCAACATATTAGTTTTTATTAAAATAAATGCATATTTCAATTTAATTTTCTTTTGATTTAGAATGACACTGTCTGGAAAGACATGAGTTTACTTTTTTAATCTTAATGTGACTCATATCTTTGCATAAATATTAGAACCATAATACCAAAAACATTTCCAAATTATTGCCTTTTGGGAATTTTTTTTCTTCACAACATAAAGCATAGTCTTTATTCAATTTTTAGCCAAATAATAATATTAACTTTCTGAACACTTGATGTGACTCTATGTATATTTTACACATATATGAGTGTACAGTCAGTCGCAGCTATGCATATATGAAATAAAATCTAGCAAACTCATTCAAATTAGGCTTTAATCCCTTCCATGTAACCAAAATATCTCTTGCTTATATCCTTAATCAGGTGGTCATGCTGTCTAATGCCTGTAATCCCAACTATTTGGGATGAGTCCAGGAATTTGAGACCAGCCTGGGCAACAAAACATGACCCTATCTTTTCATAAAATTAAAAATTAGCCAGGTGTGGTGGTACCTGCCTGTAGTCCCAGCTACTGGGCAGGCTGAGTTGAGAGTGGGAGGTGTCCCTTAATTCCAGTAGTGGAAGGTGGCAGTGAGGTATGACTGTGCCAATGTACTCCAGCCTGCATGACAGAGCAAAACCCCATGGCTGGAATAAAAAATCCTTAGTGGATTCCATGTTGCCATATCCAATGACCTTTCTAGACCAATCAACAGCAACTGACATAGGTGATCGCTGTCTTTCTTACACACTTGTTTCACTTGGTTTCTGGGACCCAAATCTTCTTCTTGGCCTCTTCTGCCTCCTGGACTAGTCCTTCTTAAGGCTTTTTGCTCTTCTCACATCTCTCTGACCAATTAATTTAGATAAAACTAAAGGCAACCCTTAAACTTCTTTTCTCCTTTATGTTTACATTTTTCCTTGGAAATGTTTTCCAACCTCATTTTAAGTAATATTTACAATATTAGATTTTTACAAATATGTATTCCCAGTTCAAACCACTCTTGAAAATTGCATACATGCTTGTCTACACCAAATTTTATTTTATTTTTTTCTTTCTTTTTCTTTTAGAATAAGTGATCATTTCTTACTGCAGCCTGGAACTCTTTGGCTCAAGCAATCTTCCTGCCTTAGCCTCCCAAGTAGCTGGGACTACAGGTGCATGCCACCATACCTGGCTGTTTTTTATTTTTTTGTAGAGAAAAAACTCCTGGTCTCAAGTGATCCTTCCTACTCAGCTTCTTAAAGGGGCAGGATTGCAGGCATGAGTTATGGCACCTGGCCTACCCTAGAATTTCTTTTGGAGTTAAAATAGACATTTCAAAATGAACTTTTTCAAATCAGAGACCCTGTTTCCACCTTCAAACCTGCTTCTCCTCTAGAACCCCCAATGTTAGTACATGGTCTCTGTATTAATCAGGGTTCTCTAAAGGGACAAGACTAATAGGATAGATGTATATATAAAAGGGAGTTAATTAAGGAATACTGACTTACGTGATCACAAGGTGAGGTCCCACAATAGGCCGTCTTCAAGCTTCAAGTACCAGAAACCTCAAAAGTAGGGAAGCTGACAGTGCAGACTTCAGTTTGTGGCTGAAGGTCTGAGAGCCCCTGGCAAACCACTGGTGTAGGTTCAAGAGTCCAAAAGCTGAAGAACTTGGAGTCTGACGTGCAAGGTCAGGAAGCATCCAGCATGGGAGAAAGATGGAGGCCAGAAGACTCAGCCAGTCTAGTCCTTCCATGTTCCTCTGCCTGCTTTTATCTTAGCCATGTTGGCAGTTGATTAGATGGTACCCACTCAGATTGAGGGTGAATGGGTGGATTTGCTTCTCCCAGTCTACTGACTCAAATGTTAATCTCCTTTGGCAACACCCTCACAGATATACCCAGGAACAATACTTTACATCCTTCAATCCAATCAAGTTGAACTCAATATTAACCATCACAGGCCCTGTTCTATATCCTTAGGCCAGAAATATTGGCATTGTTCTTACTCTTCTCTCTCTCTCGTATCTCATATCCAAACCCATGAGCAAACATTGATGACTTTACTTCTGCCCTTAGTGCCTCTCAGTTGATCTTCAATGTTGCAGTCAGAGTGATTGCCTGGAAATCTCCCTCTGAGCATGCTTCTCCTCGCCAAATATCTCCAGTGCCTTCAGAGCAAAAAACAAAGCCCAAAATCCTCACACGGGCACAACATTTACCACCTCTCTAATCTAGTTTTGTATTTTTCTCTCTTCAGTGATCATTTTCTAGTCACCCAGACCTCCTCGAGGCTCCTCAAAAGCTCCTGACACCTCTGCATTTTCTATTCACTCTGCCTGAAATGCTCTAATGCTCTTCCTCCAATGTGCTCATGACTTGCTCTCTCCTTTTCTTTAGGTTTCAGCTTACATAAAACTTTAAGTGAAGTCATCCCTGATTTCTCTTTTAAAATAGCAGTTCTCCCACTCCAACACTCCTGATCTGCTTTACCAGGCTGTATTATCCTCATTGGCCTTTATTTGTATCTGATACACACACACACAGACACCCCCCCCCCACGATATATACATATGTACACACATATACCTATATACACACAAATATATATGTTATATATATATTATGTATAAAGAAATATATGTTTATTTACTGTCTCTCAAAATGAAGTATTCTATGTTAGCAAGATTTTTTTCTGAGTGGTTCACTGATATGACCCTGACTCCTAGAACAGTGCTGAGCATATAACAGATGCTCAATAAAATGTGACAAATGAATTAAAAAAAGAACATTCTTAGAATATACTTATGAATAGAATTTTGTATTAAATCAGAAGAAGAAATAAGAGAGTAAGAGTGGGTTCTAAGATAAAAATTCTCTTGTTGGCAAAAATGCTCAAGGCTATTCACATGCTCAGCTACAGTAAAGAGCTCATTGTTTCTTCTGGAAGCTCTTTTTTTTTTTTTTTTTTGAGACAGAGTTTTGCTCTTGTTACCCAGGCTGGAATGCAATGGCGCGATCTCGGCTCACCGCAACCTCCGCCTCCTGGGTTCAGGCAATCTTCCTGCCTCAGCCTCCTGAGTAGCTGGGACTACAGGTGCATGCCACCATACCTGGCTGTTTTTTATTTTTTTGTAGAGAAAGTGTCTTGCTATGTTGCCCTGGATGGTCTCAAACTCCTGGTCTCAAGTGATCCTTCCTACTCAGCTTCTTAAAGGGGCTCGGCCTCCCAAAGTGCTGGGATTACAGGCGTGAGCCACCGCGCCCGGCCTCTGGAAGCTCTTTACTCTTGTGTTATGAGTTTCCTCTTTTCTTGTACTGATTCCTGATATACTGACATACATATTTGTTATTGGAAATGGCTTCTGCATTCTTTGATAACCAACTGCATTTGTGCTGGAGATTTAACTCACTCCTCAAGAAGGTCTGGATTCTGTATCCCTGTTAGAGGTCAGTCCATGAGATGAAACATCATTTCATTTCTACTAACTCTCTTCATCTACTTTCTCTTCATTATAATTTTCTTCATTTAGTACTCTTATCAAGCCAGCACTATGTTAACCAGATTTGTTACTCAACTCTTTCATGTTGAGTCTAACCTACAAAAAAAGTTCCTGATTTATCTGCACATTATATTCTTCTTTTCCCATGTCAGTTTATACTAATTCATTTTTTGAATCTCTTCCAAGCTGAAGCATTCATTTAGAATTCATAATCTTAGATTTATGTTTGATTAACACAACACACAAAAAATAAACTGCATGATAGACTCAATTCTGATTGTACCAGACTTTAAAGCTCTGTTTACAATTAAGCAAGAAATTTAGAAAGGGCCTTCTTCCAAAATCTTGGTATTAGTTTTAAAGACAATTAAAGACAAAATGTATCTTAAAACCTCAGCTTTTTAAAACAACTAAGTAAAAAATTCTGGAAAAAATAAAATAAAACAAACACAAGCCAGAGGTTGCATATTCTTCTTTTTTTTTACCAAGCCAGAAAAGACATTTCTTGTGTTTTTTATCATTGAACCTTTATCTACATGTTGTTAAAGGAAGTTGGAACCATTATCAGAAATGACATATACAGATTATTGATAACTGAATTAAGATGGCACCTTTAGACAGATACAAAATTATCAAGTAGTCAGCACGAACCCTTGCTTCTCAATGTGTTGAAAAGAGGACATGGTCCTGATGGGCATAGCAGAATTTAGGGGATAGGGAGTCATGTAAAATTTAAAAAAGAGTATTCAACATGTTAACATAGTTTGTGGTCTGTAACGTGATAATATGTGCAGTATTTGGTTTTACCCTATTTCTGACTCTAAAACAAAATCAAAGCTTATTTGGTTTACCTGCCAGTTTGTTTTATGTTTTACACAATCTAGAGGAGAAATCTTGTGACAATTAAAATTGATACTCACATGTGAACAAAGTGGAAAAATAAAAGTTTGGTCTTTCAAATTAAAAAAATTTTTTCTTTAAAATTCCATTAATTTTACTGATTTATTTTGTGGTGTATGATATTTAATTTATTATGAAATTTCAAAGAAAATTTAAGAAGACTACTGGATGTATATTTATTAAAAGAGGGTATTGATTTGTTAGGAAATGCCAACATAAATAATTATGCAGTGTGACACATCAGAGTGAAAATTGTACAAGAGAAAAATATAAGAGAAGTGTAGGCAAGTTGTGAGAGGGCCAGGCGCAGTGGCTCACGCCTGTAATTGCAGCACTTTGGGAGGCCAATACAGGTGGATCACCTGAGGTCAGGAGTTTGAGACCAGCCTGGACAACATGATGAAATCTTGTCTCTACTAAAAATACAAAAATTAGCTGGGCATGGTGGTGGGCACCTTTAATCCCAGCTACTTGGGAGGCTGAGGCAGGAGAATTGCTTAAACCTGGGAAGCAGAGGTTGCAGTAAGCTGAGATCATGCCACTGCACACCAGCCTGGGCAACAGACTAAGACTCTGTACAAAAAAAAAAAAGAAAGAAAAGTTGTGAGAGAAGGGAAATGACAGATGGAGATGCAAGCTATCAATCTAAAAAATTTATTCAGCATCTACTGTGTGTCAGACACCATTTTGATTTTAGCCAAGGCTGTATTCAGTTTTAAATAACCAAATCTGTGAATAGCAGTAGAGAGCTTAGGTGATAAAGAACAGAAGATAAAAACTGCTTGGAGCTGTAGGTTTGGGACTGTGGGGTGTGCCTGACTACTGGTTGAGTTCTTCCTTTCCACAGCCCAGCAGCTCTGCTGTCTAATGCAAATCCTGTCTTCAGTCATTATAAATCACTATAGGTATAGGCCTTCTGGCCTGCTTGAAAGTTGTCAAACCAATGAATATTAACTAGGTAGTTCTAAGGGCTTACTTTATAAAATTGGGCAAATCAGTAGTAAGGATTCTTTTATTCCTGACTACATGACCCAGTGTTGATAACAGGGAAGTAGTGTGAGAGAGGCTGGTAGGCTTTAGGTAACTAAATAAGGTAGTCAGCTCAGACTGGCCCGACTGGTACATTTATTATAATTGTTGAATGGATGCTGACACATCATTATTACTCCCAGGGTAATCATCATTACTCACATCATTATTACGCCCATAGGTAACATTAGCATTCACTGTTGGTATTGTATATTCTAAGGTTTTTGGCAAATGTATAATGACATGTATCCACACAGTACAATATAGAAGAGTTTTGCTGCCCTAAAATCTCCTGTGCTCCACTTATTTATTCTGCTCTGCCCCCAAGCCCTTGGCAACCTCTGATTGTTTGACTATTTCCACAATTTTGCCTTTTCCAGGATGTTATATAATTGAAATTGTACCAATATGTAGCCCTTTCAGAGTGGCTTTTTTTTTTTTTCATTTAGTAGTATGCATTTAAGCTTCCACCATGTCTTTTTGTAGCTTGGTAGTTTATTTCTTTTTAGTGTCAAATAATATCCTGTTGTCTGGATGTACCACAGTTTACTTATGTGTCTGTACTGATGGGCAACTTGGTGGCTTTCAAGTTTTAGCAATCATGAATAAAGCTGCTATGAATATCCATGCACAGTTTTTTGTACAGACATAGTTTTCAACACATTTTGGCAAACAGAAAGGAGCTTGATTTCTGAATCATATAGTTAAGAATATGTTCTAGGTTTGTAAGCAATTGTCAAAATGTCTTCCTAAGTGCTGTACCATTTTATATTACTGCCAACAGCAAACAAGAGTTTCTAGTGCTTGTTCATTGATGATGTTTTATGTTTCATCTTATTAGCAACAGTTATTGAAAACTTTAAGATAGGTAATGATATTAATCATGTGAATGATTAGGCTATTTGTTTGGCAAAATAATTCACACTACTTAGAAATATATGTAAATAATAATTATATATTTGTATATGTATACATATTTATATTAATAGTATTGGAGGTAATAAGCAAACAGGTGGTATGTTGGAGCTTTTTTGACATAATTATCAAAGAAGATGCTGATGGTAACAATATTAGAGGGTATTACATGAAACATATATACTTTACTTGGGCTTTATTAAAGCATTCACAGTAGAGGAATATAGATAGAGGCTCCTTCATGTTTGGTCAACTTTTCTTTTGATGATGCCAAAATAAAATTCCATGGGATTTTATATAAGGATAAAGTTGTTATGGTATTAAAATTAAAAAGTTCTCATCGACTACACTACATCCAGGAAAATGTATCCGCCTATTATTTAACTGCATTTTCTTTTCTATGACTTAGCTTGTTTTGGTAGCAATATATTTAGGAATAAAGTGACTCACTGTTCCTCACTTTTATTTTCTGGTGGTTAGAAAGGAAAGGCTATTTTACAGAGAAGTCCAACCTTCAAAATTTGTACCAAGCAATGGCCTAAACTGTCTTGTCAACACAGGGTGGCTATAGGGGTATAGAATATTATAACAATCCTTTTAAGTTTTTTGAATTTTGAGCTCCCTTGAACCAAATTAAGAATGGATCTGTTCATCTTCTAGTGAATTGTATTATGTTAAGGAGTATTAAATATCATCTACATATAATATAGATATTTAACTTACTGAGTTGACTCTTTGAACTCTTTAATCCTGCAGAAATAGTTTCTGTTTTATTGTGCTTCCTTTCACATCCACTGTATGAACCTGATTCTGTCTGTCTCTGTAGGGTAGCCAACAAGCAGTAGAAAGTTTCTACATCTTAGAGAAAACATAGTTATCAACCATGGTCCATCCATGCCCTGTAATAATTTAAAACAAAAATAATTTAATTTAGGTAAATGATGATAGAGCTTGGAGCTATATAGGAGATGGTAAGAAAATCCAGAGATGATTAAACAAATAGGAAGCTGATACCACCCCTTGATGGAAGGGCAAAGAGGAGAGATAAGCTAAATAGGGCTGCCTTGGGTCCAAGGATTCCAGAAATAATCTGGAATTGTGGCAGGTTTTGCCATGTGAACACACAGCTGCATTCAAAGGCTGCTAGAGGCAGCCTTGAGAGAGAGAGAGAATGCCTCCTTTCTCACTAACATTCTCCAGCCTTTCCTGGGGATCACTCACTGGTTGAATCCAGGCAGAATCCAAGATTATTAGGGCTCAGGATACACAGTCTGCAGGAACCAACATCCCTATGAAACAGAGAGGCAAGGGTAAAGAAATGGCATACAGTCCAGAGTCCAGCATGGCTAACCACAACTTGAAAATGCTAGATTTTATCCTTTTTCTATACATACTGGGGTTGTGCAACATTAATTGGCCTGAGTTCTTTTCTTCAACTCTATATTCATCATTTAAATAAGTGAAACAAATGATTCTGATGCAGATAAAACTGTCCTTATGGGAACATTTACTTTGAAGTTTATATTTTGACATTTTTTAACTTAAAATTCATGAAGCGTATTTCTGTCTCCTTTCTATATTTAGTGAATTGTGAGATTTTGCAAGCATTTTAGCATTTTGATAATATTAAAAAAGGGAGTTTTAAAATGATAAAAATTGTTGTCTAAATATGTATTCCATAATAATTTGATTACCAAAGTAATATAAGGTGCTTTTCAGTAATTTATTCCATAAATGTAAAAATGTCACTAAATTGGAAGCATAATGTATGTTTTTGTGCTACTTACACGCCAATATCTTTTAAGCAATCTCTTGATTCTAGTCTCCTGCTTTATATTGGTTTTCCATAGATGTGAGCACAGAACTAAAGTTTCCTGCCTCCATCTGTTCAGTGAGTATTATCATTTGATACACAGAAATAAGGTTTAAAAATTTTAACTAGTTGGTCTTTCTAGACTTTAAATGTTTGATCTTTAAATTTAGCTTTCATTCCAACAAACTGCTCTTTCGTGATCATAACACATTTTGGTACCATTGCATATTAGTATAACAAATTACTCCCCTCTAAATTTTTCCAAATCATTTCATTGGTTAATATAATGTAATATAACAAATTGCTCCCCTCTAAATTTTTCCAAATCATTTCATTGGTTAATATAATGTAATATTTCTTATACTGTATCTGGAGAATTATCCTTGGGTATCCGTGGCTTACTGATTTAGTATAAACAGGTGTATCACCTTATATTTTGACTATAACAGTTGGCTTTAAGAACTCAAATAACCTTGAGATCTATTTTATGACTTACAACCAATTTTTCAAATTAAGATATATATTACAGCCTCTCCTAATCAATATATGAATATGATGATAAGGTCTACCCACAATATCTTGGAAACAAAATAACAGAGATATTTTTAACCCTAATCTATGTCCTCTTTCACTGATATCAGGATAGGATAAACTATATTCTACAAGCTAAAATTTAAATAAATTTTTAGACTGTGAAAAGTTAAACAATATTAATAGTAAAGGAGTGGTTAACATTATTTCCAGAAAAAACAGGGACATCCTAAAACCAAACTTGATGTGTCCACAGTATTGTAAAATGAGAGGATGACTAACAGAACCTCTCTATCTTGGTTGGCATGTGTTACACATTTAATTTAACAATATTCACCAGCAAGATCCAAAAATCATTTCTTGCTTTAATCACCTGCTGTATTAGTCTGCTTGGCATCAAATTTGCAACAAAGATGAGAGATATACATTTTGCAATAAGAAAATACCATAGACTTGGTGGCTTAAGCCATAAAAATTTGTCACAATTCTGGAGGCTGAAAGACCAAGATCAAGGTGCTGGCCAGATAGGTTTCATTTTGAGGCCTGTTTCCTTGGCTTGTAGGTAACTGCATTTCACTGTGTCCTCACATAATTTCTTTGCGAGTGTGGCATGAAGAGGGAATGAGAGGAAGCTTTCTGATAACTCTTCTTAGAACGGCACTAATCCCATCATGAGGGCCCCACCCTTAGGACTTGATGTAGCTTTTCTGTTGTTTTTATAATTTATTTTTAAGTTCTGAGATACATGTGCAGGAAGTATAGGTTTGTTACATAGATAAACGTGTGTCATGCTGCTTTGCTGCATCTATCACCTAGGTATTAAGCCCCATATGCATTAGCTCTTTATCCTGATGCTCTCCCTCCCCTTGCCCAGACCTCATGTAACTTTAATGATCTCTCAAAATCTCCATCTCCAAGTCCTATGACATTGGATATTACTGCCTCAGCATATAAATTTTGGAAGGATATAAACATTCAGTTCATTACACCTGCTTGGTCACCTTCTGGTATTATTTAGGTTGAACCTCTGTCTAGATGAGAAGGAATCATATATACAGGTTTTGAGCTGAGACTGTAATGTATTAGGAGTTCAGATCAGTGAGGACAAGGTTGGAAAAGCCCACAGGCTCAGTATACAGAATTAGGACCAGACATTATGGAAAATTCAAAATAACAAGTCAAATAGGACACCCAGTTGAGTCATCAGTCTGAGTTGGATGGTCTGAGAAAGTAAATTCAGGCAGGAGAGAGGTTATAGGGGCAGAACTGCAAAGAGTTAGTTAAAGTATCCAGAACAAAGCCAAGGGACAGAGCATTACTAGAGATCACACTGCGGGAGGTTCTCTTCCAAGATGTCATCTTCCATCAGCCAGGAGTAAAATTACAAAAAGAAAAAAAATATTCAAAATCACAATGACTTTAAGTACAGCAAAGATGCATTTCTTTCTTTCAATTAGAGTCTAATTTTGCAACATTGGAAAAGATGACTCTGCTTCACTCTGTTACTCAGGGATCTAGGTTCACTTCATCTAATAGCTATCTGCCAGAGCCTTGGGTTCTTTGCTGGATTTTCTGCATCTGATAAAAGAAAAGGAGGGTTATATAGAAAGTACATCGATGTCAGGTCTTGACATGGAATAGATTATTGCTACTCATATTCCATTGTCTGGAACTCAGTTGTATGGTCCCACAAGGATAGCTGGGAAATGGAGTATAGTGTGTCTAGGAGGCAAAGGCACCAAATAATGAGTAAACACATATCTTGTGATTGTTGTATCTCTTTATCGCCTTATCTCCACAGCCTCTTCTCCATCAGTAGGAAAGTTGTGGAAAAGACAACAAAAGTACCTATAACAAAAGATACTCCAAAATGTGTTTATAAGTTTTAACAAATGCAATTCTAAGAAACTGATGAACAAAAATCTGGACAGTGTAATTTTTGTGTGCACAAAGTCAGTTTTAAATAGTTTTGAGTTTATCTGTGAACACGCCGTATGTTCCAAAAACAATTAGTCATTGTTCAATATGAATTTGAGAGAATTGTAGCGAATAAATTTAAAATAAGTTCTTGAATATACTTAGCATTAGAAGATTTGTTATTATTTGAGAGCTTTGGTTACAGTTCTTTACGGTTGTTTATTTGTCACAAGAAACATTAAGTTTTTGCCTAAATCTGTATTTCAATAGACAGAGTACTTATGCACTTGGTTCAAAAAAGAACTTGCCAGTGGCCTTCCGAGAGACAGCCTTGACACTAGTAACCTAGTAATTTTGAATAATATATCAGGAAAAACTCTCAAACAAATTCTTTAGGTTAAAAGTAAGCTGTAGCCATACCTAGCATGCAATGCCTTTTAATTCATATCAGAGGGAAGAAATAGCCTCTTACTTATTTAGTTAATTATATAACTACACTCTCCAAGACAGTGACCATTAGCCACATGTATTTTAATTAAAATTATATACAATTAAAAATTTAGTTAGTTACTCTGGCCACACGTCAAGTGCTCAGTAGCCTTAAGTAGCTTGTGGCTACCATATTGAAGGAAGAAGACACAGAGCATTTCCATCAACATTGCCACTGGGTAGCAGTGATCTAGAAGTTTGCCGACCCATAGCCATGTGAGAGGGGACACAGAGACAAAGAACTCTGACCAGGATGTCTGTTATCTATTTTATTTCTTTTTTAAATTCATAAACAAATCTGAATGTGTTCAGTACATTTTAAAAAACCAAGTTTAAACAACTGGGTATTTGCTTTGATGCCCAAAGAAGGGTGGCTAGCTCATTGGGGACTTTTATTTATTGCTTTGTGCTAGCATATAGGCTCTTAAAATGAGTGAAAAGAAAGCCATTCTGTTTGGTGTGAGTGGGCATAATAAATTAAATACAATGCAATTTAATCTATGATACTTAAATAACAACATATATCTGTACACATTTTTAAATATAAAAGCCAGTCAAATAGGCTATTAAAGTTACCTTCTCTCTCTCTCCTTCTCCCCTTTCCATATACTCTTCCACATCCTTCTATTTTTTTTCTGGTTCCTGGAACATTCTGTTTTTTTTACAAGCTAACAAGTTTGATGTGGCTCTGTGTCTTATTCCCTTCCAGGCTTGCAGCTGTTTTGGCAACAGAAGAAAAAATCCCCATAACAAATCAAATAAAAGCCCTTTCTGTGAAGAGGAATTGAAAACAGCAGGCCTCAAAGAGGACTGCACATGAGATGCCTTGTTCTGGCTTTCAACACAACTCAAATCAGAAACACATTACCATAATCTGAAACAGCCCACTGCTAACACAAGACAGATGGTGGGTAATAACCCATGCATCATTAATAAATAAATTCCAGCATTAAAGGCTTTACAAAGTATGACAACATTATCTGGGTGCAATTACTGCCCCTCTCCCACCCCCAACATCATTTCAGTGTGTTATGGGCTATGCTAGGTTTATTTTTATTTTTTTTCCCCTCCAACTCCATGGATCTGAAGGAAGTTTAAATACGACACAAGTTTTAACCAGATGAAACCTATCTCAGTGTGCAAGACAGGTCTGAAACTCCATAAGGGAAAAATAAAATAGCTGCCAAAGTTTAATAGCTCACATGTTCTGCTGTTGGATCAGCCCACAGCAATTTATTGCACTGCCCTCCATGTGCTGGCCTCACCCTTTCTGGTACGCCTCTGTGCCTGTATCTCAGTACACACTCCAAGCAAGAATCTTGGCATCACATTTGCCACAAAGCTGAAAGATATATGAGTAATTTCTCAGCTTTCCTTTTGCAAACGATACCATCTGTCTCTTTTCCTCCAGCACCCCCCATCAAGGGGGGAAGACAAAACCACCTTTGATTGAATTGATAAAAGGAGGGAGAGAGAGCATTTTAACTCCATAAATGTTCGAAACTAAAAAAAATATATATATTTTTATTTGTTTTAATTTGTTTGTTCAATGGCATAATGTTATTTCAACAGAATGTGAGGAGTATGGGAATGTAGCAATGTGGCACAGAACTGTACAGACCTCTTTGGGTGATGTTGTCTGGAATTCCCCAAGGTAGCGGTGTTCCTGCAAAGCCTAAGTGCCCACCTCCTAAGCATGCCATCCTAAGCCAAAAGTCAAGCATGCTCCTAGCCATCAGTTCTGCAAAAATACAGGCTTTAGGAGAGCAAATATTATGTTAGATTCATCCTATATAAATTACATATTCCTCCTCAAAAATGGGTAATATAAGCATTTTTGTCAAACAGACCAGTATCATGTTTTTAATGAAAGGGATAAACTATTTTGCATTAACTCACTTGACAGGTGAAGAGCAAGGAACAGAGAAAACAATACATGCTAAACAGGCTCATCCAAGATTACTAGAAGGCCAAGGGAAGGTATCTCCGTGGCATCATCCGTTGACCCAGGCAGTCAGTCATGTGGATGTGATTTATAGTTCGTGAGTACAGAGTTGCTTCTCCTGATCCAGGGCCTGTGGGGAAAAAACAGAGAAAGAAATCCCTCTTTGGAACAGCTGTCTCTTTTCTTTCAGCACACAGAGAATTTTCCTTCCACTTAGACTCATGTGAAGGCTGATTAGCAAGACTTTTCTGATTAGCATCTAAAACCTTTACCTCTATGTCCTCTCTTTCCCAAACTTAAATCAATATTTTTATGTGTACATGTGTATCTACTTTCTCTTAATTCACTGTGTGTTTATCTTATTTCCTCCATTAAACTGTGAGATTCCTCAGGGTAAAAACCATGTCTAATCTGTGCCCTAAATTCCCCTTAGCACCCAGTACAGAACACCACACTCAGGCTACATGAAATCACAACTCAGAGAGAGACACCAGGGCCCCTGGCAGTGCAGACTTGGATGGAGTCTATGAGTTCCAGGTGAGTCTGTTGTTCCACGGCTGCTTTTCTTTGAGCTCTCTCCAACTTTCTCTGGGAACAGCTGCTGAGGGATGGTCAGAAGAAGGTGAGTTAAGCTTTAATTGGTTCCTGAGGTATGCAATTTCCTTTATGATCTTAACATGATGGAGGGAATTTTAAATGGACTCCCATATTGAATTGGTAGACAGAGCATAGAGCAAAAAATCATACTGATCAAGAAACTTTCTACAAACAGTACATGCTGCAAAAGTAAGGATTCTTTTCAAAAAGTCTTGGTGTATTTCCAACTCTATAATTTCTCAATTCACATTTGATAGTCTCCCTCTTCTATCTTGTAATTCCTGAGCAGGACAATTAACTAAGTTATTATTTTTTCATCATCATCATCCAGGTCAAATAAGTAACCAATACATTTCTATTTTGCCTATTTTGAAGGACAGGCTATGGTTTTAAGTTGGTTAACTAACCTCTGTTCTCTGAAGTTTTAAGGCTAAAAATCAAATTCCATGAATACAAATATATAAAACTGTGAAAAACAGTATGTAACTGCACATTTAAGGTGTAGTTTAGATTGTTATTTTTACTTTTACATGTAGCAAAGAGCAAAATATACCATGAAACATATAAAGGATGAGTTACTTTTTTTGATAAGAAAGTCTTTTTCTAGGAAATTTAGAGGTGATATATTCACTAATGAATAAATATTTTTGTGTGCTAATAGCAATTAGCAGACCTTAAAGAAATAGAGCAGAAGAAATCAATCAGAATGGTGGGCTGACTGAACAAAGAGTGTATTTTCCTGTAGATTACTTTTATGAGGAAACAAAGAGTACATAGGATCCTTGTGAGACCAGGTAGTGAGCTCAGGAACACAGAACCGTTTTCTACAGACCTGAAATAGCCAAATGGAATAACTACACACTTAGCACAGTATATCCCTAGAAGTGGGCAGAGTTGGGGTTTGCCACTTCTTTGAGGTATATCCAGCCCAGTATTAGTAGCTATTCATCTTTCTTCATTTTTCTGTATGTCTGCTGTTAGAGCATATGGTTCAGTTTAACAAATACTTGTGAAGTTTCTAGTGCCTCATTTTCCTTATCTGTAAAATGGGGGAAAATTCTAAGTCTCATCAATTATCGAAAGATTAAATCACACATGTGAGGGTCTTAAAATAACACAAACATTTATGGAACATGATATGTTTTAGCTTTTATTCTTACAAAAAGTGAATCCCTTGGCTAAGTACAAAATAATTCATTTTTCTTGCCATCTGGAAGTTTACCATGTGACAGTAAGATCAATGTAGGAAAATGATTTTCATGTAATAAAGTGATACTTGGATTCACTCATGCAGAGATATTTATTGAGCACTTACTCTGTGCCAGGTACTCACTGTAGTAGGCCCTGAGTATGCCCTTATAAGAAAAAGACAAGATCTCTGCCCTCATTGACTTTATACTTTAGTAAGAGATGGGGAAAGAGAGAGATTTCAAAAATTCACAGAAGTAAAGCTAAGTTTTAATTGTATATGACTACCACACACAAAAAAAGATGCTTCACGAAGTTAAGATTGTTCACTTGTTTCTAAGTGTGTAAGGCAGTCAAGCGAGATAAGGACTTGTAAATGTTCCTTGAATGGGTGATGTTCATAATTACAGTTTCTTTTGAGAGCTAATTCCAAGGACTGTTGATTGAAGCGAGATTGAAGTGGGCTGAAGAAGAAGGGGAGATATAAGAAATGAATACATTGATTCTACTTGCAGTACACTTTTGAGAACTAAAATAAAGATATGTCCAGGAAACTAAGTGCAAGTTCAGCATCCATTTCCTCAAGGAGCTGACACCTTGGCCTGAATCTTAAAGAATGATTTATGCATGTAAAGAAAACTGAGAAAGATTATTATAAACAGAAGGAATAGCATCCCTGCCCATCTCTAGAGATATACATTGCTAAAGTCAGAGATGTGTGAAATAGCAATATATATGTAGCCTGGTCTATAAAATTTCTAGATTTGATCATTTTCCAAAGGTCTGGCCTATGCTTTTGGCTTAATGTATCTTAAATGTAATTCTAGTTCACTTTGTCTAGGAGATAACAATGTTCTGGCTGGTTGTATCAGTCATCTTTTGCCATAATAATGATGCCTAAATAATAACCACATACCCATGACATAGAACAATAAACATTTATTTTTGTTCTAAAGTCTATGGATCATCTACATCATCCTGGGCTTGGCTTGGCTGATCTCAGTGGGACTTGCTCATATACCACTGGTCCACTCTGGACCAGCTATGGACTGGTTGGCATAATATATAGGGCTTCACTTGGAATGACTCAGCTCTTTGTACAGTTCCTCATACTCCACCAGGCTAGCATGGGTTTGTTTTTGTGAGGGTGGCAGAGTTCAATAGAATGAATGGAGACCTAAAAGGCTAATTGAGGGCAAGCTGGAACTGATATACCATGACTTCTACTTCCTGTTGGCCAACGTATGACACATGGCTAGCACAAAGGGTTAAATTCTCTACACCTCCTACATCTAGGAGGAGTACTAGATACTAGATACTAGATAGGAGTACTAGATACTCCTCCTAGATATAGGAAGAGTAGAGAATTTAACAATTTCTACAATCAGTTTATCTCATGAGCAATTAATGTTTCTGGAGCATAGTGATCCCTTTGCAAATCTGTCTTCAAATTAAAGTTGAAACTGAAAATACTTCATGTTGAGATATCTTATTTGTCAGAATATATTTGTCAGAGTGCATTTGGCACCTTGCTGGTTAGTTTTTGGAGATTAGACATTCTACCACCACATCTTGCCAATCTTTAAAGCATAGATATAGAGTGGCATATGTTAAAGAATGAATATTCTTGCCTTGCCCCTTGCCAGCTAGTTACTCATATGCTCACCTGTTTATCTAGTTTTGCCACCCACCTTGGAAAGGACAAGTTACTATTGTTATGGTTCCTATTGAGTTTGGCCACCAATCGTGTGGGCATGGTAAAGTGTCTGAAATAATTTAAACCTAGGTCCCGTACATCTTGTCTCATGAGATTTCCATTTTCTAAGTCCATAAAGTAAACAGATCTACTGGGTCAAGCTCATGTGTTCTTTCTTTTTCCTAAATCTACTTTACTGATACTATTCATAATTCGTGCTACAACTTTCTCTAAACCTGACGCTTCTCTCAGGATTTAGATTTGAGGCGTAGAAAGTGTGTTGGTATGGAAGGAAGAGAATTAAACCACAATTCAGTCTCAAACTGAAAGTCTTTGCTATAAACCAACTTATACCAAGCAGGCCTATATAAGTTGTTTTGAGTTCTGACACAGATATTAATAAAGTGGTGCTTTAATTTCTATTCTGTTACTGCTTTGCCCATGATTCTCTCAAGGGCCTTGTAAAGGCACCAGAACCTTACCATAATTTTGAAGTCTCCATAACACAATCTTTTTGAGCATGAGCTTCTCAGAAGTGATGTAAATAAGGTTGTCAACTGAAGGCAACAGGAAATGTTGGAGAGAGGAACAAATCGGAAGACAGTGCTCATATTAGAAAACTTTCCCATCCATGTGATAACTTGATTTCAGTGTGCTGGCCAGAATTTTTCATCATTTCATTTTGCATGATTTCATGCTTTCTTACATTTCCTTTGAAGATTCCTGAGTTTGAAAACATGAGAACAAAAATGAAGAAAAATCTGTTTCTGAGAACTTCTCCTATTCCAGCCAAAAACTCTTGGGCTTGCGTAGCGCCTATTTGATGATGGCTCCAGGGACTGACAGATGGCACTGCTCTCCATCGCCTGACATCTCTGTGATGTGGTTTGGGAAGTCAGAATGTTCTAGGCAAAATTCTACAAATTTCCAGTATCAGTAGTTTCAGAATAAAGGCAACACGGGCCTGTTGTAGTCATTGGATATTTCTCATGCTAAACTTTATATGTGATTTTTATTCATTGTAGGAAAATAGAAAACAAGACAAAAACATTTTAAGATTTTAAACTAATAAATAGGATGATGTTAAACTATTTTTAAAATAGTTTTATTTTCAAAATAGTTTAAGATCATCCTATTTGTAGCAGCAGGAGGAAATTATTGATATCATCTGTTGGTTAGCCTCCATTTTTTAAGGTAACTTGCTCTCATGTAAAAATTGCAAGATAGAGAAACACCTCCCAAACTAGCTAACTGTGTACAAATGTTTTGATTCTAGACACTTTGGGGTCAAAGCAAATGAAGTTTAAGTAAGAGACATGGTGGTGGAGGAGGAAAACACATACTTTAGCAAACCACATTGTGGAATTTGGTGTAAAAGATGTATTGTTTTATTTAGTTAAACACAGTCCAGACAAGTGAGACTGAATAAAGAAAAAAATATTCTGGACAAAAAACAGAATTCAATTCAACACTCATCTTTTAGAGAAATGAGCTTTTGTCTTCTTTTAGGAATGAATGGATGGTTAGTGCGGTTCAAGGAAATCCAATGATTGTATCTGATTCGTAAAGTCATCTTTCCTTGATGAATTTAGCAGGAACTGGATAAAAGTTGATTATAATTTCAATTCCCACTGCTATTTTGGAAACTAATCAGAGGAAAGAAGGCCAAAGTATTCTTTCAAGACTTGTAAAGAAAAAAATGAGAGAGACTTGGCTAAACCTGAGTCCTCCAGGCAGATGTTTCTATTGGCAACGGAAAAAATGTTTATTGAAGAAAATATTCATAGGTGGAAGCTTTGGGCTCTGAAGAAATCCCTACAGTCTAATTACCCCAGATGTATGGTTTCTGGAAAAAATAACTACCTTTATTCTTTGCTAATCAATTTCATTTTATTGATTTGTTTATCTATTTAATAAATATTCTCTCCATATTTTTAGTCACATCACACAAAGATTTATATTTGGGAGTTTTCTCTCTATGTAGCAATATTCCAGTGTTCCAGCTCCAGCACTCTGAAATATTATCTGTTGTTCAGTTTCTACTGGAACTTAGTATTTACTGTGATTGGATAGGTACCTGGCTTATCATCACTCACCTTATCAATGAGTAAGTTAATCTTAAGAGAGGGACACAATATGACTTTTTTTTAAGTTCACAAAGTCAATAAAAGTTCAAATTGAAGGAAGCCCTGATGTTACATTGCTATAGTAAAGCTCAGACGAGATCCCTTGTCACCAAAGCTGTGCAACAGTTGTCTCTTTGATTTAAAACACAACCACCAATGTGTTTTCACAAATATAAGGTAAACTTACCCAGTCTACAACTTTCAGGACCCAAGCCCTTTTATCATTT
The DNA here is from genome assembly GCF_030222135.1 of Aotus nancymaae. NCBI lineage: Eukaryota > Metazoa > Chordata > Mammalia > Primates > Aotidae > Aotus > Aotus nancymaae. The sequence goes on from NW_026988455.1 coordinate 32,662,627, forward strand.
GTGTTAAACAAATACTTCCTCAGTATTACAGATAATTATTATCTTTTTAAGTACCTTGTATAGATGAGTTTTTAAAGTTATTTTCTTAGCTTGAATTCTGCCATTCAAAAGCACTTAATATAAGCTGACAACCAAGTCTCTGATGTTCTATATAATAAGATATCTGCAAGAAAACTTAAAATTGCGATTTTAAAGCATAAATGTTGTCAAGAGTTTTGGAGTTCTTTTTGAAGCTTTATTTCAAGCCATCTATTATTGCTATTTTACTTGCTGACTTGAGATGAATCTCAGTTTTGTGGTCTAAATTGAGAACTGGGAAATGACAGGTAAAGCAAGAATTAAATATTTCAAAGTTTTCATTTTCTTTTTAGAAGGCCCCTGGAGTAATGGGCCATAGTGACTCTCATGTTCTGGCTCAGTAGTTCTCAAATTGTGAGTTACCAATTAGCTCTAACTTCATGGGTGTTAGATGTGTGCAATCTCACAGGGCTTCACAGATATAACAGCCCCACACTTGTTTCAATGTTCCTCTATAGCCTTATTAAAATTCTAAATACTTTAGCAAGGGGCTTCACATTTTCATTCTGCACTAAGCCTTGCATACAATACAACCAGTTCTGTTGCCAATCTCCCACCTTCTTAACCACTAAGAGAATTAATTACAGGACTATTACACATACAGGGAAAGACAGAGAGAGTAAGAGACTCAATTTTATAAACCAGCACTGTCCAATCAAAATGAGACCCATAAATAATTTTAAATTTTCTACTACCCACACTAAAAAGTAAAAAGAAAGAGATATTATTTTAATAATATTTTTATCAAAATATATCTGAATATAGTTTGAATATATTTATATGAACATTTAAATATTTGAGAAGTATTACACATTTTCCTTAGTTTTTGAGATTCACTGTATTTTACACTCATAGCACATCTCATTTAATTAAAAATTCAGTTCTTCAGTCGCAATAGCAACATTTTGAGTACTCAATAACCATACTTGTTAGTGGCTACCATATTGGACTGGACAATCACAAAGTAATTGTGAAAGAAACTTGGTTCCATGCTAATAGAAATACAGAAGTATGGTGTAGAGTTACTGGCTTTGAAAAACATACTATAATTCTTTGCCTTCTGTGTTTCTCTCTCCCTGGTTCATTTTTTTTAAATGAGACTAGAAAAGGAAGAAGATATTCAGTATAATGATCTTAACAATTCAAGTGTGGTTTAGTATCTTGCGGAGGCCAGCAACCACAGTAAATTGGAACATCCTGGGTATCCCTGGTGCTCAGAGCAAGAATGGTTCATATTTGGCACAAAAGCTGGAATCCCACAGTGAGGAGATGGAAAAGAAGAACACTGCTCTTGTACGAATAAGTGGACTGGAGCAACGATCCGTGAAATGGTGTCCTGGAAACTCCATCCCAGGCACTCTCACTGTAATTGTTTTTAAAATGGTGGTGAAGCAAAGAGCATTTTGCAAATCTTTTTCTAAACCCTCACTGGAAAATGCGAAGGCAGCAGTCACCCGCTGCAAACAAACAGATCATTGGTGACTGACTGCAGCATCAACCTGCACCTGACTTTCCAGAGAAATGGGCTCTTTGTTTCAGGTAATTGGCAGAGTTAGAAAAATGGCCTTCATTACAATCTCTCCATATAAATTTTTGATTTATAGGTTTGTGATAAATTAAGAGCTTTGAAGTCTTACTAGGGTTGTCATGTATCTCGTATCAAACCAAACAGCCCAGTATCAAGACTTTGATCAAGTATTGAATTTGCTTTTATCAATGGGTGTCCAGTGTTGCTTGGAGTCCCGAGAATCTCTGGCATTTCAAGATGCCTGCTGCCTCTACTGGAATATTTGGAAATGCTATTAAGAAATGATGCCCTGAAGGCAAGTAGATTACCTAGATTTCCAGTTTCAAAGAGATACTGTGAGGCTTGGAAAATAGCATTTGTTTTTACTTCTATTTAATATGAATAATTGAGTCTGAGTATATAAATAATAGAGTCCTCAGAAAAAAAAAAACAAAACTTAGTTGCTATTCAGGTTGTGGCAGTCTTCAACCATATAGGAATACTCTTTGCAGACTTCTGTAATGAATACTTCCAGTGATGAAAAGCTGATACTCTTTGTAATGCAGACTGTTTTATTGTGTGTACAATTCTGAATCCCAGCTCCTTTGACTTTCCATTCTTCTAATATAGAGTTCAAATCTGTTGTGTCCAAATTCCCATCCATCTTTTTTCTAACTCAACGTTTTAGAGACTTAAAGAACATAAACATCATCTTCCACATGACAACTCTTAAAATACTTGGACTCAAACCGTTACGAAATAGTCCATTTTTTGTTCAAGCTAAATGTTCACATTTTTCTCAGCTATTGCTGTTTTAAATGTATTTTCATATCACTCACTGTCATTTGAGTTTACATAATCTTCAGAATTTCAGAACATCTTTTAAAATATAGAATTAATAACTAAACATGATACTCAGATTATGCTATGGCTGAAAATGCTGTGAAGATATTTTATTTGGATTCAACTAATTTTATAATAATGCAGACTCCGATTTCACATAATCACATGCAATGATGGGTATTCCCTCTTCTGATCTTTATCATCTGATTTTTGTTTTCTTTGGATACAATTTCCCTTTTAACTGCAAAATAATTTTTAAAAAACAGAAAAATACAGGGTAATTTTTAAAAAATTACTCATAGTATCCCATACCATGACTCAGCTTTTTAAACTGTTGATATTTTGCCATATTTGACCTTTTGTTTATGAAAAGAAATATGATGGCACAGAAATAGGCCTTTATTATTTCTGGTACACTCTGTGCATGCCTTCCTCAAAAGTAATCACAATTCTGAAGCTGAGCACATCCTTTCCATGCGTGTTTTTCCACATTTACCTATATGTATCCATGTCTATATCTATATCATTATTCTTATGCATATCTAATCTGAAAGTATATCTTTAGTTAAATGTATACCAGTCTGGGATGGAGTTTCTGTCTTGCCGAATTAAAAGGAGGAAGGAAACACAGATCTTGGTTGAAATACCACAGACGATCAAAGCTCTTACAGAAGTTTAGTAGATTTCCTTGAATAAATGTTTCCTGGTTTTTCTACATGCCTGATATGATTTGGATCTGTGTGTGTATCAAATCTCATATCAAATTGTAATCCCCAGTGTAGATGTGTTTCCTAGTGGGAGGTGACTGGATCATGGTGGTAGAGTTTCTCATGAGTGGTTTAGCACCATCCCATCCATGCTGTTCCTGTGATAGTGAGCAAGTAAGTTATCACGAGATCTGGTTGCCTTAAACATGTGTAGTGCCTCCCCCATCCCATCCAGCAGCTCCAGCCTTGTAAGATGAGCCTGCTTTCCCTTTGCTTTCTACTGTGATTGCAAGTTTCCTGAGGCCTCCTCAGAAACAGAAGCTGCTTATGCTTCCTGTACACCCTTCAGTGCTACGAGCCAATTAAACCTCTTTTCTTTATAAATTACCCAGTCTCAGGTATTTCTTTATGGCAATACAAGAATGAACTAATATAATGTCTTCAGGGCCATTTTGGGGGGCTAGGTTTCTTTTATCACCAGTTTCACTGAGAAAAAAGTTCACAAAGCTACCCCCGGTGTCATACTGACAGGGGGACTTCTAACAGAAGTTCTTACATGCTAACATAATTACATTAAATTTTTCTTTTTGTATATTTTGTGCCTTATTTAAAATATACTTTCTCTACGCCAAAGTCATAAATTCATTCTTATGTATTTTTACTACTATTTTAAATGTTTTTATTTTCATATTTGGTCTTTAACCATCTGTGATTGGTGAGAATTAGATCTATATTTACATATTTGTATTTTTCTGCATATGAGCAGTCAGTTCTTCTAGCACCATTTATTGAAAAACCCATTTTCCCCAGTAATTCATAATTCCATCTATAAAACTCTGTATGTTTCTGGGCTCTGTTTTAATTCAATGATCTGTTTTACTAATATACTGTATAAATTATTATAACATTAAAATAAGTCTTAATATCTAGGAGGGAAGAACCCAGCCTGTATTCCTAACCTTGAAAATGTTTATCTTGCAAATTACTTGACCTTCCCCTTGTTCTTATATATAAATTTTTGGATCAGTTTGTTAAATTTCATCAAAAACAAAAGCAAAACCCTTCAGGGCTCTTGTTTGTAATTGCACTGAATTAATTGATTTAAATGGGGAGAATTAAAATATCCAAAATATTGCCTCCTGACTTTTAAATGCCAGACAACATGTTTCCTCCTGAGCATCCATTTTATTTCTCACCCTGACCACGAGACCCAATAAATAAAGTCAAGTAACAATACACCCCAGCTAGCAGTCAAAAGCAGAATTATCATACTGGGAGTGGGAAGAGCTCGGGCTGTGGTTACACAATGAAGGCAAGATAGAAAACAGTTGACAATCACAGTGTCTCTTGTTACTTTCACACCCAATCATGACAATAAATGGACAGTAACAGCCACAGCAGTATGAAAAGAACATGGCAACCAGTGGCTCAGAACCCTCACAGATGAAAGTGTGTTAACCTGACTACATAAACCAGTAAGACCAGTTCAGTTACTAACTGAGGATGTGGGCAATTTCAAATGGGTACTAGAGGAGGAAGATGATGAGTACCTGTGACAATCTGTTGTAGTAGGGACTGCCATTTGTTCTACTACCTTTCTCTTTTATAATTTCTAGGAAAAGAGACGAACAAGAATCATGAAGAAGCTTTTTTCAATTGGAGTGAACTTATTATATGGAACAAATAGATCTGAGCAGTGCTGGGTGAATTGTAGTGGACGCTGTGGTGTGTAATACAGATGTCTTTTATGACTAAGGCACTCATTTTCCCAGGTGCAGAGACTGTTCGTTGCTGATTGCTCCCAGCTGAATCAGTCTCCAAGAATTTTTTTCAGCCAAGGAAATCATCCTATCCCAAAGTTAAACTCCATTCCCTGATGAAAGCTGTCATACAATAATTTGTTGTTGGGGACAGGGAGATTTTAAAATAGCCCCACACCCTTACAACAATTGAGATATCTCTGAATAGCCATCCCAACCACTGATGCCACGGAGAGCTATGAGACTTCTGTTAAAACTGCATGATTACAGTTCAGCTTCTCCTGTGTTTAATCCTGCTTTCCTCACTCCTCATGGGTGTTGCTCCTCAGAGAACTCCCCAACAAACTGGCTGCATGAAAACTCAGAGCCTCAGACTTTTGTTCCTTTGGGATATCTGACCTCCAAAAATTACTAAAATTTCCATTAATAATACCTGCACATATTTTCAGTAGCAAAGGGGTAAAATTCAACTTGACTGTGGGTTCTGAAGATCATAAATCACATATTATCTTGCCATCTCACTGGAGATATTAATATTGAACTTCATACTAAATATATTTTTAAGTATTTTCCCAATCTAATTATGTTTCTATGAATAAAAAATTTTCTCTCTTTTCCCCAGAGATTCTGGAATTTATCAGTGATACCCACTTAATTTTTTCAATTAATTTTACTGAGTAGTCAGGTGCTTTAAAAATAAAAGCATATATATTTTTCTGTTTGAAAAAATTGTACTTACATCTTTGATAACTTCCTCTTCCCTATTTCCTCTGTTATTTACTAGGACCCCAGTTAACTGAATGATGGTCTTTCTAGATCAATGATTGAAGTTGTTAACTTTTCTAAATTTTATTGATTTGTCATTTTGTCGGCTTATTGGGAAATTTCCTCAACTTGTAACTTCCAAATTTGTAAATTTTCAGATTTTTAGTTTCTATGGTTTTTCTATTTTACTCTGATGATTCTTCTGTTAATGGTACTTTGATTTTTTTTCTTAACATTCATTGTAATTTATATTTTAAAAAATGTTTCATTGTTCTTGCATTGTAAATGCTTACTTTCATTTATTTATTATTATTATTTTTTATTATACTTTAAGTCCTGGAATATATGTGCAGAATGTATAGGTTTGTGTATACCTATACACATGCCATAGTGGTTTGCTGCACCCATCAACCTGGCATCTATATTAGGTATTTCTCCTAATGCTATCCCTCCACTAGCCACTTATGAGTGAGAACATGCGGTGTTTGGTTTTCTGTTCCTGTGTTAGTTTGCTGAGAATGATGGTTTCCAGCTTCATCCATGTCCCTGCAAAGAACATGAACTCATCCCTTTTTTATGGCTGCATAGTATTCCATGGTGTATATGTGCAACATTTGCTTTATCCAGTCTATCACTGATGGGCATTTGGATTGGTTCCAAGTCTTTGCTATTGTAAAATAGTACTTCGATAAATATACATGTGCATGTGTCTTTTTAGAATGATTTATAATACTTTGGGCATATACACTGTAATGGGGTTGCTGGGTCAAATGGTATTTCTGGGTCTAGATCCTTGAGGAATTGACACACTGTCTTCCACAATGGTTGAACTAATTTACACTCTCACCAACAGCAGAAAAGCATTTCTCCATGGCCTTGCCAGCATCTATTGTTTCTTGACTTTTTAGTAATCACAATTCTGACTGGCATGAGATAGTATCCCATTGTGGTTTTGATTTGCATTTCTCTAATGACTAGTGATCGTGAGCTTTTCTTCATATGTTTGTTGGTTGCACAGATATCTTCTTTTGAAAAGTGTCTGTTCATATCCTTCACCCACTTTTTGATGGGGTTGTGTTTTTCTTTTAAATTTCGTTGAGTTCTTTGTAGATTTTGGATATTAGCCCTTTATCAGATGGATAGATTGCAAACATTTTCTCCCATGCTGTAGGTATTCAGTTTACTCTGATGATAGTTTATTTTGCTGTTCAGAAATTCTTAAGTTTAGGCCAGGTGCGGTGGCTCACGCCTGTAATTCCAGCACTTTGGGAGGTCGAGGCGGGCAGATCACGAGGTCAAGAGATTGAGACCATCCTGGCCAACATGGTGAAACCCCACCTCTACTAAAAATACAAAAAAATTAGCAGGGTGTGGTGGCACATGCCTGTAGTCCCAGCTACTGGGGAGGCTGAGGCAGGAGAATTGCTTGAATCCGGGAGGTGGAAGTTGCAGTGAGCTGAGGTCATGCCACTGAACTCCAGCCTGGCGCCTGGTGCCGGAGTGAGACTCTGTCTCAAAAAAAAAAAAAAAGTTCTGAAGTTTAATTAGATCCCATTTGTCAATTCTGGCTTTTGTTGCCATTGCTTTTGGTATTTTAGTCATGAAGTTTTTCCCAATGCCTATGTCATGAATGGTATTGCTTAGGTTTTCTTCTAGGGTTTTTATGGTTTTAGGTCTTTAATCCATCTCAAGTTAATTTTTGTATAAGGTGTAAGGAAGGGGTCCAGTTTTAGTTTTCTGCATATGGCTAACCAGTTTTTCCAACACCATTTATTAAATAGGGAATCCTTTCCCCATTGCTTGTTTTTGTCAGGTTTGTCAAAGATCAGATAACTGTAGATGTGGGGCATTATTTTTGAGGCCTCTGTTCTGTTCCAGTGGTCTATATATCTGTTTTGGTACCAGTACCATGCTGTTTTGGTTACTGTAGCCTTGTAGTATACTTTGAAGTCAGGTAGCATGATGCCTCCAGCTTTGTTCTTTTTGCTTAGGATTGTCTTGGCTATGCAGGCTCTTTTTTGGTTCCATATGAAATTCAAATTAGTTTTTTTGCAATTCTGTGAAGAAAGTCAATGGTAGCTTGATGGGGATAGCATTGAATCTATAAATTACTTTGAGCAGTACGGCCATTTTTATATTGATTCCCTGATCCATGACCATGAAATATTTTTCCATTCACTTGTGTTCTCTCTTATTTCCTTGAGCAGTGGTTTGTAGTTCTCCTTGAAGAGGTCCTTCACATCCCTTGTAAGTTGTATTCCTAGGCATTTTATTCTCTTTGTAGCAATTGTGAATGGGAGTTCATTCATGATTTGGTTCTCTGTTTGCTCATTATTGGTGTATAGGAATGCTTGTGATTTCTGCACATGGATTTTGTATCCTGAGACTGCTGAAGTTGTTTATCAACTTAAAGAGATTTTGGGGGCTGAGACAATGAGATTTTTTAAATATGCAATCATGTCATCCATAAACAGAGACAATTGATTTCCTCTCTTCCTATTTGAATACCCTTTATTTATTTCTCTTTTCTGATTGCCTGGCCAGAACTTCCAATACCATGTTGAATAGGAGTGGTGAGAAAGGACATCCTTGTCTTGTAAGCTTTCAAATGGAATATTTCCAGCTTTTTCTCATTAAATATGATATTGGCTGTGGGTTTGTCATAAATAGCTCTTATTATTTTGAGATACGTTCCATCAATACCTAGTTTATTGAGAGTTTTTGACATGAAGGAGTGTTGAATTTTATTGAAGATCTTTTCTGCATCTATTGAGATAATCATGTGGTTTTGTTATTGGTTCTGTTTATGTGATGGATTGCATTTATTGATTTGTATATGTTGAACCAGCCTTGCATTCCAGGGATGAGGCTGACTTTCTCATTGTGGATAAGCTTTTTGACATGCTGCTGGTTTACCAGTATTTTGTTGAGAATTTTCACATTGATGTTCATCAGGGATATTGGTCTGAAATTTTCTTTTTTTGTTGTGTCTCTGCCAGGTTTTGGTATTAGGATGATGCTGGCCTCATGAAATGATAGGGGTCCTATCATTTTTTCTCTTTTTGCTAGTGCTTGGTAAAGTTTCAGAAGAAATGGTACCAGCTCCTCTTTGTACCTCTGGTAGAACTGCACTGTGAATCTGTCTGGTCCTGGGCGTTTTTTGGTTGGTAGGCTATTAATTACTGCCTCAGTTTCAGAACTTGTTATTGGACTATTCAGGATTCGATTTCTCCCTGTTTAGTCTTGGGAGAATGTATGTATTCAGGAATTTATCCATTTTTTCTAGATTTTCTAGTTTATTTGTGTAGAGATGTTTATAATATTCTCTAATAGTAGTTTATATTTCTGTGGGATCAGTAGTGATATCCCCTTTATCATTTTTTATTGTGTCTATTTGATTCTTCTCTCTTTTTTTCTTTATTATTCTGGCTAGTGGTCTATCTATTTTGTTAATCTTTTCAAAAAACCAGCTCCTGGATTCATTACTTTTTTGAAGGTTTTTTGTGTCTCTATCTCCTTTAGTTCTGCTCTGCTCTTAGTTATTTCTTGTCTTCTGCTAGCTTTTGAATTTGTTTGCTCTTGCTTCCCTAGTTATTTTAATTGTGATGTTAGGTTGTTTCTATTTCTCCAAACACAGTTTAAGGCCATATGTTTTAATGTAGTTGCTCATAAAACTTACCTTTTTTTTCACTGTCTCACAAATATATAGTGAGTGCTGCTCCTATCAAGCACAGTGCTATGATAGAAACAGTAGTGAGCAAAAATGATATAGTCTCATCTCTAATAGGGCTTTCAGAAGTGAATGACCTAATAAATAATTAAAATCTTATAAAATGTAATATAAAAGAATAATATCTTAGAGAATATGAATGGGATAGAATAGTCAGAAAGGCCCTTTTACCTATTATTTAAACTGAGATCCAAAGAATGTAAAGAAATCAACTGTCGAAATGTATTTGCTTTCAACATATTTCATGAATCTACTATTTTTTGTATCTTCAACACAACCTAGTATAAAACACTAACAGCACTCACATGGATCATTTCAGTGGCCTTTTCCCTGAGCTCCCCAGATCACTTCTGTTTCCATTATATCCCAGGCTCCATATGATTAAAAGAAAAATCAGACATTCTAATTTTCCTGCTTAAAACTCTGCCATGACTTCTATGATAAAGATCAAATCTTCACCAACCCCTTTACATTCACCTGATCTCACTTTGCATACCACCATGGCCTCAGGTTGGGTCACTATCCATCTTGCTCTCTCCTTTTAGGCAATCTGGCATTAGGAGCTTGAAAATAGTACCATGTGGTCTCCAACCACATGTTTGGAGTATGTGGTTGGAGACCACATAGTACTATTTTGCCTCACTAGATCTCAGTATGTTTGCCTCACTAGATCTCAGCTTAAAACTCTTACCTGAACCCCATCCTGGAATAGATGCTCTATGTAACAAGCCATGACATCCTTTATCTTTCTTTACAGTATGCACAAATTGTGGCTATTTTAATAAGTATCTTATCAACTCCACTAAGTTGAGGACAGAAGGGATCTGTCTTTCTCAATACTGTATTTCCAAGCAGAGTATATTGGTTGGCATATGCAAATGTTTAATAAATTTACTGATTGAATGAATAGTTAAATGAACTACTAGTGTTTTATTAAATTTACTAAGATTCTTCAGAATATCATAATTGAATTAAATAGAGATATTGAAAAAGGTTGACCCTGGAAATATTAATAAAATGATTTTATACTTCATTATGGCCTTAAAATAACTGAGTCTTTACTTCTATTTTGAGTGTGTAGTTTTTCTTTTTTCTTTTCATAATTTTTATATTGGCATATAAATGCTAGAAAAATATTTCTCAAAACAAAAATATTGACAATTAATTACAAGATTAGCTCTCATTATCAATTCAGAATTTCAGCCAATGTGAACATGAACAGAGATTTCCTGTGTGCTATTAAAGAAAAAAATGATATCTGAGTCTATGTAGTAGAATTGTTAACAGAACAGGCTTTTGATGTGACAGTGTAGATATCAAATATTAGAAATATTAATTACTTATTTGATCACTTCATTTCTTCACATATAAAATGCAAATATTGCCTCAGGAAATGACTGTAACTATCTGTAAAATAACATTGATGATTATAACTGGAACATAATACTTCTTATATTAAACTTATTATAAGTTTATTATTGAGCATACTGTAAATAAGCCATAAGTAGTAGATATTATTATAAAGTTAATAAACACTACAAACACTATTGCAAGAGAAAATTTTAAGAAAATAAAATGTGTTCAAATAATACATTTGCTGATTTTAATTTACTAAAATTAACATATTAAAAGCTCATTCATATTTCAAAAGTCCTCAATTTGACTGTGTTATATTATTATGAGGGGTTGGCAAACAACAGCCCATAGACCAAATCTGGCCCACCATCTGTTTTTGTACGGCCTGCCAACTAAGAATAGGTTTTACCTTTTTAAGTGGTTGAAAAGCTCAAAAAAAGAATATTTTGTACTGTGAAAATTATACAAAATTCAAATGTCAGTGTCCATAAATGAAGTTTTATTGGAACACAGTCATGCTCATTCATTTACATATAATCTATGGCTGCTTTTGTGCTACTGTAGAATTCAGTAGTTATGACAAAGACTGTGTGTCCTAAAATATTTGGTATCTGACTCTTTGTGAAAAAATTTGCCAACACTTGTTATTATTAGGGCTTAATAACATGCCTATCACAGATTTTGATCCTTACTGGAATCTCTCTTTCCTTAATCCTGCATTTTTGTTTGTTGACCTGTCCTGACATTAGAACATATCCTTGCTCTACTGATTTAAGGCAATTAAAGTTGCCTAAATCCTTTGCTGTTTTTCTTTTCTTTCTTCTTTTTTTTTTTGAGACGGAGTTTCGCTTTTGTTATCCAGGCTGGAGTGCAATGGCGTGATCTCGGCTCACTGCAACCTCTGCCTCCTGGGTTCAGGCAATTCTCCTGCCTCAGTCCCCTGAGTAGCTGGGATTACAGGCACACGCCACCATGCCCAGCTAATTTTTTGTATTTTTAGTAGAGACGGGGTTCCACCATGTTGACCAGGTTGGTCTCGATCTCTTGACCTTGTGATCCACCCGCCTTGGCCTGCCAAAGTGCTGGGATTACAGGCATGAGCCACTGCGCCCGGCGTCTTTGCTGTTTTTCATTAGTCAGCTAAGTTATCTCCTGGTTTCTGGGCCTCCTCTACCACACAACTAACCCCAGTCTGCCTGTGTGTCTGGTCTTAAGTCTTAGATAAGATAATCTGAAAATACTCCTCATGGATTGCTCAACCACTTTACCCAAGTGTGCAAGTGAAAATTGTACCATAAATCAAATTATTATAGAGCAAATCATAGCCTCCCTGAGGAAAAACTGCTATAAATGAGCTTTGTTTTTCTTAAGGAGACTCTAGCATTGAGGGAAGTAATGACCCAGTGTAAAAACATAGTAAATTTGTGTGAATAGTTAAAATCAAAACATATTTCACATATCAAAAACATATTTTACATTATAAGCTTTTAGAACTGAAAATATCTTTGAAAATAATTCAATTATATGATTTTTAGGTGACAAAAATGAGGCCCAGATGCCTTCTTTCACAAGATCACACAGTTATTGGGTATCACAGAGTGCCCCAAATCTCACATCTTCTATTCCCAGCCCAGGCCACTAGCTTCTTTAACAAAGTGGTAATGAGTGTATTCTCTTATTATACAAAAATATTTAATGTATTATGTAAGGAGCATAGAAGACACAAAATACTATTATATTTTATTGGAAGTTCAATGGATCCAAAATTAATCTTAACTTAAAAATCATTAATTAAAATTAACGTATTTTTCTTTGCCTACCTTTTAGAAATGTAGAATTCTTTTTTATGCGGTATTTGTGAAGGTGGGATTGGAGGGGTTAGCCAGGAGTAGGGAAATTGATTTAAAAGCTGAATAGAATCAGATTTCTTCCACCAAAGTTTAAATTTATGATATTTTATAGGATATTTTTTCTAGGTTTCCCTATGTGAGGCAGAGCCTTTCACAGGTATAATACCAAATTCTCTTTCAAAAATAACACATGAATGATCAAAGACTTTTACAAGTTAGTTTTTTGAATGAGTAGTCTCTACAATCAATTCTTCTTGTTTCCATTTTATCCATTCTCTGATAACAGCTAGAAATATCAAGAGAGTGTAATTTAATTTTGCATTTTTAAGTACAAAAGAAACATAAATGGAAACTTCATGAATGTATATGGAGGAGGAAAAATTAATGGGCATTGCCATATTTTTGCCTATATTTGTTGTTGTAAGAACTATTTGTGGTTAACTGTATGTAATAACATGGTTATGTAACTGGGGCGGGGTGCATGGGCTCAGCTCCCTCCCCATGCTCACTAAAGATGTAACCGTAACCGGGGGACAGGAGCAGGGCTGCCAGGGCATCCCAAAGACATTTCCAGTTCTCTGATCTGATGTTTTCCCTGATGTGCCCAGTTTCTTGAACTCTCTTGCCCCTGGAATGGGGGGAGGGGCCCTGGAGGCACCTTGAGCTTACCTTTTGAATAAATATCATGGACCAAAAGAGTTTTGCAAAGAGCAATTTATTAGGCAGAGAGAGAGAAAGAGAGGAGAGAGGGCTCCCATGCTGCTGTGGGAGGGGATCCAAGGGAGGAATCCATATAGGTAAGGAGCAGTAGGTTTTAAACCTTGGAGATATTCCAGCCTCTTTCGTGTTCTCCTTCAATGAGAGGCGTTCTTTTAAACCTAGGCTGGAGTGATTGATCTTTGACTCTGATACCAGCTTGGCTGCTAGGTCTGCAACAGAGGCTCCTCCTCCCGGAGCTTTTTGAGGGCTTTTTGAACAAAGGAGCACACTTGGATTTTCCACCTAGCCCGATTGTGGGAAAGTTAGACAAAGAACTCTAGGTTCCCTGATGGGGATGTTGTTGGAGGCATGGCACTGGGAAATTCCTGCCTTTGAAACCACATCCCTTGTGGACTCGGTTTTCCTTAACACAGTCTTTCAGTTATATATATTTTTAAATAGTCCAGCATTGAAACCGTCACTTCTTCCTCTTTATTTCATTTTATTATTTTATTTTGAGACAGTGTCTCACTCTGTCAGGCAGGCAGGAGTGCAGTGGTGTGATCATAGCTAATTGCAGCCTCAAACACCTGGTCTCTAATGATTCTCCTGTCTCAGCCTCCCAAGTAGTTGGGACTGCAGGCATGCACTACCATGCCTGGATATATTTAAAAAATTTTTTTGCAGACACTGGGTGTTGCCCAGGCTGATATTGAACTCCTGCCCTTAGTCAATTCTCCTACTTCAACCTCCAAAGTGCTGGGATTACAGGTGTGAGATACATGTCTGGCCTTCTTTTTTAACCCTTGCAAGCTCCCAGAGTAACCAAGGAATGACCATGTTAAAAGCGATGATTATTTGAAACAGTAATTAGACAAATGTAAAATGAAGAAAATGTAGGAAGAATGAGGTGCATTGTGTTGGCTACCTGTAGCAGAGAGTAAGTTTTCTTGGTAATGAATTATTATTTTCAAAGCAAATTTTAAATTTTTCACCAAGATGAACATTTAATTTCATAGCTGATCTAGGTTCTGGGGCCTTCCATTACTCTCAGAGTGATGACACAGATGTGACCTGGCACGTCTCAGACTGAGGTAACTTAGGTATTGGTGAAATGTGAGAACAGTGGGGAGAATTTGGGGAGCAGAAGATCAGATGTGGGATCAGGTAAAGGTGGAGTGTTTAAAAATGAGTAAGAAATTTTAAGTTTCAAGTGAAATTTGAAGCAGTTCAATTGAAAATGCATGTGGTGTATAGGGTGAAAATAATCAATTTAAATGGGATTTTAGGAAGGAGAACACGTTGATTTTACTCTGAAAACTGAAGTAAAAGACCACAAGTCTCCCTGGAATAATATTAGTACCATAACTATAAATATTTGAAGAATTATTTAGAGTAATTTTAGAAAAACTCTCTCCATTGTTTTCCATTTGCTTTCTATCTACATACTTAGCAAGGATATCAGTAATTACCATTAAAATGATCATATTGGAAAGCAGCAAAAAGTAGTTCTGGAGAAATTAAAGATGTTTATAGAGATATGCAAAGCAAACACCCACTCTAACTTTTTTCTACTGTAAGAGGGTCTCAAAATCATTCTTCTACCCCCTCAATATTTTAAACTTAGATAGTAAACATTTTTGTCCCACACATTGAAATTCTGAATATATTTCCTACTAGAAATATATCCAATATAATTAAACTTTCCTTGTGCTGGGATGTAGTTTTGGCTCAGCAGGAGACCAAGAAGACTTCAAAACAGACTTGATAAGGCAGTTGATTTGCAAAATTTCTGATTCAATTCAGTGCTTCACATGGATTTTGAAAGCTGCAAAATGTCATTGAATTCTAATACCAAATAGTCCCTGTAAAGTTCTGTGGTACCCTCAACTCTAGTTGTTTGGAAGGCTTTCAGAAGTCTCTCATACCTACACTTGCACATAACAGAGAATAAAATTATAACATACTTGGATGGAAATCTCCATTTTGCCAAAAATATTTGTTTCATTTTCTTCGGTGTTTATCCCTTCATATTAATTTTCAGAATGAAAATATTAGAAGTATTTCAGATGTAGTTATGACTAACTGATGTTGTCTATATTTCTCTGAATCCAGGTGTGTGTGTATGTGTGTGTGTATATGTGTGTGTGTGTGTGTTGTGTGTGTATGAGAGAGAGGAGACAGAGACCCTTCCAGCAGGATTTGCCCCAAAATCGACATGTCAGCTCAAATTAATTAATATCAGCTTATCTGATTCCTTTAGCATAAATATGTAAATTGTCACAATTGTCAAAGTATGTTACTGGCCCATGTGGCTTAATCACTATTTACAATGATTAATTTTAAGATTAATGCCAAGATCACATACCTATAATCCCAGCACTTTTGGAGGTCAAGTTGGGAAGATATCTTGAGACCAGGAATTCAAGACCAGCCTGGGCAGTGTAGAAAGACCTTGTCTCTACAAAACAAATTAAAGTAATTTATTATTATTATATTATGGAATGATCATCTTTTATTCATTGTACCCTGTTTCGTGAGTGAAAAAACCGGTGCCTGTTATGCTTAACACTGTACTCCCAGTATCTCAAACAACTTTTGGCACATAGTGGGATTTCAATACATATTTAATAACTAAAATACAATGTGTTGAACTACTCATCACAATGACTCTAGCATTTCTTTCTAACCCTGTTCCTTCCCTGCACCTTTATCACCCCATACAGCTTGCAGCTGCTCTGCTCAATGCATGGCAATAGGTGTGTAGACATTACTGAGCCTCTGGGAAGGGATAGTCACTTGTTTTGCTCCCCAGGCTGGCTATGGGAAGAATATTGGTCAACAAAGAACCCAGCATAGAGAGAATGAATATTCTCTTTCTGATATAGAGCCCTAGGAAACTCCCAGAGAATATGGTTGCATGGTGCATTCTAAGCAGAAAGCTCTGCAGCTCTTGGAGTGCCCCATGTTTAACCATGATGCAAACATGAGGATAACATGAGCATACAACAGAGGAGGAGAAAAATGCCTTGTTAATGGAAATAAAAACTACCTCTGCAGTTTTCTGTTTTGATGATTAGCACACATGGACCAAGGAACATCAATCTCCCAGGAAAGATCAGTATGGATAGATGACAACCAGGATCAGATAATCCCCTCTTCATACCTACACCAAGGTGCTTTAGCATGGCCAGCTTCTAAAAACTTCAACCTCAGTGCCAGAACAAATGGTTTTTGTCATGTTAGCAGAAGGAATAATTATGATATTATCATTATGAAGAAAACTAGAAATGTTAGGACTTTTGCACACTTTATTTCTGTACTACAATTCATACCCACCACATGTGTCTAATCCAGAGGTCACAAACTACAGCTCTGAGGCCAGTTCTACTCTGGGGCCTGCTTTTGTACACCCTGTAAATTAAGGATGATCTTTACATTTTTTTAAGTTGTTGAAACAATAAAAAAGAATGCTACTTTATGACACATAAAAATTATGTGAAATTCAAATTTCAGTGTCTATAAATAAAATGTTAATGGGAAACAGCCATGCTCATTTGTGTACACATTGTCTACGGTTGCTTTTGTGCCATAGCAGCAGAGCTGAGTACTGGAGATGAGACTGCATCTTCCTCACAGCCTAAAATGTTCATGTCTGGTCACTTACAGAAAAAGTTTGTCACCCTCTGGCCTAATCTAAAAATACCTAAAAAGCAGCGAGCTTTTTTATTTCTTGTATTTCTTGACAATACCTCTTGGAGTATCCTAGGATTCACTTTCATTTTTGAGTGTTAAATATTAAAAAGTAACACAGAGAAAGTGGCCCTAGAGTAGAAGGCAGTAGGGACATCCAAATGTATACTACATAAGCATGTGATAGTCACTTTATCATAGACAGTTATAGATGCTGGTATAGCTTCTGTAAGTCTCAAACTGTGAGTATGTGAAGGCCAATTATTACATTTGTTTGATTTCTTGCAACAATTTGTTGATTTTAATATATATTTTTGTGTGAAAAAAAAAACAAGTTTTAAAAATGTTTTTTAACCAAAACATTTCTTGGTTGAGAAAATAACATTTTTAAATTTCTAATTCAAAATATCACTCTGACAATAAAGACAGTGCTCATGAAGGAGAAGTAATATACCTAAGCTCAAATCTTTCACAAAAGGAAATTGGTAAGGGCTGGGTATCTTGGCTCATGCCTGTAATCTCAGCACTTTGAGAGGCCAAGTTGGGAAGATATTTTGAGGTCAGGAATTCAGGACCAGCCTGGGCAGCATAGAAAGAGCTTGTCTCTCCAAAAAATTAAAATAATAAATTAAATTAAAAGAAATTAATGAAACTCAGAATGTCACCAGGTGACCAGATAAAGGGTACAATAGGTGAGAAGACTAATCAATGCATCACCACTGAAATGTAGACTCTAAGATAGTACATATTATCTTTTAAAAGCCACTAAAATAATTCTCCAAACCATAGTGAGTTGTCTTTCATGCTTGTTTGGTGCTCTTAAAATGCTTGTGGTTACTTAAAACAAATAATCGGTATCTAAGTTCATTAGTTCATCTCAAGTTTTCCATCCTAGTGATAGGAAAGGATGTGTGCGTTGAGGTAGGTAACCTCAATATCAACGATCTGATAAGATCTGTCACTTTAAAAAATCATTTTTTTTTTTTTTTTTTTTGAGACGGAGTTTCGCTCTTGTTACCCAGGCTGGAGTGCAATGGTGCGATCTCGGCTCACCGCAACCTCTGCCTCCTGGGTTCAGGCAATTCTCCTGCCTCAGCCTCCTGAGTAGCTGGGATCACAGGCACGCGCCACCATGCCCAGCTAATTTTTTGTATTTTTAGTAGAGACGGGGTTTCACCATGTTGACTGGGATGGTCTCGATCTCTTGACCTCGTGATCCACCCGCCTCGGCCTCCCAAAGTGCTGGGATTACAGGCTTGAGCCACCGCACCCGGCCTAAAAAATCATTTTTATTATCTCAGCATAAGAGAAGTTATAAAAATGCCTTTCCGTATCGGAGAAAGAAAACGCCATATTTGGGCTACTCATTAGTTGTTTAATGTTTTTAGGAAGTCTTTGGTTTTGTTTCGTTTTTATTTTCTAATATCCAATTTTAGGTGTTATTTTTAATGGATTAAACCATTAAATGAATGTGTGTTACCCAGTGAGAAATTCAGAATCCATTAATTAATGTTTGACTAAAGCTAGGTCTACTGAGAAGCACTAATTTAGATATTTAAGACTAAATATATAATTTTTAAAAATCTAGGTTTTAAAATTTATATTTAGTTGTTAATTCATCTTTGCTTATTAAAAGGACAAAGTATGGTTACTCCAGACACACATTTTCCTTTTAACTCAACTCTGTTAGTATAAAAATGGTACTAGATTTTCCTTTTCCCAACTGAAAGCTTATTTTTCCACATTTCTGGAAGCCAACTGATTACATCATTGCTTATTTTAAATATTCGAAGGCTCCCAGCACCTGCAGGTGTATGAGCTCTTTAAAGTCTCCGTAAACTACTGTCTTTCAAGTCTCTTACTGTGCTCTCCACTATATAGATGATATACTCAGTCATTCTTTCTAGAGCATGCTCTTTTGACCTCTGGATTTTCATTAGCTATCCATAGAAAACTCCACATTTTTCTGTAATGTAGACTCTACTTAGCCTTCAAAGCACTATTTGAGAGAGATTCTTCCTTAATAGAGTATTCCCAGCTTCTTTTTTTTTTTTTTTCTGAGACGGAGTTTCGCTCTTGTTACCCAGACTGGAGTGCAATGGCGCAATCTCGGCTCACCGCAACCTCCGCCTCCTGGGTTCAGGCAATTCTCCTGCCTCAGCCTCCTGAGTAGCTGGGATTACAGGCGTGAGCCACTGTGCCTGGCCTCCCAGCTTCTTTAGATAACATCATATGCTTTTCACTGTGTTTGCATAACACATTACATTCATGTGTATTTCAGTTTTTCACACAATGTGTTTTAATGGGTTTACCAGTGCTGCACTTCCACTTGACTTTGAGCTCCTTGAGAGTGTTCAATGTCTTCTCCAGAGCTAAGTATAGTGTCTGACAAAGGAGATGCTCATTGCATGTCTATTGATGGAAAACAGGTATATCTGAAATTCCACTATGTTCTTCCAGCATTAAGCCTTACTCTGAGAATGTTATATCATGGACAGTCTTTTAATTTTATATTATTTAATTATCTACAGAATTCACATACTTTTCTAAGAATTCTCCAATCTGCTGGTTGAGTATTGCCTCTGTGCATTAACTACTTGCTTTTCTGGGCTACCCATGCAATGACCAAGGGCTTTTGTACTGTCTAGAGAAAGCCCTAAAGCAGGAAGCAGGGAAATGCCCAGCCAAATGCTTTGAATGAGATAAAAGTATGTGCTACTCTGAAATCAAGAAGCCATGTGGAGCAGGGAAACACAAGCATCTTCTACAGCTTCTATGCTGGTGTGTTAGAGGTTTTATTAAGAAGGAATGCCAAGTTTTATCAAATAACTTTTCCCGTATCTTTTAGATTCATTAACGTGATAATCACATTAATTGATTTGCTAATGTTTAATCAGTCTCTGATGGCTGGGCTAAGTCTAAGTTGGTCATAATGAATTACTGTATCTATATGTTGCTGGATTCTCTATGTTTGGAATTTATATAATTTATGCAACTAAATTCAGGAGTAGCATTTTTCCCTTTTCACTCTCTCATTTTCAGGTTATGGTATCAATGTAATGCTAGCCACATAAAATGAATTATAGATTTGCCCACCTTCCTTCTGATTCTCTGAAAGAAATTGTATAAAAATAGAATTATTTAGTTCTTTAAATATTTCATCAAACTTGTAAGTAAAACTACTAGGCTTAAAGTTCTTGGCAGAAAGATTAACAATAGTAGATTCTATTTTTGTTAATAGGCAACTATTTTTTTGATACAGTTGTTTTGTTTTTGTAGTAATTTACCCCCTTTTCATTGACATTTTCAAATTTATAGTTTGCTTACTCTCTTCTTGTTTATAATTGCTATATTTATAGTTCCATCATGTCTTCCTTCTATTCTGTTACTTTTTTCTTTTTCTTAATTAATCTCATCATGGATTTGTTTATTTTATTAGACTTAAAGACAACTGACATGGTTTGGCTATGTTCCCACCCAAATCTCATCTTGAATTTTAGTTACCATAATCCCAATGTGTTGTGGGAGGGACAATGTGGAGATAACTGAACCATGGGGGTGGACTCCCCCATAATTTTCTTGTGATAATTGGTTAGTTCTCAAGAGATCTGATGGTTTTATAAGGGGCATCCCTCTTCTCTGGGCTTTCATTCTTCTCTCTCCTGCTGCCACATAAGGACGGATGTGTTTGCTTCCCCTTTGGCCATTATTGTAAGATTCCTGAGGCTTCCCCAGTCATGCTGAACTGTGGGTCAGTTAAACCACTTTTCTTTATAAATTATCTAGTCTCACGCAGTTCTGTTTATAGCAGTATGAGAATGAACTAATACAACAGCTAACACTTGGCTTTGTTGTTTCTGTCTATTGTATCTTATTTTCTACTTTGTTGATTTCTGCTTTTTCCTTTTACTATCCCTCTGATTTCTTTGCATTCTTTTGTTATTCATTCTAACTTTTAAATGAGATATGTAACACCTAATTTTTAGCGTTTCTACTTTTCTCGTAAGACCACATAAAGTTATGCATTTATCTATAAAGAATGCCTTATTTGCCTCACATGTATACAAATATATATTTATATTTTCATTCAGTTTTAAATGTTCTATTATCTGAATTATGATTTTTGCTTTGATATGGACTATTTAGCAGTATTCTGGTAACTTTCAAACAAATATAGTCTTTCTAGTTATCTCTTGTGCTTGCTCCCTAACATAATTACATTGTAGTTCCAAAACACAATCTCTTAAGTTTCTTGAGACCTTTGTTGTGCCAATATAGGTTCAATTTTTGTAGATTGTGTTGGTCTATGTTTGAAAACAGTGTACATTCTGCAGATGATGAATACATATCTTTTAGTTCAAGCTTTTGGATCATGTTCAAATGTTGAAGAATTTTATAAATCATGTCTGTTTTATCTATTAGGTATGAGAAAATTATCTGCAAATCTCCCACTATGTGTGTAGATTGGTGTATTTCTCATGTAGTTGTGTAATTTTGACAATTTTACTTCCAGATCTGCTTTGTCTGATGTCAACATAACTACATTAGTAGTTATCTGATATACTGTTTTACGCATATGGAGTTTCAACCTTATTATAGATATTTCTGCTACAGATACCCATCTTATGGATGCCATACATGTCTCCCCTCCTTTCTTTCTGAAACACAAATTCTACAGTTAGAAGCCATCTTGAAAATGGAAGCCTTGTGGTGCAGTTTATTCAACAGCAACAAAAGGAACCTGAATTCCTGAGCACGGTTCAGTCACCTTTCTACCATTTATCTTTAGGTGTAAACCATTTGTTTTGTTTTTCTCCTATATGCAATTAAGTTTAATCTGAACTAATACTCAGGCATATGCTCTATGGAAATGTTAAAGATTAATTAAACACAACTCCACCTAAATGAATTTATTGTCCAGTTACAATCAATATATTTTATATACATATAACCTAGGTATGTGCTTATTTCAATAACATACAATTTTGAAATGTAATATTTCTATAAGAATGTCTAGATAAAGTCTTACGGTACATCAAACTGAATATTTTTTACAACATCAGAAAAGTTATCTCCACAGTGACAGTTTTTTAGCTAAGCTTTAAATTAAAAAAAGGTAGAAGTAAGACACAGATAAAAGGGAGGAGAATTATTACAGTTATAGAGAAAATATAGGGAAAAAGACTCAGAAGAAGAAAGTGAGGTAGCTGTACAAGTAATAATATTTCAAAAGTAAGTGACTAAATTTTGGAGTATTTAAAGGGAAATAGTAGTAACAGATTTGGTAAGGTGGCTTCAATTCAAAGTGTTACGATCCTTGAATACTAAACATGAGTTTGAATTTTCCTTCTTTGGAGTGCAATTTTGTTGTACTAGGAAGGACAAAATAATTTTGAAATTTGGAGAACTGGTATAAAAAATGCTTTATTCAAGTTGTATGATTTAAAGAAGTCATTTAGTTTCTCTGAGTCTCAGTTTTCTTTTATAAAAAGGAATATTAACTACATCTACATAACATGCAAGCACTTTAAAAATTTCTGAAGGGCTACATAAATGTAAATCATTACTTTCATTAGATAAGAGACTTTTAGACATTTATTTTCTAGTGAAAGGGATAAACAAAGAATTAGGTAATTTGAAACAGTCCTACAACAGACTTACAAGTTCCATAACTTATATCCAATATGTACACAGGCGTACAGATGAGGCATTCCTAAAAGAGTAATGAAGAATTAGCAATGACTATTCTGAATATAGAGCTGACATGGCTGGCTGCTTCTTCAGGAAGTTTAGTCAGAAAGTATGTGTGTAGAATGACTATAGTGAAACACCAGAGAAAGGTGCACATCATTATCAGTGAAGATTTGAATTAAGTCAGCATTTCTGGGCTTTGATAATAGTGATGATACACTCATTCATTCATTTACTTTTTGCAACAAATAGCAATAAACACTTGCTAAGTGATAGACAATCTTCTAGATATTATTGATACGGTGATAAATAGGTAACATCTCTTTTCTCTCAGTGTTTTTAATCCATTGAGGGAGATAGAAAGTAAATAGATGCATATAAAATAATATCAGATAGTGATAATTTTTTTAGAAGAAGAAAAATTTAGCAAGAAGATGCAAAATAGGAAGATCAGGTTATTTTGGACAAAGAGATCAGTGAAGATCTCACTTAAAAGGTAGACACTTGAACAAGATGAGGAAGTAAGCCATCCCAGAAGATATGCAATCCATGAAGAGAGGATAGGCAAAGTAAAAGCATAAAAGCAGAATGAGCAAGGCAAATCCAAGGACCACCAGAAAGGCCAAGAGGTTGAGGAGTAGGTGGCAGCAGGTAATGTTCTAGAAAAAGACTTGGGTTGGTTCATTGGAGTGGTACTCATTGTATGCAAGTGTTTAGATTTTATTCTAAACAGATGGTTGGCCACTGGAGAGGTTTGGGCAAAGGAGTGAAAATATGTAGTTTGCATTTTGGAAAAGATTACTCTGTTTGCTTTGTGGGGAATGGATTAGGGAGAGCAAGTGTGAAAGCTGACTCAAGACCAGATAAGAAGCATTGGCTGTAGCCAAGTGAAATAGAGTGGTTAGAATGGGGTGGTGGCTATGATAGTGGTAAAAAGTAGTCATAGTCTCAGGAGCATAATGAATATACTAAAAATGAAGATAAGAGGATGTTAACAAAATTACCTTTTTAGAAATAAAAATTGTAGTAATTTACAAAAATTACAAATCAATGCCCAAATGACTAGATTTAGTTTACAGATGTGTTTTCTTTGTTTAATATGACTATATTTTTAATTAATGTTTGCTAACACTTAAAAATCAGGATATTTCATATGAAAAATTGTATTTGCTTTTTTCCTAGAATTTCAGAATATTTGGTAACCCTTACACTACCTCCATGCTCCAAAGTTTTTCACCATGGCTATAATTGATGGATATTATTAGAGGCTACCCAGACAATGCAGAGGGGTTTATTTATTTATATTAAATTCTTCTTCTCTGTAGACATTTGAGGTTATGGCCACTGACCTAGATAGAGCATATAAGAAAGCAGATAGTCAAATCCAAATACCACTTCATTCATTTACTACTGCAGTGGTTTTTAATGATATCTGTTGATAAAAATCCTTACTTAAGCTTTTACTTGTCTTATGAACAGAGGTTCTATCGAATAATTTGACATGAAAATACTTTTTAAATATTATTTCTTTCTCAACTGATGATATTCCTCAATAGGATAGACACCAGCATTTAGTCTTGAAATTTTCAAGATTTCTACCATATATATATTTTTTTCATTCACAATCACTAGCAAACAGAACACATGGGGAATTAGAACTTGGAAAGTATACTCTGGTAGAGGAGACCCAAACCAACATTTTGAGACGAGGAAAGCCTAATTAGATTTGTAAATCAAGATTTAAACTTCAAAAAATAAGCTGTGTTGTCAGGAGACCATAACTGATGGGAAAGTCCTGGAGTCCAGGGAGAGAAGATATCGCCTCGTTTATACTTTGGCAGGAAAAACTCCTTTGGCCATGAAGAGATCCAGGGTATGCAGAGCTGCAAAACCAAACTGTTCAGCCTGAGCAACACTGTAGACACTAAATGTTCCTGGCTGACAGTGCTCCTTCAGGACATCACTTCCGTAAAACACTGTTGCTAGGATTTTAAGTGTCTTGGAAGGCTACAAAAAGCTTCTTATTTTCCCTTTGCAAGCACTGTCAGAATGGGGTACAGAGAACTTGGTAGGTCTCCACAGTCTGTCTAGGCTTGTTTAAGAAATTGCAGAGTAGTAATGCCACCTGTGACACCATTATAGCATTCTGAAGCCAAGAATTCCGGCAGGACTTTGCTCTCTCCAGGATGGTGAACTCTAAAAAGCTTAGGGGTGTAACAAACTCAAATTCTTCCTAAAAACAAGCCTCCTAATATCCTGTATCAAAATATTTAACAATATTGTCTACAAATATATGTGAGCTTTAAAAACCCCATTTACATGAAAGCATAAAAAGTGACATTTTAAGTGACATCCAAATAAGTATTCCCTACTGAATTAAAAGTCATCTCTTGGTAGCACAGAGGAGAACATCCTTTATTTACAGATGAATATAATGACTTGTAAAATAATTTTGCTTTCTAATCCTGTGAAAGTTTCTGACTCTTCTGTTGTAACCACATAAAAAAAAGAGGGAGGATATTTTTTAATGAAGAATCATGGAGACTGTTAGGATTTCCTCTTTGCTAACTACCCCTTTATCAGTCAGATGCAGACAGCCTCACTGAGAGATGCAATCAGCCCTTAAAACAGATGCCGAGGAAATTCATGGAAGAACAGCAAAAAGATTGGGATGAGTGATTACCCTATGTCTAATTTCCTAGAGGGAAGTTCCCAACGCATCTATAGATTATTTATTATTTGAACAGTTGCATAAGAGATTATTCCACATGAAATCATTTGGCAGGCAAAAAGAAAATAGCCCAGTAAATATCAGGAGGACATTTGCTTGCTAAAAATGAACAGAGATTGTACAAAGTCCTCCTGGGATTCACGCATAAGTTATCCTGTGATACAAAGCCATGAGAATAAGTACAGTGTATTTACTATGCTCAAGTTATGTACCCAAACCCTGAAGTAACTGCTTTGGAAGGAAACTACCTGCTGGGGCACAATTCAACTTGAAGCTCCAAAATGGTGCATTGCGCCACTGTACTGTTTTTCCTAAATGAAATAGTTGTTTAGAATAAGTTGGGCACTGGCTCTGTATTGACACATGAAATGCTTTCATGCATGCTGGCACAGGCTGGTTGGCAAGCCCTTTACCATGGCTGATGCTGCAGATTCCGTTGCCTTTAGTCCCTTACATGGATGTACAGTGCCTGATCAGTGATCTGGAAATGCTTTTGAAGTCCTGGTCTCAATTCTAGACCAACCATTCAGGGCTACTAAGTAGAGCACAATTTTCCATTGTAAATAGTTGTAAGAAAGTTAAAGAATTCTGAAATCTGAGAGGACACCTCTCTCTCTCTCTCTCTCTCTCTCTCTCTCTCTCTCTCTCTCTCTCTCTTTCTCTCTCTCTCTCTCTCTCTCTATATATATATATATATATATGTGTCTATATGAGGTGATTGTTGGATCATGGAGGTGGTCCTTCATTATTAGTTTAGCACCATCATCCCCTTGGTTGCAGAGAACTTGGTAGGTCTCCACAGTCTGTCTAGGCTTGTTTAAGAAATTGCAGAGTAGTAATGCCACCTGTGACACCATTATAGCATTCTGAGGCCAAGAATTCCGGGAGGACTTTGCTCTCTCCAGGATGGTGAACTCTAAAAAGCTTAGGGGTGCAACAACCTCAAATTCTTCCTAAAAACAAGCCTCCTAATATCCTGTATCAAAATATTTAACAATATTGTCTACAAATATATGTGAGCTTTAAAAACCCCATTTACATGAAAGCATAAAAAGTGACATTTTAAGTGACATCCAAATAAGTATTCCCTACTGAATTAAAAGTCATCTCTTGGTAGCACAGAGGAGAACATAACTTGAGCATAGTAAATACACTGTACTTATTCTCATGGCTTTGTATCACAGGATAACTTATGCGTGAATCCCAGGAGGACTTTGTACAATCTCTGTTTGGGTACATAACTTGAGCATAGTAAATACACTGTACTTATTCTCATGGCTTTGTATCACAGGATAACTTATGCGTGAATCCCAGGAGGACTTTGTACAATCTCTGTTCATTTTTAGCAAGCAAATGTCCTCCTGTTCTGGCGATAGTGAGCGAGTATTGAGAGATCTGATTGTTTAAAAGACAATCTCACTTGCTCCTGTATCTGCCATATAAGACCTACCTGCTTCTCCTTCTACTTCCACTATGACTGTAAGTTTCCTGAGGCCTTCCTGGAAGCTAAGGAGATGCCAGCATCAGGCTTCCTGTACAGCCTGTGGAATGTGAGGCAATTAAACCTCTTTTCTTTACCCAGTCTCAGGTATATCTTTATAGCAATGCAAGACTTGACTAACAGAGGGACCAAGCGTCGCTTTGCAGAACATTAACCGAGACTCAAATGCAACTGCTACCTTCTTTTATATACTGGCATTCTATGGGATTTCTTTTATATAAGTTACTGCCAAGCAGAACTGGCAAGCAGGCCTTCATATGAAGCTCAGTGCAAAATGAAAATGAGGGACTCCCTGTTTAAAAATTAACTGTGTTCAAAATTAAGAACTTCAAGATGGTAGCAGAGCATTAAACAAAGGAATCACTGGGGTCCTCCTATAGGCAGGACTTTGTGTGATTGCAGAAGTTACAGGTCTAGGAAGCATGCCCTATGGCCAAGTGTTAGATAAGACAGGCAATTCACTTTTGGGTTTCATCAATTCACCTTTAAAATATATCCTCACAATAAATGAACAAAACAATTAATTATTTTTAAATGAAAAATATAACTTTATAATCAAAGCAGAGTGAAAAAATATAACTTGCAGAATATGAAATTCAAATATATTTTGTGAGTAAGTAATTTAATTATTATGTTTAGAATCTATACAATTGCATGGTGCTTATGTTACATAATGCTCACTTCTGGAGTTATTGTAAAATCATTATCATGAAATTACAGTAGAAAAAATCTCCCATTAAAAGGAAACTAATTTGTTTCAGAGATAACATTAAATTTCTTAATATTTTACCAATAGAAAAAGCAAAATTCAGTGAAAATGGTTTCTTAGATAACTCTAGTCTGAGAGAGAAGCAAAAGATTTTTAATTCAGGTCTCAAAACAGACTTATCAATTATGATGCTCAGAAATACCTCACCATTGCATTTTATCTGTAGCAGCAAATATGCAAATGTAATAACATATTTGAAGTTAGTAATCAGATGTAAACTTTAATAGTACAAGGTAAGAACTAAAGCCTTATCCTGATTAGTAGGTCTTATCTATAAGATGAAGAGGAAGGTTTGATACAGAGTAACTCCAGGCTTTCATTAGATGTAAATTACATGTCAAGAAACAGTGCCCCAGTCCTCTGATAAGGAGAGTGAGACTACCTAGATAAGAAAGAGAGAAGGCAGATAAGAGGGAGCAAAAATGAGAAGAAAAGAGCACAAGAGACTTAAACCATGATGCTGAGGTTTTCTGTGTAAATACCAAGCCATTTAATTTCTGAGAAAAAGAAGACATTGGAATAATAAATCCAGAGGAAAGGCACAAGTGGATAGCAAGAAATCTGGATTTTAATTTAAGTGCTTCTATTAAATGTGTATCTTTGTGTCAGCATTCTATTTGCCTCTACTTCAGCTCCATCCTATGCAAAGGGAGGAATTCAGAGCAGAATACTTTTTAAGACTTTTATAGCTTTAAATTGATGTATCTAGCACTCATAATAGTTAGATAACTTTGTAACAAAATGTCCTGGTTTTTTCTAGCTCTCTTTACCTGGCAAGTCTATTAACATCTATTTTATCTAACGTTCATTGATTGCCTGTTTCATCTAGATACTTAGTGCTAAGTCCTAGAAATGCAGTAGCAATTAAAACACAGGACCCATGGTAATAGATCTATGTAAGATTACTGAAACATGCCCCTTCATATGAAAATAAAAGAGAAGAAATTCATTTTTTTCTACTCAACTGCTTATACCTCTGATAAAAGGAACTGATTATTATTGGTATTTTAACTAATAAATCAGGTATCTTCTTTGTGTGTTTAAAAAAAATAGAGTTTCAGATTAAGATCCACAATCTGGTATTTTCTTTCTAAATTTCAAGGATGTATCCACATTCTTTCACCTTTGAACTTAAGTGGAAGCATTATGCTATTCAAAAATGATGATGTAGTCTTCTGAATAAAACTGAAAAGGTGATAAATTTAGAGAATTCTATAACTAGATAGGCAATTAAGCTGGCAAAGTAGGTAACTTAAAAGGGTAGGAAATGTGAGTCCTTGAATTTCAGAATCAGGAGTCCCTTCAAAGTTTATTATTCTAATATCATTTTACAGGTGAGAAAACCGATGTCAAGAAAGGTCATGTGTTTTGATCAAGATGTGAGAAACAGAATTTTAAGTGATATCTGTCCCTGTCCACTGCAGGCACAACTTTTTAAGCAGGCATTTTAATACTAAAGTAAAATGTAGGATTGACATAGGGTATGATAGGAGAAGGCTTAACACATGTGTTCAGGAAGTTAGATATGTAAAAACCTACCCTGATTGAAAATCTTGTCTGAAACTTCTAAGAGGAAGGAGCAGTTTCTCCTATACCTAATCAAGATTAGCTCCTAAAAGAGTATAGAGACCACATATAGAGCTACAAGGATGAGTTTTGTAATCCCTGCCCTATTAACTCATGTGCCAGTGACAACATGTTAAATTACACAATTCCTAAAGTTTCTTGGAGGGTCCTGCATTTTTTAAAACTTATTTTATCTTCTTTCTGAAACATTAAGCTTCCATACAGTTGGTGAAAAAAAAAGTCTAACACTGACACAAATATATGTTCACCAATAAATTGAGGATATGATATAGTTTAATTACAAATTGTTTTCTGGAAAGACCTAGAAAGAAATGTCATATGCAAAGCTGACATGGGTCCTAAGAAATACAGAGATATCTATCACTATTTGGGACTCAAATAAGATTATTGCACGCTATTTTTTATTCATTATATTTCTAAAGGCATATCTAATAAAAATTTTAAAAGTCAGGGAAAACTTGAATTTATGCTAATTAAATATTCTTAGATAACTTACCCTGGATTTAACAAAAGGACCACAAAAGGTAAAGATGAATCATAGATGTAAATTAGAGCAACAACTCCAACCCACTTTCTATCTTAGTTACAGACAAGGTGATGGAAACCATTTCAAATATTCCTCAGAACTTTCTAGGTATTTCTAGAAAGACCAGAGCTGTCAACAAGGGAAGATATAGAAAGAATATAAGTCATATTTTTTTTTGCTTTCTTTATAGGGGAAGAACTGTTTAGATATATGCAAGAGAAATGTATATTGATGTGGTGCAGTAGAACACCAACAATTGCTTCCAAGCTGAAGTAACCCTTATTGACAAGAATGATTTCTTGTGGGACTTTGCTTTTGTGTTTAAGAAGTCAGACCTTTAACATCATATGCTATGGCTCTTGATGCTATGCTTATAAAGCATAAAAAGAGATGAAATACATTTAGGAATCATATTCACCTGCCCCTTAATTTTACAGTTCAGGAAATTGAGGCCCAATAGCATAACATGTCTTACTCCAGGTCACGCAGCTCATTACTAGCTGAATCTAGAATAAAATTCAGTTAAGTGCTGTGGTGGGCTGAATAATGGCACCCCAAGAATGACCATGTCCTGTACCCTAGATCCTGTGAATATGTTACCTTACATGGTAAAACAGACTTTACAGACGTGGTTAAGTTAAGGATCTGGAGACGGTGAGATTATCCTAGGTTAGTTGCATGGGCCCAGTGTAGCAATAGAAGATGTGATCATAGAAATAAAAAGTGAGCATAATATAAGGAAGAGGCCATGAGTTGAGGAATGCAGATGGGTCTAAAAGATGGAGATAACAAGGAAATAAATTCTTTCTAAAAGGCTGCAGAAGAATGCATCCATGCTAACACCTTGATTTCAGACTCTGACATTCAGTGCTGTAAAAGAATACATTTACATTGCTTTAAGCCTCTAAAATTTTGATACTTTGTGACAACAGCAATAGGAAACTAAAACAATTGTTCTATCTAAAACATCATGTTCCTATCACACTCTGTTCATATCTGTATTAATCTACTTAATACTGTATATTGCAAAATGCATTTATATATCTTACTCTTCGACTTCCCAGATCTTCAGATAGCCTTAAAGACAAAGTATGTTATTTCTCTCTTTATCTCTGGAAACTAAAGAGTTAAATAAGACTCTATGCATGCTCTAATTTATGTCTATGATTCATCTTTACCTTTTGTGGTCCTTTTGTTAAATCCAGGGTAAGTTATCTAAGAATAAATGAATGAATAACCATGATGATAACATTTAGTAAAATATATCTAAACTCCACTCACAAGATGATTGGCCAGTTACTCAATAAATATTTATGAAGAGCTTTGTAGTTGTGAGGCATCGTACTAAGCACACATTAATATTTGAAGACTTAGGCAATACATGTGTGCTAGGCTGTTCTTGCATTGCTATAAATAAATACCTGAGACTAGGTAATTTATAGTGAAAAGATGTTTCAGGATGTACAGGAAGCATGGTGCCAGGCATCTTCTTGGCTTCTGACAAGGCGTCAGGAAGCTAACAATTGTGGTAGAAAGCAAAGGGGGAAAGCAGTATATCACATGGCAAGAGCGGGAGCCAGTGAGAGAGAAGATGCCACACCTTCTTAAACAGCCATATCTCGGGAGAACTCACTCACTGGGGTGAGGACAGTGCCAGGCTATATGGGATCTAAAACACCACCCACTAGGCCCCACCTCCAACATTGGGGATTATGCTTCAGCATGAGATTTAGAGAGGACACATATCCAAACTACATGAACACTTCATGGAAACTTCAGTAGCTGAAATTTTGTTACAAGAAGACAGTCTTGATCTTAAGCCAATTAGAATATTGATAATCCTTAAGTATCTATCATTCCATGATTTAAGTTGCAAGAAGGACCAAGTGAAATGATAGTGGAACACTTTCTCACAGTAAATACATTTACTACCTTGGTTGTGCAAATCATATGTACCGTTTTTTCCTCTCTATATAAGAAGTTTGTCTTTTATATATAAAGATATTTCTGCCTGTCATAATGCAAATATTTCAAATAATACTGAACATATTTTTCCTTCTTAGAAGGAAATAATCCAAATCATGTCCATTTTTCCATCCAGACCATAATTCACTATTTTTGGGAAATGTGCTTTGGCCTGAATGTGGCTATTTGTGATCATAAACCTAGACTATGACGAAAAATGTAACCATGCCTGTATGAATGATATACAATGGTAAAGAGAAAGGAAGAAATCAGCAGTTAAGTTCCTACCATTGGAAAAAGCAAAGGATAAAAAGCACATTGTGAGGTGGGGATAATAAGCACTTGCTCTTGTGGCAGCATAGATTTCCTATCCAGTTTTTACAGTTGTCTCCCAAAATCCACAGGGGATTGGGTTCCAGAACCCCTGAGGACACCAAAATCTATCTATGCTCAAATCCCTTATATAAAATGGTATCATATTTGTATATAACATATTCACTTCCTCTGATACGTTTCAAATAATCTTTATATTACTTATATCTAATACAAATGCACGTCATGTAAACAGTAGTTATACTGTATTTTTATATGTGTTATTTTTCTTTTTCATATATTTTTGAACTATAGTTTATACATATTACTCTTAACACATTACAACACATAGTTGAATCCACACATGTGGAATCCAGGAATAGGTAGCGTTGACTGAAGTTGTTTCTTCTTCTGAAGAAAAGATTTTTATCCTTGAAAATGGAAGATAATTTTTTTTTCTGGGGCGTGCACTGCTCTATTAATCCACACCTTCAGGCAAAATTATGACCTGGGGATTCTGTTCAGGTCTGAAAATCTTGGGTCTCTGCTTGTTGTTCACTAAAAGATAAACTAATTTGTTTCATTTCGGGGGACTACATACTAGAAATTTCATTCACTTGTGGTCCTTGGTTTTGACTCAGACCTTATGCTAAGTTTGATCTCCTAACATCCTAGAGGAATACCTGACTGGAATCCAATCAAACTTGCTTAAATATAAAGGGAATTTGCTGGTCCAAATAACTAGAAAATCCAGAGCAAAGCTGGCTCCCAGCAGATCTTGTAAAAACTAAAAAATCTGTCAGATCACTTCTTTCTCTATCTCAAACCTCTTCTTGTTATATCTAACTTTTTCTTTTCTTTTCTTTTCTTTCTTAACACCAAGAAGTACCACATAGCAAGAAAGATGGTTGCTAATAGGTCCCTCTTTCACCACCTCAGGTCTCATCAATCCTAGAGGAAAACTTCCTGTTTTTCCAAACCTTTGTACATAAAACTGGGAATGATCTCATGTGGATCCTATGTGACTCTTGTGATCACTTCTATAAGTAAGCAGGGCTGGCAGAGGGTTACGAGAGGTGATTTGTTAAAAGAAATTGGCATGCTAAGAGAGAGGGATAAAAAGAAAGACATATAGACCAATGGAACAGGATAGAGAGCCCAGAAATAAGGCTGCACAAGTCATGAAGTCAACAATAACAAGCAATAAGGAAAGTGCACTCGAAGCAATGAATGGTGCTGGGTTAACTGGCTAGCCATACACAGAATATTAAACCTGGACACCTGCCATTCACCACCTACAAAATTTAACTTAAGATGGATTGAAGACTTACATGTAAGACATAAAACTATAAAGCACCTAGTAATGTCTGTAGAGTTCCAAAGCTAATGCAAGACACATTAGTTCTAACACAGCTGACTCAAGGGTAATAGATCTGATGGAATCACTAAGTTTGAAATATGCATAAATCTTTATTAATGGTAAATATCACAAATGCTAATACCATTAGCATTTTGTTGATTCTGAATTATATGGAAGAGAAACAATGCATTGTAAAGGATATTGTTTGTATTGCTTCTCTGACAGACAGAAATCATAAAACTAATCAATGATTGTGATGAGAAATTAAGTCAGGCAAACAAAAATTATTCCTATTAATTCCAGGAGAAGATAAGGATGCCTGGTAAAGTTACCTCTGAATATTATAATTGTGTTTTTAGGACAAATTATTTTAGTAAGGAGATCATAGTAATAATCCAAATTTCTGTCCTTTGATGGACATTTGAAAATGATGATGAGCCTCTATATTTAAATGGTGATGATGCCTGCATTAATGGAAAGCAATACATACATTATTATTAATTAGCGCTGTTTAATTTTAAGATGTGCAATTTCAACATTTCTCGATATTGAAAATCTTCGATAAAAAGTAACTCTTTCTTAATGAAAGTTCCTAGAAATAAAAATTTCACTCTTCGTTTTCTGATCAATTTACTCTCAGTTATTTTTTACAATGATCACTTGCATAATTTTTGACAGAAATGCATTTCATTGCTATTTGCATAGGTTATAAATATTTGTTTTGTACATTTACATTAAAATTCAATAAAGTAAATTCAATAAATGTTTGTTGAACTGAGTTAGAACACACACACATATTGAATCTATATGTACACACTCATATTGACAGACTATTCCATTTTGGTTATTAATATTTATCTTAGAGTCAAATCTCTGAATTGGCTGCATTAATTGCTAAGTGCAAAACACTGTATCTTTAGCAAATAAAGGCATAATAATTAAATCTTAAAATTATAATAAAATTTTTATCTTCTTAAGAAATCAGAAATCAAAACCAAGTTGTATCCCACTGTTGGCTTGAAAAGAAATAAAAAATACCTGCATAAATATTTGTCTTGGAAATATCCAGCCTTTATCTCACTTGAAAGGTCACTTATTTTCTATTTTAAATTTGCATTTATTTTTAATATTTATTTTTTCCAAATATAAATATGTTACATGGTCAGAATAAAGATGAAAATAACTCATAAGTATATAATATGGGAAGAATTATCTACATTCTAAAATTTCAGAGATAGACATTCAGTTTTAACAATTTGATAAAACTCTCTAACAACATGTTATTTCTGTAATTACTGAAGAAACAGTATTTTAATTTTGACATTTAATTCCTGAGATAAGGCAGAAAGATGGGCACTGTGGGGAGAAGGCAAATTAGCTAGGGCCTGCAGAACCTGAGGAATGACCTCGTAGTGAGTTATCTGAGTTTTTCTTTTTTGTTTTTGTTTGTTTGTTTTAATTCTGCCTGCAATCGGGAAACAAAAATAGGCACAAATAAAAAATCTGAGAAGCCTGTTCTCTAGGCAATGATGGTGAAAAGGGCATCTAAGCAAGACGGAAACATCATAACTATACCTGCTTTATTCCAAGTGAGCAATCTAAAAAGTCATGGCCCCACCCCTTCCTCTCATCTCACACTAAGCCACTGGAAAGCAGAGCCCTGCCCCATCCCATCCCTGTAGCATCATAGTGGCACCACTTTTCTTCCCCACTAGGAACTGCAAGTTTGGAGACTATAGGCAGAGCCAGACTTCTATTCTTGTCCCAAATAATGAGGCAGTGATGCCCTCTCCCCTTGCAACTAGACAGTGAAAGAAGGACCATGGAGAGAATAGAGTTACATAAAGTGATTTTCCAAATCTCTGTATGAAATCCTGGACAGAACTCTAAGCAGCTCATTTGTGAAAGCCAGAAACAGCATAGCAAAGGTTTGATAACTGAACTTCAGTGTGGAATACTACTCAGGTTTGAGATTATAGCCTAGGTAGAATACAAATGGACAGACTCTAGAATAACACGGTAAAGGCTTGAAAAACTAAACTTCCATTTGAACGATCTCCTAACCTACTAAAGTGATCATGATGTGTGTTCTGTCGACTGCCTAATAGAATATTTAAGTGGAAAAGAGAATCTTATAACATACTTATAATCTACCATATGCAATTCAAAATTACTCGTTATGCCAAGAATCAGGAAAATCCCAACTCAAATGAGAAAAGACAATTAACAGACCCAAAAACCATGTAAACACAAATTATCAAACAAGGAATTTAAACTAGTTATAATTAAATTTCTCCAGCAACCAATTATAAATATGTTTAAAACAAATACAAGATAAAGTATCATCAAGGAAATAGAAAATATAAGAAAAAACAGGAATTTTAAAACTGAAAAATACAATAATCAAAAAAAGAAAAAAGAAAAAAAAGAGAAAGAAAATGCCTCACAGGATGAAATCAATAGCAGAATTGAGATGACAGAGGAAATAGTGAAATGCAGGATAGATCAATTGAGAGTACTCAATGTGAACAGCAGAGATAAATTGATTGAAAGAAAAAAACAAACAGAATGTTCAAGACCTCTGAGACAATAATAAAAGATCTAACATGATGTTACCTGAGACCTAAAAGGAGAAGATTCATAGTGTGGGATTGAAAAAATATTTGAAAATATATGGCTGAAAGCATTCCTTATTTAGGAAACGACATAAATCTCCAGATTCAAGAAAAGAAAAGAACCCTGAACAAAAGAAATCTATCCCTCCTGACACATCATAATCATATTATAAAAATTATGAATTTATGAAAATTAAAGACAAATAAAAATGTGGAAAGCATCAAGTATTTTTTATCAGAGACCATGGAGACCAGTAGGAAATGGCACAGCGTTTTCAAGTGTCAAGAAAATAACTGTCAACACAGAATTTAATATTTAGCAAAAATTTTCTTCAGAATTAATATGGAATAAAGACCTTCTCAAATGCAGAAAAATTAAGATAATTTATCCACTCCTCTAAAAGAATAGCTAAATGATGTTTTTTGGACAGAAAAAAAATAATGAGAAGAAATTTAGAACATCGATAATTTTTTAAAAGCCCTATTCTTCTCCTGTTCCGTATTTTAAATTGTGTTTACAGATAAAAGAAAATTTATAAATTATCTGATGTGGCTAATATATAGAGAGATAATATGTGAGACTGCCATATCATAAAAAAAGACTGTAAAGAGATCTAAAATATGAAAAGCTTTTAATATTCTACTTGAAGTGGTGAAATGCTGATACCAGTGTGTTATGATAAGTTATAAACATATTCTATGTATGTATCATATATTAGCAGAGGAACCACTAAAAACTACATGAAATGACAATGCAAAAGTTGACAGATCAGGGTTTCTGAACAGTGACAGTATTGACATATTGAGCTGAGTAATCTTTTTTTTTTTGTGAGTGATTGTCCTTTGCACTTAATGTATCTTAAATGTAAGATATTTAGCAGAAGGTAATTGAGAGAAGATTGATAGACTTATTGGAAGTAAATGTTTACATGTAGTTTGCCTGAGAGAAATGGAGAAAGAAACAGCTGTCAAGGTGCCCCCTGGTGTTAAAATAAATCTCAAAGGCTAACATCACAAGAGTCTGAATTTGATTGGATTTATCTGTGAATAATTTTCGTCTCATAGGATTGTTCAGAAAAATAGAGCAATCAGCCAGGAATTAGTGGAGCTTAAGAGATGGGCATCATTAATGAAAGAAGTAATAAAAAAGAGCCCTTCTAAAATCACAATCATCCCATGGTGACTGTGAACATATCGAAGAACTGTGCTCCCTGCAAACAAATATCAGAGGCTTCTAACAATCAAGGTGGGATAGAGAAGAATGTGGTTAATAGACTTTATTGAAATAGTTCAGCCAGTAATTAAACAAGTAGATAAGCTCCAGGGTAGAATCCAGTACCAAATTTTACAATATATTAACTAAAATGTCTAGTTTCTAACAAAAAGTTATGAGATATTCAAAGAAACAGGTAAAATCTCTACATTAGAAAAACAGCAGACAACAGAAACTTCCTGTGAGTGGCACCAGATGTCAGTTTTAACAAAGACTCCAAAGTCATCCTTATTACTATGTCCAAAGAATTAAAAGAAAATATAAATAAAGAAGAAAATGAAAGAATAATGTCAATGTTGCATCAAATAGACAATATCAAAAATGAGATCAAATGTATGAGAAGAAGATACAAAATTCTGGAGTTTGAAAATACAGTAAGTTAAAAAATGTATTAGAAAGACTCAGTAGATTTGAACTGGGTAAAGAAAGATTATTGAACTTGAGATAGACTGATAGAAGTAATATAATCCAAAAAACAGAAAAAATAATGATAATAAATAGAATCAGGGAAATGTAGGACAGGATAAAGCATACCAACATACATGTCATGGTAGTACCAGAAGAAGAAGAGAAAGAGAAAAGAGGGACAGAGAACATATTTGAGAAACCATATGGCTAGTCTATACATGTAGGAACCTCAATGAACTCCAAATAGGATAAATGCAAAGAGATACACAGACAAACATATTACAGGGAGTAAATCTTGTAATCTGAAAAGAAAAATAACTAGTTATCTACAGTGTACTTGATATTTTTTTTTTTTTAGCAGAACCAGTGGAGGCCAGAAGGCAGTGGGATAAAGGTTAAAGGAAGAACTAATACCAACCCTTCACAAACTCTTCCAAAAATAGAATAGTAGGGAGTATGTCCAAATACATTCTACAATGTCGATATCCTGATACTGAAACTAAAGACATTATAAGAAAACTAGAGATATACTTCTCTTAAGAATATAGATCTAAAAGTCCTCACAAAATACTAGCAAACCAAATTCAACAATAAATAAATAGGCACTGTAACCAAGTGGCATATTACTCAAGGAATGCAAGGTTGATAACATTCAGCAATCACTAATGTGATACACCAAACAAACAAACCAAAGCCACACAATTGTCTTAATAGACTCAGAAAATGCATGAAGAAGATAACACTCTTTTGGGACCAAAACACCAAAGAGACTGGAAATTGAAGGAAATTTCTTTAACCTAATAAAGCACATCTACATAAAACAAACAAAACTAAAGCTAATGCCATACTTAATTGGGAAAGAATGAATGCTTTCCTCCTAAGATCAGAAAAATACAAGGTTGTCTGTTCTTGCCACTTTTATCAACATTGTACTAGAGTTTCTAGTCAGGACAATTAAGCAAGAATGTAAATAAAATGTTTCCATTGGAAAAAAAGATGTAAAACTAGCTCTATTTGTAAATTACATAATCTTACATATAAAAAATTCTAAGGAACCAACTAAAAGACTATTAGAATTAATAAGTGAGTTCAATAATATTATAGGATATAGTAGACAAAAGAAATTATATATAAGAT
Source organism: Aotus nancymaae (assembly GCF_030222135.1). NCBI lineage: Eukaryota > Metazoa > Chordata > Mammalia > Primates > Aotidae > Aotus > Aotus nancymaae. Next base: position 32,701,490 of record NW_026988455.1, read on the forward strand.
TATAAGATATAATCTTATATAAGATATGATTATTATAAGATATAAGATAAATATACAAAAATTAATTGTATTACTACATACTTGCAGTGAACAATCCTAAAACAAAATTAAGAAAACAATTCCATTTATAGTAGGACAAGCGAGGGTAAAATACATAGGAATAAATTTAGCAAAGAGGTTCAAAATTTAAACTCTGAAAAGAATAAAATATTGATGAAATAATTTAAATAACTTTTAAATAAATAAGAAAGTACCTAATCACAGATCAGAAGACTTAACTTTGTTAAAATGGCAAAACACTTCAAATTAATCTACAGACTCAATGTAATATCTAACAGAGTCCTATTTTTTTTTTTGTAGGAATCTTCAAGTTGGTTCTGAAATCCACATTCTGTTAGAATGTAACAAGAAAAGCAAAAGTAATCTTGAAAAATAACAACAATGGAAGGCTTACACTTGCATGATCTCAAAGTTATACATAGGAAAGCTACAGTAATCAAGACAGTGTGGCACTGGTGTAATGATAAAAATGCAGATCAGTGGAATGGAATTGAGAGTCCAGAAATAAGTCTTTTTGTCTATAGTCAACTGATTTTCAGTAAGGGTAGCAAATATAATTCCAAGAGAAACATTTTCAATAAATAGTGCTGGGACAATCAGCCCACTGCCCAAAAAGGAAGCATCTAAGGTTCTTTACCTCATACTATATACAAAAGTTCACTCAATGGGTACAAGACCCACATATAAAACCTAAAACTATTAGAAGAAAAATAGAGGTAAGTGTAAATCTGCATGACTTCATATATCTGTTAAGAGTTTTGTACTTATAAAAGAACTTTCAAAACTTCATAAAAGGTAAGTAGTCCAGATAAAAATGGGGAAAAATTTGAATGAATGTCTTCAAAGAAGTTATGCAAATGGCCAGAAAGCACATGAAAGAGATGCATAACATGATTAGTCATTAAGAAATAGAAATCAAAATCACAATAAGAGACATCTTCACACCCAATTTGATGACCATAATAATAATAATAAGCATTGGGTAGTATGTAGAGAAATTGGAATTTTCATACATTACTGGTAGGAATGTAAAATTGTTGAGCCACCATAGCAAGTAGTTTGGCAGTTTGACAATTTCTCAAAAAGTTAAATATAGAACTACTATATGATACTACAATTCCATTACCAGTTATTTACCCCAAATAATTAAAAACAGGTACTGAAACAAGTACATGTACATATATGTTCATACCAGCATTATTAACATTAGCTAGAAGCAGAACCAACACAAATACCCATCAACGAATGAATGGATAAACAAATTGTGCTATATCTATATAATATTATTCAATCATAAAAAGGAATGGAGTACTGATACATGCTGCAATATGAATGAACGTTAATAACATTATGCTAATTGGAAGAAGCCAGAGGCAAAAGGTTACCAATTGTATAGTTAACATTTATATGAAATATCTAGAATAGATTAATCTGTACATAAAGAGAATAGAAAATGGGAAGAAACTACATCAGGGGCTTTTATTCTAGAGTAATAGAAATGCTTTGGAATTAGATAGAGGTGGTATTTCAACCACTGGAGAAATCATGGAATTTTTACCAAAAAGGTTTTGGGATTTTGTTGGTCTGAGAAAAATGAGAGAGGGTCCTGTATGTGGTGAGAGTAAGGAATTTAAGGTTCAGGTCAATACTATAGATAGATCCAGGTCAAGACTGGAGAAACTTCCAGGATGACACACTCCCAATGAAGAGCGAAGTCTTGACTTCAAATTCACTTAAAGGGAAAACCTAAGGTAATTAGACTGTAAGTTTAGTTCTTTATATAGAAGAAATTCTTAAATTTCTGAACATCTCATAAAACTTATTTACGTATATTTCAGCTTAATGAAAGTAAAGCAAGACCCATTATTACTTGCTTGTTATTGTTGCCCGTGCCTTTGGTGTCGTATTTAAGCTACCATTGCCAAATCATATGTCACAAAGCTTTTCTGCTATGTTCTCAAAAGTTTAATAGCTTTAGCTCTTACATTTAAGGTCTTTGATCCATTTTGAGTTCATTTTGCATGTGATATAAAAGTCCAACTTCATTTTTTTGAATATGGGCATACAGTTATCCCAATACAATTTGTTAAAAACATTGTCCTTTTCCCATTGATTGGACTTGGCAATTTTGTTTTAAATCGATTGGCCACAGATATACAGCTTTTTGGATTCTGAATTCTATTTGATTGCTCTATATATCTAGCCAAATGCTACTACCACATAGTTTTGATTACTACAGGGAGTTTTAAAATCAGATAATATGTGTCCCATCACTTTGTTCTTCAAGATTATTTGGACTATTTTTAGTCTGTGCTGCTATATCAGAAAAGCATAGACTGGATAATGCAAAAAGAATAGAAATTTCTTTCTCACAGTTCTGGAAGCTGGGAAGTCCAAGATCAAGGCACTGGCCATGTTTGGTGTTCTTGTGAGGCGCTGCTCTCTCCTTCTGAGATGGTGCCTAGATGCTGCATTTTTTGGAGGGGAGAAACACCATATACTCACATGGCAGAAGCAGGAAGGGTAAGAGGACCAAAAGCTGCATGAAATCTTGTTATTTGGCTTTAAACTCATTCACAAAGGAGGAGCCCTCATGGCCTGATCATCCTTAAAGGCCCCACCTCTTAATGTTATCACATTGGTAACATCTAAGTTTTAGAGGGGACACTTTCACACCATAGCAGATCCATTGCAACTGCACATAAATTTAAGGATAGATTTTTCATTTCTGTAAAAACAGGCTTGTTGTGATTTCGATAGGGATTGTATTAATTCTGCAGATTACTTTGGGTAGTATTGAAATCTTAACAATTTTAATTTTCCCTAACCACGAAACAGGATATTTTTCCATTTACTTAGTTAAAAAAAATTCTTTCTGTAGTGTTTTGTATTTTCCTTGTACAAGTCTTTTTAACAACTTTATTAAATTTGTTCCTACATATTTTATTCTTCTACATGCTATTGCAAATTAAACTACCTAAATTTTTTTTCTTTAAATGTTTATTTTGGTATATAAAATCACAGCCAATTTTTCTTGTACCCTGAAATTTTCCTAAATTTGTTTATTAGCTCTAGTAGTTTTCTTATGGATTCTTTGGAATTTTTTTTTTTTTTTGAGACGGAGTTTCGCTCTTGTTACCCAGGCTGGAGTGCAATGGCGCGATCTCGGCTCACCGCAACCTCCGCCTCCTGGGTTCAGGCAATTCTCCTGCCTCAGCCTCCTGAGTAGCTGGGATTACAGGCACGTGCCACCATGCCCAGCTAATTTTTTGTATTAGTAGAGATGGGGTTTCACCATGTTGACCAAGATGGTCTCGATCTCTTGACCTCATGATCCACCCACCTCGGCCTTCCAAAGTGCTGGGATTACAGGCTTGAGCCACCGCGGAATTTTTTATGAATAGGTTATTCCATCTAAAAATTGAGATACTTGTACCTCTTTGTTTCTCATTTGGATGCCATTTATTTATTATTCTTTTGTAACCACCCAATGGATTCACCTTGCCGGCTGCCTAGGCAGAATCAACATATCAAGACAGGGGAACTGCAATGGAGAAAGAGTAACTGACGCAGAGCCAGCTGTGCAGAGAGGCTGTGTAGGAGACCAGAGTTTTGTTATTACTCAAATCAGTCTCCCAAGCATTAGAGTAAATATTTTAGGGATGTCATATTTTGCTCTGTCATCTAGGTTGTTGTACAATGGTGCAATCACATCTCATTGCAGCTTCAAACTCCTGGGCTCAAGTGATTGTCCTACCTCAGCCTCTCAAGTAGCCAGGATTACGAGCATGAGTCACCATGCTAGACTAATTTTTTTTCATAGAAATAATGTCTCACTATGTTGCCCAGGCTGATCTTGAACTTCTAGCATCAAATGATCCTCCTGCCGTAGCCTCCCAAAGCATTGAGATTACAAGTGTGAGCCACCATGCTTGGTCTGCTTTATTTCAATTATAAATGGTATTTTTACTTCAATTTTTAAATTGCTATTATATAGGAAAGAAATTGACTCATGTGTATTAAACTTAACTCCTGAGACATTCCTAAATTCATTTATTAGTCCAGGATATTTTTTTTGGTGGTGATTTGTGTGCAGTTTCTACAAGGACAATCATATCATTTGCAAATAAAAACAGTTTATTTCATTCTTTCTAATTAGTATGCCTTTTCTTTCCTTTGTAAAATTTATTTTACTAGCTAAGATTTCCAGTATGATGTTGAATAGGAATGGTGAGAGAGGATATCATTAACCTATTCTCTCTCTTATAAGGCAAGTGTTGAGTCTTTAGCCATTAAGTATGATGTTAGCTGAAGGTATTTTGTATTTGTCTTTAAATGATGTAAGGAAGTTCCCTTTTATTCCTACTTATTCTGAGTGGTAACTGAACTTTGTCAAATGCTTTTTTTGCAACTGTTGATATAAACATATGTTTTTCATGCTAATCTTCCAATATGATCCTTTACATTGATTATTGTATGTTGAAGAAGACTTGCATTCTTGTAATGAATCTTAATTGATTGTTAGGTAATATATTTTCCTTTAAATCTATTTCTGCATTCAATTACAATCAAAGAAAGTATTCTGTGTGACTTCAGTTTTCTTGAACCTATTAAGATTTGTTTTATGACCCAAAATATGGCTTATCTTGGTGAATATTTCATTAATAATCTTTTAAAGAAATTTAAACATTTTATTTAAAATTAGATTTACCCACATGGTTACTATTGGTAGTTTCTCCTATCTTTTTTGTGGATTCAATATTTTCATTTGGTATCATTTTACATATTCCTGAAGGAATTTTTTTAATAGTTGTTAAGGTGCAGGTCCACTGGTGATGAATGCTTTTATCTATAGATTATTTGAAAAAGTTTTTATTGTGCCTCCATTTTTGAAAGGTGTTTTTGCCACTTACAGAATTATAAACTTAACTGTTTCCTTTCCGTACTCTAAATATATTACTTCAACATCTTTTGGCTTCAGCTGTTTCTGATGAGAAATCTGTCTTCCTTATCTTTGTTTCTATACATGTAACATGTCTTTTATCTTTGGCAGCTTTTAAGATTTTTTTTATATCACTACTTCTAAAAAATTTGCTTATGATATGCCCTGGTACAGTTTTCTTCATGTTTTTTATTTGGAGTGTGTTGACATCTCAAATCTGTGAGTTCGTAGGTTTCATAATATTTACAGTATTTTAATTCTTTATTGAAAAAAAAATTGTACTTTTTCTCCTTATGGTCTCCACTTACAAATATAATAGGCAGCTGAAAGTTGTCCCATAGCTCACTCATGTCTCCTTTATTTTGTTTCATCTGTTTTCTTTCTGTATTTTATTTTGATTAGTTTTTGTTTATGAATCTTCGAGTTCACTAGTTTTACGTAGTCTGTCTGCTGTAGTCTCTGTCTGCTATTAATCTCATTGGTAAGGTTTTTTTTTAAAATTACAGATGTAGTTTTTATCCCAAAATTTAGATTGGCTTTTTATTATATCTGTTACATATCTGCTTATGTTCAAGTTTCCTCTAGCTTCTTGAACATGTAAAATCCAGTTGTAGAATTGTTTTAATATCCTTTTCTACAAATTCATGCTTTGTTTTTATTTTGGCATCATTTTATATTGATTTCTTATTCTTACCATTACAAGTCTGATTTTTAAAAATTGTTTTTTCATGCCTTGTAACTTTTCATTGGATGCTAAACATTGTATATTTTACAATATTGCATACTCAATTTTTAAAATTCCTAGAAATATTCTTCATTTTTGTTTTCAGTAGTTTAAGTTGCCAAAATCAATTCGATTCTTTTCAGTATTGCTTTTAAACATTTTTAAGGTAATACCAGAGGAACACAGTATAGGGCTAATTTTCACAGCTAATTTTCAATCCTCTACCCAGTGTCCCATGAATTTTGAAGGATTTAACTCTGGCTAGTGGGAAAACGAATTATTCCAACTATGTGTGGGTTTCAGGGATTTTTCCCTCCCATCATTTAAGTGGTTCTTTCCTGTACCTTGGATGGTTTCCTCACGTGCTTGCGCTGAACAGTCCTCAGCTAAAAACTAGAGTAGGCCCTCTGCAGATCTCTGAGGTTTCTTTCCATGCAGTTTTTCCTCTCTGAAACTCTGCCCTGCAAACTCTATTTATCTTAGCTTATCCACACTCCCAACTCTGTTTCTGCATCTCAGGGATATCACTGGGCTCCCTCTGGGTCTCTATTCCCAGGTGCATGTTATTCAAATTCTTCAGACAATAAACTAAGGCAAATATAGGGGTCAACTCATTTTTTTTTCTCTGTCAGGTATGACTCTATCTTGTCTGATGTACAATGTATCGAAAACTTCATTTTATTTTTTACAGCCTTTTTGTTGTTTTCACACAGGAGGACAAATATAATTCCTGCTACTCCATCTTGTCTGGAAGCAGAATATCTATGCTAATTTTTTATTACCCCAATCATGACATGAAGCCATCTCGTTTATATTTCTATAATTAACTCTTTTCAAATATCCTTGTATTATTTTTACGGTATGTCAAATAACTTTTTCATGCATTATTGGGATGAATTTCCTCATATTTCTTTTGCTGACTAGCAGAGCTAAAAAAATTTTTCCAGCTATTTCAAGCAGTTGGAGCAATCTTCTTTTATTCTGTCTAGAGAATGAAATTAGTCTTTCACCCAAATTTCAGGCATCACAAGAGAATGTAAATCTTAAGAGTATCTATTAAAAGTTTTCAATACAGTAAAATAGAGAGTATCTTACAACTAAAGAAGCCCAGGGCCTTTGTCAGAGTGCCTTACAATTCACTGTCCTATCCAGCATCCAGCCTGCTATGTGGCATGGTGAGCTTTTTTAATGTGATCATCAAAAGGGAAGAGCCATTTATCCTGTCATTTTAAAAACTAAAACCAAACCTCAACTAGGCCAACAAATAAGTATTTTGTTGTTCTTTAAGCAGTTATAAAACTATCTCAAGTTATTATTCCTTGTCCCTATTAAACTATTTCATAATGATTGATGTTGGAATATCAATCTTCTGGAAAAGAGCAGGTTGCAACTTAAAATACAAACAAAACCATCATGTAGTACTTGACACCATCAGAATAATTTCCAAAATTCTGTTAGGGCTGTGTATTCATCAGTCTAGATCTTTCCGTAACTTTGCCAAAGCCGTTAAGTTCTCAGAGTCTATCTGATATTCTGTAAATACTTTTTCAATTACAACCTTCCAAAATTCCCTAAAGGCAAACAATAATTTATAGGTACAAGTTAGTCTAAATCCAAATTTTTTAAAAAAGTATTCAAACAGAAAGAATCTGTTTAAATATAAACTTATAAAGAAACTAATGTAAATTTTTATGACTATACAATTAATTTAAGATCTATTCTCTTACATGGCTCCTCAATATACATAAATATTTTATACCATTGTCTCTTCCTTGACTATTAGAATCAAAATGTTATTCCTCAGGAGGGTCAAATTTAAGTAAAATTTGCACAGAAATTTGTTTTAATGAGTTTTATTTCTATCTATCTAAATTTATCACAATGTTTCCTGTATTACTTTTCTGATAAAAATTATTAAAAAGAAAGTATGTCACTTAATTTTTTGGTTTATGGAAAATTATGATAGTAACAATTCATTTTAAATATCTACACTTGTTGATGAATACAATGATCATTATAATATATTTTCCAGATATGGAAACTTTGTTGAAAGCGAAAGAGGGTGTTACTAATTATACAAGAACATAAACTGGGACAAAATACCATAAGCGATAGCAATCACTATTTGATTTTTGTTTCTTTATCTTATTTTTAAAACAAAAACATTATTTTAAGCTAATTAAGAACCAGTTGATCTGATCTCCATGGATTTACTTCCTCTACTCTTCATTCTCTAGCACTTAGTGATACCCACAGAGTTGTCCCCAGCTTCTCTTTGAAGACAGAAATATATTAATATAAATGGATTATTTTGGTATGGAGTTATAATATACTCATTTTAACCATTTAAAGAAATTAGGAAAATTGGAGAATTTTAAGAAAAATTCTTTTGTCTCCAGGATTTCATTTACCAGCAACTCAATGATAAAAACTGTAAGTCAAATTTATTTTTAAGTTGTTATTATGAATTGTTTATTAATATAGGTGACACTGAATTTTCAAAATGGCCTTCCTTAACAAGCCAGAGTAAATTTTTTACTGAAAATAAAACTAATTAACTAAATATTGCCATCCCAATGTATTTTACGAATTCTCATGCTCAAGTAATTTAAACTCGAAAAATACTTGAAGAATAACAGCGGTTAACACTGTCTTCTTTCTAGAATGTACACTTGATCTGAGATAGCAGATAACCTTGGAAATATTGTGTTGGGTATATTTAATGCCAGTTTGGCACATTCCATGGTATTATTAGTGGAATGGTAAATAAGATATTTTCTCATAATAATTCCTTAGGACTCTCACAACTTTTTATTTCCAAAGATCTGGAAACAAATGCACTGGCAATTCAACTTCTATTTACTTCTTACATTTTCAGAATGGCATCCTTCACTAGCTAGCCTCAGGGTGCAAATGTAATAAGTTTAAAAAATACAATAAATTAAAATGCTTCAGAAAACAGCTTAGATAAATATCAGAACAGCATGAAAAGAATCATTAAAATGTGAATATCTATTACATCTTGCTGCATCACTGCATATGAGAATCGGGGGACATTATGGGGGATAATCTATATGGTCAACACACAGAGAATTTATCAGTTTATAGCTGGTACTCAGTAAGTGCATTTGGGTAATAAATAATTATATAAACACATTCTTTAACATTTAAAAGTAGAAATTAGAAGGGAATAAGTTTTATATGTGCCTTAGTTACCCTAAACAGATTGATACCCTAGTTTTCAAAGGAACTGAAATGTTGATTTGTATCAGAAAATATTTTATTTCAGTTAAATTTCAATTAAATATTTCATTACAGTTAAATTTAAAATATTGGAATATTTTTATGTCATTTGTTTTACTTAAGGTAAAATAGCAGGAATAATAATCTATTTGTGTGATTTTATACTTTTAATAACATGTATTAAAAGATACAAGTAAGAAATAATAATACTATAATGAACAGCACAAAATTTATTGATTAAAAGCAGAAATAATCAAATATATGATGATGGAGAAATTATAAGAAGCAAAGAGACTTTGTATAGAAAAATTTTAACTGAATAACCCATTAAAATATTTCTATTTTAGATAATAAATATATCTCAAAATTAATGTATATAGTTTGAGTCTAGATAAACGGTTCACCACTTCTCTCACATAATTGGGGTGCTGTCTTTCCAAAACTGTGCTCTAATTCTTCTCTATATTAGGTCTGCATTATAACACTTGCACTTTCTCTTTGAAACATTAATCTCTCCATCCCACTAAAAATGATTTTTGTCATTGTTACTTCACTGGAGTGCAGCCTAAATGAGCATATGTCTATCATTCTTGTTCACAACTATATAATAGTGATTAGAGAATATATGAGTATATTTAATTTCAATTAAGATTAATTGAATAAATGTTCAGCTTGCAGTTGGGCTCAGAGATCCTGGAGCTCCTGTATTGCACAATGTAATAATCTCCTTGAACGCTCCCTTTTCTTTTCTTACTGTAAAATGCTAGAGTATCCAAAGAGGAGATCATCACCAAGATGGGAAGAGAGAAATGAGCATTTGAAAGAAGTTGTAGAGTAAGATGGCAGACTCAAAATCTAGGAAATCTCATATTCAAAACATTTGAAAGGAAAGACAGGATTCTTTCATTCTGTAGCTGGTAATAATAATTTTTTAAAAAAAACAGATAATCAAAGGAGGGAACCAAAAGGCAAATGTTGCCAAAGACGAGATCCAGAAAAATTAGGCCATTTTTTTTTCTTGGAGAAAATTGTCTGGGTGATGGTGGTGAAATGTATTATTAATCTACTTTTTATAAAACAGCCATTAGAAACCTGATTTCAGTTGATTACTGGTACCCTACGACTCGGTGTTGCTGTGGCCGTCTGACCCAGTGTCTGCAAGATCTTTACTGGCACTGTGGTAGAATCAGCACTGGATATAAAGGATATAAAAACATTTGATAAAAGGACCTCTAGACCTATTAAAGCAAGTTAGGGATGTCATTTACAGATTAAAATATAAGGGGTAAATCCTACTTTTAAGCACAGACTTTACTATAGAAATTGTAGGAAACCATATCACTCATAGAAAGATTAAAATGCTGCTTGTAGGTGTTCTATAAACTGAGCCATTCTTCATTTGAATATATCAATCTTCTAAGTATGAGATGATCTTGTCTTCTCTAAAACTCTGATAAATATCAGATCTAGCATTCAGTCTATTTATATTTGCTTTGATAAAACTTAAGACTTCTTAAGTCTATGTGGGGCTCTTTAATTTAACTTGGGGTTTGTGCTACTGAGGAGAGGAAAGATTCCTGAAATTTGAACATCCTATAGTACAGAGAGCTGCTTTTAGGCAGCCAAAGCTCTTCTAAGGGAGATTTGACAATTCTTTCATTGAAGCCTCAATTTTAAATGACTTAATTAGATTGTATTTTATATTTCATCTTAGTAAGGACAAACAAACAAACAAAATATTGGCTTGTGATAGCCTCTCATGGAGAATGCAGTGTTAGTAGAAAGACTATTGGAACCATTTATACTTTAAACATTTAACATTATCATGTGTTTTTTGAAGTGTATCCATGCCAAAAAAAAAAAAAAAAATCCCCAAAAGACTGAATAAAGCAAATCAAGTAATATGAAAAGCAACTGAACTAGATTGTATGTTCAAAAATTATAAGAATATTCAAAAATGTTGTATGCAACTTCTATTCACCTGTATAATATATTTAATTTGTATTAAAATATAGTACTAATGAAAAATTAGGGAAAGAAAACAAAAGAAAAACCAGAATAACCATTTGCACACATTTATAAGTAGGAGCACATATATCAACATGTCTTTGGTATTTATATTTCAGAAAAACACATAAAAACTTGAGCTATTTTTATTCTTGCATTGGTCTCATTTCCACAAGTCCCTAAAGTATTTTCAAAATGTTACCTGTGAATTTATAAAGTGGTAAACATTCAGCCATAAAAAGCTGAATTTAAGAGGCATATGCCAGCATTGCCGTGCTCCTAACAAGTTCATGTACTCTCCATCAGATGTCAAGTGCACCTTCCTCTTCTCCTCTCTGTCCCCTGTGCACAGGAGCATGCTCTGCTCACTCATAGGTCAGGCTGAGAGTCTTAGGAGGTAGGATAGATTGTTAACACTTCTGGGAGCAGCCCCCAAACAGTGAGGAATAGCAGTTTGTGAATAGATACAGTATCTTCCTCGCCCTTCAGTTGAAATTACGCTGAGACACTCTCCCTTGTCTCCCAGAAGTCCCCCTCCAGATGGTACCTCAGTTAATGACAACTGGTTTTTTGACAGCTCCAGCTTGCTTGCTTTCTCTGTCTCACTAGACCATTGCTCTGCTGGTGCTTCCCTAATACTCCCAAATAAACAGTTTTTTCGCACATCCTTATTTCAGGGTTTACTTCTGGGAAGAACCCAAAGCTTTTGTGGAAATGTGATCATCTGAGAAAGTAAAGGTGGGAGAAGCTAGAGAAGAAATAATGAGAAAGGAATAGCCACAAAGTGAAGAAATGGCCAAGTTAAAATATAGTACTAATGAAAAATTAAGGAAAGAAAATAAAAGAAATCTTTTCTCTTTTATAAGAAGAGAAAAGATGCTATGGAGGCAAGCAAAAAAGGGAAGGCAAAAGTGATAATAAATTAGATTTAAAATAAAAAAGCAGGAGAGAGAGAGTAAAAAGTTAGGGAAAAAAAGCAGAACAAAATTATTTTTTACTAATTTATTCCATCTGTCATCCTATTATCCTGGCCAGGAAGCTGGGTAATCCAAACTAATGTGGTCACTGAGAAGCTGGAAGAGATCACAAAGGAAGAGCTCACACTTACAGAATTCTTTGGGCAGCCTAAGGACAGGCATCAGGTATGAAAGAGAATCCAAGCTTCAAATCAGAAATGTATGTTTCATGTGTACGTCAAAGAAATGAGGAGTCAGTGTACAGTGAACCAAAGAAGATGAACATGAGGGAGATCCAATCAACATGACTGCATAAATAGTATAGCCTACGCAAATCTCAGAAGAACTGGCTAATGAGCCTCACTTGACTTTAATTTCCATGAAAAAAAAAAAAACCCTGTGTCTCTTGTTCTTCCAAGTGGACATTTGTTTTTCTTACTCTTAGGAAGTTTGGTAAGAATAGAATTACAGAGTCTTAAAGAAAATATATGACTACATTCATAAGAAGCTATCAATCAGTTTTCCAAAACTGTTACGCCATTTTACACTCCAGCCAGAAATTTTCCAGTTGCTCTACATCTGCACTGACATTTGATGTTGTTAGTTTTTAAACTATAAGTATAGTAGTGGGTGCAAAGTGATATTTTACAGTATAAATGTTAAATATAATATTTGCATGTTGAGAACATTTTTATGTGTCTTTAAGCCACTTATAGCTCTTATTTTATGAAGTGTTCATTCAAAAGTTTCCTTCTTTCTTATTGTTTTCCTCTTCTGTTTGGCAAGAAGTCCTAGGCCTGTGATGATAAAGCAAATCTTGTTCATTAAAAACCACAGGAAATGTTTTTTTCAAAGGAAACCGTAGTGTACTAAAATTGCATTTATACTTTACTTGATATAAAACAATTTCAAATGTAAAACAGGTTTGTTGCAGATGCACAGTGTTTTTAAAGAATTGTCTAATGTATGTATTGGTACCAACCTAGAAATAAATTCTTGCATAATTTCTAGCTTCCCAGGGGCCTGATTTAGTAGCGATTTTGTCTCAATCTGACAAGATGAGCAAATCTTAAGTGTTATTTCTTATCTCTTTCTCAAATTTAACAGACAGCTATATTATCCAAACTCCACTACCTTTGCGGGTCTTAAACATGTGTTGTTTCTTACTTCTTTAATAACAAACTCACTACCCCATGATTATACTATCAGCATAACTATAGTTATTTTATTTAAATTGTGTTGGCCCTAAACATCAGGTATAGTGAAAATATTAGAATAAGAATTGTTACATAAAGTATACTTTAAAGAGTAATGTTACTTTTATATAGAGATTACAGTTTTCTAAAAGCTTTCTAAGAGTATACCAGGGTGATATGGTTTCAGTGTGTTCCCATCCAACTCTCATCTTGAATTGTAGCTCCCAGTATTCCCATGTGTTGTGGGAGGGAGACATGGGGGAGATAATTGAATCATGGTGGCTGTTTCCCCCATACTGTTCTTGTGGTAGTGAATTAAGTCTCACAAGATCTGACGATTTTATAAGGGGAAACCCCTTTTGCTTGGCTCTCATTCTTTTTGCTGACTGCCATGCAAGATGTGCCTTTCGCCCTCTGCCATGATTGTGAGGCCTCCCCAGCTATGTGGAACTATGAGTCCATTAAACCCTCTTTCCTTTATAAATTACCCAATCTCATTAGCAATGTGAAAACTATTACACAGGGTATAAAATCTCATATATCTCATTACATTCTAGTCAACATTGAATTGAAGGACCAGAGTCATGGGATTTTCGATCAGTTGGACCCAAAGGATTCTTTAGTACATTGCTTAAGTATTTGATATTTGCTTATCAATGAACTTGGTAGACACATTTACTGATACATGTAGGTAAATATAATTTTTAAATAATTAGTGACTTTTAACTTTATCTTGATATTCAAGTAACAACTTCATATCAGTGAAAGAGAGATAATAGTTTGCATTTTTAATCAATGGGTCACATTTGAGCCAAAATCAAGTTTGAACCTATATAATATTACCAAAAGAAGACTAATGAAAAATGTATATTTCACAAACTTAGGCAATAAGTATAATTCATATAAAAATGTTCCAAATGCAAATTACAATTTACATTTACATTGAGATAAAGTTAATGTCAAAGTTTTTAAAGCATGTGCTCAACCCTTAAGAAATTAGCGATTTAAGAAAATAATGGAATTTCTTTGTAAATATTTTGAGTTTTATATTTTAAAACTTTTGCAATGCACAGGTACAAAATTGTTTGCTCTTTCTTCTTCTGATACTATTGAATCATGGTAGTGGTCTTCATAAGACATATATTTTAGTTTAATATATAATCATTTTTAAATTATTCAAAAAGTAAACATATTTTAAGAACTAGAATTTAATTAAAAACCATTTTAGCCAGCAAAGAGCCAAAAAGGATTGAATCTTCTCTGACTGGTATAAAAAAAATGATTAATAGAAACTTTTACTTCCTGAAAAGAGATAGCAAATACATTTCATCTTGAATACCAGCTCTCACTAGTTGATATTAACTGATTGGAGCGCCATTTAAGAGAGACTGAAAGCTCTGTATAGGCTCAGAGGGAAAGAATGGCATGGCTAGTTAACAATGACTGCTACTAGCATGAGAAGTAAGAGTGTCACATATATGCTGACTCTCTTTTATAATCTCTTCATTGCAAGTCCTTCATTAAACATCACTGAAAAAGATACATGAGCTGTGCTTTTTTTTATGCTTACAGAAAGTAAAATGAAGTAACACCAAACTTTCAGTCTTTTTTTTAACAATTCTTTTTAAATTTTGACAAAGTGACTACAGGAGGATTGATTTGGTAAGATTTATTGGAACAGATGCTCTGCCTTGATAAGAAAATCATCAAAAATATGGAGTATATAAATTTCTAATTGGACCATAGAACTACATTTATTTTTAAACTACCTGTTTGGTTAAAAACAATAGTTACTTTTCTCTGGAGATAAAGAATGAAAGATTCTATTGCTGTAACTTTTTCCTGACTTCTGTTCAATGGTCTTGTGATCTTAACTTAGCCATGTTTTGTAGATCTGATCTCAGACCACATGAAGAAACAGTGGCTTAAGGATTTCCGTACAGAAAGGTGGGAGCAGTGACTGAAATGTAAGAGACAATTAGATGACATTACTTGAAGTGCTTCATATAGCACAATGGTGTTTTACTCAATTATGTATTTATCTTTGATGTTTGAGGAGTGTTGATACAGTGGGGTGGTCAATGTCCTTTCATGCCATTGCATTAGAGAAATATGAATGCGTTCATACAACAACATTTTCCTTTGATGTTTAGATAGTAGTAAAGAAAATGGTTAACTTACGTGAAATAAGCTAGATGTCATTGGAGGAAGCACACTGATTATTTACCTAGTGATAGCTACATTAAAGGAACTTCTGATGCCTTTTTGCGTGACCTAAGAGATCTAGGCTTGCTTATTTTTGTTTGTATTTTGATAAAATAATATGTTTCCAGAGCTTTTATTTATTTCCAGTAGCAGAGTAAAGGAGTTGTGTGATAAGTCTGGTCTTCCATATAACAAACAGAGATAAGATTTTATGGTACTGAATTCCAGTCTACAGTCTTATGTAAATTTCTTTCAACACATAGAGCATCATCAACTTTCTAAAAAGAATTAAATCCAAGTCTCTGGGATTATTTCTTTCTGACCTATGTTTAGTCTCATATAAAACAAATAACAAAACACAGTATGTTCAATAATGACTTATGAGTCAACAGAGTTTCAATTATTCATTTTTGGGGTTTAACAATAAATTTTTAAAAGATCTATCAAAGCTTAATACATACATAATTTAAACAGTAAAGGGAAAAAAATATTTTGTTCCTCTGATTCCAAACACGTTTTGTTGCAGTGAGGAAAAATTACAACTATTGTTCAGTTATTTAGTATGTTATTGCAACATTATATAACACAGAACATTTATTGTTATAGAAAGTGCTTTTCACTTTAAAAGCTTAAGTCATAAAATGTTGTGCACCGGTTATTATCATTTACCTTTTCCTTAGGTACATTACTTTTCATACGCTTTCATTAGTGCTTCGCTCCCTAGCGTGCAAGTAGCTTAAAATCTACTTGCCAAAACCCAGCTGGGGGAAAAAAGGAGTTATTCCTGCTTCAGTTCTTTAAGTTGGAACAAAGCATTTTGCAAGAGATGGTAGTTGTAAAAGAGCCAGACAGCGGAGGCTATAAAGTGTGGCTAGCAAGCATAGGATTGCTTTCCCTGATTTGCAAGGCTTAATAGGCTTCAGGCAATTAATAGCCACTATTACAGTTTTATGTGATCTTAATTTCGCATAGCGCCCTTACAATGACTACTCTAAAATGCGTGGTTAATCTTTTCTCACACAGAAATCTAGATATCTGCTTTTGATACAGGTGGCTTTGTTATTGTTGTTATTCTTTAGGAAAGAAAAATTTTTGAGATAATTGTCTTAAATCACTTGCCCAAAACTTGAAGATTGAATGAAAATCTGTTTCTGATCATGGAGGTGTCATTTCAGATGATCTGATGTCTGTTCCTTGCTACGTTTCAGGGAAATGAGTTAATGTCAGTGAAAAGTAGAAGCTATATGCTTTCAAAATGTTAGATTTGGGGATCAGTGGTAAAGCTTGTGTTTCATTGTCTGCCTTAATCTGTTAACACTTGCAAAATTGCAGTACGAAAAGACAAATACAGTAGAAAACTTGGATAAGGGCATCCTGGTGACCAAACCATTTTCTTAGATTTTTCCCTCCAGTTCATTAAAAAAAAGCAAATGCAAGGCCAGGGGTGGTGGCTCATCCCTGTAATCCTAGCACTTTAGGAGGCCAATTCGGGCAGATCACTTGAGGTCAGGAGTTCAAAACTAGCCTGGTCAATTGGTGAAACCTCATCTCTACTAAAAAATTACAAAAAAATTAGCCAGGCATGGTGGCAAGCACCTGTAATCCCAGCTACTTGGGAGGCTGAGGCAAGAGAATCACATGAACCCAGGAGGTGTAGGTTGCAGTAAACTGAGATTGGGCCAACACACTCCAGCCTAGGGGACTCCGTCTCAAAAAAAAAAAAAAAAAAGCAAATGCCAAAAAGGTCACTTAAGTTGCAAGAGCCACTGAATACTGACTGTCAGCAAAGGGATCTCTACTGTACCAACATCAACATTTAAAAAAAATATTTGATTAGAAACAATAACTGCTTTTCTCTGGAGATAAAATACAAAAGGTTCTATTGCTACTACTTTTTCCTGAATTCTAGACAATTGCCTTGTGACCTTTACTCGGCGATATTTTGTAGCTATGATCTCAGACCGTATTAACAAATAAAGGACTTCTATGAAGAAAAGAAGCAACAATTGATTTGTAAGAGACAGTTTGGGGATGACATCTAGAAAGCTGAGTTGTTTTAAAATATTAATTGGATGAGTCTAAAAACAAAAACGTGAGATGATTTGACACCAGATGAAAATAGTGAGAAAAAGGAAACCTAGACTTCCTGACAAGATGCAGAAATAACCTGAGCTACAGGCTCCCTTCTTGTATTAAACCTAGGTGGTACCACAGGAGTAGGAGTAACAGTGATGAACTTGTAAAATGTGTACAGAATCTCTGAGAAGCCTGTGGGGGAACAGAATGGGTTGGGTCACAGTGTTTAAGAAGGTAATGGGGGTGTGGGATAAGATTGGGACAGAAAAGGTTATATTTGTGCTCATTTCATACTTTCCTCAGAAAGAGAGCCTGCTTTTAGAAATAGCCATGGAGTGTGCAATCCGAGCTCATTGTCCCTCCTCTAAGAACTTTACTCTGTTTTTGTTTTCTATTTGACTTTGATTTCAGAGACCAGAAGGACTTTATTTGGGTGGAATTCAAGAAAAAGCCTTTTTCATTGTTGTTCAATAGATGGGTTCCCTAGACGTCAAAGTTTTGTTCAAATTCTAAGAAGTTTATGATGTCCTTCTATCTCTGAAACCTATTAGACATTCTCAGAATAGGGAATTATTAATTTTTGTTCCAAATATTTCTGTCTAGTATTATTGAGTCAGTCTTTTGTTTTGTTTAGTTTTACAACTCAATTACTTTGTTCTCTGTTTTCACTCCCCAATACAGATCTGCACAGTTCACATGCAGCTAGCTGCCCAAATGCAAGTGTTACAAGGTTGCCTGCAGGTGCAGCTAAAAGCAAAACGTTCCCTTACTTAGTACTGCAACGTGCACTCTTCCTTCAGTAAATCTTTGTGTCCCACGAATAACATTTACTTATCAGCTAGTTGCATCCTTGTATACTCTACACTGCACCCCGGGAAAATAAGAACAAATCCAAATTTGAATCACAAGCAAAGTAGTCCATGACTATGTGGGTTAAGTATTTTCCCAGTCCTGTGAGAGAGAAATACTTCAAAACTGGATGAAATTTTCAATTCTTCAATAGGAGGTCTGTCACTAGATTCCACCTTACTGGTATCTTTTTTTATCCTTCTCTGTTTGCTACTCCTCACTATAGTTCACTTTGCTCTGTGTCTCCAGGGCCAGTGAAAGTGAAGAGTGGCATCAAAGTATTCAGAGATCTACTCGCTATCCCAGGCTGCATCGTGAACTGAATGTCGCAGATCCCATCACCTAGTCTCATGGCCATCTCCAGAAGAGCTTCTCTTTCCAGTTCCCTGTAATCACTCCTTCCCATTTCCCCTACCCCTGCTTTTCATATACTGTCTCTTATGGTTTCTCCACATTCTATCCATATATTTATAGAGTGGATATTTATCAGTCTCTCCTCCAATAACCTAGTGTTACCATACCCTTTGCTAACAGTTCCTGACTGATACACCACAAGCAGGCTTTCCTCTTCTTCTCTTTGGCCATGATCTTCTAGGAAAGTGAAGAGAGCAGTGCCTTTGTGTAGAGTGTGACTGATATAGGAGTGAGTCAACTGGCCAAAGAGAAGTCCACTGTGTGTGTGTGTGTGTGTGTGTGTGTGTGTGTGTGCATGTATGCATGTATGACGGGGTGAGATAGGGTGGTTATCTAGAAAAAAGGCACATCTCAAAATAAAATTGAACTCTACAATATAAAGTAGATGGGCCTTGGCTTCAATGTAACCACTTGTTGCTACATATATTCACATTTTCTCTGACAAAGACTGATTCAGTGATTGAATGGAAATCACATGTGACCATTTAATGAGTCATGCCCTTTTATTTTATTTTTGACTTTTCTAGTTTTCAATGTAAAATGGTGAAATGGAGAATATTTTAGTTGCCTACAGCTGCAGTAACAAATTACCACAAACTAGGTGGTCAAATAAAACAGAAATTTATTCTCTCACAGTCGAGGAAGTCAAAAGTTCAAAGTCAAGGGGTTGATACGTTTGGTTCATCTTGAAGGCTCTGAGGGAGAATATGATCTTGGCATTCCTTATACCTGAATCACTACAGTCTCTGCCTCCATCATGCAAGGACTTCCTCCCAGTGTGTATCTCTGTGGGTTTTCTTCCTTTCTTTCTTTCTTTTTTTTTTTTTTTTTGAGATGGAGTTTCACTCTTTTGCCCAGGCTGGAGTAAAGTGGCGTGATCTCAGCTCACTGCAACCTCTGCCTTCTGGTTTCAACTGATTCTCCTGCCCAAGCCTCCTGAGTAGCTTCGATTACAGGTGACTGCCACCATGCCTGACTAATTTTTATATTTTTTAGTAGAGACGGGGTTTCACCATGTTGGCCAGGCTGGTCTTGAACTGCTCATCTTGTGATCTGCTGACCTCTGCCTTCCAAAGTGGTGGGATTACAGGCATGAGTCACCACGCCTGGCAGAGTTTTCTCCTGTTCTTATAATGACACTAGTCATTGGCTTTAGGACTTTACTCAGTAGCTTTAACCACAGTACTTGCTTATCCTGGAAATGACTAGTTCCCAGGAATGTATTTCACAAATAGAAGGGTGTCACGGACTCTTGACATTGGAAGGAAGCTTAGACATTGGAAGGAAGCTCTACCACCCAATCAATTCTGGAAATCTACAAGAGTGTTTGCTCATTTGTTTACTCATTTTTTATCCATTTCTTTATTCAAGAAGTGAAGCAGACATTGTGGAAACAGGCAAGTATATTTCCTCCAATTGGAAATTTTGTAGTCTATAAGATAGGCGGTAGATATAAAATTGTTTTTTCACTGTGATATATGTTTATATATAAAATAAACTTTGTACTGTAATATTGATAATACAAATGTAAAAATATATAAATTATAAAATACAGGTAATGGCACAATGGGGAATGGAATCCCCTATATTCGTTTATCAGATAGTAGATGCTCAAACCATTAATTTTGGGTAATTAATCAAAATTAGCCTGAAGTCAGGGACAGCTTCCCTGAGAAAATGATTCCTGATATAAAAAGCTGAAAAAAGTAAGTAGAAAACAGCCTGATGAAAGAAGCAAAAGCTATTCTAAGCACAGGGAAGAAGAAGTGTAAAGACAACTGCATGATACAGAATAATAGGTTTGAAAACCAGTGAGTATTTCTGTGTTGTTGGAGAAAGGACAGTGAATTATATTTATACATTTGTAGTGGAATTATGGTAGAAGAGTCTATGGATGTAGGAAGAAGCACTTCATGAAGTAGAGCTGAGGAATTTATGTGTTTTCCTGAGGACCATTAAGGTGTCATAAGCAGAGGAGTTTTGTGTCAGTTAAAGTGCAGTCATGAATTGCTGAACAGTAGGAATACATTTTGAGAAATACGTCAGCATTGTGTGAACGTCATAGAGTATACTAACACAAACCCAGCTGGGACAGCCTGCTACACACCTAGGTTGTTGCTATGATTTGGATGTTTTGTCCCCTCTAAATCTCATGTTGAAATATGACCACCAATGTGGGAGTTAGGCCTAGTGGGAAGAGTTTGGATCATGGGGCAGATTCCTCATGAATGGCTTGGTGCTGTCCTTAACATACTGAGTGAGTTCTCACTCCATGAGTTCACATATGATTTGATCATTTAAAAAAGAGCCTGGCACCTTGTCTCTCTCTCTTTGGCTACTCTTCTCATCATTTGACACATTGGCTCTTCTTTGCCTTCTGCCATGATTGTAAGCTTCTGAGGCCCTCACCAAGAGCAGATGTGGGCACCTGCCTCATGTACAGTCTGCAGAATCTTGAGCAAAATTAATCTCTTTTGTCTATAAATTCCCAGCCTCAGATATTCCTTCATAGTGATGCAAATTGACTAACAAAGTTGTATACTATACCCTACTTCTCCTAGGCTACAAACCCATACAGCATGTTATTGTACTGAATACTGGAGGTAACTGTAACACATGGCAAATTTGTGTATCTAAACATATCTAAGCATAGAAAAGGTATGCTCCATACGCATAATAAAATATTAAAAATATGGCACACTTAAATAGATCACTTACCATACATGGAGCTTGCAAGACTGAAAGTTGCTTTAGGTGAGTCAGTGATTGTGTAATGAATAAATGTGAAAGCCCAGGACGTTATTGTATACTACTGCAGACATTGTAAACATTTTACATTTAGGTGACACTAAATTTATTTTTTAAATTTAATTGCGTAAGGCCAGGTGTGGTGGCTTATACCTGAAACCCCAGCACTTTGGGAGGCCGAGGCAGGCAGATTGCTTGAGGTCAGGAGTTTGAGACCAGTCTGGCCAATATGGTGAAATCTTGTCTCTATTAAAAATATAAAAACTAGCCAGGTGTGATGGCCCGCACCTGTAATCCCAGCTACTCAGAAGGCTGAGGCAGGAGAATTGCTTGAACCTGAGAGGCGGAGGTTGCAGTGAGCCAAGATTGTGCCACTGAACTTCAGCCTAGATGACAGAGCAAGGCTCTGTCTCAATTTAAAAAAAAAAAAAGGCAATTGCATTGCTTTTTTAAAATGTTAGGACAGCTTCACTGCTCATTGATTTTTTTTTTTTTTTTTTTTTTGAGATAGGGTCTTTCTCTGTCGCCCAGACTGGAGTTTAATGACATGATCTCAGCTCACTGCAACCTCTGCCTCCTAGGCTCAAATGATTCTCTCACCTCAGTTTCCTGAGTAGCTGGGATTATAGGCACCCACCGTCATGCCCAGCTACTTTTTTTGTATTGTTGTAGAAACGAGGTTTCACAATGTTGGCCAGGCTGGTCTTGAGCTCCTGACCTCCGGTGATCTGCCTGCCTTAGCCTCTCAAAGTACTAGGATTACAGATGTGAGCCACTGCACCAGCCCATTGCATTTTTAAAAAGTATTTGCATTGCTTTTTAAAAGATGTTAGACTTTGGAAGGTCGAGGCGGGTGGATCACGAGGTCAAGAGATCGAGACCATCCTGGTCAACATGGTGAAACCCCGTCTCTACTGAAAAATACAAAAAGTTAGCTGGGCATGGTGGTGCATGCCTGTAATCCCAGCTACTCAGGAGGCTGAGGCAGGAGAATTGCCTGAACACAGGAGGTGGAGGTTGTGGTGAGCCGAGATTGTGCCATTGCACTCCAGCCTGGGTAACAAGAGCGAAACTCCGTCTCAAAAAAAAAAAAAAAAAAGATGTTAGGACAGCTACAATTTATTTATTAAATTGCACATCAGGACATTATTGTATACTACTGTAGACTTTGAAAAAACTGTACATTTAAGTGACATGAAATTTATTGCTTTTTAAAAGATGTTGGGACAATTACAACATCAGTGAGTGACAGAAAATTTTCAGCTCCTTTTTAGTATTATGAGACTGTGGTCTCACAGTATATGTGGACTGTTGTTGACCAAAACATCTTAGGATGCACATGACTGTATCAGAAATCCAGCTAAATCTACAATGTAGGAGTTGGATAGAGGCAGAGCATGATAATAAAATGAGAAATAGGAACACAAGAGGTAGTTCAGGTGAAAATTGGTTAGTCAGTTTTACTAAAGAAATAGAATTTGCCAAATTTTCCAACTAATAGAATATCATAAAAGTAGAAAAGAAATAATATACTATATTTTATTTGGTTATTTTCAATGTGAGTGCACTCATTATCCCACAGGATAGGCAATCTATTTTTTGAAATGTTTACATGATGCTGAATTCTATATCTCTGAAACATGATCTTTATTTTTTTCTATAGAAACTCTAAAAAATAAATCAGTGTTTTATATAACATCCTTTCTGATATGTAAATACAGCTACACTGTCATCTACACATCTTAATATTTTTCCAGGTAAAATTGAACCCAGGTTAAAATTATTTCTTAAATGACATGGTATCTAACAATTTCTCCAACCTGACTATGCCTTTCTAAATATAGTCATGCGCAAATACCTCTCTTAAAATCCAGTAGCCCACCAAGCTCCAGTTGTGGGCTGTCAGTGTACAGCCCAGAAGGATAAGCTCCTTGGTTCTGAATAGTGTTGGTTTAGTTGTAGAGCCTGAAACGGCATGATCTTTCTTTCCCGCTTCATTTCTTCATTTCTTTGTCCTTTGCTCATTCTTTCTTCCTCTCTCCTCCCATTCATATTTTTCATTCTTTTTTATGCAGTTGTTTCATACTGTAATTGGTACTATGTAGAGTTTGCAGTGGCCTAATATTCTAAGTTTATATTGCATTAAGCATGCTATTTTAACTTGCATTCAAGTAGTTGTATTTTTTTAGCTTAAAGAAGAAAATGTGTAAGATTGTGCAATCTCAGTGCATCAATGTGATTTATATTGTTTTGAGTTTTGATTATTGTATTCATCATGTTATTTATTCCCCATGCTATCTGCTCTATTTATTAAACCTTTGCTTATTTTCAAACAAATAATATTCCCATTTACTGTATTAGTTCACTCTCATGCTGCTAATAAAGACATACCTGAGAGTGGGTAATTTAAAAAGGAAAAGGATTTCATTGACTGACTCCCCATGGCTGGGAGACCTCAGGAAACTTACACATGGCAGAAAGAGAAGGAAACACATCTTCTTTACATGGAAGCACAGCAAAGTCACCTTTGCTCTAGTTCCCTTTAAGTTCCTCATCTCCATCTGAGACCACCTCAGCCTGGACTTTATTGTCCACATTACTATCAGCATTTTGGTCAGAGCCATTGAACAAGTCTCTAGGAGGTTCCATACTTTCCCATATCTTCCTGTCTTCTGAGCCTTCTAAATTTCTATGAAGTTCCAAACATTCCCACATTTTACTGTCTTCTTCTAAGTCCTCTAAACTGTTCCAACCTCTGCCTGTTACCAAGTTCAAAAGTAGCTTCCACATTTTCTGGAATCTTTATAGCAGTTCCCCACTCCCAGTACCAATTTACTGTATCAGTCCATTCTCATGCTAACAATAAAGACATACCCAAGACTGGGTAATTTTTACAGGAAAGGGGCTTAATTGACTCAGTTAAGCATGGCTGGGGAGGCCTCAGGAAACTTACAGTCATGAAGGAGGGGAAGAAAACACATCCCTTCTTCACATGGTGGCACAGGAGAAATGCTGATCAAAAGGGGAAAAAGTCCCTTATAAAACCATCAGAACTCATGAGAACTTATGCAATATCATGAGAACAGCATGAGGGTAACTAACACCCATGATTAAATTACCTCACACCAGGTCCCTCCCAGGACACATGGGGATTATGGGAGTAATTCAAGATGAGATTTGGATGGGGACACAGCCAAACCATATTATTCCACCCATGGCCCATCCCAAATCTCATGTCCTCAGGTTTCAAAACCCAGCTACTTCTTCCTAACAGTACCCCAAAGTCTTAACTCATTTCAGCATTAAATCAAAAGTCCATAGTTGAATTAGATCCCATTTATCTATTTTGGCTTTTATTGCCATTGCTTCTGGTATTTTAGTCATGGAGTCCATGTCCATGCCTATGTCCTGAATGTTATTGCCTAGGTTTTCTTCTAGGGTTTTTATGGTGTTAGGTCTTATGTTTAAATCTTTAATCCATCCGGAGTTAATTTTTGTATAGGGTGTAAGGAAGGGATCCAGTTTCAGCTTTCTGCTTATGGTTAGCCAGTTTTCCCAACACCATTTATTAAATAGCAAATTATTTCCCCATTGTTTGTTTTTGTCAGGTTTGTCAAAGATCAGATGGTTGTGGATATCTGGCGTTATTTCTGAGGACTGTGTTCTGTTCCATTGGTCTCTATATCAGTTTGGGTACCAGTACCATGCTGTTTTGACTACTGTAGACTTGTAGTAGTATGAAGTCTGGTAGTGCGATTCCTCCAGGTTTTTTTTTGTTTGTTTGTTTGTTTGTTTTTAATTTGCTTAGGGTTGTCTTCGCTATGCAGGCTCTTTTTTTGGTTCCATATGAAGTTTAAGGTGGTTTTTGTGAAGAAAGTCAATGGTAGCTTAATGGGGATAGCATTGAATCTATAAATTACTTTTGGCAGTATGGCCATTTTCACGATATTGATTCTTCCTAACCATGAGCATGGGATGTTTTTCCATCTGTTTGTGTCCTCTCTTATTTCCTTGAGCAGTGGTTTGTAGTTCTCTTTGAAGAGGTCCTTCACATCCCTTGCTAGTTACATTCCTAGGTATTTTATTCTCTTTGTAGCAATTGTGAATGGGAGTTTACTCATAATTTGGCTCTCTGTCTGTTATTGGTGTATAGAAATGCTTGTGATTTTTGCACATTTATTTTGTATCCTGAGACTTTGCTTAAGTTGCTTATCAGCTTAAGGAGATTTGGGGCTGAGACAACGGGGTCTTCTAAATATACAATCATATCATCTGCAAATAGAGACAATTTGACTTCCTCTTTTCCTAACTGAATATCCTTTATTTCTTTTTCTTGTCTGATTGCCCTGGCCAGAACTTCCAATAGCATGTTGAATAGGAGTGGTGATAGAGGGCATCCTCATCTTGTGCTGGTTTTCAAAGGGAATGCTTTCAGTTTTTGCCCACACAATATGATATTGGCTGTGGGTTTGTCATAAATAGCCTTTATTATTTTTAGATACATTCCATCAATACCTAGTTTACTGAGAGGTTTTAGCATAAAGCGCTGTTGAATTTTGTTGAAAGCCTTCTGTGCATCTATTAAGATAATCATGTGGTTTTTGTCTTTGGTTCTGTTTATGTGATGAATTATGTTTATAGATTTGTATATGTTGAATGAGCCTTGCATCCCAGGGATGAACAGCAAAAAAATAAAAAATAGAACTATCATTTGAGTGAACTGGCAACCAACAGAATGGGAAAAATTTTTGCAATCTACCCATCTGACAAAGGGCTAATATCCAGAATCTACAAAGAACTAAAAGAAATTTATAAGAAAAAAAACAACAACCCCATCAAAGAGTGAGCAAAGTATATGAACAGCCACTTCTCAAAAGAAGACATTTATGCAGTCAATAAACATATGAAAAAAAGCTCATCATCACTTGTCATTAGGGAAATGCAAATCAAAACCATATTGAGATACCATCTCACACTAATTAGAATGGCTATCATTAAAAAATCAGGAGACAACACATGCTGGAGAGGATGTGGAAAATAGGAACACTTTTATACTGTTGCTGGGAGTGTAAATTAGTTCAACCATTATGGAAGACAGTGTGGTGATTCCTCAATGATCTAGAACTAGAAATACCATTTGACCCAGCAATCCCATTACAGTGTATATATCCAAAGGATTATAAATCATTCTATTATAAAGACACACACACAGTACATTTATTGAGGCACTGTTCACAATAGCAAAGACTTGGAACCAACCTAAATGCTCAACAATAATAGATTGGACAAAGAAAATGTAGCACATATACACCATGGAATACTATGCAACCATAAAAAAGGTTGAGTTCATGTTCTTTGCAGGGACATACATAAAGCTGGAAACCATCATTGTCAGCAAACTGACATAAGAACAGAAAACCAAACACTGCATGTTCTCACTCATAAGTGGGTGTTGAACAATGAGAACACATGGGCAAATGCAGGGGAACACCACACACTGGGGCCTGTTGGGGGCTCGAGGAGGGACACCAGGGGTTGAGGGGCAAGGGGAGGGATAGCATTAGGAGAAATACCTAATGTAGATGATGGGGTGATGGATGCAGCCAACCACCATGGCATGTATATACCTATGTAACAAACCAGCAAGTTCCGAACATGTACCCCAAAACTTAAACTATAATAAAAATAAGCAATAAGAATAAAGAAATAAAGAAATATTCCAAGTTGATGTGAGACAAGGAAAGTCCCTTCTGCCTATGAGCCTGTAAAATAAAAAACCATTTAGTTACCTCCTAGATACAATGAGGATACAGGCATTGGGTAAATACACCTATTCCAAATGGAAGAAATGGGCCAAAACAAAGGGGCTACAAGCCCCATGCAAGTCCAAAAACCAGGAAAGCAGTCATTAAACTTTAAAGTCCAATATGATCTCCTTTGAGCCAATGTCTCATGTCCAGGGCATGCTGATGCAAGAGGTGGGCTCTCAAAGCCTTGGGCAGCTCTGTCCCTGTTGCTTTGCAAGGTACAGTTCTCCTGTTGGTTGCTTTCATGGGCTGACAATGAGCACCTGTGGTTTTTCCAGGTACAGGGCACAAGCTGTCAGTGGATCTACCATTCTGAGTTCTGGAGGATGATGGTCCTCTTCTCACAGCTACACTAGGCACTGGTGGTGACTCTGTGTGGAGTCTCTAACCCCATATTTCCCTTCTACACTGCCCTAGCAGAGGTCCGCCATGAGAGCTCTACCTCTACAGCAAACTTCTGCCTGAACATCCAGGCATTTCCATACATCCTCTGAAATCTAGCCTGAGGTTCCCAAACCTTAATTCTTGACTTCTGTGCACCAACAGGCTCAACACTACATGTAAGCTGCTAAGGCTTAGGGTTTGCACCCTCCAAAGCAATGGCCTGAGTGATACATACCTTGGTCCCTTGTAGCCACGGCTAGAGTTGAAGCAGCTGGGATGCAGGGCACCATGTCCTGAGGCTGTATAGAGAAGAGGTACCTGGGGTTAGGCCATGAAATCATTTCCCCCTCCTAGGCCTCCAGGCCTGTGATGAGAGGGGCTGCTGTGAAGGTATCTGACATGCCCTGGAGATGTTTTCCCCATTGTCTTGGTGGTTAACATTTGGCTCCTCATAACTTAGGCAAATTTCTGCAGTGGACTTGAATTTCTCATCAGAAAATGGGTTTTTCTTTTGTGTTGCATTATCAGGCTGCAAATTTTCCAAAGTTTTATGCTCTGATTCCTCGAGTGCTTTGCAACTTAGAAATTTCTTCTGCCAGATACCTAAATCAGCTCTCTCAAGTTTAGAGTTCCACAGATCTCCAGGGTAGGGGCAAAATGCCCTCAGTCTCTTTGCACAGCAAGAGTTACCTTTACTTCAGTTCCCAACAAGTTTCTCATCTCCATCTGTGACCACCTCAGCCTGGACTTTATTGTCCATATCACTATCAGGATTTTGGTCAAAGTTATTCAACAAATCTCTAGGAAGTTCCATAGTTTCCCATACTTTTTTTTTTTTTTGAGATGGAATCTTGTTCTGTCACCCAGGCTAGAGTACAATGGCACAATCCCTATTCACTGCAACCTCCCTGGGCTCAAGAATTTCTTCTGTCTCAGCCTCTTGGGTAGCTGGGATTAGAGGTTTCCACCACCAGGCCTGGATAATTTTTGTGTTGTTGTATTTTTTTTTTTTTTAGTAGAGACGGGGTTTCACCATATTGGCCAGGCTAGTCTTGAATTCCTGATCTCCAATGACTTGTCCACCTTGGCCTCCAAAAGTGCTGGGATTATAGGCATGAGCCACTGTGCCTGGCCCTTTCCCACATCTTCCTGTCTTCTGATCCTTCCAAATCTCTAGTAAGTTCCAAACTTCCCCACATTTTCCTTATCTTCTGAGTCCTCTAAACTGTTCAAACCTCTGCCTGTTACCTAGTTCCAAAGTGGATTCTATATTTTCAAGTAACTTTACAGCATCACCCCACTCTTGGCACCAATTTACTATATTAGTCTGTTTCCATGCTGCTAATAAAGACATACCCAAGGCTGGGTAATTTATAAAGGAAATAGGTTTAACTGACTACCAGTTAATCATGGCTGGGGAGGCCTCAGGAAACTTGCAATAATGGCAGAAGGGGAAGCAAACATGTCCTTTTTCACATGGTGGCAAGCAAGGAGAAGTGCTGAGCAAAAAGGGAAAATCCCCTTATAAAACCATCAGATCTCATGAGAACACACTCAATATCACAAGAACAGCATGAGGGTAACTGCCCCCATGATTAAATTATCTCCCACTGGGTCCCTCCCATGACACATGGTGATTATGGGAGCTACAATTCAAGATGAGATTTGGGTGGGGACACAGCCAAACCATATCAGTTGCCATGACTCTTAATTCTCTCTTCTGGAACTAATCACACTCTGCCTTGTGTTATAGTTATTTTGAAATAGGACTTATCTTTCATAGATGATAATTTATTTAATATCAGAATCCATTCTTATTTATTTTTATTCTTTCTATGGCCTAAAATAGGGTTTTAAAATTAATAAATAATTTGTTGAATAAATGAGTGGGGAAATAATTTTAAATAATAAAATGTTTACCATTTTTAAGTATCATTTGTTTCTGTTTTCGCAATCAACTTTAATCCATCCATTCTAGATTGAAAATCAGTTTTTTCTGATAAAATATTTAAAAAGAAAAATTGTAAATTAGTTGTTCTGATTTCCATCTCTCATTCATAAACATTTTTTCATCTGCCTCAAGTAATAAAGATAAAATTTTTCTTGTTCTAATTTATCTAAACTTTTCCTTATTCTAATTTATCTGAACATTGATTTATAAGTCTCAGGCCTATCCTTGATCATTTAATTTATTTTGTATTTGGCATGTACCCTTTGAAAATCTAAGTGGTCCTCTTCCTGTGCAGCAATATTAGTTTTTGGCACTCTTTATTTTTTTGGCACAATAATATATGATTTGTTGTTGAAACAGTTTTAAATACTTTTGGTCTTCTTCATTTTAATACATATATTTTCAATTGCTTTATATCTGACACCAGCATTGTCCTTTTCTTGGCAGGTAGATGCTCTTTACTAATGTTAAATAATATTGCTATCATCTTCCAAGATCTCCACTTTTTGTCAAATACAACTTTTTAATTGATCAAAATTAAGGACAATTTCTGGTGGCTTTACCAACCATCTGAAAGACAAACTCCTGACAAAGAAAACATGGTATTCATATATATACAAGTATGTATATATGTATCTATCTCTCTATCTACAAATAAACATCTTTTAACGGAGTATGATGCCAGCTTTGACATCAAAAGCTTATGTCATACTCAACTAGTAAATACTATAATCTTACTGAAAGTAGGAACAAAATGAAGACATCCTTTATCACTATTATATATTATTCTTCTGAAGTTTTATAGCAATGCTATTAAAAATAGAGATATTTTGGATAAGATTGGGAGATAAGCACAATAAATGACAGATAATTTTTTATAGCTTATCTGGAAAACTCAAGACAACTAAATGAGACGCCATGTACATGCAATCGGTTTGCTGGGAACATACAGAGCATAACAGTTTTTATTTCTCTTTCAATTTTTAAAGATTTATTTTATGTTTAATTGAAACAATAATTGTACATATGTATAGGGTACAATGTGATCTTTCAACACATGTATGCATTGTATAATTATTAAATCAGGGTAATTAGCATATTAATCACCTCAAACATTTGTGGTTTTATTTTTTTCTATTGAAAACATTCAAAATCTACTCTTCTAGCTATTTTGAAATATACCATACATAGCTCAAAACTTTTGAGCTTCATGTACCTGAATGTAAATATCTCTTTGGAGACTTGGGAAGTTTTCAGCAATTATTTCATTAAATAAGTTTTCTGTCCCTATCTTTGTCTCTCTTATTTCTAGAATTTTATAATGTAAATATTTTATCATTTAATGTTGCCTAATAAGTCTTGTTGGCTATCTTCATTCACTCATTTTCATTTCTTTTTCTTTTTAACTCTAACTGGGTAATTTCAGATGTCTTGGAATGGTAATGCTTTGTATCTTTTTGCTACTAAAACTATATTTGTAAGTACAGAACTTTCCAGAGTTCTGTTAGGCATTCTAGTGAATTATTGAACATGAGAGGGTAGTGTGAACTCCTTAATTTGTAGAGAGCAGATCAGAAATGAGAGTGATCTGGGGAACTCCAGAATCGGGGCTTGTATCTGAAGTGAAAGCAGACTTATGGAGGACTGCGTTCTTAACTTGTGCAGTTTGACGTAACTCTGAATAATTGTATCAAAAGTCAATGCTGAGGCCAAGGGAAGAAAATGTTTCAAGGAGTAAGTAGTAATTATCTGAATCATGTTGTATGAGGAATGAGAATGGAGGCTTCTTTTTAACACATGGAAATTATAGTTCACTTTGAGAAAATAATATTTCATTGAATTAAAGTAGTAAAATTTAATTTGAAAGCCTTCTATCCATAACAGGAGGACAGAAATTGTATAGACTACCCTTCTAAGAATTTTTACTATCAACCAAAGGAGATGTGTGGTTTTACCTGAAGGTAGATGTGGGGTCAAGGGATATATTTTTCTTCTTTAAGATAAGAGATTTCATAGCATGTTTATGCTGATGGAAATATATGGAAGAAAAACACAGATGACATAGGAAATAGTAGAGATAATGTCTGAGAAAATGTCCTTGGGTGTATGAAAGGCACTAAATTAGGTGCATGACCGTTAGGGTTGGCCTTGGGAAAAGAATACAGAAAATACTTTCATAGTAGCAGAAGAGAGGAAGGAGCACAAACATGGATGCCGTCAAATGGATAGATGTGGTAGTTTGAACTTACAGAGAAATTCTCTTTTGATGGTCTCTATCTTTAGTAGAATACAAAATAAGGTCATGAAATGATGGAGAAGATAACATAAGAATTACTGAAGGCTTGAGGAGAAAAAAGCAGATATAAACCCTGGCTGCACTAATGGCTTATGAAAGAATACACGTCATGAATTTAAAGTGAAACAGTCAGCACGGTGACAGTGAGTAGCAATAAGGATCGTGGAGAATACCTGTTCCATAGTTAGGAGTGACTAATAAACACAATGACAAAATCTGTCATTACTTGAGAAGGCTTCCAGGAAAGAAGTACATTCGTCAGAGAGTTGGGTTTCTCTTAAATGAAAATGGTAAAGCGAACATTTAGGATATGAAGATGTTTGCTGATAACAGATTAATGAAACAGAATAGAAAATTTATACATAATTCTGCATATGTGTATATGTTCATGTGCATGCATGCATTATGAAAATACAATTTCACATCCACGCAGAAAAAATTAGATTATGTAATAAATACATTGTGATAACATGGGGGGGTGAATCTCTACCTTATATTTTATGCCAAGAAATATTCATATGGATCCAATATTTAAATATGAAAGAGTAAATTATAAATTTATTAGAAGAAAACATGAAATTGAAAAATAATTCCAGAATGGGTAGAGCATTTCAAAATATTATCCAAAATGCAGGAATCATTATATATTTTATTGACCAATTTCACCATTTAAAGTTTAAAAAAAAATTATAAAAAATATATAAGCAAAGGCCAAAGGCAAATTGTAAAAGGAAAAATAATGTTTTTTTTACATTACAGAAAATAGCTAATTTTCTTTATTAGTCAGGGATCACATTCACAGTTAATAAGACCAATAATCCATATAAAAATGGGGAAAGAATACGAACAGCCAATTTGTTTAGAAAGTAAAAATGAAATGCAGGTAGCTTTAGGCATATTATAAGACTCTGTGACCCATATTAAAATTGCAAATTAAAACTATAAAAGTTGCAATTTTACCCATCAATCTGGCAAAAATCAAGGTTTGATTTATCATAGGGAGCAGATATTATACATGGCAGCATCTAAGTGTACGATGAAAAACAAATAGAATATCCATTAATAGGAAACTGTTAAATAAGTTATAGTATATTATTAAAATGGAGTGCTAAATAATCAAAAGAATGAGCTTAATTTTATATACTGCATTTAAATGTGAAAAAATATTGTAATAATAATTTGAAGAGGAAGCAATATTTGCAGAGTAGTACTGTGAAGAAATACTATGAAAAGGGCTATCCAAGACTCAGTACATTTTATGTAATAGTCTGTTAATAAATCAAAGAAGAATATTCATGCATACACATGCACAAAAACACAAATATGTATGTATACAAATATTTATGGCAAATATGTAGGAACATATATAAACTCTAATGTGTGCTTCTAAAATGGGGATTTGGAGTTTATGGCAGAATAGAGACTGGACAGAGGACAGTCTTTTGACTATATAGCTTTTTGAAACCTTTTGAATTTTATAACATAATCATATCTTCTTTTATATCCTATTTTTGTTTTCCTGTTCACAAATTTTAAAGAAATATTTACAGTTATAATATAGCTGTAAACTATTAAAACACTTTAAGCAGGGGAGTTTCAAAAACATAAATAATACAATATTAACTATAAACAAAAAGCTTTGGAATATTCAAAAACA
This sequence comes from Aotus nancymaae, assembly GCF_030222135.1. Taxonomy (NCBI): domain Eukaryota; kingdom Metazoa; phylum Chordata; class Mammalia; order Primates; family Aotidae; genus Aotus; species Aotus nancymaae. The sequence continues at coordinate 32,735,005 of NW_026988455.1, forward strand.
TACCTGAACTAAGCTGTAGAAAATAAAAAAATAATAAGACAAGGCCAAGCTTGGTGGCTCACGCCTGTTATCCCAGCACTTTGGGAGGCCAAGGTGGGTGGATCACGAGGTCAAGAGATCGAGACCATCCTGGCCAACATGGTGAAACCCTGTCTCTACTAAAAATACAAAAATTAGCTGGGCATGGAGACGTGCACCTGTAGTCCCAGCTGCTCGGAAGGCTGTGGCAGGAGAATTGCTTGAATGCAGGAGGCAGAGGTTGCAGTGAGCCGAGATTGTGCCACTGCACTCCAGCCTGTCACCTGGCAACAGAGTGAGACTCTGTCTCAAAAAAAAAAAAAAATTAGCTGGGTACGGTGGCATGTGCCTGTAATCCCAGCTACTTGGTAGGCTGAGGCAGAAGGATTGCTTGAACCAAGGAGTTGGAGGTTGCAGTGAGCCCAGATCACACCACTGCACTCCAAACTGGCCACAGAGTGAGACTCTGCCTCAAACATAATAGTAATAATAATGATAATAATAAGAAAGACAGAATGATTTCCCCAGGTAGTTGAATAATACTGAAGGAGACCTTTAAGAAGGAGATGTGGTTTAATTCTATATTGGGCAAAATATTAAGTTAAGCATGTTTGCTAGAAGTTTTTGATATTAAACAGAATGTATCTCCTCCAAACTTGACATGAAAAAATAAAAAAAGTCACAAAGTTAATCAAGAAAGATAAAATGAATCAAAATAAAAGTCAGAATATATGATGATAGAAAAAAGTTCAAATACACCAGTGACTACAATAAATGTAATGCTGTAACTTATTTAAAGTCAGAGCTGCTCATCTCCCCTCTCTTTTTCTATTAAGAAAAGAAAAAAGGCAGTTGTGTTGCTTTTGCTATTAGAACCAGTGTGTTTTTGCAGATTGTGACTTATATTTGGTGAAATTCTTGTGACTTATATTTGGTTTGCCTATTTTTCCCTAGATACATGTGTTCTGCTGCTTCAGTCTGTTTTGTCCTCAGCAGAAATCTAAAATGTGTGTCTAAAGGTCATGTTGTAGGTCACAACAGTGTTCCAGATTCTCTACCCTCCTCTGAATGCCTGTCTTTTGCATGTATCTGTGTAGAGGCCTCCCACCACTCTGACTGTGGCTCTGGCTTTCACTACGTGACTTCCTTTGGCCAATAGAATGTTAACAAGCACAGCCAAGTGGAGGCTTAGAAAGTGTGTACACACAGGATTTGCCTGCTTCTGCACTCTGCCCAAATAAAATAAGAGCACACCTGCTTGAGGAGGAAAGACAGAGGAACAGAGTCCACTCACAGCAGTCATTCTATGTAAGGCCATCCCAGCTTAGCCAGAAGCCAGCCATCCCCTATAACATGAACAATTCCCATAAAGTGGAATAAGAAAAATTATCTAATTATCCCACAGATTTGCTTATTGTTTTAAGTCACTGAGTTTTCACATGATTGGTTAGAAAACACTATGGTGCTACAAGATGAGACTTGTGGAGTTGGCTTTCTCAGTTAGAATAGAAAAGTGCAGTGGTGAAATGCCTGCAATAATATGCTAAGAGACCTCACACATCAATATAAACCAATGAACTCAATAAGTGAAACACAATTCTCTTACTCACAGTCACTGAAGGGCTGTTTTACAATTTTCTTCACCAAATAATCAAAATATATTTGACTTTTAAAAAGTATCAAAAGTCTAAAAACCCCTGCTTTTCCATACTTCTATTATCATCAATTTATGCTCCTTCAATTATTTCTGTTCACCTGCTACGTAATTCTTCTCATTTGCCAGTCTTATCCTGCTGTCTGACAGTTACCTTCTCTTTTCTGGCTCTCTTGCCTCTGTTAAACCTGCCAACACCTTTTGTTTTCCCCTCCATGCTTCAGGAACAGGAAGATAACTTGGCATGCCTGCCAAAGACTTATGACAGTAACATATGAGCAGGGTGCTTCACTGATGTCGTAGAATAAAACAGTACCCTCAAGAAGACAAACTCTCTGTCATTTGGTTTCCAGGGATACAAACATATCTAAAAATGCAGAGCTAAATACATTTTAAAATAAGAAATTCTTTTAATAATTGAAGTGTAGAAAATGATATAGAGGAAAAAAACATGGCTTTGGAGTCAGACGCTGCTGAGAGTGAATTCTGACAACCATTTACCCCAGGCAAGTTACTTAACTGCTTGAGTATCCCTTTTATCTTCTGAAAGATGTGAGGATTATATGAGACAGAATAGCTAAACTTCCAGCACAACCAGCATGTTTCTTTTCCTGTCTCTCTGGCTTCACCAACAACTAAGGCTTTTTTTTTTTTAACATTATCTGAAATATCCCCCCAAATCCTTTAGCAATTCTGCTCTGTCTCAGCCTCTTCAAACCCGTATTCATTCTGAGCCAGATCTCTTTAAGAGCAAAAGCCCTGTGGTTACTTGGACTTAACTGCCTAATAGGACAAAAGAAAGAGAAAGTTATAAATAACGGTTTTATAAATTCTACTTGGATACATTTTCAAATTAGAATATTTAATCCTTCTCACATGAATAAAAATAATAACATTTCACTAATCATTAACAAAACAGTTTTAAATTCCACAACTTGAAGAAGAAATCTGGAAGACTACTTAGTAATTATGAAAACACTGCTAGAGACAATTATGTGTCAAAATTAATAGGCTCTAGCTAATCAATTGGATTGATAACCTTATGGAAGATGACCATAGTCATATCCTGCAGGAACATCTCATGTGATGAATATGTGACAAAGTAAAAGTTTATATCTTGGTTGACTGACATTAGTTTTTCTAACGACTTATTTTACTAGATTACCATCTAGTTAAATATCTTTTTAAGGTCCCAATTTGTGCCACAACCTGCTTCATAGACATTGAACTGTAAATGTTAAAGTGTGGAATTCTTTCTGATCAATAAGGCAACTTCCTTGTTCTTACAATATTTCCTATAGGACAATGGCAAAGAGGGACACAATCATATCAAATGAAGCACTAGTACTTATGCCATAGCCAAAAGATAAAAACAGAAGCTACTATTTATTGAATGCCTTAGATGTGCGAAGTATTCTGTGCACATTATTTAATTTTCATGTAAAATCCTTTAAGGTAAATATCTTTAGTTTACCTTATAGGATGAAAATACCAATAATTTGAGAATAAGTAAGTTTCCCAAGTTAAAAACAGAATGGCCATTTTTGTAAACATTTGGCTGCAACACTATTCAACCAACAGCAAAATAGCCATAAGAACAATCACCCAGCCCCACTTTTGCTGCACCCATCTGAAAATAATGTTTCCACAAACTTCTCTCTCCTTCCATATTGTAATCCTTTTATATCCTAGACAATCTTAGATGCTGTCAATTTCTCCTTCTATTTCCTCCTCTCAGAATTCTCCTGCCATCTTACCTTACTCATTTGGTATTTGTGTTATTCAAGCAAACTGCTTATGATGTTCTTAAAGGGTTTTAGGGAAGCATATTTTCATGTCAATGGCCAGGTGGAGAGCTCAATTTTAAAGTGAAGATGAGGAGAAGTTGAAGAATGGGATTCTTTTCAACTTTTCAAAGACATAAAATGTGAAGATACTGGATTAAGAATTGAATATATTTAATGAATTGGAGCTTGGGTTGCCATCAAGAAGCAAGTTAAGTGCAACATCATGCTTTGTTAGTCGTTATGTCCTTAGATAAAATAGCAAAAATTCTTACAGTCCAATGTAACAAATTAATGAATCACCTTTAAGTATATTTTTGGTACATTGATGTTATTAAAAAGTGAAGAAACATATATTTCAGCCATTCTTGTATGAAATATGAGAAAAAAAAGATAGGAACTCAGATGTGCTTTTTATGGAATTAATCTTAAATTCCTGAGTTTTTGTTGCCGGATTTTGGGGTGAGGGGAGTGCTCAGCTCCCCTGAGAGGATGTTTTTCCAGGCTCTTGGTCTCTCACTCACCCAAGAATGGGAGAGGGGACCACAGTGGGTATGCTTGTAAGAAAATATCGGACCCCCAAAGAGTTTTTGCAGAGAAGTGATTTATTTAGGTAGAGAGAAAGAGAGAAACAGCCAGCTCTCATACTGAGAAGAAAAGTAGATCTCACACAGAGTGAGAAGGGTTCCCAGAGGGGGAAAACCAAGAAGGAAAGCTCCTCTCACACTGAGTGAGAGAATTAAGAAAGATGGAATCCAGGAGAGGAAAAGCAGCTTCCAGGAGGATGGTGGAAGGGGACCCCAGATGGGGAAATCCCCCCAGATGAAGGAGACAAGAGACTTTTAACCTGTGAGGAATTCCCACCTTCTCCAAGCCCCCTGGACAATGAAAAGAGTTCCTTTAAACTTCAGCTGGAGTGATTGACTTTTGACCTTTTCCTGCATCAGTGAAAATTTAAACAGATACAGTCAAGTCTCCCAGATGGAGGGGAGGTGGGCATTGGGAAGTCCCTGCCCTTGAAATTGCTCCCCCTTGTGGACTCAGGAAAAGAATACATGCCCTCATTTTGATTCCAGATTTTCACATCTACAGTGAACAAAGGAAAAATAACATAAAAAAATGTTAATTTCATTTGTTGCATATTACTTTTTTTTTTCTTTGATGCTTTGTAAAACTTACACAAGAGCACTATGAGTTTTCAGGAATTCTACAATGATATTGACATCTTGCTGTTATCTAATAGTGGTGATCCAAGATGGAGGCTGCCATCAGAGCATAATTCCTGCTAAATGTTGATAAACTAGGTATTGGTGAGATAATACAATATCTATGTATACCTGGAGCTGAAGACTTTAGCTTGTTGGAATCATCTTATCTAATGAAATCTGGAAACAAACTGTTTTGATAAGGAAACGTGGTTTTTATTTTGTAAAATCACTCCTCTATTGGATTTTCCTACCATTTTCTTCCCAAACATGGCCTGAATCTCAACTCTATTTCTCTGGAGGATTGAACTGGTTATGTTACAGCACTTTGCTTGATATTACATTTTTGTCTTTTTTTCCCTTCAGCACCATATTTTCTCATATTCCCACCAATTTTTCCAGGGAACAGTTCCTGATAAATAACTTTTGTATGAAACTTCATCCCAGGATTTGCGTCTGGGAAACCCAAGCTGAGATAAGCATACATAAAAAATGTGAACACTTGTAATCATCAGGATAATGTACTTAAACTTTATTGAGTATCTATTTTGTTTTGGAATTCTCAAGGCACATTATGGCATGGCTTGTATTCTCTATACTAAAATTTTCCTGGGGTTGATATTTGGATATTTTTCATTTACTTGTTTCAAGTTTAGATATCACATAGAATCAAATGTTTAAAATTGCATATGGTTTGCACCCTGAAGAACTTTCTAGATTATTGAAACTAGTTCTAGCCTTTCAGCGATGCTTAAAGAGAAGCTAAACAGCTTAGCCATAATTGTAGACCTTAATAGAGGTAAAAACCAGAATTAGAAGCTTTTTCTCTCTCTTTTTTTTTTTCCTAGCCAGTACCCAGTGGTGTCTTCCTGTTATAAAATGAACTCATTTTTTCCCCTTTATTTGCCTTTAGTGGAGATACGGAACAGCTGGTCACCATCCTTCCTATTTGGTTAAAGAGTACAGGAATGGATTATTATGGAAATCACTTCCTTCCCTCCAGTCTAGTAGGTGCTGACTCCACTTAAGGGAAAGAGCAATAGAGGGGAAACTTTCAATGCTGCTGGCCGGCTTCCATGTAGTCTGTGGATAATGGAGCTCTTTGATGTCTGGTACATTCATAACCACTGAACTCAGCTTTCCAGTCGACAGAGGAGCTATTTTACACTACTTTTGATGTGATGAAATAACTTAACTAGACATGGTTAATCACATAGCTGGTGATTATGCCATGCAAGGAAAAGCCACTAAAGTAAGCTGACTGCCTCTATGAAGAACAAAGGAAAACTCCCTAGCAGGCATGTACATAGCTGACTCAAGTGCTCTGGCATGACTCGGTTTCTTTACCATCCAGATTTTCTCTATTTTAACAACATGAAGGATAATAATCACCGTGTCCACGACAATTCTGCATACCTGCCTGATTTGACTATTGCTTATTCTGTGTGGCAGTCATAAGTTTCCTTTGCTCTGTTCCAGATAATATCTGACTTTGATCACACTACCAAGCTGAAAACCAACCATATTTGGAATTAAAGGAGAGAAAGCTTTTGTAAAAGTATAATCCCACTTAGGTCATCTATTTACTGCTTTGCCTAAAACATCTAGATTTTCAGATGATTGGATTGGTATTTCAAATGCAAATCCCATAATAAGTGAGTGTCCCTATAGGTCTACAGCATCAAGGGAAAATATGATCTGTGGAGAATAGCAAGGGCAAGTTGGTTTATTAGTTCAGCTGGCTTTAAAGACCAGCCAAGGTCCTGTTTTCAACTAGATTGTTTATTTGCATCAACTATTTCAAGAAAATAAACAAACTGGATCTAGTAGAGCAGATTCTTTCTATGTAGAGGAAATTCTAACTTTTCCAACTTTGAATGAAATGAAAGCTAATGAAATATATATATTCAAATATTTACAAAAGCCTTGCAAATAAATAAATCAATGGTTTTAAAATTAAACTATAATTATAGTCTATAGCTACATTTTTTAATGTAACCATAGACTAAATAAACAATAAGTTGTCTTTTAAAAACCTTCCAAGAAGTTTTTGGTGGACTTTCTAATGTTGGCTAAACATAAAGGGCATTATTATTCTAAAAACAATCCAAGGAGAAATATAGGCCTAAGAAGGTACAATTTCAGAAATTGGGACTTCAATCCAGAAAAATTTTAGAGAAAATTAACCAGTGCTATAAAAATAATTGGGGTTTTGTGCTTAGGTGACTAAGTTTTTTAGGAGATAGTATGACAAATCACTAAAAGCTCATTCGATACAAGAGAAGTTGTATTTTTCAATAACAAAATAATTTGTTTAATGTAATCAAAAATAAAATACCAACAGACCATTTAAAGTTTCATTACAGGTGTCTTCTGTGTCTACATTATAATGACAAGAAAACTCATTAAGCACGCTGTGCCCTAGTTTTCTCATCAATAAGCTAATGAGGCTCAGTCAAAAATATTTATAGAATTCTCATTATATACTACAGAATTTAAAGTGGTAGGACAAACAGGCAAGTCTTTGCCCTCTTAGGATTTATACTCTTGAACAAGAAATACAGTAGATATCTAGATATGAAGATAATTTCAGGTGGTGGGAACAATTCTGAAGCCAATTCTTTAATATGACATGACAGTGACCTGGGGAGGAAAGGGTCGCTTTAGTTTGGGTAATCAAGAATAATATTAGGAGGAAGTGTTTGAGTTGAAACCTGGTGGGTTTAGGGGAAGCCGTACAAACATCTGGTGTGGAGAAGTGTTTTGAGGAGAGAATTCCAGCCAGCACTAAGGGCCAAAGCCAAACAAAGACTGTAGACAATATCGAATTTGTGATAAGGCATACAAAGAAAGCCAGGAGCGTAGGTAAAGAAAAGCATAAGTGGTCAGGTCAGAGAAACTGGAAGAAACTAGATGTGTGGCATTTGGACCATGGTTTGGAGTGTGGACTTGAGTCAGTGTGTTGGGAAAGCAGCAGAGGATTTTTGGCAATAGAGTGAGTAAGACAGTACTTACATATTCTAAAGACACCCCTGGTGTTTGAAGTAGAATTGATTCTAGAGTAGCAAGAATGGAAGCAGTAAGACCAGTGAGGAAAATAATAGTTCACCAGGACTGAGATTAAGATGTTTTGGATTAAGGCACTTAAACTAGATCAGAAATTCTCCATCTTTCTTGTGCCATGGATTATTTGTCAGTCTATAAACACCTCTCAAACTAGTGTTTTTAAATATATAAAATTAAATGTAGAGAATTAAAAAATTAGTATATTCAAATGTAATCATCAAAATGTTTTTAGAATATGTGATTAATACATTAAATAACAAGATTTAATATAAACACTATGTTAATAAACTGTAAAGTGATATAAAATATCTGATTTATATTAATGACTAGGTGCTTCTAATATTACCGTGGTTAGTGCTACATTCATGATTAAAACATGCTAAATCTTAAAGGTGTATAAAAATAAAGATGTAAATTTTCACTTGGAAATTCACAGAGTCTTGAACTCCAGGTGAAGTCCCCTTGCTAAATGATTGCTATGAACAGGAACTTGCACTTGGTCATTCTAATTCATTTGCAAGGTAAATTATCATTGATAATGCTGGAGGAAAAACAATAATTTTCTGGGCCATTGGCCATATATGTGATTATGGCCACAGTTTCCTCAGTGATATAGTTTGGATATTTATCCCCTCCAAATCTCAAGTTGTAATGTAATTCTCAGTGTTGGAGGTGGGGGAGGCCTGGTGGGAGATCATAGGGGCATATCCCCCATGAATGGCTTAGCACCATCCCCTAGGTGATGCGTGAGTTAACAGGGGATCTAGTTGTTTGAAAGTGTGTAGCACCTCCCTCCTTCCTCTCTCTTATTCCCATTTTGGTAATGTGAGATGCCTACTCCCCCTTTTCCTTCCACCATGATTGTGTTTCCCGAGGCCTCACCAGAAGCAGATACTTGTACAGCCTGCAGAACCATATGCCCATTAAACACATTTTCTTTGTAAATTACACAGCTTCAAGTATTTCTTTATAGAAACACAAGAACAACCTAACATACTTAGTTTACACAACTTTTTTTCTTCTTTGAATGAACCTTTTCTGGGGAGCTCAAGTTCAGAGTACCTATACCTTTACTATCTCTATAAAGAGTCTTGTTGGTAACAAGATAAACTCTACATATTTTTCACTTAACCAAGATATCGTGACTTCTCTTACAGTTAACTTCCACCACGGCAGCAACAATATGAATGTATTTCAACATCAAAATTTAGAGGTCAGGTGTGAATAAAAAATAAAACCAGGGCTTTGCTACCTTGTATGTCCATTATTGATTTGAAAACATTATTAAATAGTGTGTACATTTTTAGCTCCTTTTTTGGTTTTGGTTTTGTTTTTGATTTGGAGTTTTGCTCTTGTTATTCAGTGGCTCACCACAACCTCTGCCTCCCAGGTTCAAGCAATTCTCTTGCCTCAGTCTCCTGAGTGGCTGGGATTACAGGCATGTGCCACCATGCCTAGCTGATTTTGTATTTTTAGTAGAGATGGGGTTTCTCTATGTTGGCCAGGCTGGTCTGAAATTCCCAACCTCAGGTGATCTGCCCGCCTCAGCCTCCCAAAGTGCTGGGATTACAGGAGTGAGCCACGGTGCCCGGGCTTAGCTCCTGTTTATATACATAAACACATTCTTCTACCTTAGCAGAAACAATGGAAAAAATCTGACTGGAAATGAAATGTCGTAGGTTTTGGTCCTGGGTTGTTTCAATCGTGTGATGGCCTTTGGCAAATTACATGACTCATCTATTTCCTCATTTACAATCTAAAGTTAAAGTGCATCTGCTTTATATTTTACCACCTCTAGCATTTTACATTCTCTAAAAAACAGATTAAATAAAATGGAATAAATTTCTTCACACTATTGATACCATTACATGGTATATTTCTCATGGTTATTGTACTTGATTATATTACACATTGAAGAAGAGTTCTAATTGTTTTGATAGGCTTACCAATTTTATTAGCTTGCAGATATTAAAGACAAAATTTTGGTATTGATGTTTGTCTCTGAGATACCAAACCGTTTTCTCCTACATGTCTTTAGTATGCATTTTGTTGGAAGTAAATTTTGTTCAAGACTCAATTTTCCCTTTCCTATAATACTTCTAGCAAACATTGTTTTCAAAGTAATTTTCCAATAAATAATACAAGTAGCAATTTAGGGGGGAAATCTGAACTTTAATTACAAAAACAAAACACGAAAATACGATAATCTTCTTGCTCTAATTTTAAACAAATTTTATATAGCCTTACACACAAGTATAGGTCATAACTTGTGTTAACCTACAGTGTAAACCTACTGTTAGCTATTTCAATGAGACATTTTGCCATCAAAAAATCTAAGAGTCCATGATAGAATATGTAAATTAGCTAATATGGCTAGTGTAATATGATTTGAATGTTGAAAGCTAAATTTCTGTGACAGGTACCATAAAATGTCACATGGCATTTATCATAAAGATATAATCAAAGTGTTTAGATATGACATAGAGTTTTAAATGTCTACTATCATTTTGGAAACCCAGAAAAGGCAACTTCAATTTTTACTTTTTGGCCAAAATTGACAGGCATATCTTCATCAAGGAGATAAACCCAAGGCCAATGAGAAGACTGTTAATAATCAAGGAGTCTTGTATACCAGTGTACCACTTAACCCTATTTATTTCTGAGGGAACATGAGACAAGGTGAGAAGTATTACAAAGGATATATGTAGTTGTTTTTGTTACATAAAGAGTTTGAGGGAATTGATGAGAAAGAAGTTTGACTATATTTATGTCACTTTATATTATATAAACATAGGATAGGAGCAAAATGGCATAATTGAACAATGATTCTTGGGAACAGCTACATATTAATCTAATTTCTCATTTTACAAGGCTGTCATCTTGGGTTGGTTACTTAAGGTTTGTCTGTGACTTCATTTTTCTAATCTGTAAACACAGTCATGATGACAGTGACTAACAGAACTTCCATTAAGGAACAATGGAATAATTCATGGGACAAAACGTTTTGCAATTGATTAGGCACTAAGTGAATGTTACTTTTCCTGTTTACAAAATAGTGCCTCTATTTGCTACTAGAGTTGTACTAACTAAACTAAATAGAGTTACCCCTTAATATTCAGGCATTATAACATGGTGGGATGTCCTGGATAAAATTCCTTTTTTGCTTGGTTTTGATCTTCCCTATCTTTGTTTCCTCTTTTTCCACACCATTGTCTAACTGCTTACCTTTGTTAATGTTTTATTTCTTTTTTTCAAACTGGTATAGCTTATACCAATCATGTTTTTACTCTTCTTCCCTTCTTTTGTCGCTGATATTTCCCCTTCCTCCTGCTCCTGTCTCCTTCTCTTGCCTGCTCATCATTGCTTTCCATCTTCTCTTTTTTACAGCTTCAACCCAAATTTGCACTGTTACCTCATATGCCATAGTGTGTTTAGTTGCATGCTTGAGTTTCCAGCCAATCTCAGGACACTTTGATCTTACAGTCACCTGACCAATCACGGCATTTCTTTGACTTTTCTCAATAGCTCTTCCTAACTTCTGCCTGCAAATTTTGTGTTCCCTAGAATCCATTTGTTTAAAGATGCCAGTTGTTTAGATGTCAAACATTTGAGGTTTTGTTATATGAACAGACATTTGTATATTTTAAATCAGGGAACTTTAATAATGCCGCAGTGCTTAAATAATTCTTAATAAATACACACGCCACACTTAATGCAGAACAAGTTATATGAAAAAATTAACAAGAGAATGGCAAATGTGAAAAAGATGCATATATTTTATTCCTTCTTATCAGAGCAATAACAACTTTTTAGTTCTGAAAAAATTTACTGCAATACCCTCCCTCAAATGGTAAAGTAACTTAATAATTTTATAAAATTCATTTTTACCAATCTCGTGTGCTTATCTAAACGGTCACCATAATTAGGATGAAAAACTGTTGGTACAAAGAATATTAGAAAATCATAACTTGCAAAAAAATGGAAAAGTATATAATAGCAAATCCTAAAAAGGAATATTGAGGTAATTAGTCACATTGGCTTACTTAGAAAGTTAATAATAGATTTGTATGTTACATTCAAGTTTTTTTTTCATTTGCAAACTGGACACAATGTAGCTCAATTTTTATCGATTCTCACTCACTTTCTCTCTGTAATGATTATATTTAAATAACTGACCTACAGATTTCACCTGAGGAAAGAGTAAAAACATTTGGCAGGTGTAGTGGCTTACTTCTATAATGTCAGCACTTTGGGAGATGGAGATGGGAGGATTGCTTGAGCTCAGGAGTTTCAGATCAGCCTGGGAAACACAGCAAGACCTCATCTCTATTAAATTTTTTTTTTAATGAGCTGGACATGGTGGCACTCACCTGTAGTCACAGCTACATGGGATGCTGAGGCAAGAGGATAGCGTGAGCCCAGGAGTTTGAGGCTGCAGTGAGTCATGATCCCATGGGTGACAGATTAAGACCCTGCTCTCAAACAAAACTGTTTTGAAGGCCATAACAAGTAGTATGACATCATTTGTGACACTGAATTGTTACCACACTGACTAGAGATGTAAAAGCCAGTGGGTTGGTGCTTTATGAAATGTAGCTCGAGGATGTCTGGGTCAGCTTCCTTTATAAATAGAAAGGGGAAAGGGAAGCAAATTACATTTATAATGTGTGTAGGAAATTTTACAAGGACTTTATTTAAGAAAGGAAAGAAGAAGGAGGAAAGGAAGAAGAGAGAAAGGGAGGGAAGAAGGAAAGAAAGAAGAGAGAGAGAAAAAAAGGCTTTCTTCACCCTTACATTTAAAGTTGAACCCTAAGATACTCTAACAAGATTGGGATCTCGACCTGTTGTTGTAAAACTACTAATATGATGTGTCTGAGACTGGATTGTGGAGCTCCTAGAGGAGGAAGACTGAACATGTATGCCATTTGTGTGTCACACCCTTCGGGAAATTTCTGAGAACCTGAGAACTCTCCCTTGCAAATCACCCTGTCCTTGGCATGAGCTGGAACCTGAAAATGCATTTCTTAGAAGTGAATTCTTCATTTGAAGCTCTTATTCCTTTGTAAAGTATAACTTTCCCTACAATGGAATCATTTTTGCTGTTTCAATCACTTATAATGTGAATAAAAATAGCTAACATTTCATCTTGTCTGAAATAAGAATAGCCCTGAGACCTGGTTGTGGGACATGGGGGAGGCTCAGCTCCCTGACAGGCTGTGTTCTTCCAGGCCCTTGGTCCCTCACTCACCCAAGAATGGTGGAGAGGACCCCACTGGGCACAGTGAGCTCATTTAAGTAAACATTGGACCCCAAAGAATTTTGTAGAAAGTGATTTAATTAGGCAGGAAAAAAGAAAAAGGAGAAAGAAATAGAGAGAGAGCAAAATCTCATGCTGCCATGAGAGAGGATCCAGATATGTAGTCTGCACAGATGTGGGGGAAGGGGACTTTTAACCTGGGAGATATTCCTGCCCCATTCAAGTTTTCTGTCCTATGAAAGGAGTGTCTTTAAACTTCTGCTGGAGTGATTGATATTTGATTTCTGACACCTGATTTGTTGTTTGGCCCACAGTCCTTCCATAGCTTCTCACAGGCTTCTCTAAACAAAGGAAGCTCACCTGGGCAGTCTCTCTTCCTGTGCCTTAAAGTTAAACAAAGACCTCTAAGCTCCTGGATGGAGACTGAAAGAAGGCAGGTCAGGCATGTCGCTGGGAAGTTCTTGCCTTTGAAACCAGCCCCCTTGTGAACCCAGGAAGAGAATACATTCCCTCAACCCTATGAAAGAGTGTGGTACCAAATGGAGGAAGACTGGACAAGTAATTCACTAAAGGTATTTATATTCGTCTATTCTTCCTTTGCTATAAATACCTATGACTGGGTAATTTATAAAAGGAGAGGCTTAAGTAGCTTATGGTTCTCCAGCTTACTTTGAATTTGGTAATTTTTTTTATTTTTCTAAGGTGGAAGCTTACATGGTTTATTTTAGAGTATTCTTCTTTTCTAATATATGCATTAAGTGGTATAAATTTCTCTCTCAGCACATCTCACACTTTTTGATGTTATGTTTTTCATTTTCTGTTAGTTCAAAATATTTTTAAATTTTTTATCGAGATTTCTTGTGTTACCCTTGTATTTTCTTTATCCCTTTATCCATTGATGGACATTTAGGTTGTTTCCACATTGTGGTTAGTCTGTATAATGCTGCAGAGAACATGGGAGTGTAAATATTTCTTCAAGATCCTGATGTCAATACTTTTGGATAAATACCCAGAAGTTGAATTGCTGGATCATATAGTACTTCTGTTTTTAATTTTTGCAGAACCTTCATGCTGCTTTCTGTAGTGGCTGCAACCTTCTATATTCACACCAACGAAGTACAAGGGTTCCAGTTTCTCCACATCCTCATCAACATTTGATTTTACTTTTTTTTCATAATGGTTTCCTAATGGGTGGGAGATAATATCTCATAGTGGTTTTGATTTCCATCTCCCTGATGACTAGTGATGTTGAGCACCTTCTCACATACTTATTAGCAATTTGTATGTCTGTTTGAAGAAATCTTTATTCAAATCTTTTGCCCATTTTTAATTGAGTTATTTGGTTATTTTCACTATTGAACTTCAGGAGCTCCTTATATATTTTGGATATTAACTCCATATCATTTATATGGTTTCCAAATATTTTATCCCTCACATAATGTAGGTTATCTTTTTACTGCTAGTTTTTCCTTTCCTATGCAGAAGTTTTTATTTTTATATAGTTCTATTTGTCTAATTTTCCTTTTGTTGCCTGTGATTTGGGGGTGATATTTAAGAAACTGACAAGCCAAAACTCATGAAGTATTTTTCCTATGTTTTCTTCTAGGATTTCTACAGTTTCAGGTCTTATGTTTAAATCTTTAACCTAGTTTAACTTGATTTTTGTGTATGGTGTAAGATAAGTATTTGATTTCAGTCTTTTGCATGTGGATATCTAGTTTTCCCAATATAATTTGTTGAAGAGGCTATCCTTTCTCCATTGTATATTGTTGGTACCATAGTCAAATGTCAGTGGTTTATACATGCATGGGTTTATTACTAGAAATTTTATTCTGTTCCATTAGTCAATATGTCTGCCTCTATGCTAGATACAATAATCTTCAAGAAAACACCAGCAAGCTAAATTCAACAGCAAAATAAAATAATCATTCATTGCTACCAAGTAGCATTTATCCCTGGATGCAAAGGTGATTCAACATATAAAAATTAATTAATGTGATAGACCACAGTAATTGCATAAAGGATAAAAACCACATGATAATCTAAATAGATTAAAAAAACAGCATTTGAAAAAATTCAACACATTTTCATGACAAAAACTCTCAACAAACTGACAGTAGAAGAATTTACTTTAAGATAATGAAGAACATATATAAAAATCCCCCAACTAATATCATACTCAGTAATAAAAATCTGAAAGCTTTTCTTCTAACATCAGGAACAAAGAAAGGATGCCCACACTTGTCTATCCTATTCAACATAGTACTGTAAGTCCTAGCCTGAATAATTGGACAGAAAAATAAATAAAAGAAATATAAGTCATAAAGGAAGAAAACTATATCTATTTGAAATGGCATTGTCTTAAATATAGGACACCCTAAAGATTTCACTGTAAAAACCTATTATAATAAACAAATTCAGTAACGTTGCAGGATACAAAATAAATATACAAAAATTGGTTGTGTTTCTATATACGAACAATGAACTATCAAAGAAATTAAGAAAATGATCCCACTTACGATATCATTAAAAGAACAAAGTACTTTGAAATAAACTTAACTGAGAAGGTGAACAACCTGCACACTGGAGATTGCAAAAAATTTCGTGAGTGAAATTAAAGAAGATACAAATAAATAGAAAGATATCCAGTGTTCATGAATTAGAAGACTTAATATTGTTAAAATGTTTATACTACCGAAAGCAATTTATAAACTCAGTCTAATTTCTATTGAAATCACAATGGCATTTTTTACAGAAATAGAAAAAATATCCTAAAATTCATATGAAAGCATAAGGATTTCAAAGACCCAAAACAATCCTGAGAAAGAAAAACAATGCTGTAGACATCACACTTTCTGATTTCAAAACATTTCAAACCCACTGTCATCAATTGCTGATGAGACCATCTTGGGCTATATAAAGGATTTTAAATCTGAGCTCTGGGCTATCTATCTCTTGAAGTTATTTTCAATACTTACATCCTCAACATGACTTGATGGACCAATTAGAATGTTTAATGTTACCAATAAATAGAATATCACGACAAGAATTATTTTTTAAATCAAAGTGATTTTTCATATTAAAGCATTATATATGTGTGTGTATATATAGAGAGAGACACACACATACACAAATACATATACATACATAATCTGGAGCTTATGTACATATGTATAATCTCCAGATGAAGGGAATATTGTGAATTAGGTTTTTTTTTTCTCCTTTCACACCCTTTGATAATATCAACTCCACCCATCTAAAGGATCCAATATCCTTATAATCATACCTTAGGTAAGTAGTAAGTAAATGAAGCTGAGCAAAAAGAGTCAAGGAAAAAGATGAAGGCCTCATGTGACCTATAAATTTCAGATTAGAGGGGAAAAAAAAGAACAAAGGCAAGTCAACTAATATTTGATGTTTAAATCCATAAAGAAGGGTTCAAACTCATACTTTCATGACCGAAAATTAAAGCTTTCTGAAGAGGTAGCCCTAGTAACTTCTTCAAGATATTTTTAAGTAGATTGATTAAAAGAGAGTTGATAAAATTTCCAGGACTTAGTGACCATGTTGTATCCCTAAAGTCTAATTTTAGGCTGAAATTTCTTGTGATTCTGCCCCATGATTCATACCTAAACAGGAGTCTCTGGTCTTTTAAAGCTCTTAACAAATACCCAAAATCATTCAGTAATATTTTAAAGTTCCATTCAGTAATAACTTTTATGTTTCACTATTAGATAAATCCTGGATTTCTACTAATAAAGATTTATTTCTATAGTTCTAATAAAAAGCATATTCCCCTGGAGAAGTAAAATTATTTATACATATATAATACATTACTTTAAATATTCCCAATAGATTTGCAGTGTAAGTAATACCATTCTTATCTTAAGATAAAAAACACAGAGGGTTAGATTTAATTAAAATAATCTTTCTTAGGTCACATATGTAGAAAAAGCCAGAATCTGAATTAGAAAACAAGGCTATCTAAATAAGAAGGAAGACTGTTCTTATCATTACCCTTTATTACTTCTCATACAACATATCACATTAAGTCTTGGAGTTTGCTTCTTTCCCCAAGCTTTATATAGCTTTAAAAATTGGACTACTAGATGTACTCATATGTCTTTTACACTGCCTACATATGTAGTTTATGCTGCAATTTTTCTGCTTTATCCTTGGCATGGTGAATTTTTATTATTGGTTTCCTGTGATAAACACTGTTTTCCAAATTTTCTTTTTTTGTTGCTATTTGTTTATTTTGGTGGGGAAACATCAGATACAAAAAGTTGAATTAGAAGGAGAGATCCAAGATGGCTGATGATTAGCAGCTCGGGCACGTACCTCCCAGTGAAAGCGCAAAGAACGAGAGGACGCCACACTTTCAGACGAATATTAGTTGCTCACGGACTAGGAGATCCCCAGTGGAGGAGCCCCACGGGTCGCCAGGGCGACTCTTGTGCCCGGCGTGGTGGTTTTGCTGGTGCCTTAGCACGCCAGTTCTTGGTGCAGAGTCCGGAGATTCCCGGGCAGAAAAGCACCATCAATCTTAACACCACTGTTTTGGCCGGCTCAGTGGATTGCTCAGATCTCGGTGCAGGGAATCAACAAGTTGGATGTCAGAGGCCCAGTTAGAAAGTCGGTAATTATAAAGACGACAGACGGACAAATATATAATGAAGGGAAGAAACCAGTGTAAAAAGGTAGAGAATACTCAAAATCAGAATGCCTCTCCCTCTACAGGGGAATGCAATTCCTCATCAGTAACGGAACAAGGCTTAATAGATTACACGTGTGTTCCAATAACAGAAGCAGGTTTCAAAACGTGGGTGATAAGAAACTTCTGTGAATTAAAAGAACTTGTTCTAACCCAATGCAAAGAAACGAAGAACCTTGAAAAAAGGTTTGACGAAATGTTAACGAGAATGGACAATTTAGAGAAGAATATAAGTGAATTGATGGAGCTGAAAAACACAACACGAGAACTTCACGAAGCATGCACAAGTTTAAACAGTCAAATTGATCAAGCAGAAGGAAGGATATCAGAAGTCGAGGACCAGCTCAGTGAAATGAAACGAGAAGACAAGAATGCAGAAAAAAGGATGAAAAGGAATGAGCAAAGTCTCCAGGAAATATGGGACTATGTGAAAAGACCTAATTTACGTTTGATAGGTGTACCTGAATGTGATGAAGAGAATGAATCCAAGTTGGAAAATACTCTTCAGGATATCATTCAGGAAAATTTTCCCAACCTGGCAAGGCAGGGTAATATTCAACTCCAGGTAATACAGAGAACACCACAAAGATATTCTTCAAGAAGACCAACCCCAAGGCACATAATCGCCAGATTTATTAGGGTTGAAATGAAGGAGAAAATACTAAGGGCAGCCAGAGAGAAAGGTCAGGTTACCCATAAAGGGAAACCTATCAGACTTACAGCAGATCTCTCAGCAGAAACCCTACAAGCCAGAAAAGAGTGGGGACCAATATTTAACATCCTTAAAGAAAAGAACTTTCAACCCAGAATTTCCTATCCAGCCAAACTAAACTTTATGAGTGAAGGAAAAATTAAATCTTTTGCGAACAAACAAGTACTTAGAGAGTTCACCACCACCAGGCCTGCTTTACAAGAGCTTCTGAAAGAAGCACTATACATATAAAGGAACAACCAATATCAGCCTTTCCAAAAATATATCAAAAAGCAAAGAACTTTAACACAATAAAAAATTTACATCAACTAATGGGCAAAACAGCCAGCTAGCATCAAACGCCGGTATTAAACCTATATATATTTTAATTGGATAAAAAGCCAAAACCCATCGGTATGCTGCATCCGGGCCCATCTTACATGCAACAATACACAAAGACTCAGAGAGAAGGAGGAAGATTTACCAATCAAACAGAGAGTAAAAATAAACTAATAAACAAAAAGCAGGAGATGCAATTCTCGCCTCTGATAAACTAGACTTTAAAGCAACAAAGATCAAAAGAGGCGAGGAATGACATTACATAATGGCAAAAGGATCAATGTAACAAGAAGAGCTAACGATTCTATAGATCAACGAGATAGAAAATTAACAAGGATATTCAGAACTTGAAATCAGACCCGGAACAAGTAAACTTAATAAACATTTATAGAACTCTCCACTTCAAATACACAAAACATACATTACCACCTCACACCTATTCCAAAGGTGATTATATAATTGGAAGTAAATCACTCCTCAGTAATCGCATAGCATTTCATAGGTTTAAATTAAATATTGGTTGGCTGTTTGTTTGTTATCTTCTTCCCTTATTCCTTCCTGACTACATCATTAAGTATAATTATCAGTATAAAAGAGCTTTTCAATACCCATTACTAAATTGCATTCTAGCCTGGGCAAGAAAGCAATACTCCCATTCTCTCTCCTCCTTTCTTTTCCTTCTCCCTCCTCCCCATTCTCTCTCTCTCTTTCTCTTCCTTTTTCCTCCTTCCTATTCTCTCTCTCTCTCTCAAAAAAAAAAAAAAAAAAAAAAAAAAAAGTTGAATTAATAATATTTCTTGCTTCATGGCCAAAAACAGCATTCCATTATGCAAGGTCCCTAAACTGTTTTATATATTTTTAAAATTTCTTTATTTCATCCTTATTCCTTTCTCTCATTCTTTGCTGAAGCAACTATTTCAGTTGTCATATGTCTTTTCTTTTTATTGATGTACATATTCTATATGTGATTTTGTGTGTGTGTGTGTGTGTGTGTGTCTGTGTGTGTATTTTAAAATACACAATAGGTCTTGTAATGTTTTAATACTGTTTTAAAGATTTAATGATGTGTGAATATCTGGTCCACTCCTTACAACTTTTAAAAAGCATTTCATAATATTTCAGTGACAAATAGACTGTGTTCAAATTTCCACTACCATAAGCAATGTTACAATAAATATTGTCACACATTTTCCCGCAGAAACCTGGGATGAGGATAGGGTTGGGCAGACTATTCTGGACCATATGCTCTGAAATAAGTTTGTTGGATCACAGGTTATCCGTAACTCAATCCAGCAACCACCTCTCCAACCAGCACTGCCCAAGGATTCCTGTACCTCTAGGTTTCTGTCAGCCCTTGTCATCAACCAGCTTTACATCTTTTGCTAATTTAATGAGTTTTAAATTCTCTTTCTATTTTTTTGCATTTATCTATGTACTAATGAGTGTGATATTCTTCATATGGTTATTAGCAATATAAATTTCTTCTTCTGGGAATTACCAATTACCACATTATAATCCTTGTCTATTTCTCCATTTGATTGCCTTCTTTTATTTGTTTATTTTTAAGAGTTCATTATGTATTCCAGATATTAATTCCTTTTTGCTTTTAGACATTGTAAATATTTCTTCAAATACATTGTATTTGTTGTCAGTGATGTTCCTTATTGAATAAAACACTTTAATGAAAACTAGCAGAATTTCTTTTGGCCTTTTGTGTTGTAGAGGTTTTATTTAAGAAGTCCTTTCTTAACTGTAGATCCACAAAGACATTATAATATATAAACTTCTATTATTTATAATTTGCCTTTAATATTTAGGCTTTTAGTGCAGCTGAAGCTTATGTTTGAATATGTTGTTTGATATATTTTATATTTTAAATATTTCATATTTTTCCACTTCCTGAGATAATATCTATTGATTTTCTTTCCCATTTATTTCTTCATCACCTTTATTATATATTGTTTTTATATGTGAATGGGTCTGTCTCCAATATCTATTCAAAGATGAACTTTTATATCTCCAAGTACCTTGAACAATCCTTATTACAGAGAATTATTCAAGAATATTGAAATAAATTTATTCTATGAAGCAATGCTATTATGAATTTCTACTAAAATATTTTTCATGCATTCATATCTCCAAAATGTTAACTTTAGAGAGATTTAAGAAACCTAGTCGAATTGAGGGCATGTCTCTGATCTGCCACTGATGAGAAAAGGCAGTGTAAGATTATTCAACATCCTAAAAGAGATGATTCCTAAAGTTTTGTACCGTCCCAAAATTCAGTTTCTATGGTGGAATGCAAAATGCATTTGAATTAATAAGGTAGTACATTAGTACATACAGTGAAAGCTGAAAGTATATTTCCCATGCCCTTAAAAGTGTTAGTGTGAAATTTCATTTTCTTTATTAGACATTACGCATTGTTATGTACTCTCAAAAAAGTATTATATAATCTGCAACTTTTTCTATATTCTGATTGAAATTCAGATATCCTGCTTAACCACCAAGATCTTCAATATTACGTCAATGGGAGAATAGGAGATACCAGTGGATTGCACAGATTTTCTGATTGTGAATACTAGGCAGTAGATATATTCATCATATTCTTCATTGGAAGGTGATTTTGTTGCTTGCTGGTAGCTATTTCATTGTACCAAACTAGACTGCAATATGGCCAAATGATTACTAGCCATTTGCTTAGGGTGGAATGAGACAGAGAATCAATTTGTGTTTCAAAACACACTTGTAACAGCCTGGATGTATCCTGGAATGGAACATCATATGTATATAAATTTAGGAGGCATACTCTTAATTTAGATAACCCAATCTGCCCTGTACTAACTTTGCCATTACAATGCATGGGTTAGGATTGCGTTTACATGAGAACAACAGAAAACATCACTTAAAAAGGTAAAATGTTTAGTTACACCACACAAAAGCAGCCCAGGGAGCTGTCTAGCTACATTAAGTTTAAACAAAGTCATCAGTATCCCCTTTTCTCCTCATTTTCTCCTTTTACTCTGGCTTTTGTTCTCTTGGTAGCAGGATAGCAGAAGCATCTCTGGGCATCTCTATACTCCAACCAGAAAGAAAGTAGACAGTCTAAAAGCCTTTTACTCTAGGAGGCTTTGTCTTATAAAAATGAACTCTCCACAAAACTTTATGCTACAGCTCATTGGACAAAAGTGTGCTAAAGGATCATCCCTTGTTGCAAAGGTAGTCTGACAAGGTGAATACTTTAGCTCTCTAGCCTTTATGACAGAGACTGACAATAAAAAAAGATAATCATCAATGGCTTTATTTTTTATTTTTATTTTTATTTTTTTTTGAGACGGAGTTTCGCTCTTGATACCCAGGCTGGAGTGCAATGGCGCGATCTCAGCTCACCGCAACCTCCGCCTCCTGGGTTCAGGCAATTCTCCTGCCTCAGCCTCCTGAGTAGCTGGGATTACAGGCACGCGCCACCGTGCCCAGCTAATTTTTTTGTATTCGTAGAGACGGGGCTTCACCATGTTGACCAGGATGGTCTCGATCTCTTGACCTCGTGATCCACCCGCCTCGGCCTCCCAAAGTGCTGGGATTACAGGCTTGAGCCACTGCGCCCGGCCCATCAATGGCTTTAGACAGGCTCATCGCCATTACTTGCTATAATTTACGAGTCAAAAAAACTATTATATACATTTATGTCCACTCTCTAAAGAAACTTCTGATAGTTATAAGTCTATGCTATATTTATTTAAACAAGAAGAATAATTCTGAGACATTTTAATTTTAAATGTTAAAAAGTGTTATTAATAATAATTGACCCTTATTTTGTACCATTATCTCCCTGGATCATCACATGAACCCCAATGTGAGTATTAATTACCTTGTTTACAGATGAAGAAGCTGAGCCCTGGAAAAGTTCCATTCTCACCAATACCACATATCTACTAAATGGCAGACAAGAAATTCAAAACCAGTTCAAAATGAATGTTTTTCTCTTCTTTTATCTTTGGCTGCAATTTTTGTCTTTTGGAGAAAATATCATGGGAAATTCAGCCTCTTCTGTTAGCTTGTACTAATCTTATTCTGTAGGATAAATGGATTGAGCATTGTACAATCATAACATTGTAAGGAACCTGAGAGGTCAGTCATGTTCTAGTTCAGTAATTTACATTCCTTATTTGCCAACAAGTAAGTTAGTCATTCAGTTTCTGCCTGAATATTTCCAGGAACAAGAATTTCACTGGTATTGGACTAGATTCTTTTTTTTTTTTTTAACAGGGTCCCACTCTGTTGCCTAGACTGGAATGTAGTGGTGTGATCATAGCTCTCTATATCCTTGAACTTCTGGGCTCAAGTGATCCTCCTGCCTCAGCTTCCCAAAGTGGTAAGATTACAAGGCATGAGCCAATGTGCCCAGCCATTAGAATATTTTTAACAACTGAAAACCCAAACATTCTCTCCAATCCATTTACAACGTCACTTCTATAATGATTACTTCAGTGAAAACCTCTATCATTTGGGGGATAGGAGAAGAGGGTTAAATTATTTCCACAGCTCTACCTAGTTCTACCTACACTTACTATAGTCATCCTCTAATCACTTTCTCATACTACAGGCAGAGCAATCTTTTCAACATGAAACGGATCATATAACATTTATCTTAGTCTTTTAATACTTTCTTTTGCTTCTTGGATAAAGGCAAAAGTCCTTAATGTGACCCCTACTTGTGTATTTCCTGAGACCACACCAACCTTTGAGTTCCATGGATTTGTTCTGTTTTCTGACTTCAGAATGTTTGCATATACTGTTCCATCTTCTTGGAAAACTCTTCCCCTTGCTAGTCAGTGTTTTAATGTCTATCAGTTTTGGCATTCATATCAGCCCTCCTGTTAGCTCCCTGAACCAGGTAAAATCCTCTATTGTACACTCTCCTAGTATAAATACTATTTACTTATTGTCAAAGTGTTTTATTTTAATATTATGATTATTGAATTAATGCCTATTTCCTCTCAGGAAGCATATATATGTAAAGCAAACTTTTTTTTTCATTTTTATCCTCAGACTGCACAGTATCTAACACATAGTGGATGCCAAGTTAATATTTTGGATAAGTGACTAAATCCTTCTATGATGATTATTCTATCCTTTGACCTTAGTTTTTCTTAAATGAATTCTCTCAAACAGTACTATAATTATAACATTTGAAGGTATGTTATTTCTCAACCTCCATTCTTAACATTGTGGACTCTTTAGCAATTCTTCTTATAACATCATACATCCATATTTCATTACCTAGCCCATTTTCTTCTGAAAATGACCCAGTGATTATAATGTTCTTTTGAAATATATTATGTACAAATAATAGATACATTTTGATCAGTTAATTATTACCCCAGATTTAAGTGCTCTGATTAAAAGACATTATAATTATACAATAATATAGAACATTTAAATAATGTATAACATGTATCATATCAAATGATGTGTAATATATAAGCATATAAATTTTTTGAGGACTTATGATGTGATAGCTTTCATCACTAAGTGTTTGATGTGAAATAATTCAGCTAACCTTAACATAAACTTCAGCCATAAGTATATTAATATCTCCAATTTCAAATGAGAAAATTGAGTCTCAAGAGGATAAACACTTGCCTAATGTCACACAGCTAATGAATGGAACTGAATTTTCAGGAATTGAATTTAGGCAATATGGTTCTAGAATCATTCTTCTTAAACACCATGATACACTGCTATAATTTTTTTTTAAAGAGATGAAGTCTTACTGTGTTGTCCAGGCTGGAGTGCAGTGTGGTGAGATCACAGTTCACTGCAGCCTTGAACTCCTGCGCTCAAGGGATCCTTCTGCCTCAGCCTCCCAAGTAGCTGGGACCACATGCATCACCATGCCTATATAATATTGTATTATTATTATTATTATTATTATTTTGTAGAGATGGGGTCATGCCATCTTGCCCAGGCTCATCTCAAACTCCTAGGCTCAAGCAATCCTCCAACCTTGGCCTCCCAAAGTGCTGAGATTACAAGTCTGAACTACTGTGTCCAGCCTACACAGCTATACTTCTACAAATAAACTTATTTTATATAGTGATTTTTGCCAAGTTAGTATATATTATATGGTTGTTTTCTATTCAACTACTCAGCTTGAAGTCACTAAATCCCTAGATACTTTTTCTTATAACATTTAAAAATATATAAGAGCTTGTGGTGGAGACATCTGTGACCTGTATCTGTGTATACATGTGTTATGGAATTGATTTTGTAAAATACTAAATGGTTCAGTAAAGGACCTTGAAATGCACATAGGCCCTACATCTTATGCCAAATTTTACAATTACATTTTTTTTCTCTAATTAGTCTAACCTCATCCATCTGAGTTTTGGCTTACTTTTGGCAGAATAAATAAAGGCCTTACTACAAAGAAAGAATAAGTTAAATGAAGTCTTTGATTATTGTCCATACCCATAAAATACACAGATGTGGCCATAATGCATACTAGAAATACCACAGGTTTTGTAAATCAAGAAGTTTGGAACAGCTCAGTAACATTTTTTGCGGAGTATCAATCATAATACTGGTTAGACAACAGTTCTCGAATCTACACTGATCAGCTTTTATCAAGTAAGTTCAGATCCATTTACGTACTGATGTCATTTGGAAAAGCTATTAACATGTGGGTATATAATTTCAGTGTTAGAAGGAAGTTATAAAATAAAGTTTTTATTAATATAACATATGCAAATGTTTCATTTATAACTTTTATGATTGTGCTTGTCAGTTCATGGGTTAAGGGCAGTTTGATGAAAGAATAACAATAAAAACAATGACCATATTAATCTATATTAATCATTGTCAAAGACTTTAAAAATAATGAATTTTAACACCAGCTGTGTTAGTAACCAAAAGGGAAATTAGATTATCCTTTGACAGCAAAAGAGGCTACATTTGTTATAGACCATTGACTGCCTTTAAAATATACAAACCTTTTGCTCAACAAAAATAACATGTCTTTAGGAGAAATAATTACTCAATTAATTTCATGAATCAATGGATGTTATATCAGTATTAGACAACATAAAATGTTATGCTTTTGCCCGATTAGTGAAGTAGCTATATTTTTTATAATAGCAGATGAGTAATAAACGATCCTTGCCTACTCCCATGTAAATGGACAGAATCAGCATCATTAGGTGGCAATTGCTTTGGGAAATGCAGAAAAATATAAGCAAATTTAGATAAATAGATTAGTTCACAAGATGAAAGTTTCTGAGTGTATTTTAACCCAAGTCTGGCCTGAGTGTAGATTGCCAGATACAGTTTGGGGACAGCTAATTGTCCATTTCTGTCTTTTTGAAACATGGTCTTCTTGGCTATGGGGCCTAAGGTACTTCTCGACGGCATGGATAACTTTAGCTTTCTAAGACCTTTTTTTTTTTCTATTTTAAAGTCTCTGACTCCCTGTGATCTACCTATTCAGTTACAATTTCTTGGCTATGAAGCCTAGGGGCTTTCTTGAAGGCATGAATAACTTTAGCTTTCTTAAGACCTTTTCTCCCCTCTATTTTAAAGTCTGATTCCCTGTGATCTACCTATTCAATTACAGTTTCCTATATGATTACCTGCTTCAAACTGTCAGAAAATCTGTGTGAGAGAAATGCTTGATATGCTTTGACCTCACTGAATGATCAAAGTTGTTCTGATTACCCATCTCTATTCATTTCTTACAGTTCTTTCTGATAACTTTTTCCTCATTTCCTCCCTAGGAAAGATTTTCAAGAACCATATCATTATGACTTTATAATATTGCTTAAAATTGAAAAGATTTAACACTTATCCATATCACCATCCCTAAATTATTTATTAATTTAGGGGCTGAGATAGAGTTGTCATACTGAGACTTTCAGATAGTCAAAAAACATCATTACCACTAAGAGAATAGAAAATACTCCATCTTCTTCTTTCCAAAGCCACTGCCCCTCTGTTATTTCAATAACAATATTATTTCCAGATGAAAGGAGGTACAATTCCCCAGAAATGTCCATAAATAGAAAACATTTGAGAAAGAAGGGTGTGCTGCTGAGTTTTTAATGTTGATGAAGTACATTGCTTTATGACCAATGTCTGGATGCAAGGGTCAAATTTGTAAAGATTATCAGAAAATTAGAGTTCCTGCACAGATTGAACAGTCTATTTTAATTGTAATACCCTTGATAGATTTGCCCATTGTGTTTTAATAGGGATAGTGTGGGAGTCCCTGGTTTCATCCTCCTCCCAACCATTCTGTCTAAAGTAACCAGAGTGGTCTTGGTAAAAGAAGAATCTAATCAGACATTACTCCTGCTTGAGCCATTGGATAACTCTTAACCCAGGGCCATTTCCCTGTATTATCTGGCTCCATCCTCTCCTTCCTCATGCTTTGCATTCTAGTGCAGGTATTCTTTCAGGCCCTCAATTCTACCATGACTTTTTCATCTCCTGGCCTCTGCGTGGGCACTTCTCCCTTCCTGGAGTGATTTTACTCTTCACCTCCTTTAAATCTCACATAATTAAATCCTCATCATCATTGCAAGTAAACACTTGGCTCCTCTTTGTGTCTGCCCACCCCAGGTCTGTGTTAGTGGGAACCCTGGCACATTTTCTGGAACTTAGTGGGCCTAACTTAACTGAGCAACTTTGTCTGGGGAACTGTGTTGTGGGTAAGATGCAAATCATTGTTTCATTTCAGAGACAAGGGAGAAAAAAGAAATCTTTGAAAATTAATATATGTCTATATATTTGTGATCATTCAGAAATATATCTCAGATAAATACCTGTGGCAGGAATTTATAAATATTCAACAATGTTAAAAGGGCCAAGTATGGGAAATGGATGC
The DNA here is from genome assembly GCF_030222135.1 of Aotus nancymaae. Taxonomy (NCBI): domain Eukaryota; kingdom Metazoa; phylum Chordata; class Mammalia; order Primates; family Aotidae; genus Aotus; species Aotus nancymaae. The sequence goes on from NW_026988455.1 coordinate 32,762,617, forward strand.
ATTAGCCAACCTTATCTCCAACAAATCCTCCATCATAACACAAGAAATTAGTTATAACATTTATTGAAAATGAGCACATTTTCTATGTAATTTTCCTTAAAAATCCAGATGGATTTGAAATTGGAATTATAGATAATGCCACATAAGCATTCCTAATGTTGTCAGCTCCACTGGGATGAAGTGTCTCACCCCAACCCCTCAGATGCTCAATTATGACTTAAATCCTCTTGAAAACTCCCTTAAGACTCCATGTTGCCTAATGTCAATTGCTCAGTTACAAATCAGGTTTCAAATGCCTCCAAATTCTGCACATTGAAGAGGTAAATGGTAAAATTTGAGAGATGGAGAAGGATCAGATCAATTTGGACTTTCATTAAACTACACATAATTAACACAGAACAGATGCTCCCCAATTAACTGTGCTGGCTTCAGACCCAGGAAAATCCTTACTAATTGTCTTGGACAAAATTTAGCAGGGGGAAAAAGCTAGTAGAACCAACAAATATTCTAAAATAATTTATAATAACATTACCATTATCTCATCTTAAAATATTTATGTGGCTCTGTGAACACCAGAGAATTAAATATCATGTAAAGTTATTTAAACAGAGGCAGGCACTTCCTTCTCAAGGTTCAAGATTTAAAACAGACAATATTGATCAAGATAATAAAAAATGAACAAGTACTAAGTTAGATAAAAAGCAATACCTAACTAATTAAAGAACCTTTAACATAGGCATGCACACACACACACAAACATGCAAATATATGTATATACATTTATACATTTATATATTTCTCAAATTATTTATATGCAACAATTTAAATAATATATAGATTTATAGATATGTAATCTATATTTTTATCTCTCTATATATAAGTCTAAGAGCAAAATACTCTAGGACATTCACAAAACACTTATACAAGAATATAAATACCATCTACTGGAAAGACACCAACACTTTGTCTAAGTAACAATTCCAAAAAGAAAACAAGTTTTGAAAGAGTAATAAATATGTGGTCATTAAATACTCAATATATTATTTCTTGTAAAAAAATAAAAGAGTCTATATTTTCTATTCCTTTAAAAAGTAGAATTTTAAAATTTTATTATTTTTCATATCTGTGCACGCATGCATGCACACACACACACACACACACACACACACTTGCCACCTAAAGGGTTATTGCTTACTTTCATAATAAGAATAATCTTTTTTTCTTAAAAAACAATGATAGATTCATATTCTGGGTTAGCATGCGGTCATTAGCGATTATGCAAGTATTTTCCAAATAGAGAAAGCAGAAAATTAAGATGTACATTTAATTGGAAAGATAGATGAAAGATGTACGATCAATCCAGCTACAAAAGCACAAACATATAGATACAGAAAACAGTCTAGTGTATGTCACAGCACTCACAGTGTAACGTATGTCACAGCACTCATCCTTATCAGGATGGTAAGAATTAAGGCTTATTTTAATTATATCTTTAGAATGGTCTACAATTTAGCTCTAGTATAGCACTTAAGATTTATGGAGTGAGTTTCTCTGTGATTTGATTCTGTTTTGTTGTTCACTAGATATGTGGCATTGTATAAGTTATATGAACTAGCTAAGCTTCAGTGCCATTATTTAGAAAACAGCAATAACATTTACTACATTCTAGTACTGCTGAGGAAATTCCAAGCAAAATGAGGAAACCCAAGAAAAATATTTACCAAGGTACCTAACACTTAGCACAGAATGTCTGAGTTGTGGTATGATGATCATAATTTTAATTAAAATAAGTTATAATTAACGTTATAGTGATAGTGGGTGTTATATAAAGATTATTTGACTATCTGAAAATTAATAAAATTTATGTTTTAAAAAATTGATATTAGGCAACTTTTGTTTCATCAATTAGTCTCTTGAACAAATTTTGTAGCCAACATATGCCTGTCATATGATCATTCAGTCTTGTAAATAATCATTAATAAAACACCATTAAAAGACGTTCAGTAAATTCCAATGTAAAACATGGACTTGATTCTCGATGTATTACTAAGTGTTAAGAGCTCTTACCATGTCTTTCTGGACTCTTCAACTTCCTTAGCATCTATCAATGCTGAGCAATGGGCTTGTCTGTGTTAAGTATACAGAGATGTTAAATCCCAATATGCTAATTTCTTCCTAGAAATTTTCACACTAAATTTGGAAGCTGACATATTTAATTTGTCAGTCCTTTGTTTCATTAAAGGAATGTAATAGAAAATAGCATCTATTAAACATTTACTCAATTCAGACATTATGCTAGGCAGAGTAGAAGGAAGACATAATCCCTATTTTTACAAATTTCAGATTTTACTGTGAGATACATAGCAGTAAAGAGAACAGTATAGTACAGTATGATAAATGTTATGAAAGGAATGTGTATGCTGCCCATATGGGGAGCCCCAGGGTTTGAGAAAAGGTCCTAGAAGATTTTCCTAATGGAGCTGAGACCTTCAGAATTTATTGAAATTAATTAAATACAAAAAGAGGAAAGTAAAGAATAACATATCCACATGCCCAGATTAAATCAGAACATAGTGTGTTCTGAAAGTGAAATATAGCTACAGAAGAGTGAGTAAAAAAAAAATCAGCTGACAATGTTAGGAAGAAGTGGACATAACAGCAAACTTCCACTATAAAGGATAGCTCTATAATAAGGTAAATATAAATGCCCTCTGAAAATAGCCCCTGAAGATGAGTTCAAAGTCAAACATTATTATACAAATCTTGAAAAGAGTGCAGTATTGAAAGTTTTAGAAACAGGGAGAGGAGTACAAGATCGCTGACTAGATGCAGCTACTACATGCCTCCTTCACAAAAGGGAACCAAAATATCAAGTAAACTTTCACATTTCAAATAAATTGTGTAAAAAAGAACACTGGTATTCAATGGAGAAGCAATCAGAACCACCAAAAACAAAGAAGGAGAGGGAAGTCAGGCACCCTGCTCAGCAGAGACCAGCTGGGCACTGGGGAAAACACCCAGATGAGAGAGAAATGTAAGTGACAATCTCCTAGGGCTCCACATTTCTGCTAGGAACTTTTACAATCCTAGCTACAGGAGAACCCCTCAATCCATGCAGGCCTCGGGACTCACGTAGGGAGCTGCCTAGAGACTGCACGATGGCATTGCTTTAGAGAGAGAGAACTCACACTGCATCCCACAGGCTTCAGATCCCTGAGCCAATGCAGCTTAGTGCCATTCTGAGAACTAAGCTGTCAAAGGACTGTGTCCTGCCTTGAGGCCAACACTGCTGCTATCCTCCCTGGCCAAGGAGGAGGAAGGAGGGGCAGGCACTTTCACATGACATAAGTACAAATCCCACTGCTGTTGCTATGGGCTTCTGTGAAACCAAAGCACAAGCAAACTGGACTCCTTTCTGCTACCCACTTATGCTGCTCCAGCTGAGAGAGGGTACCCCCACTACTCACCCTCTAATCATAGGCCTGCAGCTGACACTATTCTGAGGGCTGCAGAATAGTGCAGCTCTGGCCCCAAGCTGTCTTGCCTTGAGGCCAGAGCTAATGCTGATGTTACTGCCCCCAGGCTAAAGAGGGAGAAGGGAAGCCAGGCACTGTCACACTTCGTGAGGACAAATTTTACCACCAGTTCTGTGGGCTACTGTAGGACTAAGGTGTGGGAAAAACACCTCTCCCACAGCAATCTGCCTGTGCTGCTTCCATTGAGTGTAGCCTGGCTCTCCCAAGTGGCAGGCATATAATGCAGTTGCCACTGCCCACAGCAGAGCATTTTGCCAGGGGCCTATAGACCATCCTGTTCCTGCATATCACAGCTAGTTCTAGAATGCACTACTTTGGAGCCTGAGAAGAATTCCTGCAGCACAGTGTTATGCCCCTAGTACTCAAACATGCCATCCAGGGGTGTGGAAATTGCCCAACACATATGCCCAAATTTCCCAAAGTTGAATTCACAACCTTTGGCATCGGAACACTCCTTCTGGGGTCTGAGTTTGGGCCAACATAATCTACGAATACCAACACAGCATATACCATCAGTGGGCCAGTAAAGACACATATAGAATAAAAGTAAAGGAATGGAAGGAGATAGTTCACAAAAACAGAAACCAACAGTAAGCAAGAGTAGCTATACTTGTATCAGATAAAACAGACTTTAAATCTAAAAGAACAAAGACAGAGAAGGTCATTACATCATGATAAAGGGACTGATTCAGCAGGAAGATATAACAATTATAAATATATATGCATATAGTACCAGAGCTTCCATATTCATAAAGTAAATATTACTAGATCTAAAGAGACAGATAGATAGACTGTAATAAAGTAATAGTAGAGGGCATCAACACCCCCACTCTCAGCATTAGACAGACTACGTAGACAGAAAATCAACAAAGAAACACTGGATTTAAACTGGACTTTAGGCCAAATGAAACTATCACACATTTGCAGAACATTCTACCCAACAACTGAAGAATATACATCGTTTTCATCAACACATGGAGCATTCTCCATGATTGACCATACCTTAGGTCATGAAATAACTCTCATCACATTTTAAAAAATGAAAATCATATCAAGGATCTTCCCAGATTACAATGGAATAAAAATAGAAATCAATAACAAGGGGAATTTTGGAAAGTTACAAATAAATGAAAATTAAACAAGATGCTTTTGAATGCCATTAGTTCAAGGAAGAAATCAAGGAGGAAAGAAAAACAATCTTGAGACAAATGAAAATTGAAACATGACATACCAAATCCAATGGGATACAGCAAGAGCAGTGATAAAAGTCTGCAGCAATAAACACATTAAAAAGGTAGAAAGTTTTCAAATAAAATAGTGTTGCACCTCAAGGAACTAGAAAAGCAAGAACAAACCAAACTTCAAATAAGTAGATGTAAAGAAATAATGAAGATTACTGCAGAACTAAACAAAATAGAGATAAAATCAGTAGTTAAAAGTGTTTCCTCTAAGAAATGGAATAAGATAATGATTCCTACTTTAATCTCTTCTACTCAGCATAGTACTGGAAGTTCTAGCCAGAACAATCAGGCCAGAGAAAGAAATAAAAGTCCATGTATTCTCATTTTTCAGCTACCACTTATGAGTCAGAACATACTGTGTTTGGTTTTCTGTTCCTGTGTTAGTTTCCTGAGAATGATGGTTTCCAGCTTCATCCATATCCCTGCAAAGGACAGGAACTCATCCTTTTTTATGGCTGCATACGTATTCCACGGTGTATATGTGCCACATTTTATTTATCCAGTCTATCATATGGACACAAGGAGGGGAACATCACACACTAGGGCCTGTTGTAGGATGGGCTATGGAAGGGATAGCATTAGAAGAAATACCTAATGTAGGTGATGGGTTGATGGGTGCAGCAAACTACCATGGTATATGTATACCTATGTAACAAACCTGCATGTTCTACACATGTATCCCAGAACTTAAAGCATAATAAATAAATTAATAAATAAGAAATAAAAGTCATCCAAATTGGAAAAGGGGAAGGCAAATTGCCTTTTTACTGATAATATGATCTTATATTTATAAAAACCTAGAGACTCCACCAAAAACGTTCTAGATTTGCTAAATAAATTCAGTAAAGTGTTAGGATACAAAATCAAGGTACAAAAATCAGTAGTGCTTTTATATGTGAATAATGATATAGCCAGGAAAGAATCAAGAAGGCAATCCCTTTTACAATTGCTACCAAAAATAGAATACCTAGGAAATTTAACCAAGGAGGTGTAAAACCTCTGCAAAACACATACACACAACACACATAAACACATACACATACAACATACACAAAGAAATGAAAGAAATGGAAGAGGAGACAAAAAAAATGGAAAGACATCCCATACACATAGATCAGAATAATTAATATTTTTAAAATGATATTACCCAAAGCAGTGTACAGATTCTGTGACATTCCTATCAAAATGCTAACATCATTCTTCATAGAATTAGAAAATAAAATCTTAAAATTCATATGGAATTAAAAAGACTCCAAGTAGTCAAAACAATCCTAAGCAAAAAGAACAAAGCTATAGGTATCACATTACCTGACTTCAAAATGTATTACAAGCCTATAATAACCAAAAAAAATAGTATTGATATAAACAAAGACAGATAGGCCAACAAAACAGAATGGAGAGCCCTGAAATAAAGCCACATATTTAGAGTCAACTGATCTTTTGCAAAGCTGACAATAACTTACATTAAGGAAAGGACACTCTCTGATATGGTTTGGCTGTGTTTCCACCCAAATCTCATCTTGAATTGTAGTTCCTGTAATACCCACATGTTGTGGGAGCGACCCAGTCTGAGGTACTTTAGTCATAGGGCAGATACCCTCTTGCTGTTCTCATCATAGTGAGTGAGTTCTTACCAGATCTTATGGTTTTATAAGGGGCTTTTCCCTTTTTGCTCAGCACTTTTCTCTCCTGCTGCCATGTGAAAATGATGTGTTTGCTTCCCCTTCTACAATGCTTGAAAGTTTCCTGAAGCCTCCCCAGCCAGGCTTAACGGTGAGTCAATTAAGCTTCTTTCCTTTATAAAGTACCCAGTTTAAGGCCATTCTATATAGCAGTGTAAGAATAGACTAATATACCCTCTATAATAAATGATGATAGGAAAATCGGATATCCATACACAGAAGAATGAAACTGTACCCCTGTCTCTTGCCATCTACATAAATCAACTCAAACTAGATTAAAGATATAAATGTAATACCAAAAACTATAAAATTACTAGAAAAACGCCAAGGGAAAACTCTTCTAGTCATTGGCCTAGGCAAATAGTTTATGACTAAGACCTGAAAGATACAGGCAACAAAAAACAAAAATTGGCAAGTGGGACTCAATTAAACTAAAAAGCTTCTGTACAGCAAAAGAAATAATAAACAGAATGAAGAGACAACCTGCTAAATGGGAGAAAATATTTACAAACTATTTTTCCAACAGGATACTAACACCCAGAATGCACCAGAAACTCAAATAACTCATCAGGAAGAAAACAAATTATCCCACTACCAAGTGGGCAAAGGGCATGAATAGGCATTTCTCAAGAGAAGAAATACAAATGACCAACAGGTGTACAAAAAAAGGCTCAACATTACCAAACATCTGAAAAAAATGCAAATCAAAACTACAATGAGGTGTTATATTACCTCAGTCAAAATGACTATTATTAAAAAGACAAAAAAAATGATAGATGTTGGGAAGAAACAGAGAAAAGGGAACTCTTATACACTCTTGGTTGGAATGTAAACTAGTACACCCATTCTAGAAAACAGTATGGAGCTCTCTCAAAAACTAAAAATAGAACTACTATTTTGTCCAAAAATTCTACTACTGGGTATCTACCCAAGGAAAAGAAGTCAATGTGTCAAAGGGATACTTGCACTTATGTGTTTGCTGTAGCACTATTTATAATACCAAAGATCAAACTAAGTGTCCATCAACAGATAAATGCATAAAGAACATGTGGTATATATACACAATGAAACACTACCCACCCATAGGAAAGATTAAAATCATATCATTTGCAGCAACATGAACGAATCTGGAGACCATTATTTTAAGTGAAATAAGCATGCACACACACAAAACAATATTGCATGTTCTCTCTTATACGTGAAAGCTAAAATAGTTTATCTTATGGAGGCAGAAAGTAGAAAGATAGATAACAGACTGGTAGGGGTGAGTGAGACAGAGAGGGAAGGATGAAGTAGGTTAAAGGGTACAAACATACAGTTCGATAAAAGGAATAAATTCAGTGTTTGATAGCAGAGTAGGGTGACTATAGTTAATAAAAATGTATTTGGGTGATGGATACCTTAATAACCTGACTTGTTCACCATGCATTAAGTACACGTAACAAAATTTCACATGTGCCCCATAAATTTGTACAAATTTTTTAGAAAGTTTGAGAAAGAATAAAATATATTGTTTATTACTGCATATAAAAGTATCAGGGTTCTAGAAGGGAACAGAATTCACCCCAGATGCTTCCAGTGAATAAATTTAAGTAATCTACTTACAGATGTATTTTAGGGTTACTTGAACAATCAAGTTATAATTAAGTGTCCAAAGACAGACAATAGTAAAAGGAGTTTCCTTCCACCAGGTCTTTCATGAAGAAGATTGAATTAATATGATGAGGAATTTATCTGGATTTTAGATTTATTGTAGGTGTGGTTAACCTCAGTGCAACAAAGGATTCCAATTCCTGTAGAGATACCTAGTGTTTACGTTGGGGCTGATTTACCAGCACAGAAAGGGTCTGATAGTGGTGTTAAGGTCATCTCTTTGTACTCTGTCTCAGAGAAGTTCTTGTCATATGCTTTTGTGCCTCATTTTGCCCCTTTTCCAGCAATATTCTACTTCTACTTGTTATTTAAATATGTTAGCTTGGTCATGGGAGTTACTGGAAGTGGTGGGGGGTGGGAAGATTTGCAGTCTTTGTTGTTTTGAGCAAGGCTCAGTCTTAGTGTGTGACCTTTCTTGGTTCTAGCACCTATCTTCTGGATGTATTTATGGACTTCATTCATAATCTTGGACTTATCCTAATAGGTGGGTTCTTCTGTTGCCTACTCTGGCTGCAATAAGTTTTGACTAGTGTCCCAAGTGCAGCAATGCCTGTTCTTCTGTCACACGTTAAGGCTTTCGTTCCATCATAGAGGTTTGGAAGAAGGAGCTGGTTAGAGCTTCCTGTCCTGTCCTTGCACGTGCTCCTCCCTTTTCCTGGCCTGCACCACCACAGGTGCTTTTTAGGTCGCTTTCCAATCTTTGCCATGAGTGGTCAGTAGATTTTGGGAAGGAAGAGCCTGCTAGATGATGCAGACTCTCTCAATTTCTCTACTTCCCAGGGCTTTTACGCTAACCAAACAGCCTGCATGTAATTTGTTATCAATTTTTCATCTACTTTAGCTGAGCTCTTCTTAGCAGTTCCTGGTTGTTTCTTCCCAGCTTAGTGTATATTCACATATACCTGCCTGTGTCTTTTTCCAGTCTTTCCAATTATATGATGAGGAGTTTATTTCCAATCATATGATGAGGAATTTATCTGGATTTTAGATTTGTTGTAGGTGTGGTTAACTTCAGTGCAACAAAAGATTCCAATTCCTGTAGAGATACCTAGTGTTTACATTGGGGTTGATTTACCAGCACAGTAAGGGTCTGATTGTGGTGTTAAGGTCATCTCTTTGTACTCTGTCACAGAGGGTCTTGTCATATGCTTTTGGCCCCTCTCCCAGCAATATTCTGCTTTTACTTCTTATTCAAATATGTTAGCTTGGTGATGGGAGTTATTGGAAGTGGGGTGGAGGTGGGTGGGAAGATTTGCAGTCTTTGTTATTTTGAGAAAGTTTTGGGAGAGCTCAGCTAAAAATAGATGAAAAATTGATGAAAAAAATTAAATGCAGGCTGTTTGGTTAGCATAAAAGCCCTGGGAGGTAGAATCTTCATGATCTTGCAGGCTCTTCCTTCACAAAATCTACTGAGCACTCATGGACACTTCCTGTGAGCACCATTGCTCCTTAGATTTGGGGTCTGTTGGTTGTTGAGCAACATCAGCTCTCTATTACCTTGCGATTTTGAAGTTAGTGTGGCTAATTTTTGCTTTAAGACTGAGAGCAACCCTTCCTCCAGACTTTCTATATCTAGGGGATAACCGAGAAACCTGGTCAATGAAGTATTAGCTAATATAGAAGTGTTTGCCTTGGAGAACATCCTATATTCACAGTAAATACTGTGAATGAGAAAACTTTGTTGTTTTAAACCACAGAAACTGTAAGGTGGTTTATCACAGCAGCAGCGTTTAGCATGTCTCAACTAAGCACAGTATTTAAACTAGGATATCTGAGATGACTGGCAGAGGGACACAGGCAGGTACATGTAAGGAAAGATAACCTGTAGGCCTAGGAAATTCCTTCTAGGGTCTCAGGAGTCTGGGAAGAAGCTGGAGTTCAGTTACTAGAACGTATGAGGCAAAGACTAGTTTCCAGAGTTAATTAAACAATTTTAGAGGTTTGGTTACAGTATAAAATGCAGGCAAGGCCAAGACACAAGGCCAAAACACACGGGAAACAAAGTAAGAACAAGTCACTCAGCAAAACTGCCTCAGTGTGAGCAGTGAGTCATTGAGCTCCTTCTGATTCCCAGAGTCTCAGGCAAATTTCTAAATGGAGTGATTAACTGGCCTATATAGTGGGCTATATGGGTAGAAAGCCAAAGAGTTATCACAACCCCAAAGCAAGCTAAGAGCCTCTCTTGCGGGAGAAATCCCTTCAATAACAAAAATATATCATTTTGATCAAAATGCCATTATGAACTTCTCCTTCTGTGGCAAACAGCTTGAATTCTATGACACTATCACCCACATCCATATGTTTCAGTGTTTGCTCTGCCAAGATGTCTGCTTGCCATTTGTTCTGTCTGTACAATGCCAAACACCCAGGTGAAAAGTGAAAAATTCAGTCAGTGTTTCTAAACACCCAGATGTTTGGCACCAACTATGTAAAATATCTGGATGCATGACAGCATTTCTCACTTTTCATCTGGTTGTTTGGCATATATAATATGAACAATGGTGTAGATGCTAAGTACTCTTAGTAGTAAGAAAATATGGAACATTATCATAACCCAGTACATTTTATTCCTAAAGTATCAGAGACCCTTAGACTTGAATTGGACTTTAGAGGACATCTAATACAACTTTTCTCATAATGTATGTGTGGTGTCTCTGCAATCAAATCGAGGAGACTTCAGTAAAACCTGTCTGGTATCAGGAAAGATGACTTCGTGATTTCTAATTTCACGTTATAAACATGAATAAACTTCATTCAAAAAATGTTAGTTGGGTGACTCTTCTGATCCAGGCCTTGGAGCTAGAAAAGACAAATACGTCTTCAAGGAGTTAACTTCAGTCTAGTAGAGGGAAGATGCTAAACAGCAGCAGAGGAAATGAAGATAAGGGGACTGTCAGGAGTCATATTTAAGACACTGAGTCAAGAGGACTTACCTAATTAAATATACCCACCGCTGCCTGAGTATCTCTTGGTACCGGCTATTATGATAGGCAGGACACCAATTTTCCACATTTAATCTGCATAAAACCCTTAGCACATAGAGATTCTTATTCCTATTTTATGGCCATTTAGGGGGATTAAGTAACATTCCAAGGCCATACAATTAGAAAATTCAAAGAAGATGGTGTGTAAAATAGTATCTTCTACCTACCTCCAAACACCTTTCACTGAATTGCCTTGCCTCCCTTCAAACTTCTCTAACAAAGCTCAGGTCCTCAGCACCTCGATCTTGTCATCTCAGGAATGATCAGACCCTAGAGAAGAAGGTTAGGATCCCCAGGTGCTTACAGATTTCTTCAGAAGAAATACAATTACTCAAGAAAACAAAATCAGCCAAAAGAAAATAATAATACACAAAAGGAATGACTGGCACTGAAAGGTGGAATAGAACTCAGCCTCCAACGCCGGAAAATGAGAGAACATGAAATGAGCATAGATGTTAAGGGTAATGAACAGAGTTAGACAGAACAGACATGTTTTCTAATCAAAAGAGGCCATTTCCCATCTATAGGATGTGAAATCCAAACTTAGATAAAGAGAGACTTTATTCAAAAAGACCATGGCAATAAAGAAAATACTTCAGTCTCAAGATAGCGCAGGGTAATAAGGGACTTTCCAGAGTGAGTGATCAAGGGAGAAGGGCTGTGCACAGAGCCTGCTTAAGGAGCTGTGATGGGAAGCGTTTCTCACTGTGCTCAGCTGATTCTCACTATGGGAAGCTGGAGCAGGGGACTGTTCTGCATTTTAGTGCTTGCTCAGATTTGGGGACAAGCCAAAGTTCTGGGCCCTGTGTGAAGGAAAGAAGTCTAAAGTTTGGTCAAACCAAGGCAGAGGGCAAGAAGTGGGCAACTGTAAACATTTGGTCAAGAGCCATCTGTGGTATTGACTTCAGAGGGAATCATCTATTTTATCTGCCACAGTTTACAAATGTATTTTACAAATTTTAGCAGCTTTCTCTTTTTATTGCAGGCTCATTCATGTCTCCTTTTAACACTGCTATGGTTATAAAATGCTGCTATAAATGACAACACAGGATCCTAGTTGCCCAACCCTGACTTCTTCCAACTGATGAATCAGGTTTCTCTGGATAGAGGCATACAAATCCACCCAACTCTGGACCTTCTCTGCCCAATTACAGGAGGTTTTTCCCGACTGGCTGGGAGACTCCCATGAAGTGTTTTGGTGACTAAAGCCTTGGCTCAGAAAGCCCTGCTGAATTGAATTTCCTGGATTTCAGCTTGAACTGGAGCATTCCTCACATTTATTCATTTTCATCTTGATGAAGCAACGTTTTGAAGTGGAAATTCTGAATTCCTACCTCTGGCCTGCCAGGAGACCAAATAATCTACTTCTGAATTCTTAGGAAAGCTTAGTTTAAAATATAACTGCTTTCTCAGTGGACAGTGGTTTATTGTCTCCTTATGTTTCTAGTAAGAGATGTGGTTTCTTTGACCACATGGAATCTCCCTTTAAGCACCCCCCAGCTTGATGTAATATATGATTTTTATCAGGATAACAACAAATTCCCCACCCACCAACAACCTTTTAAACCCAAATCATAGCTATTAAATTAAAGCTAATGATTAGAATGCATGTCTTATTCTGCAATCTGAGTGAAGTGTAAAATGCAACAAAGTTTGATTCCCTTATTATGTTGATTTTATTCCTGTTATCTTAGGGGAGTTACAAAAATTATACTGAATAACTTAAACAACAGTTTATAATTCCTTTAACTGACCTCCTCCTTTCCCATATGGGGGATGTTTCTTTGAAATTTTTCTTCATTCCTTACTTTTACCATGGTAATTGCTCATTGTAATCCAGGGTTTCTCTTGGAGAGATTGAGTTATGTATCCAAAGAGGAAAAGATAGTCTCTGGGGACTGTAGTAGGTAAGTCATTATGGAATAATGTTGATCTTACAAGTGCAATATACAAGTTATAATGAAATACATCAGGGGTCTGGATAATTCACTGAAGATCATCATTCATATCGCAGAGGTAAATGCTTGAAATATTCAAAGTTCAAGAAGGCAAACTGAAGAAATATTTTTAATAAAATAAACCCACAAAACTCTGATTACAATGTGCAGTCGAGTTACTGGCAAAAATTCAAATTTCCTCATTTGTCAAAACATAAAAAGAAAAGAAAGTAATACAAAAATGAACACCATAATATCAGAATGCTGTCATGAGTGAAGCTATTAGCAGTGATTTAGGCCTGATTAATATCACAGAGAAAAAATATAGCCTATATACTTGTATGGTGTTTTTCTTTTGTAAATGAATACTTAGAAAACCACTGAAAACTTCATTTCTTACAGCCACTATATATCATGTCTAAGATTGTGATGTCAAGTACATCTGACTTACCTTTCTGCCTATTAAAACTTACTTTATAAGGAAAAACTATACCTGAAGTTGATAATGAGTGAATACTGGTTGCCTAGGAAACAAATATATTTCTCACCACTATTGTATGTTTAATTTTTAATGAGAAATTCTATCCTTTTAATTATTATATGCTATATGAAAGTAGTAAACAGTGCTATAAATCTCTGGAATTCACCCTATGGTCATAGTGCATTAAACACTTGGGCAGCTAAGATTCATATGAACAAATAAAACTGAGAGGGCACACTACTGTATAATTCTATAAAGATTATGAACACAACAGGGGCAGGAAATTGGCTACTCAGCACCAGTACTGCTTTGTGTCTTATCTAATTGTACATAGCCTAGGTTAGCTAAGGACGTCTCCTGCTATGCTCAAAATAGATAAACAGTGCCTAAAGTTAATAATAATTGACAAAGAAAAATACTGTGCCTCAAATGACAAGACACCTCTGAGGATTATCAAATTTATTATCTTGAAAAGATTGGATTTTCACAAGACTATCAAATGGGAAGAGGAAACTGAGGGGAGTAAGAAAACCAAGAGTTAATTGAATTTGCAAGATACATTGACTGTCAACAGGAAAACATCAAGGGAACTACATGGATTATTTAAGGGACAAGAACTCTTTTCCTTGATGTTTGAATTTTCAGTTTACAGTTCATGTAAATATGTATGGGGTGTGTGTGTGTGTGTGTGTGTGTGAGAGAGAGAGAGAGAGAGAGAGAGAAAGAGTTTTAGAAACATCTTCATGGTGGTAAAGTCAATACTATTCTTACATGGCTTTGGTCAAGTAAGAAAAATAACATATATGTGTTTTGAAGTATAAAAAGTATTGTCTCAGGAGTTATGGAACCTGAGCTTTGCTGCTCAGTAATTGTGTAACTTGGCTAAGTCATTTACATAAACAATTACGTTTTTCTGCTTTGCAATGGTCCACAGCATCTTGCATCTTTCTATTATTTATTTTACCTGGAAATCAGATATTTACATATATATCATCCAGGATCGTGTTGAGCTATAACTAAATCCAAACAAATAGTTGATTCTAAGAATGTTCAGTTCTACATTCTAAAACTGCCTCTTTATTTGAACAATCTGGATTTTCACACACAAAAAAATGTTTAGCAGCTGTCCCTTTGTATTATTTTTCTTTTTAATAATTAGTAAATACTATTTACAGAGCACTTATAAAAACTACAGTGTAATAAGTCAAACTTCCTCAATACTTAAATACTGATAGCTTTATGTGTAAATGTGTAAATATATATAACATATATATTATATATAGTGTATATTGTGTATTACATACAATTTATGTATCATCTATAGATACATAAGCTGTCTATATATATGTTAACTATGCAAATAGATTACCTGAATATGTGTGTGTGTATAAGCAATTTTTTTTCTTTAATTCATAATATATTTAAAGAGAAAAAAGTTTGTTTTCATTGACTACTTAAAGGGGAGAGAGGAAAAAGGCAGGAACAGAAAAAACATATTTTGTTACTTCATCTATCACTCACTGTATTCTTACCTCCCCAAATACCCTTGATATGAACTGTAGAGACAATCAAAGCATCACAAGGACCTAGTTTTCTGAAGAGTACTGTAAAGTTCATGACTAAACCAAATCATCAGTCTCTGTGGGTTTCAGTTTCCTGATCTGTAAAACTATGTCTTAAAACATTATGTGTATGCATACACACACACACACACACACACACACACACACACACACACACAGTACTCTTTTTTAATGCTAAAGTTTATTATTAAGTCTCCATTGCTTAAACAATCTTGGTGGGTGGGGTGACAGAGCAGGATAGCAAAGGTTGAAATCCCAACTCTGCCACCTAATTTGTTATGTTACCTTGAGAAAATTCCCTAAATTTCCTGAGGCTCAGTTTTCATATTTTTGAAATAAAGTTGATAATACTTGTCTTTGAGAATTGTCTTTCATTGTTTTATACTTACCTTGGACAGTACCTGGTAGATACCAGATTCTCAAAAGATATTTGTTGAAGGAAAAATGAATGAACAAAAGTATAGGAATATGTAGTAATCTATATTATACAGTATAAATTATAGATATTGATATTAACCTCTATTATTGCATATAGTGACATCTATATATACTCATATATTTTGGAATATTGGGATAAATAAATAGTACATACCCAGTGGCACAAAGGTGTTACATATTTTAAAAAACCTGTTATAGAACAGGGTTCTCCAGAATCATGTTGTATAACATATAACAGAATCAATAGAATGTGTGTGTGTGTGTGTGTGTGTGTGTGTGTGTGTATCCTATTAATCCTAAATAAATTCAAAGATATTTATTTCAAAGAATCTGGCTCACATAATTGCTGGGACTGGCAAGTCTGAAATCTATAGGTCAGAGTTGATTTTGAAATTTTGAAGTAGAATTTTTCTTCAGGAAACCTCAGCTTTTGTTCTTAAGAACTTCAGCTGACTGGATGAAGCCCACTTAATTATCAAAGATAAACTTTAGTTAAAGTCAACTGATTTTAAATGCTAACTACATTTACAAACTACCTACACAGCAACACCTGAGATTAGTGATTGATTAAAAACTGTGTAGTATAGCCTAGCCAAGTTTACACATTTACACATAATTACCACAAACACAGGAAAATTCTAAAAACAAAATAAACCTCGATTCTTTTTATGATGGTTTAGAAATATTACTTGCTATTGGTCTCCATCTGAAACTGGGTCCAATTGTTCAATAGAACTATATTTACATTAAAAAAATAAACATAGAAATGGACTCTCTGGTTCTTAAAACTTGAAATTTACCTTGTCCCATCTGAGTTCCTCCCTCAGAAAACCAAACCTCAGGCAAGGGACTGGAACTCACCAGTTCACTGCATTCAGACAAGACCGCCAGACACCTAGTCCATCATGATTGCCACTGTATTAGTCTGTTCTCACACTGCTAATAAAGACATATCCAAGACTAGGTAACTTATAAAGGAAAGAGGTTTTATTGACTCACAGTTCCACATGGCTCGGGAGGCCTCACAATCATGGCAGAAGAACAAGGGACACATTACCTGGTGGCAAGCAAAAGAGAATGAAAACCAGGCAAATGGGGTTTCCCCTTATAAAACCATCAGATCTTATGAGACTTATTCACTATCACAAGAATAGTATGGAGGAAATCTCCCACTGAGTCCCTTCCACACGTGGGAATTATGGGAGCTACAATTCAATATGAGATTTGGATGGGGACACAGCCAAACAATATCAGCCTCCTTCCCCTTCCTAATTCTTGTTTTCATGCCTTCTCCACTATATAGATCCCCCCAATTTCAGTTGGTTGATAGACAAATTTGAGACTTTGTCTCCCATCCTCCTCAGCTGCAGCTCCTGATTAAAGCCTTTTTCCTTGGCAATACTCGTCTCAGTGCTTGGTGTTCTGTGCAGCAAGCAGCAGGACCTAGACTGAACTCTTTGCATTTCTGTAACACGTCCATTAAAACTTGGACTAATAAACAATTCTACCTATTCAAAATAAAACAAATGTGTTAGAGCAGATTTCTTTTGGATGAAAGAAATGCTTTATTGGCCAGGCATGGTAGCTGATGCCTGTAATCGCTGTAAAAGGCTGAGTTTGGCAGATTGCTTGAGCCCAGGAGTTGGAGACTAGCCTGGAGAACATGGCGAAACCCTATCTCTACAAATATATATATAAAAAATTACCTGTCTCTAAAAAAAATATTTAAAAAATTAGCTGGGTGTGGTGGTTCACACCTGTACTCCTAGCTACCTGAGAGGCTGAATGTGGGAGGTCAAGAGTACACTGAGCTGTGATTGTGCCATTGCACTCTAGCATGGTGAAAAGAGTGATTCTCTCTCTCTCTCTCTGTGTATATGTGTGTACCTATTTTAGACACATTATATTTAGAGCAATGTGTTACTATTGTTCTAAATGTTTAATTTACACAATGTAAATGTGTAAACTTGGCAATGACCTGGGTCATTCAATCAGCATAGAAAAGTGAATGATAATTTTGTCTACCGTTAACAATTGATATCTGTGATTAAAATTGTTGTGATATTAATTGTAATGAAGAAAACAATCTACTTTTCTTTATACAGTATCAGTGCATTATTCTAAGTTTATATCCCAAGTAATTTTTTGATAATTCTAGAAGTTATCTAGCCTGAGAGTTTATCCTTCAAACTTAATGTGACACATCATGAAAGTCAGCCTTAATTTTCTTGAGCTGCGTATGGATCTAATAAAGTAAAATCAACTCCAATATCTTGCATTTGCCTACTTTGTATTAAGCTGGCCCTCATGGGAATGACAAAGACATCTTGGAAATGGTCTTGAACCAGTTAATAATAAAAATCTTTTTCCCTGAAGAAATCAGTATACCATTTTGGGCATAATTTATTATTACATATTCATTTTAGGCAGAACAGCAGGCAGCCTCAAGTAGAGATATTGTAATAGTGTTCTCCAAGTCCCTGCCTGCTATTGCTGCTCAGAAACCTACATACTTAATTGTTAATTCACATCAATTTCTCACACATTTGGAAATAGCTACCTAATGCATCAATTAATTAAGTTTAATATCAGAATATAAATGGGTGAAAAAGTCATTAAAGTTTTTTTACTTATAGATGTTTTCTTTACTTAATTCATCTTGAATTATTACAGACAAAAATAAAATTACATAAATGCTATATACAAAATGTCATATATATATTGTTAAAATTAAGAATGTTATGGATGTATAGAAAAACCAGGCCTTAATTCCTATAAAGATACTCCTAATTGTTCAATATAGAAAAATTCAGAAAATACGAGCTTAAAAAAATTGGACTCTCTATTCTCATACTAATCAGCAATTCTTAACAGAGGCAATAAATTACTAGTTATCAAAACTGAAACATCACTCATCTGTATCCTTTGCCAGGCTGAAAGGCCACCTTACTTCTGTATATCCTACCGAATGAGAACATAGTGAGCTCGTTGTGAGAATGTTTGAAACCCACAGTGAAATCCTGGTCTGGTCTTAAGCAAAAAGGGCATGAAGACATGCCACACATTCAGCAGAAAGCACTACAGTGTGTAGCAGTGCATTGAGCTTGTGATGGAGTCAAATCCAGGCCCTGGACAGAATTCTGAGACAAGTCCAGCAGTGAGACCTGACATCTTTAGCTTTAACAATGAATGGGGCCACTAGAGTCTTCTCCAACATAGTCCAAGGGAATGTTTCCTCAAGACCCAAGAGAACAGTCAGATAACACAGGAACACTGAAAGTGGCTCTTTCTATTTGGGGATCCAAAAAGAATGAGGCCCTACCTCAGGTTGTGAGAGGAGCTAGACTGATGTCAACGAAGACCAGTATTAGGGATCGAAGGACTGATACTAAGTAAATGCTATTTACTGACTGGACAACAGAATGCCCTTTAACACATCCATGGAAGGATAACAATTGCTATGAAGAAGAGGTAAGGCATCAAGAACTCTGAAGAAGAAGGTTTGAGAAGCCTGAGATTCCACTGACTTTTCAGAATATAGATTAAAGACATTTTTTTAAAACTTTTATTTTACTTTAAGTTCTGAGATACATGTGAAGAACGTGCAAGTTTGTTACATAGGTATACCTGTGCCATGGTAGTTTGCTCCACCTGTTGACCCATCATCTAGGTTCCCTCCCCTCAGCCCCTGTACCCCGAAAGGCCCTGGTGTGTGTTGTTTCCCTCCCTGTGTCCATATGTTCTCATTGTTCAACTCCCACTTATGAGTAAGAACATGTGGTGCTTGGTTTTCTGTTCTTATGTTAGTTTGCTGAGGAAGATAGCTTCCAGATTCATCCATGTCCCTGCAAAGGACATTATCTCATTCCTTTTTATGGCTGCACAGTATTCCATGGTGAATATGTACCACAGTTTCTTTATCTGGTCTATCATTAACGGGCATTTGGATCAGTTCCATGTCTTGAGTCAAAGACATTTTAATTATATGCACTGCTTTAGAGTACTTGAAGGACTGACTCTTTAATAACTACCTAAAATATTGAGTAAGCACACTTTGTTGAATCAGTAAGCCTCCAAAACAATCTCACTCTTCAAAAAATTTGTATGACAGCACTAAGATATGCAAGCACCTATCTCAGATGCAAGATTCAGCTTCCAGCTGTCACTTCTCATGTTGAATCTCATTATGTAAAAGGAAACTTTGAACAAGTCACCCCAAAAAACAGTAGCTTGATAAACTGTTTCTACCTCTGAGCAGTAAAAAGCTGCCCAAAGGAACCCTCTCACCAGGTCACCAGTGACATGCTCCTTCTTCTAAGGATCCCAAGAGAAGAACTCATGGGTGCATTTTAAGTCCTTTCCTCTTGGGCTCCAGGAAAGCTACAACATCAATCATCACCTTGTGAAAGAAGCCAGGGGCCTCTACCCTTGTTTTCTGTAGTTACATAAATATCCCTGAGGTAAAATACCATTCTGTGAAAGAGAAAGTTAAGGAACGTTAACAGATTTCTTATTGTTTGTTTTCAAGTGTCAAGCCTTGTTGAAGACTGCTCTGAGCTCTGTTAACCTGGAATAATTTGACTTTTCCATAGACAAGTATCTCATTTTCCTGAATACCAAGTTATCTCCCTTTAAGGATCTCTTTTAAAGGTAAGTTAAAGGAAAAAGAAAAGGCATTACTATTCCTGAGTCAGACACACTTCTGCCAGAAATCATCCTTGATTCATGTTTCTTATTTCTGATTATCCTGGGATGAAATAGCTCTTTGCAGCCCCAGGGCCCAAGTCTTGAGGGTGACATGAAGGTAGTTCTCAAGGCATCTAAATAAGTATCCAGCAGGGCCTAACTATATGGGAAAACATAACGCATTCAGAGGATAGTTAATTTTTTTGTGCTGGTTTTTAAGGTTAGTGTGTAAATCTTGCCATTCATTGGGCTGAGTTTTATGTTTAATATGCCCCTGTTAGAATAATTCAAGTCTTTGTATGTATAAACAATATATGATATGGGAAAAATATTTGAATTACATCAGCTTATTGGGTAGAGATATTCAATTTGGGAGCACATCCTTTATATAGAATTTCTGTGATCAATAATCATCTGTCAGATATTTAACTCATGCATAAAACATGTGTAGGCATAATTTGTGGCATGTCCAAACAACCTTTTAAATCATTTTCTTCTTCTTGCTTTTTCTACTCCCATCTTTTTTTTTTTTCCAAATAAACTAGGCACCCAATCTATTTCCCATGAAATTACTTTCCAGACTCTTCAAATGTATTCCTCTCAGAGCTGTTCTCTTAGAGCATTCATTTAGTTCTGAAAGCAGCATTCATCTGATTTGTCTCTGCAATCATTGTTTCAGATGAGCATATTCCCAAGGACAAATTTAAAAGCACTAATGCAGTTTTATCTATTTGAAGTGGCCTGCTCTGTCATCGGCATTCATGGAGCTTTCAGACCTAGCTCTAGTATTCTCAGTAAGTACCTCCAAGATTTTGTTCTGCCTTCACAAGAGCACTGAACACTTTACTCTCAGTATGTTATGGAAGGTGCTTTTCCAAGGAGGGAGGACAGAGGATCCCAGAAAGAAAGGGAATGGTTACAGCTGGAAGATAGGAAAAAGCTTTGCCATTGATCCAGTCTCAGCGAAATAATTATTTCATGGAAGCAGTTGTGAATCTTGCTGTTTATAGGATTGGAAGCATAGATTTGATCAGAGCTATCAGAGCTACATATAGTTAAGTTGACATGGTCAATATATCTTTGAGTGTATATATGTGGGGTGTGTGTGTGTGTGTGTGTGTGTTTATATGTAAACCTGTGACTTACTTCAAAATGAAGTGATTACCAGTTAAAAATGACTTGATTGCATAGTGCAATACTTCCTATTAGAAGACTTGTTAAGTTAGCATTTCCTAAGAAGTACTTCTTATCAATTCTGGGAAATATAATCTTGGGTAAAATTTTTAGGTGCCTCCATCCTGTTCATGTCTTTTCATAACAGTACCTGAAAATGTTTTTTCAACTTAAGATTTCATAATAACAACAAAAAGGATTAGCTGAGAATTATTGAACCCACTCTGTGGAATGAACTCTGGTGCTTAGTAAACATTTAACTTGGCATCAAGTGACAACTAGAATTTATACAAAGAGGATTTTACTGTGATCCCTAAAAAATAGGAGACAGTCTTTGGCACTTGAGGTTAAAAAATGTACGTGTGCTTTTCCTCAAAAACTTCTCTTTTGGCTGTGTTGTTAATTGGAACTTGTTTTCTATTTTCTATATCCCAAGTTACAGAACCATGACTTAGAGAAAAGAACACGATGTAAAAAGTAGGACATTTGGAATTACCTACTTGCTGTATTGCTTTCCATGTATTAGAATCGGGCAAGCTATTTATCTTCTTTGACCTCAGATTTATTTCTCTCTAAAACAGAAACAATAACATGACAGTTATTTAAAAGTTACAACAATATTGTTAGGCCATCAGGGCTTAATTCTCTCAAGGAGTGTGGATGATTTTACTGAACAGCATGTCTTCAACACACTACAGAATTCTGTAATGCTGGAACAGAAGATGTTTACTTCTCTGTAGCACATTATTGCAAACTGTTCTGAACTGATGTAAACCAATTTGATTTCACACAACTCAGAGGTTCTTTTATAGAAAAAGCTGAACATTTTGATGTGGATGAGTATTTGTTGCTCATTGTAAGCAAACTTTGTTACCAGTTATAATAAAAGCAAGTTTCAGACCAAAATCTATATTCATACAGACATACATTAATTAAACATGAATGCACAGGTGAACCCAAAAGAGTTAAACAATGTTGTTTAAGTTTGATAAAGACCCAGCTCACTGTGCTTTTAGATGAACAAACAATATGTATTTGTTACATGAATGATTTACAGGAGACAGATACATCAATATTTGAGAGGCAGGCTTTGTTACCTTTATAAATTTGCATAGGTCACTAAGAAATTCTCTCACCTAAAGATGGGCGCAAGTCCATTTAGTGGTGTAGCCTTGGGGGCCATCCCAACAGACCTCACAGATTCTAATTCCCCATTTTATGCAAGTGTTAAGTATGTTTCTAAAATACTTTAACCAATTCACATATCCTGAATTCTAATTTCACAATTCAGAACCCATTTCTTACATCCATTATGCTGATTAACAAGCCACTAAATTTACCAATGAAAGCCCATTTCTTATGTTAATTATCCTAATTCACCATTTATCTGATGTTTTGCTGAATATGAAGATAGATGAAGCTTACAATGTAGAGGCCTCTGAAGTGTGGTCATCCTGGGATAAAACTGGCTGACCACTCATGGACTGCGGTTTTCATCAGAACAAATGACAGTCTGACAACCCTAAAGAAAAGTAAAAACCATTGTTATATACATTCATATTCCACTTTATTCTGAATAATTTTAAAGTAATTTATCAACATCATGACAGCAAGTATCTTAACTTCCCTTCTCTTTGTCTGATCTATACTTCCTATTCCTCTTTGACATTTGAATGTAGTTTGTTGGGGAGAGTGTTTGTCAACCACCGTAGTTTTTTGGCAAGTTTGTTTCTCCTTGAATCCACACCAGGAACTATTCCTTTTCCCATCCATACATACTCTTTGCAGAAGTCGTGATTCTTTATTACCTCCTTCCACCAAGTATAGCTCTCTGGATTCAGCCCCCCTGAGGATTTCACAGTTTAACAATTCCATAATCACTGCATGTGATCTATAATCATCTAGCATTGGTTCACACTGCTTTATCTTTTAGGAAAGGCAAACATATGGGGTGAATAACTGGAGTAGATATTCTAGGCCAGGGAATACAGTACAGTCTTCTACCTCACCTGGGCTACACGTTGGCCACACATGACACATTACCGTTCTACCAATTCCCTAAATCTTCTTTGCTTTTTCACTTTATATTGGATGGTTACTCTTTCAGCCCATTTGCAGAAATTCTAAGTTCTGAAACATAACCAAAAAGTCAACCAGTAGCTGGGATTGTGCTTGTGGAGAGAGCTCAAGTTTCAAAAAGCCAGATGTAGTATAGTCTAAACACACATAATGTGCCCGTTCTGTAGTTTTACATGAAAATGTAAATTTGGAACAGTTAGTAGTGTGTGCAATTGGATTAAATATGTTTGCTATTGCCAACATAAAATTTGTGGGTCTTTTAATGTGCATCTGTGAGTAAGAGTTTAAGGAAATGAGTATGGGTGATATATGCCTACTTCAGTCTCCCGTCACCTCCCACACTTTGGCAAGATTCATAGGTTTTGGCTGGAGAATTAGCCTTTTCTTGGCTTTGGTTTCTCTTTTTCTCACCTTACGATTCATATAGAAACTGCTTCCTCTTGAGTTCATTCTTATACCTGAATTCAGTAGCCCATTCTAGTTTATTTTTTCCAGATGTTTTTTATGTATAGCATAACATATACAATGTATGATACTTGTGGTTGCCATATTTTTCATTGATCCTTATATCAGGTTTCTTGGCATCCTAAAATTTGTTAGGTGATGATATTTAATGTAACATAGAAACAATATTTTATATTATCTGGTATTACATGCATTTCAAATAACTTTAAGCATTTACAAATAGCACATCCATTCATTTTGTTTGGCTAGAGAACATAACATTTCAGATGTCTACTTGTTAGGTAAGATTTAGAAAGAGATATTATTATGTCCTAGAAAACCTGATTGATTCAAACTACTAGGTTGTGTGCACATTAAAGGAAATGTGAAGAATTAATTGGAAGAGAAATTGATTGTACTAGAAATTGAAAATGGGTGAAGAAATAATTATTTAATGTATATGGTTTTAGGGAGGCTGAAAAGATGTGATCATATAGATAAATATGCTTAGAATTATTCTGAGTGTTATATTTGCATAATAAATGTTATAATTGCTGGGTTTCAAAAAATTGTCTCATTCAGAAATCTTGTATAAAGAAATAAGTGACCTGTAAGAGAATGCTGCAGAATTTACATTATTTTGATCCAATAGTGAGGTGATCCCAGAATGTGGTTAGAGTTTGACTAAACTAGAAATTCACATAAAATACATTAAAAATTATAAAGGCTTAAAAATTTTTCAAATAAAACAAAACTATTTTAACTTAACAGGTATTTGCCAAACATATTTGATCACAGAACCACAATAAGATACCCTGATGTTTCTAATTCTAGCTCCAATGTGTAAAAAAGTTGTAAGTTGTTACTCCTATCTTTACTGGAAAAAAAAAGGAATGTACTGAAAATTAATTACTTTTCTTGGGCTCATCAGACAGCTGAAGTTGCAAGACAAACCACCACCCTCTAATCTGCAGATACTAGTGATTAGAAGAGTCACAATAAAAATCTGCTTATCTGGAGCAGAAGACATTGGAGGCATAACTAGTAGGATCACCTGAATGGCAATTTTAATAAATTCCTAAAGAATAAGTGTGGAATAGCATGAGAATGAGCTGCAGTCTTCATGGGACACCCACATTTTTGTGGAAGTTACCTTTGGGAACAACACCTTGTTCTCACAGTGAAGAGCTGAGAAAGGGTCTCTCAGGCTCTGGCAGGGGAAGAGTAGTCATTATGAAATATACCCAGAACATTTCTTATAACAAAGGCCTACTGTCCAGGGAAATTGACTTTACAGAGCTTTATCTCACCTGGGAAAAGGCATTTCTCTAACTCCAGCCCCATCCAGACTTCCAGTCTCACCTAAGATGGGTGAAGCAGAGAAAGCTATAGAAAGCTTGTGAAGGTGACAGAGTAGGTACACAGGTCAACATAAAAATTGAGATTTAAACATAACATTATGGGACACTTTCTTCCCCCACACTTTACAATAACAACAACAGATCTCCAGTATAATGACAGTGGATTAGAGTTAAAAGAGCTGCAAGACTTTTTCTGATAAGTATTTAGGGGTACCCAGAGTCAATAGGAAAGATAAAAACAGGATTGGTAGAGGAATGTGCACCATCTGGCAGCTACAGCAAACATTAAACACAGCTCACCTTCTAGCCAGATTAATATAAAATCTCCCACTAAAGGCCTATTTATCTCAATTCCTATTACCTGATACATCATGTGATGTTTCCAAACCAAAAAAAAAAAAAAAAACCTTGCAGAAAAATACGTGAACAGAAAAGAAGAAGCACAGTGTGAAGACCAAACATCAAAATAAGCTACAGCTATGTCAGATATTGAAATTACCATATAAGAAATTTCAAATAACTGTAATTATATGTTTAAAATCCAGTGGAGAATATACATAACATGGAAGGAGAGACTGGTAATGCAAACAGAGAGAAGGAAAGTCTAAGAAAGAATTAAAGGAAAATATTGGAAATAAATACAGTGACAGAAATGAAGAATGATTTTGACAGGCTCATTATTCAAATAGACACAGCCAAGGAAAGAATAAGATAGCTAATAGAAACTTCCTAAACTGAAGTACACACATGATAAATAAGTAAATATAACAGAGCAGAACATCCAAGGACTATGGGGTTATTTCAAAAGGTGTAAGATTATCTCAACTTGAATACCAGCAGAACAGGAGAGAACAGAACAGAAGAAATATTTAAATTAATAACTGTGGAGAAATCCTGATGGTAATGACAGACATCACATCTAGGAAATTTAGAAAACATTAAATAAAATACTTTTTATAACCTATAAATAGATGTGTCATATTCAGACTGAAGAACCAAAGAAAAAGAAAAGTTTGAAAGAATACAGACAGGAAAAACAAACAAGAAACCTTCCTTATGAAGAATGAGGGTAAGAATTACATTTTTCCTCATGAAGAATGAGGATAAGAATTACAGCAGACTTCTCTTCAGAAACAATGCAAGCAAGAAGAAAGTGGAGTGAAATATTTAATGTTGAAAGAAAAGAAAATAAACACCAATCTAGAATTCAATATCCAGTTATATTATCCTTTAAAAGCAAAGAAGAAATAAGGGCTTGGTCATGAAAACAAAAACTAAGGGAATTTATTACCAGCAACCTGCCCTGTAAGAAATGTTCAGAAGAATTCTTCAGAGATTAAAAATCATATAGGTCAGGAACTCAGATCTGGTTTTTAGCATTTTAAAATAGTAGAGAAAACTGGGAAGAAGACATATGCAAAATCTTGCAACATCATCACAACATTTCTGTAAACCTAAAACTACTTACAATTTGATCTACATAAAGAAAGGAAGGGAACTGGAGAACAAGTAAATGAAAGGAAGAGAGAATTACAGTGAATCTGGAATATCATATATTATCAGAAAGTAAAGAATTGCTCAAAAAATTTACGTTCATGGGGGAATAGGTCAAAGGGACACCATTGCCAACTGACAGAGTAGCCTATATCCAAAGTTAAAGCAGTTTGAACAACAAAACATGCACTGGATTGTGATTGTGTACCCATATACAGAGTCTCTATTCTCATACATAGACTTATGTATACTCCTAGACTCATATATAGTCTATATACTCATATATAGACTAATGTATACTCCTAGACTCATGTATAGAGTCTATATGCTCATATGTAGACTCATATACACTCCTAGATTCATAGAATATATATACTCATAGATTCATGTAAAAGAGGCTAAAAAAGAGTAACTTTACAGTGGAGAAACCTGATAAAAACTACTCCAGCCAGCTGATCCATACTGACCTCAATGATGGTATGTTAATTTTGATAGTACCAGCCTTGATATAATACCTCTGCAGTTTTCCTTCCCCAAACTTATAATCACTGCAGTCTTATCACGAGAAAAGCATTAGACAAGCCTGAGTTGAGGGACATTTACAAAATATTTAACCAGTACTCTTCAAAACCATAAAGGTCATTGAAAACAAGGAAAGTCTGAGAAACTGTCACAGCACCAAGGAGCCTAAGGAAACATACTGATTAAAGATAATGTGAAATCCTGGATAGAATCCTGGAACAGGAATTCTGGCATCAGATAAAACTAATACATCTGAATAAAGTATGCATTTTTATTAATAATAATATATCAGTATTGGTTAATTTTGTGATAAATGTCCTACACTAATGTAGAATGTTAATCATAGGGGGAACTAGGAGTAGGGTATACAGGATATCTTGTAACATCATCACAATTTTTCTATAAATCTAAAACTTTAAAATTTGAAAATTATTTTTAAATTATCAGGACAAATTTTCTGAAAACTCACAGAATTAAGATTGAAGGTAGATTAAAAGAACTACCCTTTACAACACCTAGTTCTGCTGCTTAAAAAAAAACAAAACAAAAGGCCAGGGTTGTGGCTCATGCCTGTAATCCCAGCACTTTGGGAGGCCAAGGTGGGCAGATCACTTGAGGTCAGGAGTTCGAGACCAGCCTGACCAACAAGGTGAAACCCCATCTCTACTAAAAATACAAAAATTAACCAGGTGTGGTGATGGACACTTGTAATCCCAGCTACTTGGGAGGCTGAGGCAGGAGAATCACTTGAACCTGGGAGGCAGAGGTTGCAGTGAGTAGAGATCGTGCCACTGCACTCCAGCGTGGGCAACAGGGCAAGACTCTGTCTCTAAAAAAAAATGCTAAATTTTGCCCTTGTTTCTCAATGTTCCACAATATCTCTAGATAGAGGATCTAAGTATAAATTAGTAAAGGTAGCAGTCATTGAGCCATAGTTCCTATGAATAGAAATGGCAGTGGTGAGTCTGGAACAGTAAAGAGGTAGAAGACTTTGAATATAGGAAATGAAAAATGAAATAATTTAAGAACATAGTTTTGATCATGTTTCCGTTTGGCTCACTGTGATCTGATCATTTCACAAATTCAAGGCCCCTGAGAATGGATCAGTGATATTACCTGTATCAGTCACAGAAAACAAATGACAACCCTTGGTTTCCATTTAATTTCATTTAGGAAATTAACTGTAATCCTTTTCTAAGACAGTGGTTCTTAAGTTTTTCATCATATGTTCCTTGGAGGAGAATTCAATGGAAGTTTGGATCTTTAACTTAATTTTTAAAAATATATGTAATTTTCCATAATGTTTCACAAATTTATTAAAACCCCTTCATGCACCTTCATGAATCTGTTACCCTCCTGTTCTAAGGCATTTTGCTTTAACTTAAGTCTATATATGATCAAATAATGGGGCTTAGTGGGAATGCTCGGTCTCCAGGATAATGTTATTTCCAATTTTCATTTCTATTATGCTGAATTGCACTTCCTAATGTCTAGCAAAGTCCTACCTTCAATTTACTTGGCATACATGAAATAACCAATGCTTTTGTTTTGAGATTAACTATTTCAGTCTCTATCATTCTATTTGTTCTTGTCTGTTTGAAGGTAGACATGAAGACCAATGCTGTTTTAGCTAATGTTAGACCACCACACTCTGGGAGACCAGTAAATAGATATCAGATAATAACACCATGCTTTTACTCTGCTTTTCAATGATTCTACACACTATGAGCAAATGGAAATGGAATAAATTGTTCCAGATTTTTCCAAGAATAAAACTCTTTTTTAGAGAGCAAAGGAAGGGCCTTGAAAACTACATTAACTCTTTGGATTGTTAGCTTACTATTTTGTAAGTATTTCAGTAGCTTATTAAAAATTAGACAAAGTTAGCTCTTTCTTTTGTTATTTTTGTGACTAGAATCCTTTAGTTTCTAGTTTCTCTGAAAGTATGAAGAGTTTCACTGAAATATGCTGATTAGTCATTTAATGATTTCAAGTGCTTTGTTGAAGTTGCTTAAAAAACAACATCCTCTCTACCAGGAAGAACAGATTCCAAGAGAATTGTTAAAATACACTTGAGGGTAAAATAGCAAGATATTTTAGGATTTATGATTGAATAAAATAACAATAATAATAAAAAGTAAAATATAAAAACCAGAAACATTATTTGAAGGAGCGCCTTAAACATTTTCCCAAAAGCAGCTGTGTGTGTGTGTGTGTGTGTGTGTGTGTGCGCGCGCTGCAGGAGTTGTGTGTGATTTTTGTGTTGGTCAGAGTAATATATTTAAATTGGAAGAGTATTTTTCCATTAATGTTCTAAAACAACTCAAAGGCTAGAATGTGATGAATACAACCATTTAGTATAATAAATAAATGAAGAAGAAAATGACACACTGTACTAGGCTCATTCTTAAATCTGAAAGTCTCTACCATTCTAACACACTGGCTTATGAATTAAATGTTCTTTTCTGTCTATAGAAATGTTAATGACTCCTTCGATTAAGTATGATTTTGAGTAGTGATACCAACAGTGATAGGTGAGCACTTGTATTTCCAGTCCCATTTGATCTCAGTGTTTCTGCCTTATGAACTATAGTGATGTAGGCAGCATAAGGAGGATGATCCAGATAACAACAACAACAAAAAGTAATATGTCACTCATGGATGGTCAAGTTTTGACTTGACTATTTGCTTTGGCCACACCTCGGAAGCTCTTAGACCACAGTCTTGTCATCTACAAAATGCAGATATTAAACATAGACACAGTCACATGCCTTCTAAAAGCTAATAGTCACACTTAGCATAAGAAGCAATGCTAAGATATTGAATAGGAAGGCTAATAATAAAGGCTAATAATATAGATTAATTTTTCCCCAGGTAAATATTACTTGGCGAATAGTTATGTTTGGTCAAATTAGCTACACATGCTCTTTCAGTGTTTTGTACATGTTTGGTTCAAGAATCGCTGGAAAGAGGTACTGTAACTTTGCCCAATGGGTTCACCTTACCTGCTGCCTAGACAGGGGAATTGCAAAAAAGAAAGAATAATTCACGCAGAGCTGGCTGTGCAGGAGACCAGAGTTCTGTTATTACTCAAATCAGTCTCCCTGAGTTTCAGGGAGCAGAGTTTTTTGTTTATCCCTTTATTTTATCTTATTTATTTTTGAGATAGAGTCTTGCTATGTCATCCAGGCTGGAGTGCAATGGTGTGATCTTGGCTCACTGCAACCTCCATCTCCCAGGTTCAAGCGATTTTCCTCCCTCAGCCTTCCTACATGTTATTAAACCATGTTGTGGGATTATATCAATATGCAGGTAGCTCCCAATATTTAACAAATTTTATTTCAAAAGTTTGTTTGTAAGCTGGCTTGGAAACCTGGGATAAACTTTCCATTAAATAATTGTCTACATTAATACTGGAAAAAGTTAACACTCCTATACAAACATAACAATTTTGCATGAAATATTATACTGAAAAACAACAAAATAACCCAGTCATCTCAAAATTGACATCCATGAATTCCAGAAAAGTAAGAGTGATGTTAAAACTAGAGCAGTGAGGGGAAGCTGAAACAGAACCATTCCCAGGGAAAAGAAACAGAGTTAGGTCTTCATAATGATGGGCATGAAGGAGAATCAAGCTCGGTCTGCAGAAGACAGGAAGCTAGACACCAGGCTCCAAAGAAGAGCAAAGGTTCATACATGACTGTCCACAGTGATGTCATAAGACATTTATCAACTAAATTATAAAGAAGTCTAGAACTTTCCTTGATGGTTCCAAAGTGAAGAACTTTCTTCCTTACTGAATATAAAAGAGAAATCAAGAGTCAGCATGTGATCACAAGAGGAGAAATCTTCCAAGAAAGGAGCCAATAACAAGAAAGCAGACACAAAAAATAAAGCCACCACATCAGGCCAGAGGATACTGAATTCTCCTCCTCCTACTCTTCCTTCTAGTGATGGCAAGTTTTGAGAACTGAATTAAAAATACTGCCTAGCTCAGAGTGAATTATTATCATCTACTTAGCCCAAGCTATTCATGGTGTATGATTTTTTTCCCTTTCACGCTGCTCTTCACTTGCTTTTCCCTACCTACCAAAGCTTCCACGTTAAAAATCTTTGCCACATGGATATTGCTGCAAGCACCCTTCTAAAATAACATAAAGTTTTACATGCATATGTGTTTTAAATTTACATTAATGGTGTTTTCCTATAAATTTCATTTTATTACAGTGCCCTCAAAGTCTATTTTTGACACTGTCTATACAACTGTTGGTTTAAGCTGCTGAAGAGTGTTCCATAGGATGCGTCCACTGCATTGAGCTTCTTCACTCTTTGGAAGCAGATGTGTAGTTCGTCTCCTCCTCCTTGCTTCTACCTGCATGCTGTTTATGGAGACAGTGAGTTGGAGGCAAAATACTATTGCTACTGTGATAAACAACTCTGTATATGACCTCTGTTGGAACTTTGAAATATTTTTATGTTATATATGCCCAAGAGTAGATTCTTTAGTTCAGAAAACATATATACCCTGCAGTTAGCTGAGTACTGCTACCTGCTTTTTGAATGGCTTAGCCAATTTATGCTTTCACCAAGAGTTAGTAAATGTTCTCATCTTCCTACATCCAGGCCAATATTTTGTATTACCTCCCTACACACCCTTGCCATTCTTATGTATATCAGTTATGACATTATTTTCCTGGTTTGCACTTTTCTAGTTATTGATTTCAATCTTCTATGTCCTTTTTCTTCATTTACAGAAGTTTTTTGTATGAACGATTTTTGTCAATTATAGACATTACAAATGTCTTTTACTACTCTGTTACCTATCCGTTAATTTTGTCTATCTGTCCTTTGAGGAATAAATGTCATTAATTTTGCTTAAGTCAAATATATCAATGCTTTGGTTAATGATAGGCAGTTTGTGGGTCTTGCTGAGGACATATCTCATTCTCAATTTATAAAGATCTTCTTCAACACCTACATATTAGCATTTTAATTTTTTGTCTTTCACACTGGGTCATTAATCTCCCATGAGTACATCTTTGAATAGAGCATTGATTAGGGAGCCAGTTTTATATTTTAATAAGTCCATCACTCTAACACCATTACTAAACTCCCTTCGCCATTGCTTTCTGTTGCGTCCTTTATCAAATATAAAATTCTTTTATACATGCAAGGTCTGCAGCTGAGGTATGTGTTATTATTCATTGATCGATTTGTTTCTATACTAGTTTCATACCCTTGTTCTTGCATTTTGTAGTGTGCTTTAACATCTGGTGGAATTAGTTACCCTCTATCAATTTTCTTTACTAACATAGATTTCACTATTCTGATACATTCTTTTATCTGAATTTTAGAATTTACTTGTTGAATGCCCAAAATACCTCAACTGGAGTTTGATTTGCATAACATTGTATTTGTAGATTCATTTGGAAGCTGTAACATCTTTGCATTTTAAGTTTTTTCATCTCTGCACATGCTATATCTGCCTAATTATTCAAATAATATTTTATATAATAGACTAGAGATTAAATTATTTCCTCATAGAATCTTGAATAATCTTTATTAGTTTCATTCCTTTCTACCTTATAATGCCTTCTTTTTTTGGCCGTTTCCCTTCTCCAGCCGGTCCCCTGCCACCTCGTGTATATACTTTCATAGTGACATTCAGTAGTACTCTCTTTGTGGTCTCTCATGAATTTGGCATTAGTTCTTCAGACTCCAATACTCTCATTTTTATTCTATAGCATCTCTGGAGTTATAATGTTAGAGTTGACCCAGAGCCTGTGCTGTTGTGCCCAGAGGACCCCATTGATTTTTCCACAGTGGTTTGAGTGGGATATTTGGTTACTTGAAAGTGAACCTCCTAATTGATATGAAACATCAGTATGGGGCACACACACCATGTTGATGATGGGCATCATTGTATAATTATCATACAGTCTCTTTCACATCATCTGGTTCTTCTCGGTCTCAGGTTTCTTCCCAGTCATTTAGTACCCAGGATTATCATGAGGCTTCCTGATCTCTTTCCTTTTCTACTCTTTCCATCTGTCCTATCATATAAATATTTTCAACATCAGAAAGGACTGACTTTCCCCTCTGTCACCAAATAATGCTCTCTTCTTCCTTATTGTTTTCAGTTATCTGATTCTAAAAATTTAAAATTGATCACCTGATTGCTTATACCATGGAAATTTGCATCCTAATCAAGACAGTTTCAACCCAATAAATTTATAATTGGTGAAAACTTTCAGAGTGTAATAAAGAAAAACAATTCATCAAGTACAGTGGAGAATGTTTCTGGGCTATATCCTTACCAGGTAAGCAAACAGTTTTATATGAGAGGCTGTTCCATGGGTGGTTGATTCTTCAGAAGTATTTTCCCCCTTTCTGTAGCTTCTTTTCCTATGTTAATTTTGAGAACCTCCTGAGTACATAAGATTTATAAAAAGCTCTGCGTATTTTGTTTGTATGTTTCTTTTCCCACACATTCACACTTGTGATATTGTAATGTGTGTCTGCAGCATTCTGAGAGAGAAAGAAGTCTATTCATCAAGTCTGTTAAGTACAGGTCAATCCTTAAAGCTAAACTGTGTGGTACACAAATTGTTAAACCTGGACCTCCAAAGTCTAGACATTAACCCAGCAAACTTCCAAATTCTAATTAGCTTTCTCTTTAACCTCATTTTACTTTCCCTTTCCATTTTCATTGTGCAAAATTTCAAGCTGTTAATAGGATAAAATTGCTTCTACCTTTGTTTGCGAGATATGTCATTTCAAAATTTAATATCTGAAAAATTTCCAAAGGGGAATTTCATCAGATATACTCCACTCATTAGTAGAAAGGTTATTGAGGTTCTCTATAGAGTATATGTAGACTATAAGAATCATTCTTTTGGCTTCTTGCTTGTTTTATTCTTGCCTCCTAACCTATTCATATTTACAAAGGTAGAAAGTTATAGTTCATGCCTGCAGAAGTCCACCAACATTTTAATAAAACAATTGTGCAATTAAACATTTTAAAATTTTTCTTAAAAGTCTCTAGTGAATTAGGATTGTGTTATTGAATTGCTTAGTGTGATTTTAATAAATCAGAGGAAAATGGGGGGAAATTGATAAATATACTAGTCAACTTTTTCAATAATTAAAAAGTACTTGGATATATAAAATACAACCATTTTTGCAATTTCTGGCATTTTATATTTCTAAAACATGATATGGTTATTTGTTTTAAGATTATCAAGTATAAGGTTATAGTAGAAACAAACTTATTAGAAAAATATTATTCCAGATTTTGGGTATTTTCATTAGCTATACCCGAATAATTTAAAGGAGATTATTTCTTAATTGATGTTGGTTGTAAATAGTTATTCTTACTATTCTACTTACTTTATTAGTAATATAAAATTTAATACTATTACTATAATTATTATTCTACTTTTGATATTATCAGCTCAAGGTAGTTGTAGAAAATGCTTTAGTAAGTGCCATAGGCAAAGTCTCTACTGTTTAGGAGGTGGCTTC
Source organism: Aotus nancymaae (assembly GCF_030222135.1). Taxonomy (NCBI): domain Eukaryota; kingdom Metazoa; phylum Chordata; class Mammalia; order Primates; family Aotidae; genus Aotus; species Aotus nancymaae. The sequence goes on from NW_026988455.1 coordinate 32,797,438, forward strand.
ACAGTTTAAAGGAAAAAATTAATTTGGTTTTGTTGTTTTTACTTTTGCTTGCTTTCCTCAAAAATCTCTCCTTAACTGAAAAATCTCTCCTTAACTAAGCCCAAAATGTCATATCTGTAATCCCAGGAAGAGCTTTAACATGTACGTGTACTGCCCGGATCACATAGTTCAATGAACTTTATCATCTGCCTCAGTGCAGTCTCTTCACCAGCCAGTTACTGATGCTATAATCACAACCTTGAAATGTGTGGGTAAATAAAGAATTTCTTTGTCAGAAATGTGTAACTTCTCATTCACTTTTCTCAAGGGACTCTTAATGGGAAACTATGGAAAAATGAATAAATTTTTTTTCTCTTTACTTGAAAACAATAAAACGTAACCCATGATTCCAAGATTTCTTTCCAGTACCTCATTATATTGGTTCCCATGTTATATGAAGCCCTTTGTGAAGAATATGTTTCTAGAGGAAACTTGTTTCTTTAAGTGCTGTCAAGACCTTTCCTTGAGCTTTATTTTTGTCCAAGGACTACAGAGATGGCCCATCTCTTCCTTGAGATTACTTGATAGATAATTTTCCTACATATTTCCCATGCATAATAATTAATAATAACACAAAATTAATCCAGTCATTTCCTCTACATGTAATGGTCTCATATGCAGGTCCTATTTTGGGTTGGCATGTGGGATAAATTAGACATGTTATAATACTAAAACATTTCCATACAAAAAGCCAAACTATTTACCTAGGAGGGGTTTCTTTTTTTCCCCCCTCAAAACTGGGGCACACTAGTTAAAGCATAATTTCTCTCCACAATAAGGTATAAAATTAAAGGATATAAATAGTCTTTCCAGGTTTATTAAGACAATTCAAGGTTACTGAAATTGAATCATATTCTCTCAGTATTCAGATAGTTTAAAGCCATTCTGTAAGGTTTTCAATATTTTATCTTTTAAAAGATCTATCTTCAAAAGTTTCACATTCCAGATTTAAAAACTTCAGTCATTTGTTTCTGGCCAATTTATGGGAGGAATAATAAAATATTTTTATTCTTGTTCAGCCATGCTTTCTTTGGTCAATGCCATTTTAGTTTTCCTGGTTTATTTCTTTTGGATTTCTAGGTCATGATTTTTTACTACTTAATAGGGAAAAAATTAGCTAAACATTCCTTTTCAGATTAGGCTTTTGGTGAAGAATACTGCTGAAAGGTCAAGCCAGATGATAGATTAATAAATCAATCAATTGATACATAATTCCTAATAACTAAAAAGAAGGTGTAACTTTAAAACTAAAATCTAACTTTTAAACATGAATAAAATGTAATGAATAGTTTGTACCTCCACTTCATAGACTACTTGATATTTTCAGTAAAAATGGAATTCAAGACTTCAGAAATGAAAGTGAACAATTCATTAAGTATTTGATAGGTTTCATTCTAGCTTATAGTTCAATTCTTTTTAAAATATAAAATTTTGAATCACTCACACAAAATGAAATTTTTAAGAAGGCATCTTGCCTGATTTTCCTTTTCAATATATTCACAGTTTTATGGTTATTAGATGGCTTTCTCTTCTTTGTCCTTTGTCTTAGCTATATTGCTTTGCAAGTTGCCGCTCTTCTGAAATAGCTTGTTATATGTGCATGTTAGTAATCAAATGACATTAACAACCACTAAATGAAGTTTATCCATTTTACTTTCTAAAAATGTATTGTAGATTGGCTGTGGAATTTGCTAACAAGCATAAGTCAGGTAGAATTTTTTAAAAGAAGTGCACCTTCCCTAGAAAAACTCATGAGAAGAGATTGAACAGAAGAGATTAAAAGAAATTAGATAGCATGGGGAGAAAGATATAGGTGAAGGGGAGGAAGGCAACAAATCACACTGCCACGTATACACCTATGCAACAATCTTGCATGTTCTTCACATGTACCCCAAAACCTAAAATGCAATAAAAAAAATAAAAAAAGAAAAAAAAAAGAAAAAGAAATTAGATCTCTCTGTGAAAATGTCTTTCCCTTTTAGCTAAGAAAAACAGTCTTTGAAATGATTTTATTTAAAACTTGAGCTTCCCTGGCTGAGCAGCTTGCCTTTACATCACCTTACATTCATTAACTTTATGAAATCTGGGGAAAGGCATGCCACAAAAACAATTAGTTTACACTCCACTAAACAGAAGGTGACTGAGCTAATGAAACCTTGTCACTGAGAACAGATTCTGAACTAAGGTTTTTTGCTGTGGTTATTTTGTTTTTCTCTAATAAAATAACTTTTATGAAAAAAAAGTGGACCTTCAACTTTTCTCTGACCAATTCTTGAGTTTACAGTGTAACTCCACTTTTTTTCTTTCCACTAGTGAAAAAGGCAGTATGGAATTCTACTTATGGGTGAAATTGTGAATGCTAGTTTTTCATTTGAAACCATAGCACTTTCATTTTGCCCTGTTTCAGAAATCCCACTATTATTCACCAAGAGCAATTCAGCCCCAAATGGGAAAATATATAAAAATTACTTCTTTTTTAAAAAGTAATGTTTTTCCTAATTTTAGACTTCCAAATTAGGAAACAACTTATAATTAATATATATTTGACATGAGATATCATATATATATGATGTGAGAGTATTTCTCTTATTTTATTCTCACAAATGTTACTACATTAATGGTGCCTTAGAATTGAGGAAATAAAATACTATGTCATTTCCTAAGTCCTCACTATGTAATATAATTACTGTAAGAAAAATTTGAGGTAGGTGTATTTGTTTCCATTTACAGACAAGAAAATTGAGGCTAAAAAGGCCTAGGTAACTGCTCAAGATCATAGTGCAGGGCATGTAGAGAGAGCTGAGATTAAAGCTTAAATTTATTTTATTCTTAAGTCCAGGTTTATAACTATGATACTTTATTAACTCCTAAAGACTATGTGGATATCGTAGTGGAGATCAGAAGGGTGGCAAAGAAAGTTAGAACTGGAAGAAGTGTTAAAGATCATGTCATTCTAGACAGGAAAAATGGAAGTCAGTAAGAGCTATGTCCTTAGTGTCATATTCTTACTTAGTGACAGACGTCAAATATCCTCCCATACAAGTGTATATTGAAGATTGATTATTCATAATTTTATTTTAAAGCCTTTTGGCATTATTTCTACAGTATAGGGAATTCTTATGATCCTCACACATTTATTTTCTTACTGCCTTATTCTTAGAATACTCAATTTGAAAATAAGCTTTTTTTTCACAAAAGAAGTTACTAATTCTCTGACAGATGATTTCAAGCATGGTTGTTTTAAACATTTCAGAAAAAAATTGAAAGCCAGGTCTGTAACCCTTGATGAGTTTGTTCCAATTTATTATTTATTATCAACTGCTGCCTAAATAGTAGGCAAGAGACATAACTACTTCAATAGATGCAATATTTTGGATTTCTCAGGACTATATGGATTTCCAATAATTTGTGTAAATTTGACTTTTGTTAGAATGCAGAAGTTTGTGAGAAACCATTGCTTCTTCCATAACAAGGGGAAAATGTAGATGGTGTGTGTGTGTGTGTATATATATATATCTTATATTATATATATTTAAAAGTCTACATTATCTAATATATATTACACACACACACACATATTAAAAAGTCTTTTTTTAAGAAACTTTATTTTTAGAGAAGTTTCAGGTTCCCAGAAAAGTTGAACAGTAAGTACAGAAATATTGCATGCTCTCACACATCTACAGCCTCCCCTATGATCCATATCCTCCACCAGCAGAGTAACTTTGTCACAACTGATGGGCCTACAGTGACATATCATTATCACCCAAAGTCCATAGTTTACATGAGAGTTAGCATTTGCTATTCTATATTCTATGGGTTTGAGCAAATGTATAGTGACATGTACCCACTATTAGAATATTGAATTAGTCTGTTCTCACATTGCTATAATACCCAAGACTGTGTAATTTATAAAGAGAGTTTTAATTGACTCACAGTTTCACATAGCTGGGGAGGCCTCAGGAAACTTAAAATCATGGCAGAAGACACCTCTTCCCAGGGCAGCAGGAGAGAGAATGAGTGTGAGTGCCAGCAGGGGAAATACCAGATGCTTATAAAACCATCAGATCTTGTGAGAATTTACTCACTATCGTGAGAGTAGCATGAGGGAAACAGCCCCCATGATTCAGTTACCTCCCGCAGGGTCTCTACCATGACACATGAGGATTATGGGCATTACAATTCAAGATGAGATTTGGGTTGGGGACACAGCCAAACTATAATAAGCATCATACAGAGTAGATTCACGGTCTTAAAAATCCTCTGTGCTCTGTCTTTTCATCCTTTCTTTTTACCCCAGATCTTTTTACTGTCTTCATAGTTTTGCCTTTTCCAGAATGTCATATGGTTGGACTCATATAATATGTAGCCTTTTCTAATTGGCTTCTTTCACTTAATTAATATTTGTTTCCTCCTATATTTTTTTAAAAAGATATTCAAGGGTTGCAGGTTAAAAAAATAAAAACTAAGTAAAGTGATGAAGTCAGTTCTAGAGAATAAGGAGCTCTTCTTGATTAAATGCAGGATGTTCACCCTTTCTCTAGGGGCATTAGTTATATCTGGGCATGGGTAGAAGGTCACTCCTACCATATAGGCAGAGGAAATGGGCTGGGGTAAAGAAAAACAAGTGAAATTTTTAGTAACCTTGTAGGTGGCATGACTGACTGAAATCTGGCAGAGGTTGTTCTTCCTAACAGACCTCACTTATGAAATGTTCACCAAGAGTATGGCAAAAGAAGACTACATTGGAAAGGAAAATTGATCTTCATAATCTTCCTGCATATTGATCCCAAAGTCCTGCTAGAATGATTTGCCTATAATGCACATAGCACAGATACATATAATACTCTCAAAACCTTTGAAATAGACATAAATTAAAACAAACTGACACTGCTACCCTTGCTGACATAGCACATCTTCTGAATGAATTAATATATATTCAGCTCCTCATGCTAGCTGCTAGAAATAGGAAAGGGTATATTCTCGGGAGAACATAATATCCATTTTAGTCTTTAGTCTTTGTCTTTTAAAAATATAAATAGTCTGTCTTTTTAAAAAATATAAAATATCTCACATACACTTGAAAATTATAAAGGCAAATGAAGAAGCAGGAAAATATAACCATAAGTCAAGAGTGAAAATAAGAAACAAAAGCAGAAATATAGTTGCCTCAGAAATTAGAATTTGTTGATAAAGAGGTTAAAATGATTAAAAATAGAGGGAAGGATGGACAAAATAACTGAAAAATTAATAATTGTAACAGATAAGTAGAAACCCTAAAAAGAAAATCAAATAGATATTATATAACTGAAAAGTATCTGAAATTAAGAACTTTTTGGATGGGTTTAAACAGTAGATTGGCATAGCAGAATAAAGAATCAATGAATTTGAATTCTCATCAATATAAGTTATAAAAACTGAAGCAGAGAGATTAAAAATAACAGAGCACCAAATAATTTTCCTTGCATGCATATAGTTTGTAATATCAGTAGAAGTCATTATTTTTTTCTTTCAAAAATAATGGTTTCAGATATATAACAGTATGAGAGAGGGGAAGAACACTTTTATTTTTCCTCAAGGAGTAGGATGTAGCATTAAATTTTTTTCCAAAGATAAATTCCTTGGGCATAATTATTTAATATTTATGAAATCTACTGTGTGCCAGGTTCTGAAGATACATAAATTGATAACTACCATATTCTAGAATCTGGATATAGGATAGTGAACAAATAGTTAAACTTCCCAAAGTAAATACATTTTCCTTCCAGGGTAAAGACACAGAAAATAATGTGTTAATATGTGTGTGTGTGTGTGTGTGTGTGTGTGTGTGTGTGTGTATGTGAGTGTGTGAGAGAGAGAGGGAGAGAGAATATGTGCTATTAAAAAAAAAGTCAAGCAGTAAAGACAGAAAGTTGAACATGGAATGGAGGACTGTGTAATATTTTAAATAGGATGGTCTGGAAATACTTCTCTGGTGAGTTGACATTTGAGTAGATAACATGAAGAAAATGAGGTGACATTCCATGAACATGGAAAGCATTTGCAGCAAAAGAAGTGGTAAGTGCTAAGGCAGTGATCCGGAGGTATGCATGCTGTATTTAAAGAAGAGCAAGGAACTTAATCTGTCTTCAATGGAGAGATCAAGCAAGAATATAGTAAAAGAAAAGGCAAGAAAATTAGTGGGAGCCAGACCTAAAATAGTAGTTAGACTATGAAAAGAACTTGGCTGTTACCCTAAAGGAGGTGAGAGCTATATGACATATTTTGAAAGAAGTCGTCTGCTCCTGTGTAATAAAGTAGGATGGAAGGTGTAGAAACAAGAAGAACAACTAGGGAGCAATGGTACAGTCAAGAGATGATGGTGGCTGGGCTAGGATGGTAGTCATGGAGGTGGAAAGATGTTATCAGAATTTAGATATCATTTTTAGATAGAGTTAATAGGACTAGGATAGATTGAATGTGGAATAAAAGAGAAAAAGAGAAACTGATAGTTGAGTAACTTAAATTTTGGCTGTTTAAAATGTTAGTGGTAAATAATGTCTACCTTGTTTGCAAATTGGCAATGGTTACCTGGAAATGTTGAAAACATTATTTTGAGTTAAAAATTTTGTAAAGTGTTGAAACAATTAGAAATGTTGGCCATGTGTGGAGAAGAAGGAAATGCTGGGATATAAGCCATGTATTTGTAACCCTTACTTGAAGCTAAATGGACTGAAATGTATTTTTATTCACTCATCCATCTGATTTTTCTCTCCTCTTTTGTTCAAGCTCATCAGTGTCCTTCTTTTGCTTTCATTTATCTAGAAAATTTTCAAATATTCAGTTTGTTACCTCTTTCAGAGAGTCTTTATTAACCTATTGAGATAAAATTTACATAAACTGTAACGCACAGAACTTAAGTGTAAAATTTGATGGATTTTGTTGATACATAAACACGTATACACCCATGTGAGCCCACTTAAGATAAAGAAGTTTTTGAAGAAAGACTTCAGAAAGTTTTCTCACACCTTTAAGTTAGTCCCAATTCCCTACCCAGATCAACTATTTTGATTTTTATTAATGTCCATTGGCTTTTCCTGGTTCAAAATTTGTTGGTCTAGCTTCTTTCATCCAGCTTGTTTTTGAAATGTATCAGTATTATTTTGTGTATCGGTAGCTTTTTAAAAATTAATGCTGAGAATTATTTTATCATAAAAATCCATTCTGATATGCTTATCCATCCTCTTGGGGATTGGTATTTCAGGTGTTTCCAATTTGAGGTAATCAAAAAGCAGCAATATACATTCTTATACAAATTACAGTCTTCATTTTAATTTACATTAATGGATGATATCTTCTTAGGGAACAGAAGACAAAAAATAGGACCTATATGAAATGATGTCATAAAATCTCACATAAAGCTAGAATCCTTGAAAGGTTACACTCCCTTCCTGCCCATTAAAATACAACTTACTTTTAAAAAACAGTGAAAAAACACATCTCTGAGTGATATTATTTTAAAAAAGAAAAAGAAAAATTTTCTCTTGAATGTTTGAACCGCAATCTAGTACTCACACAGTTATGGAGTTATGCCATCATGTCTAGGTGTTCTGAAAATTTCCAAACTTAAAGTGTTCTGAATTTCTTGTTTAAACAGGCACCTAACAGAAGGAAAAACAAATAGTCAATGGAAAAGTGGTGTTTAAGTTCAGCTCTTAAAGTTTACCATAAAGTTCCAAGGAACATATCCTCCACCACCCCCATGCACATGCACGCGTGTGCGCGCGCGCACACACACACACACACACACACAAGGACATACATGAAGAAACAAGACACTATGAATGAATGTTGACAGAAGCAAAAAACTAAAAAATTCATCTCATAATTTTGAAGATATTGGAATTATCAGTCAGAGATAATTAAAAAGTGTGTTGAATACAATTAAAGAATGAAAGAGGATATTGAATATGTGTCTTAGAAACGAGAACAAAAAATGACTAGAAAATTTCTAAAAATATACAAAAAAATCTTAAAATGAAAAATATAATAATTAAAACTAAGATGTAAATATAGGTTTAATAGGTGATCAGACACAGTTTTGAAAAGAAAAATTTATGAACAGGAATCAGAAAAAATAATATGGCTTAGAATGGAGCAGATAAGCATAAAGAAGTAGAAAATATGAGACTTGGGCAATGCAGTGAAGCTATCTACAACACAGAGTCTCAGAGGTAGACAATGGAAAGCACACGAAGATGCAATATGCAAATAACTCACATTTCACAATTACAAGTTGGCTTATTTTTTCTTCCTCACACATTTTTTAAATTGAGATCCTGTTTACATTATGTAACATTTATGCTTTCACTGGTAAATTCACAAAGTTCTTCAATTATCACTATCTGGTTCTAGAATATTTTCATCACCCCTAAGTAAATCTTGAATCAATTGGAAGTCACTCACCATTCTACTTTCTGTCTCTAGGGAATTGCCTGTTTCATTTACATAGATGGAACAATTCAACATGTGGCCATTTGTATCTAGCTTCTTTCACTTAGCATAGTATTTATAAGATACGTCTATGCTGTAGCATGTGTCAGTACTTGACTCCACAGGCCACTGTATGGATATATCGCATTTTGTTTCTCTATTCACTAATGGGGTTCATCATTTGGGTTGCATCCACCTTTTGGCTACTATGAATAACGCTGCGATTGTTTTATTTTCCCTGATGGACATTCCACCATCAATCCATTACTACCACCTCTCTCCAAACATCCATCATTAGCAACTGTTTCTGCCATGCTCAACCTCAACTGTAGGTTATTTTGATACCATGAACCTTGTTGTTAGATAATTTATCTTTAGGTGCAACAAAATATAGAATATAGAATACCAGTTCTATACATGGATTTTACGGCCACACCCTGTTGATATTTAGTGTAGATGTAAATGTATTCAAAATATTCCATATTTTCACCAGCTCCATGCTCTCTCAAAGCAAAAATTAATATGTTAAACTATTCTAACTCTTAATATTACCATGTGTCCTGAAATAGATTAGTTATTACTCTCTAAGGAAATTACAATACCTTATCAATATTTTATTGTTTTCTTTTCTCCCTTGGAATTCCATAGAGTTTGGACCAAAAATATAATTTTAAAAATCTGTTAGACAAAACCATTTCCTAATAAATTCTGCTTATTCTTTTTTAAAGATACCACTTTTCTCTGTTCTGAGCTGCATTTGACTGAGAGTGATATTAAGTGACACACGAAGATGCAATCAAACAGCTTAACTGAGCAAAGGGAAGCTCAGTGGAATTCAAAGACATGACTTAGTTCCAAACACAGTCTTATTTCTGTCCCAATTCACAAACCTCCATGCTTGAACTAGAGCTGTTCCCCTTTGTATGCTGTTTCCCTTTGTTTAACATCCGATGTGTACAACCAAAGCACTCACAGCTGGTACTGATCAGACCAGACCAACGCTCAAAAACTTACATCAGTGAAGTAAGGCCGGGGGTCAGACATCCTTGGCAAAACTAGCTCAACATTTTTGTAAAATTACTTGCAGATTCATCAAGTTACCAGTAATTTTTCAGCATGAATGCGATCCAAAATGCATTTGTGTGGTGTAGATGTGCTTTCTAAACTCAAACAAAAAGTAAATAATTGCTAATTTGCATTACTGAAAATATGGGACCTTGGGGGTGGGTGTGGAAAGGGGCAAATTAAATGGGAGGAAAAATTAGCATTCCCAGAGAGCAACTATACTGAAAGTTATCAGGACCACTTTTAAAAAGAAAATGATCTTAAGAGTCCATTAGAAAAACATATATATATGAACTCTATGTAGTCAGGACTGTGATCCAAAATAAAAAGGAAATAGAAATGCTTTAATCTTGCCCCTAAAGCAATGGAAATTTATTATGTATATTTGGATATACATTTGACATTTTTTACTACTTTGGTGGATAAACTGAAAAAAATCAGTTTCTTCCATTTTATGACATTATGGCCCTTTTGAATTGAGATTCTGACCATTGGCAAGAAACATTAGTCTGTGCAAAAGGTTAATCCAAAGCTAACACACCCCTCTTACTTAGCTGGTTTGCCAAACAGACTCTTCAGTCACATGCACCTGGAAACAGTGGAAAGGCAACAACTTGTAGGAAACCTAAATTTGTGATAGCTATACCAGGTCATTTATTGCCACAGAGTAAACAAATCTTATTTTTTTGCCTATGAAATGAACAAAAAACATAGGCTCCATTTAGTTTTTATTGCTTCAACTGGTATAACTCAAGTCTCTCCCATGGGAATACATTATCTTTTTTCTGTTGGGGGGAGATGGTCTCTTTGCACTTTTTGCTTACTTAGTTCTTAAATTTTATTATTGCTTACTATTTGAACCTATCTCTCTTTGAGAGAAGAGGCCATATCTTATTTATTTTTGCATTCCCAATATCTTGCATACAGTAGCTGCTCAATAAATGTACACATATTAAAACATTCACTTGCAACAATCAAGATTATGAAAAGGACATCCTGTACTATCAAATGAGATTATGGTAATTATTCCTTATTAAGAATTTTTTCTCTAAAACCATATAAATCCTTTGGATTTAAAAAATACATATCTGGAAGGTTTCAGTGGGTTGGACTTCCTTGAGAGACAGCCAACATTTTTATCTATTGATCCATAATTGCAATAAAGTGAGGACAGCCATTTAGATATTCTTTCAGCAGGTCCTAAATTAGTCCAGATTCATAAAAGAGGGTGGAGAGGGAAACAGGGAGATTAAGAAGCAAATAGAGGCAGAAAGAAAGGGAGGAGTAGAAGGAGAGGGAAAAATTGGCTAAAAATTTACTGCTATGTTTGTCCTAAGACATTAACACCTTTTATGTAATTGTATTTCGGTACCAGCTTTTATTTTTACCACGTGTTTTGTTTTAAACTAATTCCCAGAACTTTTCATGAAATATTCTTAGTTCAGCATCACACTAGGGTCCAGTTCAAGAACCTATTTCTAGATCTCACACTTTAACCTTCACATGCCAGGAAAAAATAGCCATACTATTTACCATCTGGATCCAATGTTCTTTCTAATTGTTTTTATCTTTTTAAATCACTTAACTAATAGTTCACAACAGTAAGACTAAAGGGATACTGAAAATGACTTAGAAATTCAAATAGGAATTCGATCACCATGAACTCAAATTTTATTCCCTATTTTCCTGATTTTGATGTTATGTATATGCTCCCAAAGGACAACATCCTCTGAATGTAACTAATTGAGCATCAGCAGTTATGAATGAACCTTGGACATATCCATCTTGTAAATACAGACTTCATATTTCAAATATATATCTAATAGGTTTTAGCTTATTGATTTTTTGTTCTTACTACATTTGCTCATCAAAATTCAATACTTAATAGTTTTTGAAACTTTTCAACGACTCATAACATTGGTTCCATCTTTTTTAGTTTTTAATTCCAAATAATTTTTAGCTTTACCTTTATAAATGCCATTTAGAGTGATTTTTTTTCATTTCTACATCATTTTTTTCTAAATGTCTTTTTATACACACTTGCCTTCAACATCTGTCTTCTTATAAACTATATTGAGTAACATTTAGCATGCAGACATCATAACAAGTAAAATAACAATTTCACATTTTTAAAACAAAATGGCATGGTCTAATTTTTGTCACAAAACATTGTAAGATGATGTCCTTTCTGTTGAATGATTAACTATATGAGAAAACCATATTTATTTTTATCCATAGAAATATATTTTTCACTTGCTGATTCTTAGATTTGAGAAAATTCGTCTGAGATAATGTCATCTGAATATTTATAATCTGAAATTTTATGTGATGAATTTCACTGTCATTGTTAGAATATACTATAGTGCTTCTATCAGTCTGTTTGCATTCAATTTCTGATTCATCTTGCAAGTGTGAAATATCTTCCTCTCTCAGTTTTCTTCTGTTTGCTCTTATGGGCTGAAGATGAGAAATTTTGAATTCAAAGTTATGTTCAATGAAATCTAAAAGTAGACTACAAAGATTAAATCTCGTCTCCCATTGTACCTTCCAAATCATATGCAGTACTTCAAATAATGCAATAAGAAAACTGAAAGATGATGGCATTTTTATTATTTTCACCTTTTAAACATCTTTTTAGGTGACTTCATCATTTTGTTTTCTTGTTAAAGTTTCTTTTCTTTAGCTTAGCTGAGAATAATTGATAATGAGAAAAATAATTTCTAGGATAATGAAACAGCCAATATAGAAAAAACTAAGAACTTATAATTGATCTTATACATAAAGGTTCCAATGAATCAAATGATAATTATAAAACAGCATGAGTTTTATTTTACTTTAGTTTTAAAAGTGAATCATTCTCTTTGTTCTTTGGAAGATCCCTAAGAAAAATTCATTAAGTATCCATACTTGTAAATAGAACTATTCTTTAAAAAAGTATTCAGAAACAAAACTGGGCCAGATGAACTCATGATGTACTGAGTTTATTAGATAATCAAATACTCTTTGAGAGCAGACATTAGCACTTTATGTTTTTGATTATGTTGAATTATGCCATCTATTCTTCTACATTATGTACAATATTGAGGCTAGCACTCTGGTGATACGCTTCCATTTTATTCATTGCAACTTTCCTTATAAATTTAATTCAGCATCAGTTTTGTTCTGGATCAGTCCTGAGGACTTTGATCTAGTTCACTGCATCCATAGGTGGAAGACAGTGAAAATCTTGATTCCGTAAACAACTTCAGCTTTTGATCTGAAAATAAACAGCTTCCAGGGAAATAAAACCAAAATACATTTTATTTCTCTGGCTCTGTCTGTCTCTTTTTCTCACCCAGAAACTCTGGTCGCATACAAATTACCTCCCTTCACATTATATCTGGAAGTACCTTTTGGGTACCTCAGATGTAATCAAGAAAATGTTCACTCTCTTGCAGGCACAGTGCTTTGTGGTGTGGCACGGTTAGGAATAGAAATGTTCCTGCCAATAGTTGCTAGGGCAAGTGCAAAGTCTCTCCCCTTGGTAAACCAAAGTCTCAATTTTTAAATTAATAGCCTCTGTAAGTTTTCAGGGTATCTATGCTACAGAGGAGTAAAGAATGCCTATTTTTCTTTTTACCTGACAATCTATTGGAGGGATTTCAAAGAAGTATTGCTTGAACCCAAATGTGTTAGAGAGTTTAGAGAAGCAGCATGTATGGGTTTTTACCTACAACTCTTTCTTTTTTTTTTTTTTTTGCCCCATATAGGAAGGATTCCATAGGTTTAGACAGTGCTAGCTTTGAGTCTAAGCCACATATAAAAACTATTTTTCTCTGAAGGTGACTAAAATTATCTAATTCCTGTTTCTTCACTTGGTTCTGCCATGTCCTAGCAGGTTTTCTGCAGACTCTTTGCAAATAAACCTCTAAGGAGTCCCCTTAATCGATCAATCAGAGATGTAATTTAAATCAGACAAAATTTATCACAACATGCCTTAGCCCTTTGGAAAATTCAGATGAAGTATAATCAAATTCACCTGGGCCAACTCAAAAATTTGCTAAATACGGTCAAACTTCCTTAAACATAATAATGTAAAGTAAAAGAAACTATCTTAAACTACAATCCATCTGTAGTTAAATTATTTATTGTTTTACTTTCTGTCAATAAATGCTATATGTTTTTATGTCAGCATTTGAAGAACAATAAAATGTACAGAGAAGTAAATTATAATCTTATGAAAATATAGATTGTACCATTCTATGCTCATAATTAATATGATCTTCAAGATAGTTGTGGATAGAACAGAGAAAGCAGTATTTTATTTTTAATCTTGCAATTCATTTGTCTTAAGGTTTTATTCTTTGACAATATTTTGGTTAAATACTCGAAATATTTTGAATAACAATAATTATATGAAATGCTCAGTATTACAAAATGTGCATCGCATTGTAAATTCAGCTTTATATCCTCCTTTTACACTTAAATTTATATTTGATCATTTTCCATGTCATTAAGCAATATTTGAAAATATAGTTTTAATGGCTTCATAATAGACTATTGTAAGAAATACCATAATATATTTAACTAATCTCCTATTGTAAGACACTTAAATTGTAACTAATTTTTCACGATTACTGAAAAAAAAAAGCTATAAACAACTAGAAATGTAGGTTTTTGACTGCATATATCTGATTGTTATTTCTCTGGGAAGAGTTTCTTGGAATAGAATTATTCCCTTAAGGTTTATGAATATTTCTTATGCTTTTGAACATAATGGTGATACAACTAGCCCCCCCAAATGGGTATATGCATTTTGCATTTTCAGTTTAAGTGTCTTTCAAAGCATTGATTTTAAATGCAATATATATGTACATATATACTTGTTTTGAAATTTTCTGTTCTCCCCTACTCTGGGGCTGGGATATTCAAAAGATTTCAAATCAGATGGTTCACTTAATAATTTATTTAGCTGACGTTTTCACAGATGGGTGCAAAATATGTTATTGTAATATTTCAGCATGTCTCCTAGATCATTAAAATAATCTGACCTAATCAAAATATTTCATTTAAAAGTGAGCGATTACACCTCTGGCTGGGTGCCCCTATTTACTTAGAAATTGTTTCTTCTGTTTTTGAGCGTCTGTTTTGAGTACATAGTTATTAGTTGTCCACACAATTTTGGCAGGGAAGCATTGTTAAGTCTCACTATTTGTATAAATATTGAAGGCAAGGCTCAAAGAACTTAGCCTAATATGTAACACATAAAATACATGGTAAAGCTATGATTCAAACCTAGATCTATCTGTTTATAGAAATTCTGTTAAGTCCTCTGTTCTCTTCTTGATGTCAAATTAGATTTGTGGATTTTTGTGATACAAGCACGGCTTTTGAAGTAGCTGACTCATAAGCATTAGGCATTGGAACAGATTGAAATGGAGGGATTTATTACTTTATCTCCAATTCAATCATTCACATATCCACCCTTGTTTATTCAGCAGCATCTATGTACTAAATCTTATGTGAAACACTGTTCTTCAAGATATCTGAATTTGATTTTCAAGAAACTCACATTTATTTTGGTCAAGGAATATTAAATTCTCTATGTCTACTGTGTCAGAAAGTGCAGCACACAGGCAAAGAAGAGCAGGCTCAAATAAATCCCAGGATCTGCTGTGTCAAACTTGACACTTCATATGCTCTAATTTCTCGAAATTAACACATAAATACTCTGAAGGGCCTTTCCCATTGTTATTTGTCAAGCCTCAGATTTTTCCCCATTTAGTTTTCTCCCAAGATATTTCTGCCTACAACTATATTGTTCAGTGTGTTTAGGGAAAGGAAATAGCAAAGTAATGTGGTATATCAGAAAAATTATACTAAAAGCAAATGGAGAAAAATGGGGCTGAATCCACAAGGAAACCACACTTCAGGTGACATTGATTTGTATCCAGGAATAACTAAAAGGCTTTCTAGTGATTCTAAATACTTAAGAGCATATTCATTTCCTTCTAGAAGAAACCAAAATTACCCAGTAATTTAATTCGTATTGAACAAGAAAGGCCGTCGGTTACATACACACATAACACATAAACTCAGTTTCGCTATGTCTGTTTCCAAGTACTTGAAACTGAAGGGTTAGAAACATATTTATACAACATAAAATGAGAAAACAACTTGCAGCTATTCTTAGCTTGGCCTTGGGGTTCTTGGAATGTCAACTTTTCGATCAGAGAGTTGTAGCCAAATTGCCTATGACAGAATATTTTCTCTCAGAGAAGCAGACAAACATCTATCATGCAAAGTTGCTGTTCTCAGTAATAGCAATAAAGGTACTAGCAGTATAGTGAGCTAAAAAATAAAAAGGAGGAGGTTGGTAAAACTTCACTACACACATAAATTCCTTCTCTTCACTCTTTCTTTTGCTCCTGAATTGTTTTAGGAGTTTTTGTTAAATTAAAAATGTGCCATGTCTCTCATATATTACCCATAAAGATAACTAATAGTCGATTACTGACAGATCTGTTTTGGCAGAAGATTGCCATCTGAAAAAATTCACTATAGGATGTAAACTATAGTTTGCATGTCATGTTTTTGAATTGCCAGCATTTTTCCATATGAAAATAAGGTATCAGAGGTATTCCTACATCAACAAGAACAACTTAGCTAGAAAAAACTGTCTTCACCTTTTGTTTAGAATGCAGAGTTTTACACAATAGACATTTCTGCTGCTAATAAAACTTCTGATGTAGATTTTCTCTACAGGTTCTTTGCAGAAAACAACCTACCTGATTTGTACAAAAGAACACTGCTCTCTAGTGGAATAAGGGGAAAGAAATCCATTACCTCATTCACTTGCTTTTCTTGCATTCTTGGCTGCTGCTTACGAAAGGCGGCTGAGCTTTGTCCTGGACTTATGACATGTTATGATATATGGCTATAATTATTATGATATTATATTGTGAAGTGGTTTTGCTCTTGTAATCAAGCAAAAATATTTTTCTCCTAAGCCCTCTTTTGTAAATTGGAACCAGTAGGTCTCACTGTCCCTTCCTTCCTAGTGCAGCCTCTACCAACAAGAATAAAGCCTGCAACTAATAATAATTTAATTTACACAGGAACTTGCAATAATTTAACTCATATCAGGTTAATTTGGAAGTGATTAATGGCAGCATTTATGGAGCTGGAAATTTTTAATAATGCTTTACTTGTGAATTTATATTGTTCGTGTTCCAGACTGTGGGCTGCTTTTTTGTTGAGCTCTCCGTCTGTCTACACCCATCATCCCATGATACTCAACCTCCCTTTCCTGTCCTCCAATGTGTCATGGGTTGAGGGAGACATGGCACCTTTTTAATGCCACATTTTCTGTCTTAGTGGAAATCAGCCACAAAATTAGTACAGATATGCTCTGATGAGGGATTCTTTGCCATTGAAATGTTGTTGCTCTATGGATCACTTTTAAATAATACTTCCAGGGATTATGGGATCCTTTGATATCTTTGATCACCATTTTTATGCATTTTGAGCTGGCCAGCAAGAAATGGCCTTTTTGGATTTGCTATAATAGTTGTGTAGAACTGGGTGGGTGCAAATGCAGGTGGGAATGTGTAGTAACTACGCATTCTCAACAGACACACATTTTGAGGGATTAAACCTGCACCCAGAAGCCCTCCAAAGACTTGCCAACATTTTCTATTTGTAAGCCTCTGAAAAGAAATTTTGTTTTTTCTCATAGCTCCCCAAAATTGAAGGTGGGAGAATCCCTTCTTTTCTCAGAATCTTTACATGCAAAAAAACACGCATATATAGTACCAAGTAAGGATACATAATTACCTCCTCCAACAAACATCATTTAAATTCTATCCATTTTCTGATTAGCATAAGTAGTAATTTGAGGAAGCAACTTTTTATTTCAGAGACTATTGGGAACAAAGGTGAGCTAGAGACCTTGACAAACATACACTCCTGCTAGTCAGTAGAACACACCGTGCCTGTTCCACAGCCTGCTTTGCTTCTGTTCTGGTTTTGCAGATCATCAAATATGGTTGTGAGCAGCAGAAGTCAAGAGCAAAAAAAAGAGGTGTTTTGTGAAAGTGAGAAGCATATTTCTCCTTTCTTATGTTTAATATATACTTTATCTTTACCCCTTCACATACAGACAAAATTAGTAATCTCTAACTAAATCTCTTTTCAAAACCATTTTAAGATATTACCCAGAGTTAAGCGTCCTATTATAGAGAAGGTAGTAAAATGATGCTTATTAGTAAAGTTATCTTCTCTAAATCAATGGAAAAAAGCAAAGCTCAACTTCAAAATTCTGGTCAATGGTGCTTATTAGTTACCATTTTCATACATGTATGAACAATAGAATACCATTTTTTAGGTGATAGAAGCTGCAATTGAAAGTGAAGAGGCCTTGTAAAGAGGTGGAAAGAGCACTGATATAAGAAATACGTCCAAGCTTCAGCTCTTCCACCAAGATATTTTGAGCCTTGAGTTTTGTCACTTCTATGTGACTCAATTTTTTCATCTGTAAGAATTACCTACATTGAAAATTGCTATGGAAATTAAGTAAGACAATATATGAGAAAGATTTTTGAAAACCAAACATGACGTACTGCACAGATGGAGGAGTTTGAATGCTATCTTGTCTCCAGGTAAACTGTGTGGCCAACTCTGGTTTCTTAATTTCTCCAAACTTGAGTTTCCGCTTCTGTAAAAGGTCTCAAAAGAACAAGCTATCTGCAACTTTCCATAGATTTACCATTAAACAAGAATGGAGCAGATACAGAATGCTTACAATGAAATCCTTTTTTAAAAGGGAATATTCTAGCCATAGCAACTTTGAAGGCTGCACAATTTGAAGGTAAGGACGTTTTCTAAATCATTCAGGATTCTTGGAGAATCTCTTGTTCATTGTCCTCCATAACCCCAGGTGCAAAAATACTTAAAATTCTTTTTGGTTCATTATCCTCCATCACCATATCTGAAGTGAAAATTATGACAAATGCACAATTTGAAGACTGTACGCTTTCTTCAGTTTTCCTCTCACTCACACAAATGTGGGGTATCAAGAGTTATTTTAAAGCTTGGCTAAAGATTTTTCAAAGGTTGACCTTATGGGTTTCTTTGTCAGTACACTTTATTCCATAATTTAGTGAAACCGTGATCCCTCTTCTTATAGAGAATGCCATGTCCCAGTAATTCCTGACAATGCTGAACTTCATCTGATCTCTGTGCTACTGAAAAGGAGTGATGGTTAAGAAATCTCCCATCTTTTTGTGTTCCTGGAAATAACTTATTGCAAAGAACCACCCTTCTTCATACGAATAAAATAAAACTCAAGGATGGCCCCCTTGTTTACCTAAGATGATGCCAAACACAGAAATTCCAGCTTCACGTTATCACCTCACAAATGATTAGCTGAGTTGTTTGCCTCCATTGATCAATCTGTACAAACTGCCCATCAAATTGACTTAACCAGTCTTTAGGCAGCCTCTCTCCTTCCTCTAGGCCCCTGAACTTCATTTTGTTTCTAAGCTTAAGCAAGTACCAAAATGCCAAACAACTCTTGTACACAGCCAGCCCCTCCTGAGAGTTGGCTGACTGTAGGGAAAATCATTTCCTGCTGGACTGTCCAATCACACCTCCTGCTTAGCCCATTCCCTAACACTGGGTTCTTTCTAGCTTTGTTTACTCTTGTGTATAAAAAAGAAAAGTCCTTTCTGTCTAATCTTTGCAGATCTTGTCATTGGAGTATCCTCCCTTTTGCAATAATCTTTTTGAATAAATTCCCTGCTTATTTTAGATTTGTTTTTGACAATACCAAAGTTCTTTTCTAGACAAAATTCTTAAATTTATTTCTTTCTCATCCCCACTTCTCATTAAGGTTTCCAGTCTTTCAATCTTAATATCATTTGAAACAACTGGTGGGGAGGCTACTCTCTTAATCCAGTCTCAGCCACGAGTCATTTTATTCAACTAAGAGATACAGCTGGGCCATGATACCTTCATGACAAATGGAAAATCTCTTATATGTTAATGCCCAGTTCTTTTATAAATCTGAGATTGGAACATTTGCCAGGTGTCACATTAAGCTCCTTAAGCAGCTTTATTTACACCTCCCACAATCTGCCCCTAAAGTGAATGAAGAACGAAATGGAAGATGAGAATTCACAATGATGAGGTAGCATGAATAGCACTGGAAGTTAAATAGGAGAGACTGAGGTAAAGTTCTTGGAAGAAAAAATACATATATATATATTCATATATGTGTGTGCAAGTGTGTATATATATGCATAGATACACATAAAAAAGAAGACATTATTAATAGCCCATTTACATCTAAAAAGTATTTGAACTATTAAAAAAAGCAATCTAGATAAGAATAAAATCTTGGGAATCATGTAAAGCACGATGATGATGATAACACAAATATTCAAAAACATGGATTAAGAAAATGTATTTAGCTTTGAGCTCTCTGAAAAAGCATAGACAAAATGGGATTGGATTGATCATACAGTGCTCAGTGTAAGCATTTGTGTGTAGCAGGATGAAAATAAATTGGGATCTGTAACTACAACTCCTTTTGAAAAAAGTAAAGCCGTGATGATGGGAGACCCTTTGTTCTGCAGGACACATTGATAGACTGGGACTTTCATGTTGGGGAATAAGAGAGGTGGAAAGCTGTGTTTCTCTCTATAACACAGAAAAATGTGAAGCTTATGAAGCCACCTGGGGTGGATGGGTAAGTCAGTGAGGTGACAATAGACCTTACCAACACTATTTGAACCATCTCCATTAGCTCCCACATTCTGAATAAGAGTTATTAAACTTATGAAAAACTTGTGTTTTTTGAAGAAACAAGTAAAACTGTTGTGTGTATTTTCTGGAATTACAGCAAAGTATAAGAAAGAAATTATATCTATGTATCTCAGGGAGAAATGATGACTTGGTTTAACTAGCTTAAGAGAAAAAGCAAGTTTTTTTTTTTCTTTATTCTTTATATTTACATCTTCATATAAAGGAAACTAAAGTATATGATAAATTGTGACCTTAAAAATAAAGCCTCCAACACTTCGAAGACTTCCAATATTAGGCCATCCCATGTAATTACCCTCAATGAAAGCCAAATAAATTAGCTTTTAGCTATAATTTTGAAAATCCAGCACTAGGAAGGATCTGAGGAATATTACTCAGGCATACACAATTTAGGGACTCACACTGATAACAGAAACAATGTATAATCCTAACTCTACTGTGAACCAGTGTGATGCATTAATTCATTTTTATTTAGGGAATTGGCATTATGAACTTGAAAAGCGGCATAACAAATTTAAAGAAAAATTTCCTAACTTATCCATAATTAGAGAATAGACACAAGCATATAGCACACAAAGAAGCACTCTTTCAAAAAATTTCTATAGAGAGAAATATTTGAAATCAGCAACAAAAAGATCAACATGGCAAATAGCAAAATAACAGTTAATACAATGAGTTTTTGGGTAAAAAACATAAGCCTAAAGCCAGTAGGGAATTTATAAACAGTGACCACAGCCATAAACTGAAGGAAGAGGTTTATATGTAAACTCTTCAGAAAAACTCACTGGTCATCTTTGTTATAAATTATATCTCATGATGTTCTGCCCCAGAAAGGCAATAGTGCATACTATTTGAAACACAGGAAATTGAGGATTATGAGATCCATGGTTTCTGCAGTTCCAGGTTAGCATCATTATTCCAGTTTTTAATATTCGCATTCTTTATAATGAGTTTTGCATTTTCTTCAATTTTCTCTCAGCAGATATATTTCAATTCCACATAACATAATAGGGAAATTGTGTTAAGATAATATAGGAATAAAAGGTGCCCCTTCATTTTCTTTTTTTCCTAAGGGGAAAACAAAATACAAGAAATAGCAAAGTGAAACTTTGCTAAAAAATATAGCACAAGGTTTTCATATTTCTATTATTGGGAAAATGCTCAAAATCCACCATATCAACAGGGCTCTCTGTGTCATTCAAAAATACTGAGATTTCAGGTTGTATACCAGAAAATTCCTTTATAATTTATCTTTGTTAATTATTATGATGATGATTATCATTATCATCACAGTCATCACTACCATTATTATTGTTGTGATTATCATCATCCTCATCATCCTCATCATCATCATTCCTCGCCAGGAAGCCTAGCTCATAACCAAGTAGATGTAGCAACAGATCCAAAGGAGTAAGGTGTCTAGGTCTTGGGGATGAAATTTTTTGTTAAAATAAGTAGGTTCCCAGGAGAAGGATCTATTCTAGGAGTGGGAACAAATCTAGGAATCCTGAAGAGAAGGTCAGATTATGATAGATTCACTCATTTACTGCCATTCTTTGAGGCATCTCAGGAAAAAACCTGTAGACATTACCCTGTGGGCCCATCCCTACAAACATCTGTTAAATATTGTTTTACACTTTGGAACTTCTTTCTGCCTGGGCAACTGAGAAAAACAAATTACCCCATTTATTATTATTCCTAGTTCACTTTTATAAATGAAAACAGATCTGGTTTTGCACAACAAAAAACACACTAATTTATTTTCTTATGAAATAGTGTAAGTGCAAGGGTTTAAAGATATAAAAATACATTGCGGTTTTATTTTTGAGTGCTGACCTTTTCAAAACTGGGTTACTCTTCTCCCTGTTAGTGATTGTACCAGACATTTGTCACTGGTTTTAATAACCCCAGTGTGGTTCAGTGTATTCCAGCTGTTAGAACAGAGGTGATAAGTATCTTATTAGCACCTTCTGGTTGTTGTATTTTAAAAACTTATCTCAGTGAAAGAGGGTGGGTGTCAAACAGATCTTAAATGGGAATCTGCTTTTCTGCTTCTACCTGGTAGACATTGAACAAGATATCTAACCCCTTTCATTCTCAGTTTTTTAATCTGCGAAATGGAAGAATTGTATGACATAAAATTAAAAGAGAACAAATAAAATACAATAAGTGAAATTGTTGATGCATTATTGATTCTCAGTAAACGTTAACTCAACTTTGTCTCCCTTTTAAGAAAACCAAATATGCCCAAATATAAATTGTCCTAGGCTAAATACATTTCTGCTCTTTCAACCAATTCTCAGAGGAAAGGTCTTTTCAGCTTTTATTCATTTTTTTAATTCTGAATTGACCCTTCAACAAAAAAGTAAAGTTGATTAAGGAAACCAAACCAGTATTTATGAAGTACTAACTTCACGCAAAGTGTGACATTTGATCATCCAGTCATTCTCGTGAGGCTGGTATTATTATCCCATAGAATAGGTGATAAGAACAAGGCTTAAAATAACTCAGCTAGCATATTTAGTAAGTCTCAGAGCAAGGTTTTAAATTTCCGCTGTATCTGACCACCAAGTTTATTATTTTAGATAAGTATCCTCCATGAGTCCTGAATTCTCTCCAAGGTAAGTGGTATATTGTTTTTCTCTCTCTTTATTTAGCTTATATTGAATAATGCAGGGTCTGCAATGAGGTAAGTGTTGCTCTAATTTTCTGGGATATAGAAAAATGAACCAGGGACAGAGGACTTACTGAAATTGTGCTTACAAACATTGGGAATGTGGTAGGGAGATCGGGCAGTAAGCAAATACATTTATAATGTTTCCAGGGGTATTAACGTGCCATGAAGAAAAACACGGTGGAAGGTTAAAGACTGACAGGTGTGGGAGATGTTCTCTAACATAGGGTGGCCAGAAAAACCCTCTCCAATGAGGTGCCTTTCCAGCAGAGAGAGCATAAAATGAGGGAGCAGCTATCACAATATCCATGAAGGGGGCTTCCCATGCAGAGATTGTGCATGTGCAAAGGCCCTGTTGTGGAAGCATGGCTATCATGATTGAGGACTTGAAACAAAGCCAATGTGGACAAAGCAGATAACCAAAAGTAGAGAGTAGCAAGTGATGAGGTCAGAATTACCATCAGCTAAGATCATTATGACTATGTAGGTAATATTAAAGATTTTGAATTTTACTCCAAGTGAGATGGAAAATCAAAAGAGAATTTGAAGAGAGGAGCTACATGATCTAGCCTAAATTTACCAAGTCTGGTTATGAAGAGAGTATACTATTCACAGAAAGTTTTACATCTGAACCAATGGGATGTCTGTTGTTACAGCCACACTGATCTTCTGGCTTATTTATAGATGGATCCACACATATACAAATAAAACATATGACAATAAAAATTTTACATCAACATTACAATTAATATACTACAAATTAATGGAGAGAGGCTGGCACTTCAGTAACAGAGTTTGAGACAATTCGCTTATATGCATGGAACAAATACAGATTTCTACCTCATATTGTGCAAAAGAATAAATACAAAATAATTTGAAAAAGATAAATGAGAAAACAATTTTCCCCATAAATGACATTCTTAGAAAAATATAGGACAATATTGCTAACAATTTGAGGCAGAAAATGTCTGCTTAAATAATATGCTCAAAATTATAAGCCATATAGAAAAAGAATAATCAATTCTCCTCCTCTCATCAAACTTTATTTTTGGACCTTATCTCCTGACTCAGCAAAAAGAAGCGTTTGTCCTCAGGCTGGAATTTGAAAGATTTATCCATTGTACAGAGAAATTGTAAAATGAGACATCTAGTTATGGGGCTTTATGCTTATTTTCAATAATACAACAGTTATCCTCCTTTTTATTAAGTAAAAATAAAAAATTTCCCAATGGTCTGGCAATCAGAAATTCAAGATCTAAACTTAAATTTAAACACTTTCAATTTTATCTATAAAATGTAGCTGATAATACATTTTCTGCTTACTTTATAAAAGTTAGAGTCAAATAAGATTATGTTCAAATACTTTGAAATGTCTCAAGCTTAAGATGAAATATCAGCAATTATTAAGTTAGATGTATATTAACAAAGTAGATATCTAAGGCATACATTAGGAAAACTAAAATTTTAAAAATTAACTTCTATATAGATTCTCTGGTTTAGACAAAAATGGGAATTCTTGATTTATCAAATAAATAGTTTTTCTTCTGCGTTTTATTCTACTAGAGTAGACTTGGGCAGTTAGTACCTTGACAGATATGTAATGTCTCTGGATAAAATGTAACCACAATGATTATTCACATTAAGTCTTAGATTTTTCAGAAAAATGGAAAGCATAAGAGTGGTTTCTAAACCCTGAGACTCGTGGGAGCCACAATTTTTCTCAATTGCATTTTCTTTTTTCTAAGGTATTCAAACTGCTTTGGAGGGGAAATTGTTCTCTGTATTTGAGTGAGATAAATGGTTCATGTAAGCAGATGATGCCAGAATGCAGTTAGATGAACAACCACAAAGCATCTGGGGAAGTAAGAGTGTGTGTGTCTGTGTGTGTGTGTGTGTGTGTGTGTGCGTGTGTGTGTATCTGGTTTGGTGGTAAATAGCCATCACTGCATTGTAGAAGAACATAGCTCAAGACAAAGCATCACTAGAATGTTAGGAAGGGAGGGGAAGTAATTCAGGTGAGTGTGTGCTAAAGGGGAATCACAAATAGCAACCACACATACATACACACATATACACAGTGGCTGCATCTGAACAAACCAACCAACATTGTAAAGAACTGAGGTATTTAGTAAAATACCTCACTGTATTTAGTAAAATAGCAAAACACATTTTAGTTGTGTTGATAAAACTAATATATTTTAAATATAATAGAATTTGAATTTGTGCTTGGATACTAATTTAGATATGGTGAGACAGAAAAGGAAGAAATTAGGGCTACAGAGAGAGGCACTATTGAGCTAATTGTGGGTAGTAATAAACTTAGGCTATCATACATCAAGCACAAATTAAACTTAAGTTTCTTACAAGCTTACATTGATAAGTAAGTCTATTTTTATGTGATTGAATCCAGCAACAAGAATATAGTGTCACTGATGATACCCAAAGTTATGTCCTGTGACCCTAAGAAGAAGCTGGTATGAAATTCTCTCAAATAGCAAGATGTATAGAGAATAATAATTGGCAATTCCAAGAAGACAAGTTTGGCATGGTATATGCCAGATATTACTTCATCCCCATCATCTTTATTAATAGGGCCTCAGCTTTATTCAGAGACAAAATATCCAGGAAAAATGTATAACTGCCCAGAGCTCTTTGCAGTTAAGAGTAGCCATTGACTCTTTCTGACTAATGAGATGGAAATGGAAGTCTATGTGAAGAAAAAGCTATGTTTTTTCACAATAGAAAGACGACTGGTGGCTCATTACCTTTTGTCTTTTACTCTTCTTTCTCTATAAAGATGGAGGCAATATTAAAAACAGTGGAGCAAAGGCTTAGAAGAAACTAAGGCACAATGACTCTCAAGCATCTTCCTTATCCCTCTACTCCCTACCTTCAGATTTTGATTAATGTGAGAACAAATAAAAATCCACTTGATTAAGCTACTGTATACTGGATTTTTATTATATGCACAAAAACCTACAGAAACAGCAGCCGATGAGGTATTATGAGCAAACGTTTTGTATTATCTTATAGAGTGGGTATTAGTCTGTTCTCATGCTGCTAATAAAGACATACCCAAGATTGGGTAATTTATAAAGGAAATAAGTTTAATTGAGTAACAGTTCAATATGGCTGGGGAAGCCTCAGGAAACTTACAATCATAGCAGAAGGGAATGCAAATATGTCCTTCTTCATATGGTGGCAGCAAAGAGAAGTGCCAAGCAAAAGGGCGAAAAACCCCTTAAAAACTTCACAGATCTCATGAGACCTCACTCACTATCACAAGAACAGGAGGGTAATCACCAGTGTGATTAAATCACTTCTCATTGCATCCCTCCTACAACAAATGGGAATTATGAGATTTGGGTGGGGACACAGACAAACCATATCATTCTGCCCCTGTCCCCTGCCAAATCTCATGTCCTCACATTTCAAAACACAATCACATCCTTCCAACAGTCCTTCAAAGTCCAGCATTAATGCAAGAGTTCAAATCCAAAGTCTCATCTGAAGTAAGTCCCTTCCACCTATGAGCCTGTAAATCAAAAGCAGATTAGTTACTTCCTAGACACAGTGGTGGTACAGGCATTGGTAAATACACCCAGTCCAAATGGGAGAAATGGGCCAAAACAAAAGGGCTACAGGCCCCATGTAAGTCCAAAATCCAAATCCAATAGGGCAGTCATTAAACCTTAAAGTTCCAAAATGCTCTCCTTTGACTCCATGTCTCACATGCAGGTCATGCTGATGCAAAAGGTAGGCTCCTATGGCCTTGAACAGCTCCACCCTGTAGCTTTGCAGGGTACAGCCCCTCTCCCAGATACTTTCATGGGCTTGCATTGGGTGTCTGCAGCTTTTCCAGGTGCATGGTGCAAGCTGTTGGTGGATATACCATTCTGGGTTCTGAAGAACAGTAGCCCTCTTCTCACTGCTCCACTAGTCAGTGCCCTAATGGGCACTCTGTGTGGAGGTTCTAACCTCAAATTTCCCTTTTACACTGCCCTAGCAGAGGTTCTTCATTAGGGCTCTGCCTCTGTAGTAAAATTCTGCCTGGACATCCAGGCATTTCCATACATCCTGTGAAATCTAGGCAGAAGTTTCCAAATCTCAATTATTGTCTTCTGTGCACCTGCAGGACCAGCACCACATGGAAGCCACAAAGGCTTGGAGCTTGCACCATCTGAGGCAACATCCTGAGCAGTACATTGGCCTCTTTTAGCCACAGTTGGAGCTGAAGCAGCTGGGATCCTGGGCACCATGTCCCAAGCCTGTATAGAGCAGGGGGACCATAGGCCCAGCCCACAAAACCATTTTTCACTCCTAGGCCTTCAGAACTGTGATGGGAGAGGCTGCCATAAAAATCTCTGACATGACCTGAAGACCTTTTCTGCATTGTCTTGGTGATTAATATTTGGCTCCTCATTACTTATGCAAATTTCTGTAGCAAATTAGTGCTCATATGTCTTAAACAGCACTCTAAATTTTGGTTTTCTCCCTGGCAAAAAACTCAAATAATCTTCAGGCACAGAGCCTTTGTTAAGCATCACCCTCTAACTAAAATTTAATAGCACGTTTTGTTCCCATCAAGTTTGCTTTATAGTCATCTCGTGTGACACAGCATTGGTGGTTTTCCAGTTCTACAAATGGCATAATTTTTCATTATGAGGTATATATAAATTAAAATACAAAATAATGTTTTAAAAAATATTATATAAACAACACGGTACACAGGAGAAAACTTATAAAAGCAAGGACAGTAGTATGTAAATAACTAAACTTTGATAAATTGAGTCCTTGGTGTATGAAATTCTGGTACAGGGCCTGCAAGTATAATTCCAGACTCACTAATCCTTTTGTTTGCCTTCTTAAAGCAGCCTCGACAGAATTTTGCCTGTTGGTTCAATAGCGTCAGTATTCACTGTTCTCTAAATTAGGAAAACCCATATGCAAAATTTCTTCACCTCCCACTTTACTTGTGACTGAGAACAGAATGCTTCAGGCCTATTATGCTATCATCTAGACTCGGTTACCAAAGTCTCAGTCCAAATTTCATTCTTTGTAATCCAAAAGGAATATTCTAAATATTTTCTATACAGATGATCAATCAATATTTGTACATCTTGAGTTACTGCAGAGAATGAGAGCTATATAAATATTCCATTCAGGTAAAATTGCAGCTTTGTCACCTAGGATCATATTTTCAGTAGCTGGAAAGTTACTAAAACTTGATAGTGAATGTTGACTATCATCATAGAACACACTCACACTTGGCACCTCTCTGCTCATCTGTTTTCAGCAGCAAGTTTGGTTGCTCAAGTATTATTGGCTGTTGTATGTTCCCCTTGCTTGAGAAATTGGGGTTTCAGTTATTCAATAAAATCTTACATTAAAAAGAAATTAGAGCAAAGGTCAAATTGTGCAAGAGAAGTCAGTACCAAAGCTGTGCTATTGTGAAAAAGAAAAGCTGAAAATTAGAAATTATAGATTTTGTGATTTTAAAATTTTACCATCTCTTTTGTGTTTATTGCGATGTCCACATAATTATAATGGTAAATTTCATACTAGAAGTCTTAAAAAGTCTGAAAAGTTGTCCAGTAATCATAAAATCTTTTTGGAGAATTTTATTACAAAAGTGCCTTCTTCATATATAAGCTATGTACTTCCTCCTTTTGGTAATTCTAGTCATTCCACCCTATAAATAAATATATAGAAGTTCAGAGTAGTCACAGGCACTAGATAATGATGTATTACTATATAAGAAAAGAATATCAGAAAACAATACAAAAGATAAGGGAACAATGTTAGAAGTGTGTCTTGGGTCTGAGACATGCAGGTCATCCCCCAAGATGGGGCCACTGCAGAGACTGGTTAGGGAACCAGTGGGGCTAATGAAAGAGCCAATGGCAC
The DNA here is from genome assembly GCF_030222135.1 of Aotus nancymaae. NCBI lineage: Eukaryota > Metazoa > Chordata > Mammalia > Primates > Aotidae > Aotus > Aotus nancymaae. Next base: position 32,826,395 of record NW_026988455.1, read on the forward strand.
AGGCAGGCAGGACTGGAGTTTTACCTGGTTTCAGAGACTCATGTAAAATGGAACAACGGAAGAATAGATATATTTTCCAAGAGGACTGGCTCCCAGACTGCCTTAAGTCTAAAATATTGGCATTGGCATACACAGTTGGGTGAACGTGATGCAATAAGCAAAGGCATAAGGATAAAGTGGGGGTTAGGAGATGCTCTGACCTGCCTCACCTAGGGTGCCCAACCCCCACTGTGATTCACTGAATGCTCAATCTACAGACTGTTGGTAGGAAAGATGCTCTTGGGCTCTAGACAGTTCTACCATTTCTGTCTGGGCTATTCCAGAGTATAGTCATGGGCTATTCTGGATCAGTACAACTCAGTATGATCTCAACTTCACTCTACCATCTTTAGAGTTAAGTCAAGTGGCAGGATCTATAAAAAGTGGGAATTTAGGCACATGTATCTTGAGAGACAGGTAACTGGTTTGGTAAATGGTAAATGATAAATGACCATCGCGATACTGGAGAAAAACACAGCTCAGAAATAAGCATCAGTAGAAATCAGGAAGGGAAGTAATTCAGAGGAGTGTGTGCTAAGGGTGAATCACAAATATTAAGTTGGTGCAAAAGTAATTGCAGTTTTACCATTAATAGCAACAATAATGCCAAGTGAGTTTCTGCTCTTGGAGGCAGCTTATCTTGTCTCAGCAAGGCATGGAGTGGCTCCTATCTAGGGTGCCTTAAATAGAAGATATAGGTTGGAGCACTGCCTCTTTTGTAAGTAATACTCATTGTCTATTTAGAGATAATATTGCCTTGCTGCATCTGAAACTGTTATAAAGTAACAATATAATTTGAACCTGGGTGTGCTTCTGTGAGCACACATGTGAGTTTTAAAAGCGATATAATACATATGAATAGATGAGAACAGCAGGTTTTTTTGAAACCTTTATATTACATAAAAGAATCATTGCTGAGTAAATGTGCTACTGCTGACTGTTAGGATGCAGAGCCAGTTTTGAGTATTTAAGCAATTATTGACACTGTCTTCAATGCAGTGAATGGCTCCCATGTTGGGACCACACATTGCTATGTTTACTTAGAGGCTGAGTTGATGATAGGCTTTATATTATATTCAGGAAAGAAATGAGAGTATCTGAAAGATGTTTCATACTAATATTATTGTTAACATTGACAAAGAGACTGGTTTCTGATGTTAACTTTGCAGATTTTGAGCGCTTCATAAGGAAGTAAAATTGCAAGGTTTTATTGAAAAAGTCAATTGGCACAGATCGAATATGTTTGGAAACTAATTTAAAATACAGAAATGTGTTCAGATAATGTGATAGGTAAAGAGCAGGTGCAATCTTTTTTTGTGTGTGTATTTGAAGGAGAATGTCCTGACATTCACATAGGCTTTGCCTATATGTGCTGTTCCTTTTGAATTGCAACCTACATTCTTTTAAATCTATAGAATAATTGGTCCCTTTTTACATATACATTTTAGGCACAGGGAAATATTACCAGATCAATTATGTCTTTCTTTTAATACACTAGTTTCTTGGTTTTGCCTCTCTCTCTCTCTGTGTCTGTGTGTGTGTGGGGGGGGGGGCGGGGGGGTTCTGAAGCTAGGTCCAGGAAGCCACATAAATATGCCTATTCAGAGAAAAAGAAGAAACTTTTGAATGGGTGAGGTAGACAGGGCTTCAAGTAAAAAAGACTGGACATTCTTATCTATTTGTTGGACAGATTTCCAACTTCAACTCAGTCAGTTCACTAAATTTAGGTTTTCTAACCACTCTATGTAGCAGACTGAATGCTATATTATACTAATTCTTAAATTCAAGAATGTTGGAATAGAATCAAGTTTTGGACAATCTAAGATGATGGAAAATAATACATAGCAACCAGTCAGTAATTAGGCTATTCTGGGCAAACTGCCTATAGGATAGCTCTGCTCACCAAGGAGCAGTATTTAAAAACTTAACAATATAAATTGAATATGTGCTAAAGTAAGTCAGCGGTGAAGAGTGATTCACACAGTCACTCCAAGATAAAATGGTGACTCCAGAGGCTGACTGCTTTCCACATTTCATAGACATTAATTACTAAAAAATACATTAGCTGAATCTATGGTAAGAATATGTGTGTGAAAATCTGTGCTTGGAATATTCTTAGAGAGCTCACTGACCCTCAATCTTCTCCGTAAGATGTAATTTATCGGGTGTTGTGAATTTAATCCATCTACTGTGTATAACCTGTCTTTCTTTAACTCAATTTGGGCAGCTCACCCTCTCTGCTGAGACATGAAGATCCTTTTAAGCTTCTTTCATTCTCAGAACATGAAGGTATTTCACATCTTCTTTCAAATGGCCATATATATTTTAGGTGCAACTCTATCTTGCTATGTAGAGCTTCTTGTAGGTAAATAGAAGTTAAGTGGGATTCTTTGGAACTGATTCATTTTTCTGAAGTTTTTATATTCATAAAACATAATCTGTATCTAAAATTCCATAGTATTCATTCTCAGATAGGATGAGAGAACACAGTTTTATATTTATTCCAAGTCAGTTAAATATCAAACTAGCAGCAGGTATCAGAACAGGAGCTACTATGAAACCTTTGATAATCTAATAAAAGGTATCTTAACAAAGAGATACATAGCTTCCCATTTTTAATAACTGCCCATTAAGAAAATGTAAATGATTGTAATATTGGCCAAAAACTTTCAGAAATCAGTGATTTCTCTTCAGACCAGTTGCCTCTCTCTATTCTTTACTGGCATATATCATATCATAAATTCTTTACAAAGCAATTCCATTTTCCCACTAACCTCAGATTTGTGTTTTCTACAAATACTGCTGAATCCTCATACTTCCACCCCTTTCAAACATGTTGTTATACATCCTTTCCCCTAACTCTTATCAGTCTCCTGTTATCTTCAAATTTCAAGTTGCCATAACAAGATAAAACTGTATGGATAAAGCCTTCTAAACTTCTAAATTTCCCCAAAAAGGTGGTGAATAAATTGGTCTGATAAGGCCCGCATTGCTATGCAGATAAGCTTATTTTGCCACCTGTATAGGGTGGGTCCATCTTCTTAGAATTGCCCTCCACTCTATTCCTCTGGCACAGAAACCTATCCAAGAATTACAGCCTGCACATAGCAGGCCCACTCACAAGGTTCTTGATTTGAGAAAGCATTATAGTTTCCTCTCAATTTTTCTCTTCTGTTTCCAGGGAATCAACATCTGCAAATCACTTCTTCCAAATATCAATCATTCAAATAATCTCAAATAATTATTTCATTAATTTAACTATTCCCCAGGGTGAGATGGGTTGGGGATGTTCTTGCAGAGAAGGGGGATCATCTGCTTTATTGGCTTCCAGAAGAAAACAAAAGGAACAAAGAATTTGCCAATTGTAGGGAATCATTTTAAAAAGACTCTAAACCAGTGATTTACTTGACTAACTCCTTGCCAGTGCTCCATTTCCTGGCCACCCTCAACTGCGGTCGCAATAATGCCTTTCCATTGCAGGACAATTCCATGCAGTTCCTACCCCAGTCCTAACCTTGGGAAAGTGTTCACTAAAACCCTAACTCCCAGCAGCATGTGAAGCCTGGAATTTGCAGTACACCCAAGATCTGATGTCAGGCCTGCCCGGAGTGAACTCTGTGAACCCATGGCTTGAGCTGCTATCAGCTGCTTACTCTCCTCCCAGACTGACCTTGACAATGTTAGGCTGTGGTCTTGAGAAAGTCGCTTAACATCTCTATCATTTTGAGCCTGATCTCTAATAAAAGACACAATTTAAGTTGTAGGTCCTAAAAGTTGATTACTTCTTATTTATCTTTTCATGTTTATGAAATGGGAATTCACCATATAGTCAAAATTAATTAAAGAAGCATCTCTCCATTAACCCAATGCCAACTATCATTAAGTCAGTAGCAGGTTCTATCCTTTAAAATGAGAAAATATAATAATGAGAGTACTTGACAGACAAATATGAGTGTACAGAGTAGGCTAATTCTTATGGCTGGTGGCTTGAGATTCAGGGACTTTTGCAACTTGTATGTGCTCCTAGTAAAACTATACAACCAAGATTATGTCAGTGCTGGCATGGACCTTTTTTTTTTTTCTTTTCTTCTTTAGTATTCCTTTTATGAGAATGTACTAGAGAGAGTCCTAAAACAACCTCCAGGGCTTCCATTCTCTAGGGTACACGCCCTGTACAATCCTACTAAGTGGGGGTGGCCTGTTAATAGGTTGATGTGTTGCTCCCGTGAGAACATGATGTTATATGGGTAAAGGAAGATCGTGCTGGGTGGGCCTGATGTTATCTGATGAGCCCTTTAAAAACAGAGCATTGGCCGGGCGCTGTGGCTCACGCCTGTAATCCCAGCACTTTGGGAGGTTGAGGAGGGTGGATCACGAGGTCAGGAGATCGAGACCATCCTGGTCAACATGGTGAAACCCCGTCTCTACTAAAAATACAAAAAATTAGCTGGGCATGGTGGCGCATGCCTGTAATCCCAGCTACTCAGGAGGCTGAGGCAGGAGAATTGCCTGAAACCAGGAGGCGGAGGTTGCGGTGAGCCGAGATCGCACCATTGCACTCCAGCCTGGGTAACAAGAGCGAAACTCCGTCTCAAAAAAAAAAAAAAAAAAAAAAAACAGAGCATTTTCTTTGGGTTGTTTGCAGAAGAGAGTCAAAGAGACATATTAAACCTCACATGGATGAAAGCAAAAATCCATGTTGTGAACTGTCTATGGGGCCCACATGGCAAAAACCTGCAGCCAGTGTCTAGTTGCTGAGAGTGGTACTGAGCTGACAGCTAGCAAAGAAAGGGGCACCTAAATTTAAACTGTAAGGAACTGAGCTCTAAAATGAATTCACTAGTTAACTTGAAAAAGGACCTAAGCCCCAGATGAGATTGCAGCCTTAGCTGACGTATACTTCAGTCTGGTGAGAGTCTGAACAGCGAGTTTGGTTATGCCATGCCTAGAATTCAGACTTACAGGTACTAGGAGATGATAAATGTGTGTTAAGTTGTTAAATTTGTTGTAATTTGTTTCACAGCAATAGAATACTCAAACAGAAGAACAGAAATTTACATTTTCCAGTCATGCAAAGAGTCATGTGTAGGAAATTAAGTTAGTTGGAACCTGGTGATGTTTTAGCCCTTCGGGATCCACGTTTGTAAAGATTTTAATCCAGCCTGCTTCTTTGTCTCACTCAAATATTTCATTAGTACCTTATAGAATAAAAGTCCAACAGGGGTTGAATTAGCTGTGCACCAGAATTTCCATAGGATTTCCTATGGTTCTTTATCTATAGGAATTGCAGAAAAAAATGTCTATGGTTTCTTTCAACCCAAACATCATAGGATGATATTGTAATATTTACAAGGTTAATACAGTTAATGCCAATATAAATTAAATACAAGATACAAAAATAAAAGATAAATTTGGAACATGTGTATATAGAGAGAATTAGTATTTGGTGCTTATTATGTGAAAGATAGTGTGCTTACTACATCCATTAATTCACTTAATCCTCACAACACCCCATAGTATAGATACTATTGTTGTCTTCATTTATAGATGGGTAAACAAATATGTGAATGTATTATGTAAATTTCCCAGAATCTCCCAACCAGTAAAACGTAGAGCCAGAATTAAAATCCAGGGCTGTCTGATTTCAAAGCATAGATATTTTCATTACGTTTATGAAAACTTATAAAATGTATAGAATGAACTTAAAATGTAATATTTTGAAAAGCGATTTTTTAGGGGAGATTGTTTTATTCTAATTTTAATATGTCATGGTTTGCAAATGGATGCAGTGAATGAATTAAAATAATATGTATACCCTAGAAATAATTATAAATGATTTTGTTTTTTTCATAGTTCAATTCATTCCTAAATAATTTTTACCTTCTCTCTCTCAGTTCCTAAGTAGGCACATTGGTAAAATCTCTGGGTACATATAAAACCATTCATTATAATTAATGTTTTTCAAAATATTCTAATGTTTGAAATCACATCTTTTTATAAAAAGAGTAAATATTTTCTCTTATTTTTCTTTCATGGGATTACTAAGATATTTGGAGTTTTATTAGTAAGTTCACTTTTATTTTCTTTTGTTACTGTAAAGTTAAAAAATAGGGCCTAAAGAATAATTTCTGACACTGAATAAAACACCTAAATAATAAGAAAGTCATGAGTTCAGAATACAATTACAATAAAGGTTAAGTAAGCAGCAATTACTCAAATAAATGTGTATTTCTTCTGGACTTGAAACTGATATATTAAGATGATAATTTGATGCATACTATAATTTAGGGTTTAAAGGAAGTGATGGTTTTACAGATGTACATTTATTCTCTGAATTTATAAACATTTAAACAATATACACATCATGATGACAGAAAACAGGTGTGCTGGCAAAAATATGCAGCTGTCACGTGGCATATTGTCAAGTAATGAATAGTTTTTTGAACCCTTGAAATTTCTTTTAGTAAAGTGAATTAAAAACTAAAGTTACAAAATAATTGTCACTTGGCAAAAAGAGAAATGTAAATTATTCCAGGTGTATTTTATTTTTAAGAATCCACATCACTGCCACTATCTGAAAACTACTGTATTTAGACTTTGATGGAATATTTGTGTCATTCCTTTGAGACACTATTGGCTGGCAGTCTCTGCTTTGGAGAACAGATAAATTGGTTTTAGCTCCACTCTGGTGGTTAGATCTGGAACTTAGGCCAGATAGTTATACTAATGTCTTTAATTATGTGGTTTTAAAAATTTTGTTTTTTTCTGCCCTCTGAGGAATTAATGTAATTATCATTCATAGTTGGTTTCTTCCTTTCATGTTACTTGGGATACTTAGAACTATACGAGGAAAAGTTTTTATAGTGCTTCATTTTAGCTTTTGAAAATGTTAGAAAATTTTCCTTGAACTTTTTAGCTTCCAGATGGAGGTTGATGACAGCCTTTGGTATCATCACCAGAGGGTTGGTGACGAGCCAGACTTGGGTCTGGGAGTCAGGCAGAATTTGAATTAGAGTTCTTCTGCCTATCATCTGAGTGACTGGGGACAAAACCATTGGCGTGTTGTACTCAGCTTTCTCCTTTGTTAATATTAGATGTAAAAATACTTTCATGATAGGATTGGAATGAAGTTTAAATTATTTGTATACGACAGTTCCTGTTACACAGGAAATGCTCATGAATTTAGTTTGATTTTTTTCTATGTTGTGAGGTGGGGCATGTGGTCAGGCCTTGTTCTGCATTTCATTTACTATAGTATGTCTGAGAATATGTATTTGTATGCCCACATCATAATAATTGTTCCACGGTATAAAGGAGATTAATATATCATTTATTTCTTGTATGAACAGACTACAAGGTATGAACTTCTGTTATATGAATAATTCTTTGTACCTCAACCTCTCTTGGAGCTGTAAAGTAGCCAGTTGCCATTGCCAGGCATGGGAGAGGGCTTTCCTTCAACACTGCCATCTAAGAGAAGTGTTTCTGCTTTTGTAAATTCTGCCTTGGAAAAGCCAGCCTTTCATAAACTGACCTGTAAAATTACACCATCTATAATGTTATTATTTCCATGAAAAACTGTATTTTAAGTATACGTTTACTGACATAGGACAAACTTTTATGCAGAACCACCCATATTTAAAGCCCTTTACTTTTTATAATGAGTATATATTTTTTTTGCAAACTTAATATATCTCTGCAGTGCAATGCTTCTACTTTTAAAAAATTGATAGAGAAGGCCTAGGAATTATGAAAGGGAAATTAAAGCTTAATGAAATATAACTTTTTTCTTCAGAAAAACTAAGGTGAGTTCTCTTTTTACTGCAAATGCTATGCTTTCTTTTTTGTTTTCTTAAATACAGGTTTTATTTATAGCTCAATGTTGCTATAGATTAGAACCCTTTTGTCACTTAAGTAAAACATGTACCCTGGTTCTTAACATTATGGAAGTTTTTTAACGGTGGTATAATTACAAAGACAGATGTTTCTTAAATCACTTTTTTGTTTTCATTTATTCATTTTTCAAATTTATTTAATCTCCAACACTTGACTTGAGTTAACTAATTCTTTATAAGAGTTGAAGTAGTTCACAAAGACTCTATAATTAAATAGAGTGATGCACAGTAGTGGCAATGAGAGAAAAATGGAGAAATCAAGATACTCCATAGAGGTAAATGTGAAAAATATAATGCTGAATTCAGGCAAGGAGCAGGACACAGTGGGAAATGACCTGGATTGGACGGCAGGGCACTGGCATTGCAGCTCCAACCAACAGGCTCTGCATCTTTGCACAGCTGTTTCTTAGAAGCTTCATCTACGCTCTGAGAGATGAATTAGGCAATCCTGTATATCTTCCACTTCTGAAACTATATGAGCAGGCAAACTATATATAGCTATTAAAACCTATGGTATCTTTTTCTTCAGGCATTTAGGAGTTGCCTGTGCCATGGGGTGATAGAGACACATTACAATGAAATATGCAGTATATGGTACTATTTGTGATTATTTAGAAATCGTGTTCACTTCAGAATTTGGGTCTTTGGGAAACAAAGTGGGTTTAACTGCTTGTAGTCTAACTGCAGAAGATGAGAGAAAAGTGAGTGAAGGACTGAGGTTTTCTTAATAAAATAAAAATTAGGCTTATATCTAAAAATTTTAAAAAGCAATCTCCATTTTTAAGTCTGTATTTTACTAAAAGATACATCTATGACTTCAGATTCAAGAAAAAGTTTGAAGAGAAAAAGGCAAGCTTAGTGGATCGCATCATTAACTGATTAAAGAAAATGTTAACTGAAACATCACCATCAAGCATATGGACTGATCTAATTAGTTGATTACTAATTCAGATTTAGTGCTGAGTACCTTTACTTTGAACATCAATTTCAGCTTAATAGGAAGTTCTTCCTGCTTCTCTGTCATCATAGAAAACAAGGTTTGGCAATTGGGCAATTAAAAAAAAAGAATGAATGAATATTTGATTAAGGCCTTTCCTGACATTCATTTTCGAGTGCCAAAAATGTTGTTCATGGCATATTCATTACAGAACAGGAAGCCACTTCTCCTTTCCAAACAAAATGGCACCTTTCGATCATATAAAAATCTCCCTCCATTCACATCCAAGTTGTCATCTTTTAGCACAAGTAAATGCCTGACCCGATGCTCTATTCTGTAGATAGACAAATAAAATACAGTGTCTTATTTTTTTAAATTCCAATGTTTTAGACAAGAAAGTAACATTAGCAATCTACTGTGATTAATGATGGAAGAAAGTGGGCATAGCTGATTCTAATGGGAGAACAGAGGAAGCATAGATAACCTAGTTTGGTTGAAGTAGTATAGAGTTAGGGAAGGCTGGACTGTATTAGAATAAAAAGAAATGGAAGGACTTCTTTCTGCCTTTTTTGCTTACATACTTTATCCAATTTTTAAAAGGCTAATATCATTACCTAGCTCTATTTTCAATGTCTTTCCCATTTCATCAAGGTTCTTTCTCTTCCCCAAAACTCTCTCATCTCTTTTCCTCTAGAGGCCAATAATACTATCCTGACACTGACAATGGCCTGGAGGTCTACTGATTAATAATCTCATTAATTCTCATGACACCTGTTCAGAAAAAAATAATATATAAATGGCAATTATTACTTCAATTCTACATATGGAAAACTCAAGTCAAAAAGAATGACACAGATTTGCCCAGGGTTACACAGAAAATGGAGGAACCAAGATGGGAATAAAAGAAACCCCAGAATTGTCTCCTCAAACACTTCATGGCTTACACAGTCATCTCGGGCTTCATTAATAGGCTTATTATTGGAATAGAAAATGTTAGCTTTCACCTAGAAAGATAATTGTATATGTGTTCCAGGATAATGGAGCATAACTAAAAATCAGCATTTTAAAGATTCAAACATGTTAAATGCTATATATTTTTGGATTTTTGCGCCTATTATTCAGTAAAGTTGTAATATTGTGAAAAAAATTCAGTTCTTGGGTTGAATCTGTGAGAATGTGTGTGTGTGTGTGTGTGCGTGTGCGTGTGCATGTGCTTGTGTAATGTTTAGTATGATTGCCATGGCAGTTTGAATGCTTGACTAATCTATAGAGATTGGTAGTAATTAGCATGACAGACAAAAGGAGCAAATGTAGTTCGTTTATGCCACCGGCTGAACTAATTTTAGTGTTAAGCATGAATCTAATATCCATAAATAGCGACTAGTCAGAAATACTGAAGTCAGAATTATATTTGTAGTACTGCAGTAAAGGTAAGAATTGCCGAGCTTCAGTAAAACTATGGATTTTGTTGATAAGAATAATGTTGATAAGGATAATGAAAGTATTGACTGTGGATAAAATTTTGCTAGGGAATGTTAATGTTTAACAATACATAGATATAAAATTTGAATTCAATCTTTCCAATAAATGTTATTTGGTACAACATGAATTCAATCAAGAAAATGATTATGAGTTTTATAGAACAGTTGATTATGCATCTATATGTTTATAAACTTTATCTCTTTCTCTCAAAATATTAAATCAACTTGTTTCTGGCTTAAAATGAAACAGACAGAACATTAATTTAAAGTACTTTGGAGTCACTCAGATTTGTATAGCACCAGCTAAATTTAAGATTTGGAAATTTAAGCCCATTCCTGTTTATAATCTCTTCCTCATTGTGATGTACATCACTAGTGTATTTATTTAAGTACATCATTAGTTGATTAATTTTAATATAGGTTAGTAATGTACTACATCAGAATACAGTGTTACAAATAATATTAATAATGAATACATGTTAGTAAAAACTAATTAGAATAATAAGCAATTTAATCAAGTTTGCAGGACCCAAGATCAATACATAATTGATACATTTCAGTATCAATTATATATTGAATGTAAAAGTACAATAATATATACATTTCAGTTTTTCCAGCATCATTTGTTGAAGAGATTATACTTTCCTCATGGAACAAACATGATATCCTTGTCAAAAATCATTCGATCATATAGGTAAAGGTTTATTTCTGGGCTCTCTATTCTGTTCTGTTGGTTTATTTATCTGTTTTACACCAATACCATACTGTTTTATATACTGTAGCTTTATAGTAGGTCCTGAAATCAGGAAATGTAAGTCCTCTAGCTTTATTTTAATAGGTTGTTTGGGCTATTCAGGATCCCTTGAGATTCTATATGAATTTTAGGATAAGTTTTTCTATTTCTGCAAAAAAAAATACACCTGGGATTTTAATAAGAATTCCACTGAATCTGTAAATCACTTTGAGTAGTAATGATGTCTTAACAAGACTGAGTCTTCCAACCCACGAATTCATGATGTGTTTCCATTTACTTATGTCTTCTTCATTTCTTTCAGCATTTTTGTTGTTTTCATTATACAAATCTTTCATCTCCTTGGTTAAGCTAATTCCTAAGTATTTTATTCTTTTTGATATTATTGTAAATGGAATTACTTTCTTAATTAAAAAAAAAATCTTCGTTGTTAATGTATAGAAAGACAAATAATTTGTATGTGTTCACTTTAAATCCTACTACTTTGGTCAATTCATTAATTCGAACAATTTTTATTACTTTAGTTTTTATGTATAAGATTACATCTGGAAACAGAAACAATTTTACCTCTTTCTTTCCAAGTTGGATCATTTTTATGCATTTTTCTTGCCTAATTGCTCTGGCTAAAACTTCCACAACTATGTTAAATAAAAGGGGAGAAAGAGAATCTTTACTTTGCTCTTGATCTTAGAGAAAAGCTTTCAGTGTTTCCCTACTGAGTACTGGCTGGCTGTGTGTTTTGTTTTTTAATATATACTGGTTTTATTATGTTGAGATAGTTTCCTTTCATTCATAGTTTGTTGAGTGTTTTTATCATGAAAGTGTGTTGAATTTTATCAGGTGCTTTTTTGTTATTTTTTTTCTTTTTATTTATTGATTGATTGATAGGTTACATGGATAAGCTCTTTAGTGGTGATTTCTGAGATTTTGGTGCACCCGTCACCTGAGCAGCATACACTGTACCTAATCTGTAGTCTTTTATCCCTCGGCTCCCTCCCAGCATTCTCCCTGAGTCCCCAAAGTCCATTGTATCATTTTTATGCTTGTGTGTTTTCATAGCTTAGCTCCCACTTACAAGTGAGAACATACAACATTTGGTTTCCATTTCGGAGTTGCTCCACTTAGAATTATGATCTCCAACTCCATTCAGTTTGCTGGAAATGCCATTATTTTGTTTCTTGTTATGGCTCAGTAGGCTTCCATGGTGTGTGTGTGTGCTTTCATATAATGACTTAATTTCCTCTGTGTTGATACCCAGTAGCGGGATCGCTGAATCAAATAGATCTAATTTTATTTCTGGAAGAAATCTCCATGTTTTCCATAGTGGCTGTACTAGTTTTCATTATCACCAGCAGTGCAAAAGTGTTTCTTTTCACCACGTCCATGCCAACATCTATATATTTTTTTTTATTTTTAAATTATGTCCATTCTTGCAGGTGTTAAGTTGGTATTGCATAGTGGTTTTGATTTGCATTTCCATGATCATTAGTGACGTTGAGCATTTTTTCATATGTTTCTTGGCTATTTGTGTATCTTCTTTTGAGAAGTGTCTATTCATGTCCTTAGCTCAATTTTTGACAAGATTTATTTCTGATTTGTTTGAGTTCCTTGTAGATTCTAAATATTAGTCCTTTCCTAGATGCACAGTTTGTGAAGATTTCCTTCCACTCTGTGGGTTGTCTGTTTACTCTGCTGATTATTTCTTTGCTGTACAGAAGCTTTTAAGTTTAATTAAGTCTCATCTATTTATCTTTGTTTTTGTTGAATTTGCTTTTGGGTTCCTGGTCATGAAGTCTTTGCCTAAGCCAATGTCTAAAAGTGTTTTTCTGATGTTATAGAATATTTATGGCTTTCAGTCTTAGATTTAAGTCTTTAATCCATCTTGAGTTGATTTTTATATAAGGTAAGACATGAGGATCCAGTTTCATTCTTCTACATGGGCATTGCCATTTATTCCAGCATCATTTGTTGAATAGGCTGTCCTTTCCCTACTTTATGTTTTTGTTTGCTTTGTTGAAGATCATTTGGCTGTAAGTATTTGGCTTTATTTCTGAGTTTTCTATTGTGTTCCATTTGCCTATGTGCCTATTTTTATACCAGTATCATGATGTTTTGGTGACTATAGCCTTATAATATAGTTTGAAGTCAAGTAATGTAATGGCTCAAAATTTGTTCTTATTGCTTAGTCTTGCTTTGGCTGTGTGTGTTCTCTTATGAATTTTAGAAATGTTTTTTTCTAGTTCTGCAAGGAATTATTATGGTATTTGACAGGAAATGCATTGGATTTGTAGATTGCATTTGGCAATATATGGTCACTTTCACAATATTGATTCTACCCATCCATGAGCATGAGAAGAGTTTCCATTTGTTTGCGTCATCCATGATTTCTTTCAGCAGTGTTTTGTAGTGTTCCTTGTAGAGGTCTTTAACCTACTTAGGGTATATTCCTAAGTATTTTTTGTTTGTTTGTTTTTGCAGTTATTGTAAAAGGGGTTGAGTTCTTGATTTGAGTCTCAGCTTGAGTACTTGGCGTATAAGTGTTACTGATTTGTATACATTGATTTTATATCCTGAAACTTTACGGAACTCATTTATCAGCTTTAGGAGATTTTTGGATGAGCCTTTATGTTTTACATTTTCTTTTCTTTTTTCTATTTTTTTTTTTTTTTGAGACAAAGTCTTACTCTGTCACCCAGGCTGGAGTGCAGTGGCATGATCTCAGCTCACTACAACTGCTACCTCCTAGGTTCAAGCAATTCTCCTGCCTCAGCCTCCCCAGTAGCTGGGATTACAGGCACCTGCCACCATGCCTGGCTAATTTTTGTCTTTTTAGTAGAGATGGGGTTTTGCCATGTTGGCCAGGTTGGTCTTGAACTGCTGATCTGAGGTGATCCACCCACATCCACCTCCCAAAGTGCTGGGATTACAGGTGTGAGCCACCGCACCCAGCCTAGGGTTTTCTAGGTATATGATTATATCATCAGCAAACTGCAACAGTTTGAGTTCCTCTTTACCATTTGTATGGCCTTTATTTCTTTCTCTTGTCTGATTGCTCTGGGTAGGACTTACAGTGCTATGTTGAATAGAAGTAGTGAAAGTGGGCGTTCTCATCATGTTCCAGTTTTCAGATGGAATGCTTTCACTTTTCCCCATTCAGTATAATGTTGGTTGCAGGTTTTATTACCTTAAGATATGTCCCTGAGATGGCTTTTATTACCTTAAGATATGTTACTTATATGCTGATTTTGCTGAAGGTTTTAATCATAAAGAGATGTTTGATTTCATCAAATGCTTTTTTATATGTCCATTGGGATGATCATGTGATTTTTGTTTTTAATTCTGTTTATGTGGTGTATCACATTTATTGAGCTGAATATGTTAAACCATCTCTGCATCCCTGGTATGACACCCACTTGATCATGGTGGATTATCTTTTTCATATGCTGCTGGACTTGGTTAGCTAGTATTTTGTTAAGTATTTTTGCATCTATGTTCATCATGGATAGTGGTCTGTGGTTTTATTTTTTTATATACTTTTTTGGTTTTGGTATTAGGACAATACCGGTGTTGTAGAATAATTTAGGGAGGATTTCCTCTTTCTCTAGCTTTTGGAATAGTTTCAATAGGATTGGTACCAATTCTTTTTTGAATGTTGATATAATTCATCTGTGAATCAACCTAGTCTTGACATTTTTTTGTTGGCATTTTAAAAATAACAATTTCAGTCTCACTGCTTCTTACTGGTCTGTTAGAGTTTCTATATCTTCCTGGTTTAATCTAGGACAGTTGTATATACCCAGGAATTTATACATCTCCTCTAGGTTTTCCAGTTTGTGCACATAAAGGTGTTCATAGTAGTCTTGAATGTCTTTTCTATTTCTGTAGTATTGGTTGTAATATCTCTCATTTCGTTTTTAATTGAGCTTATCTGGATCTTCATTCTTTTCTCTTGGTTGATTTTGCCAATGGTCTATCAATTTTATCTTTTCAAAGAACCAGCTTATTGTTTCACTTATCATTTGTATTGTTATTTTTGTTTTAATTTCATTTACTTCTGCTTTGATCTTTGTGGTTTCTTTTATTCTACTGGGTTTGGGTTAGATTTGTTCTTGTTTCTCTAGTTCCTTGAGGTGTGACATTAGATTGTCAATGTGTGCTCTTTCAGACTTCCTGATGTAGGCATTTAAGACTATGAACTTTCCTCTTAGCACTGTTGCTATATCCCAGAAGTCTTGAAAAGTAGCATCACTATTATCATTTAGTTCAAACAAATTTTTAAATGTTCACATGGATTTCATTGTTGGCCCAATGATCATTCAAGATCAGGTTATTTAGTTTACACGTTTGCATGGTTTTCAGGGTTCCTCTTGGAGTTGACTTCCAATTTTATTTTACTATAGTCTGAGAGAGTCCTTGCTATAATTTCTATTTTCTAAAATGTGTTGAGACTTGTTTTGCAGCCTATCATATGGTCTATCCTGGGTAATGTTCCATTTGGTGATGAATAGAATGCATATTCTGCAGTTGTTGCATAGAATTTTCTGTAAATAACTGTTAAATTCATTTGTTCTAGGGTATAGTTAAAGTTCATTGTTTCTCTGTTGATTTTGTGTCTTGATGACCTGTGTAGCGCTGTCAGTGGAGTATGGAAATCCCCCACTATTATTGTTTTGCTATCTTTTTTCTCAGCCCTAGTAGTAATTGTTTTATAAATTTGGGATCTCCCGTGTTAGGTGCATATATATTTAGGATTGTGATTTTTCCTAATTAAGAGGTAAAGACCTCTTCTCATTATGTAATGTCTCTCTTTGTCTTCTTTAACTGTTTTTGATTTAAACTATGTTTTGATCTGATATAAGAATAGCAACTACTGCTCATTTTTGGTGTCCATTTGCATGGAATATCTATTTCCACCCGTTTGCCATAAGTTTATGTGAATCTTTATGTGTTAGATGACTCTCTTGAAGACAGCAGATACTTGGTTGGTGGTCTTATCCATTCTGCCACTCTGTATGTTTTTAGTAGCACATTTAAATCATTTACATTCAAGGTTAGTACTGAGATGTGAGGTACTATTCTATTCATTGTGCTAGTTGTTGCTTGAGTCCCTTGTTTGTTTTTTCATTCAATTCATCATAATTAGAGCTTGCTCAGCTTCTCAGGTACTTATATTTCTATTTTTCGGCAATTTAGAAAATTTTCAGCCATTATTTTTTTCAAACATTTTTCCCTAATTCTTTCTTTCTCTCTTCTCCCTCTAGGACTCTAAAAATGCATATGTTGGTCCATTTGATGGTGTCCCACAGGTCCTTTAGGCTCTGTTTACATTTCTTCAATCTTTTTTATTCTTTTTATTCCTCAGACTTGACAATTTTCATTATCCTATCATCAAGTTTGCAGATTTCTCTATTCTGTCAGATCTTTGAATCTCTAGTGAATTTTTAAGATTCAGTTATTGTACTTTCCAGCCTCAGAATTTCTTTTTGGCTTATATTTTAGGTTTTCTATCCCTTTATTTATATTTCCATTTTGTTCATATATTATTTTCTAGACTTTCTCCACATCTTTCTTTAGTTCCTTGAATATTTTTAAGACAGTTATTTAAAGTTTTTGTCTAATATAGTTCACATCATGTCTTTTTCAGGGACAGTTTCTTTGAATTTTTTTTTTAAATGTTCCATACTTTTGTGTTTGTAATTTTTTTGTTGTTGCAAACTGGGTATCTAAATCTAAGAATGTAGTAACTCTAGAAATCAAATTATCCTCCTTCCTCAGGATTTGTTATTTCTTCTGTTATTGTCTTTTTAATTTTTGATTGTTGTAGGTGATCCACATGCCAAGAATCAGTCTTAAGTTTTCTCACATCTTTTCTGAGACTTTTCCTGGACATGTGCAGTCATGTTTTAATTTTCTCTGCATATGTAGCTGTTTTGAATGCCCTAGTCTTTAATGTCTGGCACCCAAAAGAGAAAAGGAAAAAAATCAAGGAAGAAGGGAAGAAGCCCTTCAAATCCACTGAGAGTGACTTCAGCTTGTGGGGGATGGCTTGCAGCAATGGGGGGAGGTATACCAACATAGCCACTATTTATTTGCCTCACTGTGTTCACAAGCAGCAATAACTGAACAGAAATCAGATCCCTGGTATTTGTGGAACAGGATCTTTTATGCTTACCCTGGCTCCCACAAGTTGTATGCAAGTTGCTCCAAGAATATATGCACCACTACCTGCCACATAGCTGAGAGGTGGGAAATTTGTATGTGCTACTGTGCTAAAGCTGAAATTTGCCAAAAGTATCCACAATTTACTCTCTAAACCTTCCTGTGGAAGTTCTAAACCTTCAATAGGCTCTAGAGATCCAAAATAGCAGGGGTCCCCAACCATCGTGGCCTGTTAGGAACAGGGCTGCCCAGCAGAAGGTGAGCAGTCAGCAAGCAAGCATTCCCACCTGTGCTTCATCACCTGTCAGAGCAGCAGGGGTATTAGATTCACATAGGAGCTTGAACCCTATTGTGAACTGTACATGTAACGGACCTAGTTTGTGCATTCCTTATGATAATCCAATGCCTGATGATCTATCATTGTCTCCAATCACCCACAGATGGAACAATCTAGTTGCTGAGAAACAGGCTGAGGGATCCTACTGATTCAACATTGTAGTGAGTTGTCTACTTATTTCATTATATATTACAATGTAATAATAATAGAAACAAAGTGTACAATAAACAATGTTATTGGGTTATCCTGAAAACATCTCCCCACCCTGGTCTGTGGGAAAATTGTCTTCCAGAAAACCAGCCCCTGGTGCCAAAAAGATTGGGGATCACTGTCAGATAGTTACATCAGCAGATTATGCCAGTACAATTGTTGTCTGGGTAAGTAAGTAGTCAGATTTTGGGTGCTTCCTACTCTACCATCTTCCCAGAATCCTCTGCTGATGGTCAATTAATTTTTGACTATGGTGCCAAGGCAAATCAATGGGGACAGAAAAGTCTCATATAAATAAATTATGCAAGGACAACTTGGTATCTACCTGTAAAAGAATAAAATTAAACTTTTACTTCAAACCATATATGAAGATTAATTCAAAATAAATAAAAAATTTATTTAATAGTCAAATTATAAAACTGTAATAGAAAATATAGGGATAAATCTTCATTAACTTGGATTAGGCAATGATTTCTTAGATAAGACACTAAAAGTACAAGAATATGAAAAAAGATAATTAATTGGACTTCATCAAAATTAAAAACATTTGTGTTTTAGAGACTACCATTAAGAAAGTGAAAAGATAATCCACAGATTGAAAGAAAATATTTGTAAATTATATGTCTGATAGAATCTAGTAGCAAGGATATATAAAGAACGATCACAGTTTAAATAAAAAAGACAGCCTAATTTAAATCTGGTCATAGCACTTGCATGATATTTCTACAAAAAAGATATACAAAGGGTAAATAAGTACATGAAAAGATGCTCAATATCATTAGGTTAATGAAAAACAAAACCATAGTAAAGTTCAATTTTTACACCTACTAATGTGGCTAAATTAAAAATATAATAAGTCTTGATGATTATATGGATAAGTTGGAAGTCTTGGGAAAACAGCTGTGTAGTTCATAAAAAGCTAAACAATGAGGGACTATATAATCCAGCTCCTGGTATTTCACTTGTGGGTATGTACCGCCCTAAATTGTAAACTATGTTCACAAAATAACTGTACCTGAATGTTCATAGCAGTAGTATTCATGGTAGCTGTATTGAAATGGAAACAGTACAAATAATGCACCCAACTGATGAACAGAGAAACAAATATATATAGCTGTGCAATGGAATATTATCCAGCATTCAAATAAAGCATGGATACATACTATGACATGTATAAATCTTGAAAATGCTGTGCTTGATATGGGAAATAAATCAGATACAAAAGGTCATATAATGTATTAGCATATTTATACAAAATGTCCAGAACAGGCAAATGTATTGAGACAGAAAGTAGACTAGTGCTTGCTAAGGAATGAGAGAAGCAGAGACAAGAGAGAGACTGCTAATGGGCACAGGTTTCTTTTTAGGGTGATGAAAATGTCTCAGAATTAGAGAATGGGGATGAAAACTTAGTGAACATACTAAAAACCACTAAATTCTACAGTTAAAAAGGAAGAAGTTTATGGTATATAAATTATATATCAACAATATAATAACAATGAATAGGCACCACAGTAATGCATTCAAAGCATGACAACAGTTTGCTACAACATCTGAAATTCTGACTATTAAACAGAGTTAAAGACAAAAGTTAAGATATAAACATTATCTAAAAGGAGTAAATCTTTCTACAAATTAAATTACCAGTTTCCTGAGACAAATAAAAGATTTTGGGGATGAAGGAGAGCTGATGTTTCAGAGCCTGAGACAATGTCTACTATGGGGAGGCACAGAAGTAAAAAGCTCCGGGTCACCTATGAACAGCATGAAAAACCTGTCATCTTTTGGCAGTCAGAGAGATTAATTAAAGGACATAAGAGAAATGTGAAAAAAAGGTAAACCAAAAGAATGGAACAGAGTAGACTAGAAAATCAAATTGAAATTTTGCTCAGATCTAACCCTGGTCATGAACATAATCCTCACAAAGATAATACATTTATATTTTAAGAGAAAATGGTTTTTAAAATATTACTTTTTGAATGTATTCTGCCCTGAGTATTACAAACATCACACAGCACATTTAATTGGACTCATTGTAAGTTTATGTCCTCCAACATTGTCTCAGATCCTGCAAACGGATCTTTAACCTCAGTTGTGTTAAAATGGTAGAATAATTACGCAAGTATAAAAGCTAAGTTAAAAGAAATTCATCATAATGTTCAGTTTATGAAAAATTGTTTTGTCTCTACCTACAAAGCTTAGATGTTTATCAGGGGAAGCTTGAAGTGAAAATTACCCTAGGCTATTAATTCATCATGAGTTACACTAATTCATATCATACTCCTATGTCCAATATGCAGTAGGAATATTATTTTAGAGTTACACTCTTACAAAGAAACATATACTTAGAGAAATGAACTTTTAAGTCATGTCTACATGACTATAAGTTGTATAAAATTTTTTTATTGTATTCATGGGCTATCTTAATTAACATTCTGCAAAAAGTAATACCAGGTCACTACCCTTGGCATAGTCATAAAGACATATCCCAGCAAGGAGAACTAACCATTTTTGTTTCTTTTTTTTTTCAATAAGGTTTTTTTGGGCTACATAGTCACAGCCTAACAGGGCAATTCTGTTGAACAATTCATTAAGTTATCCCAAGAAAGGCAGCTGAATGTTAGAGAGGGACTATTTCACTTGAGTTCAAATAAGCTAAGTCCCAATATTAGTCATTAAAATTTAATATGGTACTATGTATAAAAATGTCCCTGACATATACAAAGTTTCCTCTTTCCTTCTTCCCTCTTTTCCTTCCTCCCTCCTTTCCTCCCTCCCTCCTTCCCTCCCTCCCTCCTTCCCTCCCTCCCTCCTTCCCTCCCTTCCTTCCTTCCTTCCTCTGTTCTTTTCTATTTTTTTCTTCTTTCCTTTCTCCCTCTTTCCTTCCCTTTGTCATTTTTCTGTCGAACTACTTCCTAAGCCAGTTCTGTCACATTACTATTTAGAATACTTTGTTGGAAGTGTCAATGCCATTATCTGTTTCCTAGATGAGCTATGATATAAAAACTCTTCAGAGTGCACTTTCAAAGAGTAAAGCCATCCAGTAGAACTTCTGCAATAACGGGAGTGTTCTAAATCTGCACTGTTGCAATTGCTGAGCATTTGAAGTGAGGCTAGTGCAAACTATGGCCTGAAATATTTTTATTTTATTTCATTTTAATCACCTAATTATTTACATATGCTTAATGATTAACATGTTGAACAGCATCCATTTGAAATTTTCTTTTAACCTTAAATATTTAAGTCAATGCCACATATATATATATATTTGTGCACTCTCTCTTTCTCTCTCTCTCTCTCTCTATATATATATATATGTGTATATATAAACACACACACTCTATCCACTAAGGACTACTACAGTTATGTTTAAAAAAGCAGAAGTGTAATTATTTAGAATATAAAAGTGAGTTCATTCAGAGACAGCAGATGTGAATCTGCAGATAGGAATAAAATAAATTGCGTAAGTTCTGTCTAGCCATTTCATTCCCTTTTGATCTGATAGTTAAAAATTGTCCACCTGCAGGCAAATTTACATTATATGTGCTACAGGTGGTTTCAATATTCCTGATCTGTGGAAGCTGAAAGTTGAACAAAATTGTGGGGATAACCTTAGAAATGTTGAATGATGCCATTAAACGTGGCAGAATCCACGTAGAACTAACTCCAACTTTAGGACTAAGGGACTACCAAGGACAGCTCTAGATTGGGGCAGGTTTTCTGATCTTATTCTAACAATCTAAATCCTTTGGAACCTATCTTTAAACCAAAATGTTTTGAATACTCCTAGGAACCTTGCAAATACAAAGACTGAGAAAACACACGCTGAACAAACGAGACCCTGCTGCCTGTTAACTATTTGGAAGTGTGAAGTGTTTTTTTTTTTTTTTTTTTTATTTTTATTTTTATTTTTTATTGCATTTTAGGTTTTGGGGTACATGTGAAAAACATGCAAAGTTGTTGCATAGGTGCAATCATGGCAGTGTGATTTGCTGCCTCCCTCCCCCTCACCCATATCTGGCATTTCTCCCCATGCTATCCCTTTTTTTTTGAGATGGAGTTTTGCTTTGTCACCGAGGCTGCAGTACAATGGCGTGATCTTGGCTCACTGCTACCTCCACCTTCCAGGTTAAGTGATTCTCCTGCCTCAGCCTCCTGAGTAGCTGGGATTACAGGCATGAGCCACCACTCCTGACTAATTTTGTATTTTTAGTAGAGATGGGGTTTCTCCATGTGGGTCACGCTTGTCTTGGAACTCCCAACCTGAGGTGATCTGCCCACCTTGGCCTCCCAGTGCTGGGATTACAGGTGTGAGCCACCGTGCCCAGCCTGTTTTTTTTTTTTTTTTTCTTTTTTTTACAATGTATACTGCAAAACAACTGTGAGAATTTAGAGAGATTCTCTAGAAAAGGTGAAAAACAGCAGGTGAATATCTAATCTCCACAGCAAGCTAAAGATCTTAATTATGAAGCTCCTCAAATCCTTAGACTAGACTACATCTGTTATGGATTTGGGTAAACATCAGCCCAGCTCTGTCCCTCTCTTCATCCCTCCTTGCTTTTATTTGAATCAAACATTGCATTGCAAAATAGGACATTTGATCATTTTACTAGTGGCTGTTTTCTCCTGTTCTGTAATAGCCCCCCCAAAATAGTTTTAGCTACATCGAGAAAATTTTCTCTCAACCTTGTAATTAATATAATTTTAAAAAAAATTTCTACCACACAGCACTCCGAACAGGATTATTAATAAATAGAATCTGGTGCCCAGTAGCACTGTGAAGACATGACTAATCCATCATCTCATCCAGAAGCGTTGTGTAGCTGTATTGAGAAAATACATAGCTGCTGGCTATTAAAATACTGTTTAGAATTTAAAAAAATCAATACTGAATATTATTTTACTCAATGTGCAGCCTTTATAACTGAGACCTATTCACTGTAAAAGCTTCAGAAGGAACAAAAGTAAAATAAATAAATAAACATTTCTGAAAACCTTTTTTGTTTCAGATATCATGCACATGTTGTATATTTAATTATATCTACAAACCATTAAGTTGATATTATTAAGCACTTTAACAGATGAAAAAAGAAGGCTCAAAATAATTAATAAATGTGCTCTAAATTAAGAAGCTCTTTAATGCCAGAGTTAGACTAAGAGCCTATGTTTAGCTCTATGGGTCAACAGTTAAGTGTTGACCAGAAAAGAGTGAGTTCAGTTGCCAATGAATTTGTCTATGGCCAAGTATATCTGTAGCTACTAACCTGACTGGGCCCTTTCCAGCTACTCTGATTTCTCTTGTCGTTGTCCTATAGTGGCCTCTGAATCATTTCTCTGGACCTGAGGTGAGCAATATTATTATTAATTGTTCTCTTGGTGTATTAACACCAACATCTAACTGACACATCATTCACTGTAATCAAAAAGAAAAAAAGGAAATTTTCTCCAAACAAAAATGCTACTTGAATACAGCAAAAATACTAAATACAGTTTCAACTCCTGAGAACAAAACAAGTGGCATAACATTTTATTGGTATTTACCTAGCTTTCTAGAAATGCATTCAAAAAGAATATAAAAAAATCTTAAAAAAATAATTTTAGGATCCAAACTGCCATTCAGCTTTCTTTAAGCCTATCATCCCCTTTTTAAATGATCATACATGACCTTTTTCATCGTTTGGTTTCTACAAACTGAAATAGAACTTTAAATACTGCCCAACTTGCCTTACAATTGTATCTAGTTTGGACTGTTAGAATGTGAGCCTCCAGAAGACAGGAAACATATATTTAATATCTTGTACTCCTTAAAGTACTTAGATATGTACTTATAAGAATTCAATAAAGTAATTGACTAAAGTTCATATTTTTTAATTCGAATAAGTATTTTCTAAGACCCAAATAATTATTTAGGACTCTAATAAGTGATAAGTTGACTATAAGTGATGTATCCACATATTTACTAAGCTAGGGGTAAATATTTGCAACATACTATCAAAGATATCCATAAAGTTTAAAAAATGAATATAATCACTTTAGACTTTCCATTGCAGTGGAACTCTTGGTCTGGTATCAACATTTTGGAGAGAGGAAGCATAGGAAGAAAACGTAAAAGCTGTTTTATAAGAGGACGGGGGACAGAACTGAATGTGTGTTTATTTGTTTTTTTAAATGAAGATCTCATATGAGATAATCAAATTGTACCACTCTCAAAGTGAACTGATTTGCGTTCCCCCTTGGAGGAATGAAAAAAATTAAGGAGTAATTGCTGCATAATGATGAATTATTTGCTTAACTGAATTATCTGATTTTCTTTTCTTCTCATGCCATAGCACATTTAACCCAAATCATTGGAAGAAGAGTCCAATAGGACTAGATTAGGATATATTAATATACTGTAATGTATGTTACACAATATACATTTATGTATCTGTACATTTGTATATGTACATCTGTGTGTGTATGTGCATGTGTATCTCACCATCTTTTTTTTAGAAGTTGAAGTTTTTTTTTTCCCTTGCCTATATTTTTCATGAATTTTTATTTTTTTCTGCTGAAACAAAGCATTGATCTAAATAGATTAGAAATGCTCAGGGATATGTCAAAGAGTTTGATGACCATTGGTAAAAGACTGAGGACTGGTGGATTTTTTTTCTATTGGCCACTACTTAATTTTTTAATGGTAATACATTGAGTCATGCAACGAAATCAATATAAAATAAATGAAAATATTTACATTACTAGTTTGGCCACTTGAAATATTTGAAGAATAAATTATGTAATATCTATCTAAAATTGCACAGCTGATTAACATTTTACTCTTCAAAGGTAAAATACTCATTACTTATTGCTATGTAACAACTCATCATCAAAATGCAGTGGTTCGAAACATCAACAACCATTTATAACCACTCCCAGTTTGGCTAATTAGGAATTCAGTAGTGGCTCAGCTAGTGGTTGTGCCTCAATGTCTATTGGCCTACAGTTATCAGAAGATTTGACTGCAGCTATAGAACCTACTTCCAATGTGGCTTATTCCAGGACTAGCAAGTTGGTGCTGGCTATTGGCTGAGAACCACAGTTTCTTTTCATATAAATCTCTCCCCAGGCCTACTTGAGTATTCTCTTGATATGATGGCTTGCTCCCCCTAGAACAAGTGACCCAAGAGACCAAGGCAGCAGTTGTACTGCCTTTTAGGACCTAGTCTTGGAGATCATACATCATCAATTCCACTGTATTCTGTTCGCCATTCAGGAAAAATCCTGCTTTAAAGAGGAAGAGCAAAAAGACCGGGAGAGATCACTGAGGGTCATAATGGAGGCTGGTTACTACAGCAAAACAGTTCTTTTATTTGATTTTTTTATGGCAATCTCTCTAAAATGTGCTATTCATGTTCCTGCCATAGAAACTGTTATGCTTCCAAAAAAAAGTAACCTTTTTCATGAGGTCAAGACACAATGAACATTAGTGTTATATTGTACTGTAGAACAATGAAGATTTCAGAGATAACTGAGGTATGAAGGGACAAGTGGTCCTTCATGGAATAGTCAAAAGAGGTATGTTCTTTAGTCAATACGCCTTTGTTTTATGGCCTTAATATCAGGAGGGTGTTTAAGCGTGCCCTTTCACTAAATATCCACAAACTATATGTCTGTTTTTATTAACACGTTTTCTTCTCTTTTCCCCAGTGGCAATTTTTGTTTTTAATATCACTTTATATGGATATCAGTGGTTTTGTATCTTGCCAATTCTGTTGTTTCTATTTCTGTTTGCTCTGCTAGCAGCTACTTCTCTAGAGTATCTACTTTTGCTTCTCTTTTCATGTCACTTAAACAAGGAATATGCAGGAATTAAAATTTCCAACTCTAGTTCTGTGTAATACCTTCTTAACTATCCAATCAAATACTAACTTTTATCATCTTGAAGTCATCAATTTTTTTCACTTGCATAAAATTATTTAAAGTTAGAATTACATAACCATTATGTTAAAGAAGCTTAACCTTCAAAGAACAATAAGAAAACAGCTTAATCCTACCCCTTCCTTTCCTACTGGCACTACTGTTCAAACCAACTTTGTAGAGTCAATTACCACCTTTAGATGAGTCCCAGACATGACTTCTGTGGTTACTCTCAGATAATACAAAATACCCTCCAGTATCTTTGAGTCACCAACTACAAGTATAATGCCCATTCAATGATAATGACCAACTCAATTCATTTAAAATAAAAGCTTCCCTTCTCTATCAACTCAGTGTAGCTCTAGGTAGGAATTTTACAATAGGAAAACAGGACCATGTGATTCACTTCTTTCCTGTTTCCCTAGCCAGTACTTCTCTCCCCTCCAGCTTGTCAATAGGTATTTCTCTTGGGGTCATAGAACAAGAAGTAAGGGGCAGTAAGAGTTAGGAAATGTCTTCTTGATTTGCACTCTCCTGATCTGGTGCCAGGTTTTTCTTAGCTAGGCTGTGTTAAGGGTTAATTCTTCCCTTTCCTGTACTTTGGTGGGTTCATGGACTACCTTCCTTCACTGGTATGACAGACCAAGTAATAGTCAAAGATATCCACATCCTAATCCTTAGAACCTGGGAACAGGTCATAAAACATGGCAAAAGACATGTTGCAGATGTAATTAAATTAAGGATCTTGAGATGGGGAGATGATCCTGGATTTTCTAGGTCGGCCCAGTGTCATCCCAAGGGTTTATATTAAAAGACAAGAGAGGAAAGTCCCAAACACAGAAGCTCCTGTGACTATGGGGAAAAGAGACGGAGAAAAATGTGAAGATGCTATGCTGCTGGCATTAAAGTCACAAGAAACCACAGTCAAGGAATGCAGGTGACTGTTTAGAGTGGCAAAAGGTAAAGAAAGATTATTCTCCAGAAGGAACAACAGCTTGACCACGACAAGCCTCCAGAAGGAACAACAGCTTGACCACAACTTGATTTTAGACTTTTGACCTCCAGAATTGCAAAAGAAAAAAAAAAATGTGTTATTTTAAGCCACTAAAATGGTGGTAATTTGTTACAGCAGTAACATGGAATGAACACAACTGAGAATCCCTGAATTGCAATTGCTCTGATGCAGATGAATGAATATCCAGAAGATTTCTGAGAATTCTGGACTTGGCCCTTGAGCAAGCTTTACTACAACATCAGTCTCTTTTTACTGAGGCCTTCTAACCTCTTGAGGTGGCCCACTTGGGTGAGATTTAACACAATACTAAAGCGACTCTCTAGCTTTATACCACCCAAAACACAGGCCCACTACTGATGGAAGTGAAATGACTTCTTACCTACAATTTTCTACTGTTTCCACAGCCTGACTCAGCGACCTTCATACCCTTCACCTTTCTCCAGTGTGGGTCTCTCACTAGTCCACTGTGTCCCCCAAGCTCTATGAACTTGTGTCAGAGCATCCCTTACCAGATCTAAGGTAAAAATAAAGAAATTATCTCCCTTGTATCACTGACAACTTGCAACAAAGTTAGAGAATTTAGTTAAAGCCTAACTTCTGCCCAGTCTCTTCAATCTCAGCTTAAAAGAAAAAATGTACAATACCTGTATTTAGTATGTGGGATCTAGAGCCTTACTTTGGAATATTAAAATCCTTGCCAACTCCTTTCTTGGCAATATAACCGAAACTGAGATGTAAAGAGTTGCATTGTTACATTCTGTTCTGATGATTAAGTCATCTATCTGGGATCAGCTTATAAAAAAACCAAAGAAAGCAAAATAACTTATAAAACAAATAACAAACAATTCCACCCTCTCCTCCACAAAATTAAAAAGCAGTCTTTGGTCTCTATCTCTACCCTGAGATTTTCATTCTTTTAAAATATACAATTCTAAAACAAGTCAATGATCTGATTTTCCAAACCACATTATGTTGGTATGGCAAACTAAAGAGAGCAGGTCTGACCATCAAGGATAAATAAAAAGAAGGGAAATAACAGCCTGTTGCAGTTCATCTGTGGAAGGGAAGGCATTTTTAAAAAGTAAGCAAACACAGAAATAATCAGAGCTGCTGTGCACATTAGCATCACAATGATGACACTGAGTGACATTCATAATAATGGTAATAATGATGACATGGCGTCACATTCAAGAAAAAAAAATCAAATTCTATAGCCTACCTTTACAAATACAAGATGCTATAGATTTTATTTTAGAAAGGAAAACACAATAAAAATGTCTAAAACTAAAATTTACAAAATCTGATAGTTTACATCTTTCTTATCCTCCATGGACCTATTTACCACTACATGGAGTGAGGCAGTAGCAACAAGAACAGTTAAAAATTATTGAATGATTTTTCTGAATGTCAGGAAAAGATACAAATGCTAACATATATGATTTCATTCAGTCTTAACTACAACCCTGTTGAGGAAATTGGGGCTTAGAAAGATTGCATAACTTAGCAAATCTCATGACTGATAAGTGGTAGGGACTAAAATCACAACTAAAGAGGCTGGCTTTAAATTTCCATAACCACAATACACTAGTACCACCCAGGTAGTAGGTATAATGTAATGTATATTATTACGCACATTTTTAAAGGGAGGATCCTGAAGTATGTGGACAGTAAGTACTTAGCCCCAGGTCCTATGACCAGTATATCAGAACTGGAATCAAGACCTTCTGATTTCTGGTTCACTTTTTATCTCAATATACATGTCTCTTTGACCTTTATGAAGAATGCCTGATTCCTTAATCATTGAGATACATGAAATTATTCTAGAACACTAGCAGGATAACATATTTATTAATTAACAAGAACATTTTCCCCTTAATTTCTACTACACTATGAGACTTTCTTATTTAAGTTATGTGACATTTCATTGCTTCAAAAGAGGATTTATTCACAAGAAAACCAGAGTCAGATCCTTTGCTTTCATTTGCAAGAGCAGTAGTCCAGCTATAAAATAATGATAATGAAAACATTTTAAATTGTTGATCAGCAAGGATCAGATTTCCTTGTCCCTTGGAAACTAAACAGATGTATCAGAGTCTGAGGAGTGATGGAGGAAAGAGATGTGAGGAGGAAGGAACTTGACCAGGCAGAGGACTAGGAGTCCTGGAACTAGGGGATTCCACATGGATGTCAAGTGAACAGGGGCAAAGCCTGCTCAAGGAATCACCCTGCTTCTAGAGAGCAAGAAGCTTTCTCTGTCAATATTGCCAGCAGGCCAGCACTTTGAAGTCCAATGTCCATGTAAGAAAGCCCAGTAAGTAAGTCATCAATACCAAAGAGCTGTAATGGCTGTCCTTCCCATTTGGTCCAGAGGGGACCATGGGAACAGCCAGCACATATATTATTATTAGGGTTGATGCCTAAGTCAGGAGACTCTGCTCAGATCCCATTCAACAACCCTTCATGCCTACATCCCACTTAAAATGGCTTATGACACTAAATGCCCTTTCCTCAATGCAAATCCCCACCCAAGGCAGAGAATATGCCCAAGACACCTTGAAAGGAGGTAACCGTATAGAATAGACATGCAATTCCACCCCACCTGAGCCCCTCCCACACACATCAAAACTCCAGACAGATGTGAGGCCAAATGGATTCAATCTGAGTTTTCTTTGAAAGTCCACTCGTAATGAAACATAAAAATACCCTAACTTGACTTGTTTCTTTGGAATGTTTTACGTGTACTCCTCCGTATTAAATGATTACATCTTCAAGGGTAAATAGTATAGCTTTATAGCTTTTCTTTTTGAATTTCTCTCACATTACTTATAATATAAATTTAGAGATAATTAGGAGCTCACTGGATATTTCTGTGATTGGCAGCTTGATTAGAGGACAATCTTGGAACTTATAAGAATCGGCTGACTGTTACACAGATCTCCTCATCTTATCTCTGTGACCACAACATTTAAGTAAATTGGAAATCTCAACTACTGAAACAGAAATCCATAGGAAGACTACTTTGACTAAATTACTAATGCTTGAGAGTGAGAATTATACTCTGGGTCCCTAATTCCAAAGCATCTGGTACTCCAGCTAGAGGAAATGATCCATCTCCCCACCAGGTATTACCAATTACCAAGCACTGTCTTCAGCAGAATATATGTTTTCTGTTTCTCCTTTTCCCTTGGTTTTATAGCCAGCTTCTCTTAGTTCATCTTTTTTTTTTTTAATAGAAAAGGAAAGGCACTTTTAAAATTATTGTTCTAAAGGCTTCTATCTCAGGGTTTTTGTTTTGCTTTTTAATCTTGTTTTTCATCTTTATAAAGCAATTGGGATTATGTTTTGTACCAGCTTGATAAGAATGACATGAGTCTTGCTTTAATTGCAGTAAGCTGGAGAATGTCACTTGATGTGCAGGAGGCTAGAGACAGTTAATGTAAACAGTCACACAGCTAATTTTGTGCAGCTTATAAATTCCAGTTTCATTCATTTTTTAAACACCCTTCCCACTAAATTCCAAATCAGTCTCTATGCTTTATTCATCTTCTCTGACTCCAAACTGTTCTGCTAGTTTCCAGACCTAAAGAGAGAGCAGTCACAGAGTTATCATGCTGTTGGAAGGCTGCCCTCACAAGACATCATGCTAAGAGTTCAAATTATTGAATTTTAAAGCTTTGTAGAAAGTTTCAAAATAAGTTCAGGAGTTGGTAACGGGAACGCCAATTCAGATGAAAGTTAAAATTCTTAGATGGGATGAAAACAGTCTGGAATCACCTTTCCAGCTATATTGCATCTGGTTTTCAGCTCTTATACAAAAAATGCATAAAAATCGGTTTAGAATCTCTTGAGAACATGTTTTTCCATGCATATAATGATGTTTTGGGTATATGAAACATGATTAAAAGACTCTGGGCAAATTCAGCACTTCTGACAAATCAGTTTGAAGGATATATGCCTGCTTCTTATAGGTTTATCGATATTTGGGAAAAAAAACAACAAATAATGCAGTTATCAAGATACTGACTGAAGTAGCTGTAAATGTAATATCCATTTTGCCATTCAATTAATCTTACAATAAAATATTTAAGACATATTTACAAGGAAAGCTGATGTTTACATAACAATGGCCAAGCTGGTTGCCAATAAACCAACATTTCTCTTTATGTTTAAATTTGAGGGCAGAGAATATTGATGCAGAAAGAGATGCAGTAAAGATTCATAGAAAGCCATAGAAGAAATAATCCTATATTGGAATAGACAGGCCATTGTTTTAGATATTATATTTTAAGGTAACATTCTAGGTAGCTGCTGGATCTATGGGTTACTTTAACTCTTCAGATTTGAAAGGCTTCCTTTTCACTATTGTTTTTCTGATAGCTTGATCTGGGCACCAGACATCTTTCATACTCTGGAAGGTGCCCGGGAGAGCACTGGAGCCAATTACATCATTGTGCTCCCAGGAGTGTTGCAACATAAACTTCCATTTACAAATGAGGCCAGAGTCACTAAGAGGTCAAATGACACATTTAGTCTTCAGGCAGGATCTCAGCCAAGATTAACTTTACACAGAAGCCCACATTATCATACTTAAAGCTTTACTCAAGCCCAGAACTCTAAAACTAAACACAAATTACCCATAACTCACAAAAGATTTCATGGAATTCACTAGTGTTACTAATGGAATACTTGCAGGGACTTGAGCAATTTGTTCTGTAAGAAAATATAAGTGTAAATGAACATGAGACATTTATTAGTATATCTAATTATTTCATCATTATACCAGAATGAGGTGTTATAAAAAGATGATTTCTATGCTTCAAAATTTTTTTATTTGAATTATTCTGATAACATATTTTTCTCAAATTAAAAAATCTTTACCTCTTTAAACAGATGGCATTAACATAATTCAATTTTATCTTAGTGACTCAAGGTCATAATTATAAGAATCTACAGTGGTTCTGTAAGGGGAAAGAAAGTGAACTAAATTTCTTAGTTAAAATCAGTGTTTATTTTAAAATTGTTTCATTTATATCTAAGGGAAATGTGGATTTCAGTAAGCTATTGAAGTTAAAGTTAACAACCAGTAGAATTCAAAATAAGATTATCGCTTCAAAAATATTAGGGGAAAAACTTACACATCATAAAAAGAGAAAAACACCATGGAAGCTAAGAACTCAATTAAAAACAACAATTTTGTATTACTGTTTACAAAACAAATATGTACGGTTAATTTTTTCTGAACATATAATTAGCAAAATAAATGCAAATGGTTAAATTTCTGTGTTAATTCAATGACCCTTAGATAGAATCAAAAGGAAAATTCAAAGTTTTTCTGTATTCTAAAACAGATTAAACATTTCAATTTAAGTGTCCAGGGAATACTTTAAAAATATATAATATATTAGACTATGACAAGAATTTCATGTTATTTTCATTAAATCTAATGGTTTAAATTTAAAATAAACACAGATCTCACACATAACTGACAAACAATATCATGAGTATATAAAAATGTCTTGTAAATTAATATTGAGGGGACAAACAACCCAATTAAAAAATTGACAAAGATAAAAACAGATTTTACAGAAGAGAAAACACTTTTTGTTACTAAATATTTGAAGAAATGTTCAACCTCATTTGTAATTAAGAAAATGCAATCAGGAATATTATGAGATATAATTTTATATCAATTTGAATGGAAAAATTATGAACTCAAACATTCTAAGGCATGCATCAGATATAGATTGGCAGCATTTGTTCAGCTTTGTTACCTGAATAAAGATAGAGTCACTTTGGCAAACAGCAGGAGTATCTAAATTTAACTATTCATATACCCCAAACCTCAAAATTATTTTTCTAGGTATATACCCAAGAGAAATTCTTACAAATGCCTTTGAGGAAATATGCATATCAGTGGTTGAGGCCATAGTGTTCACAATAACCAAGACCTGGACACAAATAAAGTGCCCTTGACAGGAGAATGGCTAAATAAATTGTGCACCTTCTGTTACACAAAGGAATATCATTTATACCAGTCAAAATAATTTAATGCTGCAAAAATAAGAATAACCTTACAAATAAAATATTGAACTTAAAAAGTGCTAAAATATTTCAAGCAATATCATACTTATTAGGAAAATCATTATTTAAGAGAGAAAGAGGATAATCAGCACATCAGGCAAATCGTTAAATTGAGAGAGATGGGGGTGGATACTATAGAAACATATAAATTGGTATAAGGTATTGCCAGTGTCTGTGTTGGGTGATAACTTTACTGATTTTCATTTCAATCTCCCCCACCTGATTTTAGATTTCCTCAGGCTGACATATTGAATTTAAACTCTCTGCTTGGTGAATCACCGTCAGTGTATTTGGTCCATCCCACTTTATATTCTTTTAGCCCTAATCTCATGCCCTTAAGATCAATTACTGTATCTGTTTCCACTTTATTTTAATGTAGTAAATAGTCATATATTTCCATGAAAATGGTCTGTGGCAACAAATACTTGGTCATCCAAAGCCTTGCCTCCTGAAAACATTTGATTGTAGGTGTCTACAAGTAATAATTTTAGTGACTGTTTTACCACTGCAAGCCATGGGCAACCAGTGTCTCCTATACAAATTGAATCAATGTCTTTAAATTTAATCAGTTTGGAGAACTAATTGCAAATAAATCAAAACTAATTAAGGGAATCCATGCTTAACTTTCTTTTCTACTGGAATCACTTCCTTTCACTGAATAAAATAATTGCTCTTTCCATGATGGAAGGGGTCCATGAATAAGGCTTATATCATATTGATAGCTCAACATTAGTACTTGTTTTCAGAAGAAGGCATGGATTTATTCAAAAATCCTACATGTTTGTGCCATGAATCTGCTATTAGGTCTTATAAGAGACTCTATAAAGCACTTCTGTTTATCAGAGACACCATGTATACTATTGCATCTACTGAGTCATATAAGACTCAAGTAGAAGAGCAGCTTGGATTTGCTGCAGAACTTTCTCTTGACCTATTCTTCTTCAAATCTGGCAGCCATATGTATTATTCAGTACATGAGTCATATTAGCAGAGTAAAATGTATAAAGTTTCTTTTAAATAAAAAACTTATAAAGCATTGTGCTTCCTTTATAGTGATAGGTAGGCAAGGTACATCAGCTTGTCTTTTCCACTGAAGGGAATATTGTGATATGCTTTAGATTATTGAAGTCCACAAACATCATTGAAGATGAGTTCTTAAAGTTTCTTGGGGTATATCTCTGACTTGCTTATGTCTTACTAAGGCATTTAAGTATTTGATGTTACTTATTAATCAGGTCCAAAGATCCTAATGTCAAAAATATAGTGAACAGTGTGACAGCCATTCCTATTGTGCCTTTCCACTCCTCTCCATTGCATTTTATTCAGAGAGTCAGAGTGACATTTTAAGACACAAGTAAGATTATGTTTCAATTGTTCAAAATTTCTCAATGGAATCTCATCAATTTTAGGCATTTTAACTTATTCTCAAAAATTAGAACATAATGTATTACATAGGAGACCCTGGCAAGTGGAATAATGCCCTCCAAAGATGTCCCCATCTCAATCCCCAGAAACTGTGGATATGTACCAAGGCAAGATAGTCAAATAAGGAAAGAAGATGTGACAAAGGAAACAGGAGTTCTCATTAAAGAGAGAGGTTTGAGAACATTATGCTTTTGACTTGAAGATTGGGGAAGGGGCCACAAACCAAGGAATGCAAGGGGTTTTCAGAAGCTAGTGTAGTCTAGGAAACAGATTTTCTCCCTAGATTCTCTAGAAGGAATCGGGACCTGCTAAGAGTTTGTCTTAGCCCGGTGAGACCCATGTTAGACATCTGATCTACAGAACTATAAGAGAATAAGTTACTGTTGCATTAAGCTACAAGTTTATGGTAACTTGTTTTATCAGCAACAACAAGGTAATACAGAATTGCCTAATAAACGTTGCAAAGTGATTAAACTAGGTTCTAGTAGAACAAAAGTACTGGGCTTGCAGTCGTAGAACCAGGGTTTACTCTCAGCTCTGCTCCATTAAATAAATGATTTTGGAAAAACCCTGGCATTTCTGTAAATTAGAGATCATGTCCCATCTTCTCACATCTCAGAATTATTGGTTGGTGTATTAGTTACCTATTGCTGCTGTAAAATATAACCAGAATCTTAGTGGTTCAAGACAGGATAAATTTATTTTCTTACAGTTCTGGAGGTCAGATATTCAAACTGTTCTCACTGAGTTAAAATCAAGGGATTGGCAGGACTATGAGCTTTTTGGGGGATCTAGGGAAGATTTTGCTTCCTTGCCTTTTCTAGCTTCTAGAAGTCACCTGAATTCCTTGGCTCAGGGTCTCTTCCTACATGTTCAAAGCCAGCTGTGTAGCATTTTCAAATCTCTCTGCTTCCATCATCAAATCACCTTTTCGGATTCTGACTCTTCCTGCCTCTGTTTATAAAAACTATTGTAATTGCATTGGGCCCACCAAAATAATCCCTGATAACTTCCCCATCTCAAGATCTTTAACTTGATCACAGCTGCAAAATTCATTTTGCCACATAAGGTAATAGGTAATGGCTTTGGGAGTTAAGTTGTAGACATCTCTGTGGGGGAGCATGGTCTGTCTATCACAGAAGATAAAGTAAAACAACCTGTAGAAATATGTCATAAAGCTGCTAAAGCA
This sequence comes from Aotus nancymaae, assembly GCF_030222135.1. Classification (NCBI taxonomy): domain Eukaryota; kingdom Metazoa; phylum Chordata; class Mammalia; order Primates; family Aotidae; genus Aotus; species Aotus nancymaae. The sequence continues at coordinate 32,861,810 of NW_026988455.1, forward strand.
TGAGGCAAAACTAGGATAAAGTATTCTTAGAAAAGAAGATTCCAATTTGGTTCACATAGCAAGAAAAGACATTGAAAAGTCCAGTTTGTAAAATAAACTCTTACTTTTATGTTTATAGTATAAAAAGATCCCTTTTCACTGGTCAGTCTCTTCTTCATTTCACTGAATGGAGTCCTTCTTTTACTCATTCATTTTTATTACATAATACAAAAAAGTTATGTGCTTCTCTGAACAAGAGAATGACCTAATTAAAAAACAAAATCTAGAAATTAATAACTGTATCATATGCTCTGGGGAGGTAAAGTCGCTTATAATAGATGCTGATGGACACTGTAGCAGTCTTATTCTCTGCCAAATGATCATTTAAATTTCAGTGAAAATATGAACTCTATGAGTAATATCCATTTAATAAAGTATTTGAGAATAGTGTCCAGTGGCATCTCATCCAGGGACCATGTTTTAATTCTGTAATATTTTCCTACAGGTGTATAATCAAAGAATGATAATACTAACCTTCTTGAATTATACCTATACAGTGTTACTTTGATAATCAAATTGTCAAAATTCATCTGTCTTTGTGAAAAAAGTAAACAATCCTTATCTGCATGTTTTCACTGAAGCTTCACTGGCTGAATACAGAGAACCTTTTCACATATAATTATACAATCGCCACACTGGAGTTATATCACAGTCCAATGCTTGCTGAATTTTTGAATATCCTTTCTCATCACCAAAACTCATGAACAGTTTTAGGTCAGGTAGGAGAGTGATAATTAAACATTTCTGAAGCATCATTACCCAAGCATGTGGAAATTTCTTAGGTTCAGTGAGTGGAAGAATACTTTCTATCGATTCAAATGCACCAAGCCAGATGCAATTACATATTCTGAATGTTTTTCAATAGATATTTTTTCTTGGTGCTAGTCAGAGTAATTACGGAGTGAAGTAAAGAGTTGCCCTCTTATGTTAGTAGAGAAAGTCAAGAAGTTTCTGACCTACTAACAAAACTTTACCAAAGCCCTTAAATATGTTTAATTATCAAAAATTAGTTCCACAATTTATATTTAGTCATTAACAAGTTTTTTCTTTTATCTAAATATTGTTTTCTTTATGCCCAGATAAGATACTCTCCAAAATGAATCTCCAGAGAAAAAAATACTTAAAATATGGTCAGAAGCTACATTCTCTACCCAAATCTCAAATTTCTACAAAGCATCTCATAAAAATAACTTTTTAAAAAAACTAGCATGGTGTAGAGTCAATCTTTCTAAATTACTATTTCACTCCTTCCTTCTGGCAGGGGAAAGCTAAAAAGTGTTTGACATTATGGTTTTCGTTACTTGCATTGGAACAAAAAATTAAAGTATTTCTTACCAAAATTATAACTAGACAAGTAAAAGTATCAAGAAACATGAACTATTTGAAAAGACTTATCTTGAATGAACCATATAAGAAAAATCTTTACACAGGCATAGAAGGCCAGATAAACTAAACATCATTTCTCAAGATTGATACAAATGAGACTAGCATTTTAATTTGCACAGGAAGAGAGCGATGGGGAAATGAAAGGGAGTGTAATATGAAAGCAATTCCTTGAGATGCTTCAATTAGATTCTTGTCCTTTCTCCTTAACAAAGAGAAAACCACATATTTAAAACAGATACCCTCTCAGAAATGATAATCATATTGCAATCTGGGTTGCTTCATGGTGATCTGCTGGTTTCCAGTGAGCCCTGTTCTTGGTATGAAGATACCCTCCTCTGATACATATCTCACTGAGAAATAAAAGAAGTAGTCATCTGTTAAACAGATTTTACAGCACAGAGGGATCTCAGGAGAGCTCATATGCTAAAAGAAAAGATTGAAAACTTGAACATCACTAACAGAAAAGATCTCAGAAACTTGAAGATAAATTATGTGGTCCTGAGCCTGCCTACCTGTCTCCCCATTCATCCTTTTTCCTTTTAAACCCCTTCTCTCCCCTCTCTTTCCCCTCTCTTCCTTCTATGAAGGAGATACACTATTAGAATAATATATCAAAAAACTTAACTAGTCCTCTTCTGGATTGAAATCAACATTGTTCACTTAATTTAAAGATGCAAAGTAATTTAAGTTATTCTTAAAATGAAAACTTTTTTGGAAATTCTGTATAAAAGGATTATTCCTTGAAATTAAATTTCAACAGTAATTAATTCACTTGTAGCAGCAATCTCCAAGTTACTTGCAAAACAAATGTAAGTGATTGAGATTATTATGCTGTCTACTTGTTGGAGAAATGTAAATATGAAGTTCAATAATCTCTACACTCTGTGTGTTATTGGAAGCTCTGGAGTTACCACAGAGACATTCCCAGGCACAGAAATCAGGGAGCTCCAAGTTTCCCCAGTGATGTCAAATGAGCAGCTCTATTTTGTTTCTTACATATGTTGCGTTTCCACATCAGATTTTATATGAAGAAATAATTCTCTATCTAAAAGTATTTTGAAGAACACAAAGTAAACCTGTTTTCTAGAAAATTAAAAGAAGTGGCTTTCTCTAATATTTTGGGTTTGTTTCTAGTTGCAAAAGGATTTAGATATTTTTGGGGAGCTTGCAAATATAAAGATATAGCTCATTATTTTCTTTATTAGACTAGAATATATCACAGTTTTCTCACCTCTTGAACTATTCACCACTGGATGAAGGAATCATAAGTGTTCTCACCTCTACCAACCATTTTGTGATCATTTCTAAATGACTGTCAGGTAAAGCTAGACCATCCTGATGAAAACACCTTAAAGGCCATACATTGTTGCAATAAAAATCAACTTAATGTGTAGTTCTTAGCATCTTTCCTCCTCTGACATCTAAGGGATAGATTCAGATTAATGATGAGATGGGATTCCAACATCATGATAAATTGCTATAGATAGAGCTGCGGTGAGTGTTCCTGGAGAAGAGTGGTGGATTCTCTGAACATCATGGGGCTTGGCCAAGTGCAGTGGCTTATGGGAGGCTGAGGCAGGAAGATCACTTGAGCCCAGGAGTTTCGGGCCAGTTTGAGCAATGCAGGGAGATCTCCTCTTTTCTAACAAATAAATAATAAGAATTAGCCAGGTGTCGTGGTGGCCCACCTGTAGTCCCAGCTACTCTGGAGACTAATGTGGGAGGACTGCTTGAACACAGGAACTTGAGGCTGCAGGGAGTTGTGTTTGTGCCACTGTACTCCAGCCTGGGTGACAGAGACAGACTCTGTGTCAAAAAAGAAAAAAAAAAGAAGAAGAAGAAGATGAAGAAGGAGAAGAAAAAAAAAGAAAAAATCATTGGGTTTGGCTTTTAAAATGTCAGTTGGCTTTGACAGTTTCACATGTATATTGAAAATGAACAGGAGAGATCATAACCAACCACACACCAACAATGATTTTAGGCAATTATGCTGATAATTTAAGCAAGTAACTCACTGTCTCAATTATTTGGATATTGCAAACATCTTTTTAAAACTTGAAATGCTTGTATTACTTAATTTTTCATTCTGGGCAATAATATACATGAAATGAATACCCTGTAAGTAATTAAATTTCTCACCCTTCAGAGTTTTTTGGTAGTTCCCATGTAGCTTCCCAACTCGGTCACCAAAGTGCTTTTTTTTTTCCCCTCAAGACAAATTACTGTCTTGGTGTTAAAATATACCTCTCCCAACCTCAAAGACCCTTACATGTCAGTATTTAGGGAAGACTTTTGCACCTCCTACAAGTCTTCCCCACTGGAAATAGTCTAATTTGAAACCAAAACGTTTAGTTTCCTGGAATGAGCCATTAGTTAACTATTAGTTAACAAGTCCTGAGGGTGCTGTGCATCCTCTCAAGCTTTTATCTGGCAATGTTGTTTGTAAGGTTCTTTTCAGGGAAACTTAAAGCACAGTTGAAAAGGCATTAATTCAGAAATACGTTGTTATTCTTTCCAAGGACATTTTCTTTTATTTTATTCATGGCAATAAAACAACAGAAATGTGTTTTTAGAAGTATTTTCCCAAAAGTTTTGTTCTGTGTTTGGATCTTTTGCACCAAAGACAGACAGACAGACAAACAAACAAACAAGCACATACTTATTCTATTTCAGAAATTGTAACAGAACAAGCGGATACTAGAGTTTGTCCTATCTTACACATTTTTACTTTTCTTCTCCAGTTTTTATATTATCTATAATGTGTATTTACAGGTAAATCAAGACTTGTTACCTAATTTTTTCTTTTAAACTGAAAAAATAACAGGGCATTCTTAAAATTCAGCAAAGAGGAAAACTACCTCTGATACTATTCTACTAACACAATTATCTCTTTTCTCCTTGCTACACTGTACCACTTGCACATTTGATATTTATATCGTGATATTCACAGAAGAAATGCAAGATAGTACTCTGCCTGTTTTTATCATGTGAAAACTCACATTTCCCATCCCCTACAGTTATTGTCTCACCATCTACATAATATAGTCTAAATGGGTGTACTATAATTTGTTTAGCCATTTCCTTATTATCAGACATTTAGAGAGACAGACAGATTATTCTGCTCTTCATTTGAATTGTAATTTACTGTAAATTTGCAAATGTAAATTACTTTGCGCCAAATGACAAAGCAATTTTTACTCTTGATAAATACAGGTGTATTACAACACAAAATAATACCAAATTCAACTGACACCAACAAATTGAGAGTAATCTGATTTTACTATATTTATTGTATTTATGTTAAAATTTAAGTGCATGTCATATATAAATATATTTCATAGATATATGTGATATCTTTTTACTATTTTATAATTTTCAAAAGATGCTTCTTTTTGCATAATTGATGAGATTGAAATAAAGGGGACAGTAATTAACTGCTTTATATTGAGCTTTTCTTAAATTAAGCTTGAACTTCCATTCATAATTGCTACAAAAAGCATACAATACCTTGGAATACAGCTAACAAGGGAAGTGAAGGACCTCTTCAAAGAGAACTACAAACCACTGCTCAAAGGACTCAGACAAATATTTAAGGTGATTGATATGTTAATTAGCTTGATTTAACCATTTCACATTGTATATATATATATATAATATCATTTTGTTATCCATAAATACATACAATTATCATTTGTCAATTTATAATAAAATAAAAAAATTAAAATTAAATAAAAATACACAAATGATTTATGGATGACATTAGCCTATTTAAGAACTCAATAAATTTTTGCTGTAATTATGATAATGTTTTTATTTGACTATATTGTTAGGCCAGTATAAACTATATTGTTAAGAAGATGATTTCTACTTCCACATAATTTTACTTCTAATATAGATAGTCCTGCAGTATATTTTGACCACAGAGATGGTCTTATTAAGGGATTTTTGCCTTTCTCAAATCATAATGCAATGGGGAAAGAATGGCTTTTTCAATAAATGGTGCTTAGTCAATTGGAAATTCACTTGGAAGAAGTTATATCTTGACTCTTACCTTGTACCATAAACTAAAGCGAATTCCAGATGGGCTGTATGTCTAAATGTGAAAGACAAACATTATAGCTCATAAGGGGAAAGTGTAGAAAAAGATTTGTTTCTTTGAAATAAGAAAAGATTCTTTAAACACTCATTACATAGAATCATTATGAAAGTTAAAATGATGAATAAAACTATCTTAAAATTATGAATCTGTTTGAACAACATTACTAAGAAACTATGTTGTCTTACTTCAATACAAAAAGTAAGAGAAGATACAATTAATACACTTGACAAACCTCTTTCATAATATTTATAGGTATTCCATGAACAAATATTTAAATGCTAAATAGAAAAATAGACAAAATACTTAAACAGATACTTCCTAATGAAAAATACAAGATATATAAGAAAAATATGTTCTCAAATATTCATAGCAGCATTATTTGCAATAGACTCAAATAGATAACTATCCAAATACCAATCAACAGCAAAATTGGGGTATATTCACAGACTCAAATACAAAAACAATAATTAGGAATGAATTACAACTACATGTACAATTAGATGAATCCCACAAACAAAATGTTGAACAAATTAAAAAATAGAAAAATTGTTCAAATGAATAAAAAAGCAAAACCTAAGTATATGCTCTCAACAATTGATGCATGTTGTTGAGAGATATATAATGAGATAAATTAAAAGTAAATACACAGAAAAATATGTATTATGTAAATAGTAAGCATATGAAATCTGGATTAGCTATATCAATATCTTATGATATTGACTTTAAAGACAATTACTAGTGAAAAAAGGGCATTTCATAACATTAAGGGCATCAGTATATCAAAATAATATAACATTGCTAAATGTGTAAGAATCCAATTTATAGAACTTTAAAATGCATGAAGCAAATTTGACTGAATTAAAGGAGGAAATGGAAGAATATTTTTAACAACCACACTTAGCAAATAGAAAAACTAGACATGAAAATAATCAGTAAGATTGAATGACATAAACAACAGTATAAGCCACCTTGACTTAATTGGCATCTATAGACCCCTACACCAAACAACTATAGAATCACATTATTTTCAAGTATGCATGGTATGTTCCCCAAGATAAACTTTAGACTAAGTCATAAGACAAGTTTCAATACATTTAAGGAATTGAAATTATATGGAGTATGTTTTCTGACCTGTCATAATAAAATAGTATAGAGTCAGTGACTTCAACAACAGAAATTTATTTCTGATGGTTCTAACCACTGGAAAGTCCAAGATCAAGATCCTGGCAAGGTAGGTATTATTCCAAGGCTACTTTTCTTGGCTTGTAGATGTATGCTCACATGCCCATTTTATGTGTGTATTGTAGATAGAGAATTATCTTTCTTTTTTTATGAGGCCACAAATACTATTGGATTAGAACCCCAACTATATGACCTCATTTGAATTTAATTACCATATGTACACTTAGCATATGTATGTTTATCTCTTTCTCTTTTTCAAAATTATACTGTAAATTCTGGGATACATGTGCAGAACATGCAAGTTTGTCATTATACATGTGCCATGGTTGTTTGCTGCACCCATTGACCCATCATCTATATTAGGTATTTCTCCTAATGCTATCCCTCCTTCTACCCCATCCCTTGACAGGCCCCAGTATGTGATGTTCTCCTCCCTGTGTCCATGTGTTCTTACTGTTCAACTCCCGCCTATGAGTTAGAACATGGAGTGTTGGTTTTCTGTTCTTGTGATAGTTTGCTGAGAATAATAGTTTCCAGCTTCATCCTTGTTCCCGCAAAGGGCATGAACTCATCCTTTTGTATGGCTGCATTGTATTCCGTGATGTATATGTGCCTCATTTTTTTTATCCAGTCTATCATTGATGTGCATTTGGGTTGGTTCCAAGTCTTTGCTATTGTGAACAGTGCTGCAATAAACATATGTGTGATTTGTCTTTATAGTATAGTGATTTATAATCCTTTGGGTATATACCCAGTAATGGGATTGTATTTCTAGTTTTAGATCCTTGAGGAATTGCCACACTGTCTTCCACAATGGTTGAACTAATTTACACTCCAACCAACAGTGTAAAAATGTTCCTATTTCTCCACATCCTCTCCAGCATCTGTTGTTCCCTGACTTTTTAATAATTGCCATTCTAACTGGAATAAGATGGTATCTCAATGTGGTTTTGATTTGCATTTCTCTAATGACCACTGATGATGAGCATTTTTTTCATATGTCTGTTGGCTGCATAGATGTCTCTTTGAGAGGTGTCTGTTCATACCTTTCTCCCACTGTTGATGGGATTCTTTGTTTTTTTTCTTGTAAATGTGTTTAAGTTCTTTGTAGACTCTGGATATTAGCCCTTGATCAGATGAATAGGTTGCAAAAATTTTCTCCCATTCTGTAGGTTGCCTGTTCACTCTGATTATAGTTTCTTTTGCTGCACAGAAGCTCTTTAGTTTAATTAGATCCCACCTGCCAATTTTGGCTTTTGTTGCCATTGTTTTTTGTTTTAGTCATGAAGCCTTGCTGTGCCTATGTCCAGAACGGTATTACCTAGGTTTTCTTCTAGGGTTTTTATGGTTTTAGGTCTTACATTTAAGTCTTTAATCCATTTTAATTTTTTTGTAAGGTGTAAGGAAGGGATCCAGCTTCAGCTTTCTGCATATGGCTAGCTAGTTTTCCCAACACTATTTATTAAATAGAGAATCCTTTCCTCATTATTTGTTTGTCAGGTTTGTCAAAGATCAGACGGTTGTAGATGTCCGGTGTTATTTTTGAGGTCTCTGTTCTGTTCCATTGGTCTATATATCTGTTTTGGAACCAGTACCATACTGTTTTTGTTACTGTAGCCTTGTAGTATAATTTGAAGTCAGGTAGCATAATGCCTCCAGCTTTGTTGTTTTTGCTTAGGATTGTCTTGGCTATGCAGAAGCTTTTTTGGTTCCATATGAAATTCAAAGTAGTATTTTCTAGTTATTTGAAGAAAGTCAGTGGTAGTTTTATGGGGATAGCACTGAATCTATAAATTACTTTGGGCAGTATGGCCATTTTCACAATATTGATTCTTCCTATCCATGAGCATGGAATGTTTTTCCATTTGTTTGTGTTCTCTCTTATTTCCTCGAGCAGTGGTTTGTAGTTCTTCTTGAAGAGTTCCTTCACATCCCTTGGAAGTTGTATTCCTAGGTATTTTATTCTCTTTGTAGCAATTGTGAATGGGAATTCGCTCATGATTTGGCTCTTTGTTATTGGTGTATAGGAATGCTTGTGATTTCTGCACATTGATTTTGTATCCTGAGACTTTGCTGAAGTTGCTTATCAGCTTAAGGAGATTTTGGGCTGAGACAATGGTGTCTTCTAAATACACAATCATGTCATCCACAAACAGAGACAATTTGATTTTTTCTTTTCCTATTTGAATACCCTTTCTTTCTTTCTTTTGCCTGATTGCCCTAGCTAGAACTTCCAATACTATGTTGAATAGGAGTGGTGAGAGAGGGCATCTTGCCTTGTGCCAGTTTTCAAAGAGAATGCTTCCAGTTTTTGCCCCTTCAATATGATATTGGCTGTGGGTTTGTCATAAATAATTCTTATTATTTTGAGATATGTTCCATCAATACCTAACTTACTGATATGTTTTAGCATAAAGGGCTGTTGAATTTTGTTGAAGGCCTTTTCTGCATCTATTGAGATAACCATGGTTTTTTGTCATTGGTTCTGTTTATTGATTTGTGTATGTTGAACTAGCCTTGCATCCCAGATATGAAGCCAACTTGATGATGGTGGACAACCTTTTTGATAAGCTGCTGGATTCTGTTTGTCAGTGTTTCATTGAGGATTTTCGCATCGATGTTCAACAAAGATATAGGCCTCAAATTTTCTTTTTTTATTGTGTCTCTGCCAGGTTTTGGTATCAGGATGATGCTGGTCTCATAATATGAGTAAAGGGGGATTCCCTGTTTTTCTAGTATTTGGAATAGTTTCAGACTGAATGGTACGAGCTCCTCTTTGTACCTCTGGCAGAATTTGGCTATGAATCCATCTGGTCCTGGAACTTTTTTGGTTGGTAGGCTATTGAAATTGCCTAAATTTCAGAACTTTCCTCTATTCAGGAATTTAACTTCTTCCTGGTTTAGTCTTGGGAATGCGTATGTGTCCTTGAATTTATCCATTTTTTTTCTAGATTTTCTAATTTATTTGCATAGAGGTGTTTATAGTATTCTCTGATGGTAGTTTGTATTTCTGTGGGATCACTGGTGATATCTCCTTTAACATTTTTTATTGCATTTATTTGATTATTCTCTCTTTTCTTCTTTAAAAATCTGGCTAGCAATCAATTTTTTATCTTTTCAAAAAACCAGCTCCTGGATTCACTGATTTTTTTTGAAGGTTTTTTTTTTCTGTCTCTATCTCCTTCAGTTCTGCTCTGATCTTAAGTTATTTCTTGTTTTCTGCTAGCTTTTAATTTATTTGGTCTTGCTTCTCTAGTTCTTTTAATTGTGATGTTAGGATGTCAATTTTACATCTTTCCTGTTTTCTGTTGTGAGCATTTAGTGCTATAAGTTTCTCTCTACACACTGCTTTACATATGTCCCAGAGATTCTGGTACATTGTGTCTTTGTTCTCATTGGTTTCAAAGAATATCTTTATTTCTGCCTTAATTTTGTTATTTACTCAGTAGTCATTCAGTAACAGTTGTTCAATTTCCATGTAGTTGTGCAGTTTTGAGTGAGTTTCTTAATCCTGAGTTCTAATTTGATTGAACTGTGGTCTGAGAGACTATTTGTTATGATTTCCATTCTTTCACATTTGCTGAGGAGTAGCTTACTTCCAATTATGTGGTCAATTTTAGAAAAAGTGTGATATGATGTGAGAGTTCTGTAGATGTCTAGTAGGTCTGCTTGTTCCAGAGCTGAGTTCAAGGTCTGGATATCCTTGTTATTTTTCTGTCTTGTTGATGTGTCTAATATTGACAGTGGTGTGTTAAAGTCTCTCACTGTTATTGTGTGGGACTACTAAGTTTCTTTGTAGGTCTTTAAGAACTTGCTTTATGAATCTGGTTGCTCCTGTAGTGAGTGCATATATATTTAGAATAATTAGCTCCTCTTGATGCATTGATCAAGATTTTACCATTATGTAATGCCCTTCTTTGTGTCTTTTGATTTTTGTTGTTTTCAAGTGTTTTATCAGAGACTAGGATATTGCAACCCTCCCCCACCGCTTTTTTTTTTTTTTTTTTTTTGCTTTTCATTTGCTTGGTAAATCTTCCTCCATTCCTTTACATTGAGCCTATGTGTGTCTTTGCAAGTTTGATGTGTCTCCTGAATACAGCACACTGATGGGTCTTGACTCTTTGTCCAATTTGCTAACTTATGTCTTTTAATTGGGGCATTTAGCCTGTTTACATTTAAGATTAATATTGTTATGTGTGAATTTGATCCTGTCATTACAGTGCTAGGTGGTTATTTTGCCTGTTACTTGATGCAGTCTCTTCATAGCCTCAATGGTATTTACAATTTGGTATGTTTTTGCAGTGACTGGTACTGGTTGTTTCTTTCCATGTTTAGTGTTTACTTCAGGAGATGTTGTAAGGCAGGCCTGGTGGTGACAAAATCTCTCAGCATTTTCTTGTCTTTAAAGGATTTTATTTTTCCTTTGCTTATAAAGCTTAGTTTGGCTGGTATAAAATTCTTGTTTGAAAATTCTTTTCTTCAAAAATTTTGAATATTGCTTCCACCCCTTTCTGGCTTATAGGGTTTCTGCTAAGAGATCTCCTGTTAGTCTGATGGGCTTCCCTTTGTAGATGACTCAATCTTTCTCTATGGCAGCCCTTAACATTTTTTCCTTCATTTCAACCTTGGTGAATCTGACAATTATGTGTTTTAGGGTTGCTCTTCTCAAGGAATATCTTTGTGGTGTTCTCTGTACTTCCTGAATTTGAATGTTGGCCTGCCTTGCTAGTTCTTCCCCAAGAACTTCCTGCCTTGGGGAAGTTCTCATGGATAATATACTGAAAGCATTTTCCAACTTGGTTCTATTTTCCCTGTCACTTTCAGGTACACCAATCAAACATAGATTAGGTCTTTTCACATAGTCCCACATTTCTTGGAGGTTTTGTTAGTTTCTTTTCACTCTTTTTTCTCTAATCTTGTCTTCTCACTTTATTTCATTGAGTTTATCTTCAATCTCTGATATCCTTTCTTCTGCTTGATTGATTCAGTTATTGATACATGTGTATGCTTCATGAAGTTCCTGTGCTGTATTTTTCAGCTACATCAGGTCATTTATGTTCTTCTCTAAGCTGATTATTCTAGTTAGCAATTTATCTAACCTTTTTTCCAGGTTCTTAGCTTCCTTGCATTGAGTTAGAACATGTTCCTTTACTTCAGAGGAGTTTGTTATTACCCAACTTCTGAAGCCTACTTCTGTCAGTTCATCAAACTTATTCGCTAATCAGTTTTGTTCCCTTGCTGGCGAAGAGTTGTGATGCTTTGGAGGAGAAGAGGTGTTCTGGTTTTTGGAATTTTCAGCCTTTTTGCACTGGTTTCTCCCCATCTTCCTGGATTTATCTACCTTTGGTCTTTGATGATGATGATGTTGATATTATTCTTTTCTGTTTGTTAGCTTTCCTTCTAACAGTCAGGCCCTCTCTGCTGCAGGTCTACTGGAGTTTGCTGGGGTTGCACAGCAGACCCTGTTTGCCTGGGTATCACCAGCAGAGGCTGCAGAACAACAGATTGCTGCCTGTTCCTACCTCTGGAAGCTTCGTCCCAAATGGGCACCTACCAGATGCCAGCCAGAGCTCTCCCTTATCAGGTGTCTGTTGGCCACTACTGGGAGATGTCTCCAAGTCTGGATACACAGGGAATCATGGACCCACTTGAGGAGGCAGTCTGTTCCTCATCATAGCTCAAACACTGTGCTGTGAGAACTGCTGCTCTCTTCAGATATGTCAGGTAGGGAAATTTAAGTCTGCTGAAGCTGCACCCACAGCCACCCCTTCTCCCAGGTGCTCTGTCCAGGGAGCTGCAGTGGGCTCCACCCAGTTCAAATTTCTTGGTGGCTTTGTTTACACTGTGAGGGTGAAACCACCTACTCAAACCTCAGTAATGGTGGATCTGCCTACCCCCATCAAGCTCGTGTCCCAGGTAGACCTCAGACTGCTTTGCTAGCAATGAGAATTTCAAGCCAGTGGATCTTAGCTTGCTGGGCTCCATGGGCCTGGGACCCACCAAGCCAGGCACTGAAGAGAATCTCCTGGCCTGCCAGTTAAAAACACTATGGGAAAAGCACAGTATCTGGGCTGGAATATACCATTTCTTCTGATACAGTCTCTCAAGTCGCTTTGTCAAGGAAAGGGAACTCCCCTGACCCCTTGCACTTCCTGGGTGAGGTGACTCCTCACCCTGCTTTGGATTACCCTTTGTGGGCTGCACCCACCGTCCAACCAGTTCCAATGAAATGAACTGGGTACCTTAATTGGAAATGCAGGAATCACCTACCTTCTGCACTGATCTTGCTGGGAGATGCAGACAGAGCTATTCCTATTCGACCATCTTGCCAGCTAACCTTTTTCTTTTAATAAGGCCACCAATCCTACTGGATTAGGACCCTACCTATATGACCTCATTTGAATTTAATTACCATATGTATACTTAGCATATATATGTTTATATATATAAGAACAAAGTATTAGTAACTTGTATGAGTAATTTGATTTCAGCATTGTTAAAAAGGATAATACATAAAGTCCACATAGAGTTCGTCCTGAGAAATCAAGGTCATTTTTACATTTAAAAAGTTATCAGTGCAATTTGATCTTACCAATAGAGTAAAGTGAGATATTATATGACTATATGTCAACAAAAGAATTTTTGAAACTCCATTGCCCATTTACGATAAAAACTAGCAGTATACTAGGAATAAAAGAAAACTTTCTCAATCTGATAAAGAGTTTCTATGAAAAATCATTATGCATCATGAGAACTATTGAAGAATTCAGCATCTTTAACTGATAAGCCAGTAACTACTTTTAATGTCAATAAAGAAATTGGTTAAACTTTCACTTCTGTGTTTTAAGACTTAGACCATTGTATAATAACGTGAGAAATTCAAGGAATTTGATATAGAAAATTCGATAGGAAATCTTCTGGGATTACCACCAAGATATAGACCAAAGCCCATTTGATTGTTAAAAGAAGATTCAACCTTCCTCACAGTGTCTTTTTGCCTGTAGCCAACAATTCAAGATAGTTAAGAGTCAGATATTCATGTAATTTCTTGGATTGCAAAGACTTTAAAAAAAAAAAAAAAAAAAAACTCAATCCAAGAATATAACTGCATAATATTTCTGTCATTGTAATTTGATAACCTAATGCACTTCTCAGAATTCAAGCAGACTGGCAGCCTACCCCTCTTCTTTAAAATATATTTAGGTTTTGAAATATTTTAAAATAGGAATTATAATTTTCAATTTTTTAAGCCACTCAAAATTTATAGTTGTTCAATCCTTAAATCAGTTTCAGAATCTGTGTCCCACCATACTAAAACAAAAACGAGACTGCCTATCTAATCTAGTCACTTTATAAACCCCTCTATGTGTATCAGTAATGAGCATACATCCAAGCAGCAACAGAATGTAGGGCAGATTGGGTGGCCAAAAGGAGCTCACTTCAGTGTGAAAACTCAGAGCCTTTGCCCTGTCAAGCAAGACATGATATGCAATATGAATTGCAGTATATAACAGGTTGTTTCTTTTCTCATTTTTTTCTTAGAGAAATTTTATTGTTTTTTATTTTCTTCTAATATTTTATATTCTCTTTTGCTGTTGAGAGTTAAATTACTTATTTGAGGTGATGAAATTTCAACTTCATTTGCAGCAACTAAAACAGACTATCTATTCTGGTGAAAAGCTGGGTATGTTTTAGCTTCTTAAGAAATAGTTGCACTGCATTATCTGATAATATTTTTCAACTGTATGTAAGAGAAGATAGGTGAATGTGCATTCTATGCAAACAATGGGTGGAAAGTAGTAGGTATCTGTTGTTTTTATATATTTTGAAATCCTACTTGTCACTTTTTTATGAAGAATTCAATGCCAAGTCCAATGAACGACCACTTCTTATGGGCTGCTGTGCACTGTCTATTTCCAGTCTACCTTCTGCGCATTATGACTGAAGGCACATGATTCAAACCAGCAAGGGGCTCTATTACTCCCCTGACCACAGTGAATATATAAGGGTGAGTATATGGACACTGGCTTTGGATATATGGGTGCTGAAAGAGAGGGTGTTTTCTATTTCTGGTATAACAAATTATCACAAATGTAGTGACATAAAACAACAAAAATTTATTTTCTTTCAGTTCTAGAGTTCATAAGTCTAAAATGAATCTCATGGGATTAAAAACAGTCTCAACAGGCCTGGTATTTTTCCTTGCATTTTCAGCTTCTCAAGGTAGACAAAAATCTTGGCTTTTGACTGCATCATTCCCATATCTGCTTTCATTGTCACAACACCTATGCCTTTGATGCTCCTGCCTCCCTCTTATAAAGACCCTTGTGATTACACTGAGCATACCCACATAATTCAGAATAAATTTCACAAGACCCACAGAGAAGGAAGAAAATCTGGGTGGGGTGGCAGGCAGTGGCCCACCCGGAAGCAGCAGAGAACCAAAGGAACTCCCACCACTAGCCAAAGGAACCAGTGAATGATTGTGTGACTCTACCCAAGAAACCACAGTTCTCCCACAGATCTTTGTAATGCATGTATCAGGTGATCCCCTTGTGACCCCATGCCACCAGGGCCTTGGGTCTGATACAAAGAGCTGTGTGGAGTTTCAGCAGAGCAGCTGCTCAGGAACATACAGAGGTCCAGGAGCTTTACACACTATGGCCCTGCAAGACAGGAAATCCATCCATATATATCCTTAAGAAGGGGGATGAATCCAGGGAGCCAAACAGTGTCATTCAGCAGGCCTCATTTGGCACTTCACCAGTTAAGACCCACTGGCTTAGAATCCCAGCCAGCCAATGGCGGTGGGTTGGAGTCTGCCTGAGACAGGTCCAAATTCCTGGGGAAAGGGGTGGCTGCAATTTCTGCAGTTCAGTTAACTCAGCTGCTCCAGCCTGCCAGCTGTGGACAATATAGGCAATCCAGATGTGGAATGTTATCCCACAATGCAGCACACTTGCTCTGACAAAAAGCAGCCAGACTGATTTTTTGGGCAGGTCCCTGATACTGTTCTTTCTGACTTGGTGAGACCTCTCAATGGGGGTCTACAACCAGCTTTTACAGGTGTATGCAGGGCAGCACCAGGTTAGTATTCCCTGAGGCAGAACTTAAAGAGGAAGAAGCTGGCCAGCATGTTTGCTGTTTTGGGGATTCATTGGTGATACCTCCAGGTATGGAAGAAACCGAGGCCACTAGGGTCTCGAGTGGACCCCCAGAAAACAGCAGCATCTCTACCGTAGAGTTGTCTGTTAGAAAACAAACAAACAACAACAACAACAACAAATCAAAGAGGCTGGGCACAGTGGCTCATGCCTGTAATCCCAGCACTTTGGGAGGCCAAGGTGGGTGTATTACCTGAGGTCAAGAGTTTCAGATCAGTCTGGCCAACATAGTGCAACCCCATCTCTACTGAAAATACAAAATTAGCCACGCGTGGTGGTCCATGCCTGTAATCCCAGCTACTCAGGGAGGCTGAGGCAGGCAAATCACTTGAACCCAAAAGGCAAAGGTTGCAGTGAGCCAAAATTGTTCCATTACACTCTGGCCTGGGTGACAAGAGTGAAACTCTATCTCAAAATAGAAAAGAAAAGAGCAAACAGAAAACAACATCAAAAAAAAGACCCTATGAAAACTTCATTCAAAGGTCAGCAACCTCAAAGATCCAAAGTAGAGAAGCCCATGAAGATGAGAAATAATCAACACAAAAATGCTGAAAACTCAAAAAGACAGAGTGCTTCTTCCCCTCCAAATGACTGCAACACACTCCAGCAAAATCATAGAGGTAAGCTGAGGCTGAGATGGCTGAATGACAGAATTAGGATTCAGGAGGTAGGTAATAATGAACTTTGCTGAGCTAAAGAAACATGGTATACCCCATTGCATAGAAGATAAGAATCATGCTAAAACAATAAAGAAGCTGATAGCCAGAATAGCCAGTTTAGAAGAACATAACCTACCCAAAGGAGCTGAAAAACAACACAAGAACTTCACAATGCAATGATAAGTATAAATAGCAGAACAGACCAGGCAGAGGAGTGAATCTCAGAACTTGAAGACTATCTTTCTGAAATAAGATAGGCAGACAAGAATAGAGGGGGAAAAATAAAAAGAATTAAAAGGAACAAACAAAACCTCTGAAAAACATAGGATTATATAAATATACCAAACCTATGACAGATTGGGGTACCTAAAAAAAACAGAGAGAAAGAAATTAAGTTGGAAAACATACTTCAGGATATCATCCAGGAGAATCGATAATAACAAGACAGGCCAGCATTAAAAATCAGGAAATGCAGAAATCCCAGTAAGTTACTCCACAAGATCAACCCCACTACACATAATCATCAGATTCTCCAAGGTCAAAATGAAAGAAAAAATGTTAAGGGGAGATAGAGAGAAAAGCCAGGTCCCCTAGAAGGGAAACCCATCAGACTAACAGTGGACCTCTAAGTGGCAACCTTATAGACCAGATGAGATTTGAGGCCAATATTCAACACTCTTAAAGAAAAGAATTCCCTACCCAAAATTTCATATTTGGTCAAACTAAGCTTCACAGCAAAAGAGAAATATTCTTTTAAGACAAGCAAATGCTATGCAGATTAATCACCAATAGGCCTGCCTTGCAAGAGCTCCTGAAGAAAGCACTAAATATGAAAAGGAAAAATCATTACCAGCTACTACAAAAACACATGGAAGTACACAGACCGGTGACACTATGAAGCAACCACATAAACAAGTGCAAAATAACCAGCTAGCATTATGATGACAGTATCAAATTCACACACAACAGTACTAATCCGAAATGTAAATGGGCTACCCCAATTAATAGGCACAGAATGGCAAACCGTATAAAGAGCCAAAACCCATCAGTAAACTGTCTTCAAGAGACCCATCTCACGTGCGAAGACTCAAAAATAAAGGGATGGCGGAAAATTTACCAAGCAAATGGAAAATGGAAAAAAGCAATCCTAGTTCTGATGAAACAGACTTTAAAACTATGAAAATCCAAACACACAAAGAAGGATATTACATAAAAGTAAACGGTTCAATTAAACAAGAAGAGCTAACTATCCCAAATATATATGCACCCAATACGGGAGCACCCGGATTCACAAAGCAAGTTTTAAGAGACCTTCAAAGAGACTTAGAGTCTCACACAGTAACAGTGGGAGACATTAACACCACTGACAATATTAGACAGATCAAGAGACAGAAAATTAACAAAGATTTTCAGGATCTGAACTCAGCTCTGGATCAAGTTAACCTGATAGATATTTACAGAACTTTCCACCCAAAAAAAGCTGACCATACATTCTTCTCGGTGTCAAATGGCACTTATTCTAAAATTGATCACATAATCAGAAGCAAAAAACTCCTTAGCAAATGCAAAAGAACTGAAATCATAAAGAACAGTCTGTCAGACCACAGCACAATCAAATTAGAATTCAAGATTATGAAATTCATTTAAAACCACATAACTGCATGGAAATTGAACATCCTGCTCTTGAATGACTCTTGGGTAAATAATGTAATTAAGGCAGAAATCAAGAAGTTCTTTGAAATTAATAAGAACAAAGAGACAATGTGCCAGAATCTCTGGAACACAGCTAATGCAGTGTATTAAAATGGAAATTTATACCACTAAATGCCCATATCAAAAAGGTAGAAAGATCTCAAGCTAACAACCTATTATCTCAGCTAAAAGAACTAGAGAACCAAGAGCAAACAAATCACCAAAACAGCAGAAGACAGGAAATAATCAAGATCAGAGCTTAACTGAAGGAGACAGAAAAATCCTCCAAAAATCAATGAATCCAGAAGCCAGTTTTTCGAAATATTTAATAAAATAGACCACTGGCTAGACTAATAAAGAAGGTAAGAGGGAAGAATTAAATAAACACAATCAGAAGTGATAAGGGGAATATCACTACTGACCACACAGAAATACAAACAACCATCAGTGAATACTATAAACACCTCTATGCCCATAAACCAGAAAATCTAGAACTAATTGGTAAATTCCCGGACACATACTTCCTCCCAAGACTGAACTAGGAAGAAATTGAATCCCTAAATAGACCAATAAAGAGTTCTGAAATCCAGGCAGTAATAAATAGCCTACCAAAAAAAAAAAAAAGGCCAGGATCAGATGGATTCACAGCTGAATTCTACCAGAGGTACAGAGAAGAGCTGACATCAATTCTTCTGAAACTATTCCAAAAAATTGAAAAAGAGGGACTTCTCCCTAACTCATTCTATGAGTCCAGCATCATCCTGACACCAAAATCTAGAAGAGATACAACAAAAAAAGACAATTTTAGGCCAATATCTGTGATGAACATTGATGGAAAAATCCTCAATAAAATACTGGCAAACCAAATCCAACAGCGCATCAAAAAGCTTATCCAACATGATTAAGTCGGCTTCATCCCCATGATGCCAGGTTGGTTCAATATATGCAAATAAATATGACTCATCACATAAACAGAACCAAAAACAAAAACCACATGATTATCTCAATAGATGCAGAAAAGGTCATCAAAAAAACGTAACATCCCCTCATACTAAAAAACTCTCAATAAACTAGAAATGGAAGGAACATATCTCAAAATAATAAGGGCTATATATAACAAACTCACAGTCAATATTATACTGAATGGGCAAAAGCTGGCAGCATTCCCCTTGAAAACCAGCACAAGGCAAGGATGTCCTCTCTTACCACTCTATTCAACATAGTATTGGAAGTTCTGGCCAGGACTATCAGGCAACAGAAAGAAATGAAGGGTATTCAAATAGAAAGAGAAGAAATGAAATTATCTTTGGTTGCAGATTATCTGATCCTATATCTAGAAAACCCCAAAAGCTTCTTAAGCTGATAAGAAACTTCAGAAAACTCTAAGAATACAAAAGCAGTGTGAAAAAAATTGCTAGCATTCTTATGCAGCAACAGCTGGCAAGCAGAGAGCCGAATGGTGAATGACCTTCCACTCACATTTGTAACAAAAAGCATAAAACACCTAAGAATACAGCTAACAAAGGAAGTGAAGGACCTCGTCAAAGAGAACTACAAACCACTGCTCAAAGAACTCAGGACAGAAACAAATGAAGAAATATTCCATGCTCATGGATAGGAAGAATCAATATCGTAAAAATGACCATACTGCCCAAAATAATAGATTCAATATATTCCCATTCAACTACCATTGACATTCTTCAAAGAATAAGAAAAAAAAATTTTTTAAATTTATATGGAACCAAAAAAATGTCAGAATAGCCAAAACAATCCAAAGTTATTTATAAATTCAATGCTATTTCTAATAAACTACCATTGACATTCATCACAAAATTAGAAAATCTATTTTAAAATTCATATGAAACCAAAAGAGAGCCGGAACAGCCAAGACAATTGTAAGCAAAAGAACAAAGCTGGAAGCATTACACTATTCGACTTCAAATGATACTATGTGGCTACAGTAACCAAATCAACGTGGTACTGGTAGAACAGACACATAGACCAATGGAACAGAATACAGAACTCAGAAATAAGACTGCACACCAAAACCATTTGATCTTTGACAAACCTGACAAATATAAGCAATAGGGAAAGAACTCACTATTTAACAAACGGTGCTAGGAGAACTGGTTAGCCATATGCAGAAAATTGAGACTGGGCCCCCTTTTATACAATATACAAAAAAGTTAATTCAAGACAGAGTAAAGACTTAAATGTAAAACCTCAAACTAAAAAAACCCTAGCAGAAAATCTAGGCAATACCACTGAGGACATAGTCAAGAGCAAATAGTTTATGATAAAAACACCAGAGCAATTGCAACAAAAGCAAAAATTGACAAATGGGATCTAATTAAAGAGATTCTGCACAGCCAAAGAAACTATCATCAGAGTGAACAGGAAATCTACAGAACATGAGAATATTTTTACAATCTATCCATCTGACAAAAGTCTAATATCCAGAGTCTATAAGAAACTTAAACAAATTTACAAGAAAAAGCAAACAACCCCATTAAAAAGTGGGGAAAAATGGCTGGGGATGGTGGCTCATGCCTGTAATCGAGCACTCTGAGAGGCCGAGGCAGGCGGATTACCTGAGGTCAGGAGTTCGAGACCATCCTGGCCAACGTGATGAAACGCTGCCTCTTCTAAAAATAATTTTTTAAAAAAACTAACTGGGTGTGGTGGCACATGTCTGTAGTCCTAGCTACTCAGGAGGCTGAGGCAGGAGAATTGCTTGGACCCAGGAGGCAGAGGTTGCAGTGAGTTGAGATTGTGCCACTGTACTCCAGCCTGGGTGATAGAGTGAGACTCCCTCTCTCCTCCCCCAAAAAAGTGGGGAAAGGACATGAACAGACACTTCTCAAAAGAAGACATACATATGGCCAAGAAACATATGAAAGAAAGCTCAACATCCCTGATCACTGGTGAAATACAAATCAAAACTACAATGAGATAGCATCTTACACCTGTCAGAATGGCAATTACTAAAAAGTCAAAACAACAGGTGCTGGTGGGGTGCAGAGAAAAAGGAATGCTTTTACACTGTTGGTGGGAGTACAAATTATTGTGTAATTTATTGAGTGTAAATTATTTTAAGTTAAATCATTGTGGAAGGCAGTGTGGCAATTCCTCAAAGACCTGGAGGCAGAAATACCATGCGATCCAGCAATCCCATTACTGGGTTTACACTGAAAGAAATATAAATCATTCTGTTATAAAGATACATGCACACCCATATTTATTGCAGCACTATTCACAATGGCAAATACATGGAATCAACCTAAATGCTCATCAGTGATAAAATGGATACAGGAAATGTACATATACACCATGGAATACTATGCAGCCATAAAAAGAAATGAGAGCATGTCCTTTGCAGGGACAGGGATGGAGTTGGAAGTTGTTATCCTCAGCAAACTAATGCATGAACAGAAAACCAAACACCATATGTTCTCACTTGTAAATGGGAGTTGAATGATAAGAACACATGGACGCATGGGAGGGAACATCACACACTGGGGCCTGTCGGAGGTAGGGATGGGAGGAAGGAGAGCATCAGGAAGAACAGCTAATGGATGTTGGGCTTAATACTTAGGCTGTGGGATGATCTGTGCAGCTGACTAACATAGTACATGTTTACCTATGTAGCAAATCTGCACATCTTGTATATGTACCCCTGAACTTAAAATAAAAGTTGAAATAAAGATTTTTCTCTATAACAATTTCTAAATAAAAGAAAAAAGAATTGGAAATAATAAGTGTTGGTAGGGATATGGAGAAATGGAAACCCTTGTGCACAGTTGGTGAGAATGTAAAAATGGTTCAGACACTACGAGAAACAGGATAGTGGTTCCTCAAAAATCTAAAAATAGAATTAGTATATAATCATGTAATTCCACTTTGGATACAGACTCAAAATAATTAAAAGCAGGGACTCACACTGATATTTGTACAGTTGAGTTCACAGCAGCATTATTCACAATAGCCAACGGTTAAATTGACCCTAGTGTCCATCAACAGATGAATGAATGAATTAAATGCAATATATCATACTGTGACTGAAAGGTGGTTGCTGCTGTATATCTATGCAGTCCATGAGGAGTGTTGGAGTCAGCGGAGCAAGTCAAGTAGATCGTTTCTAGCTACCTGATACAAGGAGGAACGTGATAACCAGGAGACAGATTTATAAAGTAGATATCCGGGTCAAGCATCCGAGAAAGCAGAGGAGGCAGAGATTGTGAATTGTGTCAAGTGTGACAAAGCCCTCCTTCTGATATGATAAAAAGTCCAAAATGGAGGCTGAGGCTACATAAAATTACAAGAATTCACTAGTTATGATGGTTGTACAACAATGTGGATGTACTTGATGCCACTCAACTATATACTTAAAATGGTTAAAGTAGTATATATATATATATATATATATATATATATATATATATATATATATATATTTTTTTTTTTTTTGAGACGGAGTTTCGCTCTTGATACCCAGGCTGGAGCGCAATGGCGCGATCTCGGCTCACCGCAATCTCCGCTTCCTGGGTTCAGGCAATTCTCCTGCCTCAGCCTCCTGAGTAGCTGGGATTACAGGCACGCGCCACTGTGCCCAGCTAATTTTTTGTATTAGTAGAGACGGGGTTTCACCATGTTGACCAGGATGGTCTCGATCTCTTGACCTCGTGATCCACCCGCCTCGGCCTCCCAAAGTGCTGGGATTACATAAAGTAGTATATTTTATGTTATACATATATATCTTACCATAATTTTAAAAATAAAGCTACTAAAAATAATCTCTCTACAATTAATTTTGTATATTGATTTTTAAAAACAGATCTCAAAGATGGTAAGTGGCTATTCCAAGATTCTTCAGCTAATATTTGGCTTAGCAGGTGTCATCTAACTCCAACATTATATATTATTAACCACAAATATATATATATGTAATATATGTGTATCTATCTACCTATGTATAGTTAATTATCATGAAAAAACCTATTTTCCTAAAATTTTTTTGCATATCCATAGAAAGAGTGTAATTCTTACTCCTAACAGTTTTATAAATTATTGATGATTTTATATAATAAATCAACCTCCATGCAGGTATTCAAGCCCCAAATCTGGGAGTTATTTATGTTTTCTCTCCGATTTTTACCCATGTATATAAACCATTATAAAGTATCTTCAGCCCTATCTCCTTAACATCTCCCACATAGTTTCATCTCTCCCATTTTCACTATTTCTAACCTGGTTGAAAATACATATTGTCTTAGACACGACTAATAACCTCCTGACATCATTTTACATCCCCGTATGGACCTTCTGCACAGACCATATGACTCCCAAATGTACAAAAGATATCACTCTTGAGCTCAGAAGTGGGTATAGTTTTTTTGCAAAGGACCAAATAGTAAATACTTTAGGCTGTATAGGCCATCTGGTCTTCAATGCAAGTGCTCAATTGTGCCCAACTAGCATGAAAACAGCCATAGACAATAGATAAATGTAAACAGATATGTGTAGCTTCATTATAATAAAACTTTTTATGAAAGCACGTTGCTGACAAATTTGGCTCATTCTTAATCTATTTTAAGACTTACCAATGGATTCCCATTGCCCTTAGAATGAAATACAAATTCTTAAGTCTGACTCACAAGATTTTACACTGCCTATCTCCCCAAACTCTTCTTCCATCCACTTCATATTCTGGGCACATACATATTTCGCTTTTTCTTACCAAATGTTTGAACATGAGCTTGTTGTCAACATAAATGCCTACATATTAGCTTGTTACTCTGAATGGGAAGGTCTTCTCCCAGATTTTTTAAACAGCTGGCTTCTTATAATTTACAACTTTTGTTAAATACTATCTTTGAACAAAAGGCTTTCCTAGACCACCCAACCCAAAAATTTTCAGCTCTATTACTCTCTATCTAAATGACCCTACTTTATTTTTAAATAAAATTTGCATTTATTGGAAATGATTCAGTTTCCACGTTTATTGTCCAGGTTTTATATTCACCCCTATCTCACTTCCCCATTAGACTGCAAGCCTTAAGAAGACAGGACCTAGAACTTAATCTGTTGCCTGCTATATTCTCCATACCTAGCAAGTTTCTGTCACATAGCAAGTGCTTGCTAAATTGTTGACAACAAAAACAAAAACAAAAAAAGGAAGATATATTTATGAAGAGGCTAGTATATTTCCATTGTGTTTTCAATATAGAATAGTCCATTAATACCATAATTTAGTATATCCCATAGCTGAATTCCCAAAGATCATCTTTACTTGCAATCTAATAATCACAACAAGCAAATCTTATATTTTGTAATTATAAGCACAAAAATAATTTGTTTTATATATCACAAATTGACTATATCATATGAACTTAAATTTTAGTGCTGTCATTATTCATCTCATAAAATCTTTTGATGGTTCCTAAATATTTTAGCTTAATAATATTGTGCATTTATGATGTTACAAACAATGAAAAATCTTATAAAGTACATAGACATGACATAACCATTTATACTGTTTAATATCTTAAAGGTCTATGCATATATTATTAACATTTTTGGCCTTTATTGCAGTTGATCACATTCTTTTAAATATAACAGTTATCCTTTCTTTATATTTACATTTATGCTTACTTTTAAAGTAGGGACCGGCTGGGCGCGGTGGCTCACGCCTGTAATCCCAGCACTTTGGGAGGCCGAGGCGGATGGATCACAAGGTCAAGAGATCAAGACCATCCTGGTCAACATGGTGAAACCCCGTCTCTACTAAAAATACAAAAAATTAGCTGGGCATGGTGGCGCATGCCTGTAGTCCCAGCTCCTCAGGAGGCTGAGGCAGGAGAATTGCCTGAACCCAGGAGGCAGAGGTTGCGGTGAGCCGAGATCGCGCCATTGTACTCCAGCCTGGGTAACAAGAGCGAAACTCCGTCTCAAAAAAAAAAAAAAAAAAGGTAGGGACCTTTCTATCCAAATGTCACTTGTGCAATATAAATACATGTCTCCCATTCACAGATTTTAATTTATAGCTCTCAAAATCAGCACTAAATATTATCTGTTTGCTTATAAATTCTGACTTCAGAATTAAAAATAATATATACAATTCTTTTTACTTCTCTGTTTTTACCAATAGGTGGCAATGAGTATTTCTCCTACATTTGCTTTATAGTAGTTGGAGACCATTGTAAGTAATGGTTGTAACAGTGCAAAATTTTACTAACAAGTAGTTACAGCAGGGGAATACACTCTAAAAGGAAACTTATTCTTATTATCTAACAACTCTAATTGTTTAAAATTTTTAATATATTAAGCTAAAATAATCAAATGTTATTTCTGTATTAATCCCAGGTCTATCTCATGAGGCCAAGCAGAGTAATTCTATGACCATTCTCTATAGAACCCGAGAAGATACTGAAGTCTGCTATTTTCACACGTGGCATCACCAATGTCAACCCTTTTACATAAGACATGTCTTCAGATGCTATGTTCTGCTTCACCTTCTTTGACATGTTTCAATTAGTTTCTGTCCTTGATAATATATGGCACCCAGACTTGATTACAACGTACAATCTAGCCAATGCCAAATTCATAAGAGTATTATCCAATTTTTTATGTGTACTATATTCCTATTAATGTACTTAAAAACTTTATTATCTTCTTTTGTCAAGCATGTCACACTGTGGCTTTTACAAGACACATTTTTTATAAGATCATCAGTCTTATTCATACTTCTATTTTGAAACCAAGTTCAGATCTGTTCATTATCCCCAGTTATATTTTAATAATCATTCATGTTTTAATTCTTCCAAGTAATTGATTAAAAAATTTTAAGAGTTCTTAGAATTTAAAATATCTGCAATTCTAAGGTCTCAACCAGGCATTTTACTTTTTGCTGCTTTTACAACTTCCACAATAGAACTATGTGAATTCACTTGGAACTACGTGAATGGCACAAATCAAAATTTTGGTAACAAGTGATCTCAGGTTTCACTGAGACATCTCTGCAAAGTAACACCCCTGAGTTAGGTAATAGATTTTCATTGTGGACCTGTGTTGTATGTAGTTCTCACTATATAACACGAATTTCATAAAACCCCACTTTGCCATAAGCCAATAGCATAATCTTTAGACCATAATTTTGACCAAGTCAGGCTCTCTAGTCAGACTCAGAAGTATCTGGATCAACTTCTTTACTAAAATCACATAACCAACTAAAGCTTTCTCAACAGTCTTTTAAATATTACTTTTTACAACCACGTCAATAGCCCACAGAGTCAATATTTCTCAGTTTCAATCTCTTGTTTTAGCTATAGCCCTATTATAGTTTCTATTATTTAGAGCATAAATCATGGAGGAAATGCCTCACAGCAAAATAAGCTCCCATCAGTTTTGTGCCTCATGTTTACAAAGGCATCATTGCCTAATTACAGCTGTATTGGTCCAGGAGCCACGGCTCAGAATTATTCAGTATGAGGCAGTAACGGAGGCTTTGATGTAGAGCCCTTAACGCAAGACAATGCAAATGACATTTACTAGCAATTTTTTCCCCCATTAATGAACAGTACTTCAGGGAGTGTAAAGGCAAGAGGCATATAATTTCTGAACTATTTAAATTGCTAATTAGATCTGTACAGGAGGTGTATTCCTAATGCAGACAATTACAACGGCTCCTAAGTGTTTGCCTTACAGTTGCTAATTACTGCAAAAGCCAATTAATTGCTGTTGACTTTTTGTATTCTTTTGCATATCACCAGTTAATATTTACATTTATAATGAAGACAAAATTGGCAAACACTGTGTCATTTTGTAATGAACAATTCCAGTGTCTAAACAATGAACATATTATCCTCATTTGTGCCTGAAGAGTGCAGCTGATTAGCATATGTTCTGTGCATGCTAGAACATTGCTCTTTCTTCTCAAGAGTAAAAACATCACTTAGGTGCAGGACATGCAGGTGCAATGTCTCCAGGGCTCTTGGAATTGGTTCCCACCATATGCCATATAGCAGGGAACAAAACAGCAGGTATAAAAAGGCACGAGATTGAAATGATCTGAGCTTCTCCATGTGGGAAAAGAATTAAGAGAATGCTGTGGACAATTGTAAATGGTTTCGGTCACTCAGTATCTCTGCTGCTTATCTATGCTGGGGGATAATTCCCCATATTATGGAGATATCCCTCTATAGATGCTGAAAAGGCCAAACGCCACATTTTCTAGCCTCCTTCATGACTGAAATTGGGCATTTGTTAAGTTCTATCAATTAAATGCACATTTCCAAATTTGTAATCAGGATCTAACAGGGAAAAGAAACAAGGAACGTCGTGGATTTTTCTAGTCATGGTGCTGGTTAATAAGAATGATGGCAGTTGTATTAAGCATAACATTCAGTGTTTAATGCTCAAGGTGTCAACAAAGAAAGCAATAGCAAATAGCATTTGGTTGTGCACATGAAGTATTTTTGGGTAGATTTCTTTTTCTTTTCCTGGCTTCGTATCTCTGTGGCGAGTCTCTAACACTCCTGGTGATTCTGAGAGCAATTCAGTCATTTTTAACTTTTTTTTTTTTTCCTGTCAAAGTCAGCCAGTTTCTTTTATTGGCTACTAACAACAACTGCAGGTATTTTGCAAGTTTGACAAGGGGAAGAGGATGTATCCATAGCCCAGAGTGCCATATTTATTGTATTATTTGATTTATTTTATCAAATAATTTATCCAGATGCCTTCTATTGAGATCTAAAGGAAATGCAAATGAATCAATTTCTAGTTTCACATTACCGCCAAAAGCAAACAAACAAAACACAGAACCACAAATGTAGGCATATGCCAACTTTCGTCTTTGTTTTTACCTGCCAAAGGGAGTAAGTTGGAAATAATTCTTTTCTTAACCAGCATATTTGTCAGAGTGTGTATTGCAAACAGCAGGGGCCTGAAGTGATTTTGTCAACCAGTTTTCCAACAGTGAAAACATAACTTTCATTTGCAACAACCTCTGGGCACTGCAAACAAAAGAGAGGTGGAAAATGACTTGAACGAGCAAAACTTCTCACTGCCTCATCCAGGGTAGACATGCTATTCTATTATCCCACACTTCATTATTTCTCCTAAAACACGACAGTCAGGTATTAGAGAAAAGAGAGGGTTAGAAAACAAGGATAAATAAATACAAAGAGAATGATTTAATTTCCATAAGTTAAAAGCCTCAAATAGACAAGAATATTAAAAAGAAGGGTCTATATATATTACAGACACCCAAAAATGTGATGTGATGAATGTTTAACAGCTTGATCTTCAAAAGAATATAAAAAATAAAAAGCCATGATTAGTGCCATTGTCCTTTCCTTGATATAAATACCATCACGGCCACCTTCAATATACTAATGGGACTTCACTGAATACAGCTTTGGGAAGAGACGTTCTGCAGCACATTATATAATATTTCCACCACACAGATGTATATGTAAATTATGTTTGCAGATGCAGATACCTCCAAAAGCACAGACAATAGTAGAATGCAGTGAATTAATAAGCAATACATTTTGAGAATTTATTTGTTTTAATATAACTTATTTGCTTGTAAGTTTATAACATTTAAATTTTAAAAGAACTATTTCTCAAAATTTATGAGAACTTTTACAACTGATTCCTCAAGGGAGCTGCAGTGAGCTAGCATTAGCAGGCCACTGTAAAAAAAAAAACCTTGTATAATTAGCTGAGTCTAGTTGCTACTCCTTGTTCATTAGAATTGAGTTTTATCAATTAATAGCAAAGGTTTTAAAATTTACTTCGCTGAGTAATCCTCAAATGAAATCAACTTGAATGAATTTTGGTTAACTTGACAGTCATTGTTCTCTGGCCTCTGAAAAATGCTTATAGGAACAATTATACTACTACTACTAATAATATATGACTCAATCATTATTACTTAAGTATGGCTTTAGAATCAACTATAATGAAGTCATTGAAGGTGTATATTACATTATTTCCCAAGGTATTTTCATTCTGATGGAAAAAAATAGAAGTAGTCCTTAGCTCATCATCATCCTCATTGAGATTTGAAACATCGTGCACTCAAAATCATTACATTCTTAATGAAAATAAGACACTATGACTATGTCCTCCATGGTTATATCACTCACTGAACAATCTGACACTGGTTAAGATGTTCATAAGCCATCAAAATAATGTAGTATTCAGCCTGAGAATAATGCAAGGGGGAAGAGGGAGAGAGAGGTCAATCTGTAGCCCTTGATATTCAGCTTAATCTAAACTCTTGTCATATTTCTGTGTGTATTCACATGTGTGCATTAGTGTGTGTATATAAGTGTGTGTCTGCATATACTCTATTAGTATTTTTCAAGCAAAGAAATGGAGATTTTTAATGTTAGTTAAGGCTACGTGTTTATTTTCAAACTTGTTTGTACATTTTTCAAGATATTTTTGTTAAAAGATGGTTTGTTTGTTATAACTTTGTCTACATGGACAACTTGGCTTAATCTGATTATATAGGTCTTGATGAGTATTCCAATTTTTTAATATGAACAGTAATTAAAAGCAAGAAAGTCTAGGCATTAACATCTTGTAAAGGAAAAGAAAAATCGTGAAATGTTTTAAGAATCTTTTTCGGTGGTACATGGTGTGAACATATGCCAGATAGGAAAGCCTACTGTGTATTAGTAGAGTGAAAGTGAGAATGTTTGACCTCTGAGTTAAGCAAAAACAGTCTCAGAAACATTTACATATTATTTTGATTCTTTAAGTTGCCAGAGCTTTGCTTATTGTACTTGAATTTCTCCCTTTCTCCACTTCTTTACATGTTTAATTTCATGCATTAATTGCTTTGAAAGTTCTCAGAAGTAATAACATTAGCCTCATGTTAACTCTTGTCATTTCCAGATTGCAAAGTCGGAACTTCCTAAAAACAATTCCTCCTCTGATGAGGCCACATATGTGTCTTGCCTCTGACGTTTCACTGATGCAAAGACACTGATAAATGAACTTTCCATGTAATTACAGAACCTAAATGTATAACATCCATCAAATAACTGTTTCTGTTTTCTCTCTCTCTGTTCTTTTGGCCCTTCCTTCTTAGGAATTAGAACAGACAGGCCTGCTACATAGTGCTTCCAGGTTTTCTTGAGGTCCTCGTCTTCATCCTGCACCTGGGCTGGGTTTTCCCGTGTGTCTCCCTCTCTCTTTCCTCCTCCGGCTTCACCCCACCAACTTTATTTAAGAAGGCACTCTAGTCCTTAGAGAGAAAAGTTTAACTATAATCATATCTTTTCTTGAGTGTATCATTAGAATGAAATTTAAAGGAAAGGGCTATTTTGAAAAAAAAAAAAAAAAAAGAAATCCTTAAAAAATAAATAAATTATGAATTTAATTGATTCAAACTAATTCACTGTTTATGCAAACCAGGCAAGCTTCCTGTCACTCTTCAACTCTTTCTCTGTAGACTCCTTGCCCCCTCAGCTCTGTTTCTCTGAGCACAGAAAGAATGACATAATTTAGGTTGAACTAAAGGTCATTTGGAGAGCCTCCAGCTGTCCAGTTAACTAAACTACAAGAATAAAGGATCTGGGGTTCCCTCTTAAATTTAATTTTCTGAATTGTCACTCACTTGTAGTTATGGATGTGTGAATTTCTTGCTGAGTTTCCTTGGCCTCATCTCCAGTATAGTGAACCCCCCAGACTTCTCATCTGTGCTTTGTTCTCACCCAGCATGCCCTTTGTTTAGAGTTGGTGGTGATGGATGCATGTGGCATAAAAAAAACCCTACGAAATCACTCAAACAGAAGGAACAGGAGAGGATTAGAGGAAACCAGCTGGCTAGAATGAAATTGGCAGAGTTCAGCCAATGAAAGTCAACTTGCCAAGATTTAGTCTTCTGTTAGGTCATCTGTTTCCTCCTAACTAAACAACTCTTGGATATTTATAGACATAAATGAATTTTTATTCTCCACAATCGCCAATAACTTGTCATTTCTGGTATTTGAATGTCAGTCATGGGGAAAAACAAGGACATGTATATAGAACACTCAAATGTAGTCGCCTACAAGTGGAAAACAAGGAACAGATATATTATTTTTCTATACTGAATGCCAAACCAAAACAGAATTTGTGGAGACTTTATATAGTTGGCAGACATTATACATATTGCTGGACAGCTGCATGTTATTTATAAAACTTTCCAAAGTTTAAGTGTTTTTGAATATGTACATTTCCAGCCCTCTGACTTCAGGCTTCCAAATTACCTGAATAGTCTATAATCACTTTTGGTGACAAGCCATTTTCTCACCTAACTTCAACCCAGGCCTGACTCTCAGAAAGTGAAGCTCAAAGTTCAATTTACACCTCTCCTGCTGAGGCAGTTAGCTATCTTTATTTGTTTGCTTATTTCTTATTTAGCACATATCTCTACAACTTATTTTTGTATTATTTTCATAGCAAGTTGCCTTATGATTGCATTGATTTCTAATTTTTCTTGGACGTTCAAAAAAGTCAGGGTGACTTTCAGTTTATTATCACCTAGAACTAATTTTTGTTCTATTAGTTTTTGTGAGGGTGTGGAAAAAAGTGGAAAATGTGTGTGTGTGTGTCTGCGTGTATAATGACATGTTTATATACATGAAGAGACACACATAAAAGTACATGTGGAATACTATGCAGTCATAAAAAATCATGAGTTTGTGCCCTTTGTAGGAACATGGATGAATCTGGAAACCATCATTCTCAGCAAACTGACACAAGAACAGAAAACCAAACACCACATGTTCTCACTCATAGGTGGGTGTTGAACAATGAGAACATGTGGGCATAGGGAGGGGAACGTCACACACGGGGGTAGGTTGGGGGGTGGGGCCTTGGGGAGGGACAGTGCAGGGGCAGGGAGGCTGGGGAGGGAAAACACCAGGAGAAATGCCTGATATAGGCAACAGGGAGATGGAGACTGCAAACCACCATGGCATGCGTGTAACTATGCAACAACCCTGCAGATGTGCACATGTACCTAGAGCTTAAAGTACAATTTAAAAAAAAAAAAATATATATATATATATTTTTTTTTTTGATGAGTTCGGTTCCATTAAAGCCAAGAAAGTAGAATTTAATACATTCTAGTTTTGGTGTAAATGACATGTTTTAAACTTAAGTGCTGTGAGTTTTAATTTATCTATTTTTCAGTATTTTTTCAACTGCTTTAATGTTCTGGAAAGACGTTAACCATTCAAGAATATATAAAAGTATGCATATGGAGCCTGTATTTTGCCTTTTGCCTTAGGCTCCAATATGGCTCAGTATGGCACTGTTACTGGTCCTGTCTTTATTAAAAATATTGATATTTTGTTCAAAAAAAATTACATGTGTACCTTTTGACTTTTGTAAATGTAACTATCATGATTTTGTCTACTTTTCAGTGACACAAAACGTCTATGATCTATAGTAATTGGTATTTTGCTAAACTGTGAATTTAAGTGGGATGGGTGACAAGTGTAATGAACAACCTCCCTATCAATAGGACCTTATGGTTTTTCAGTTCATAGGGTGTACAGAAACTTTTGTCAAAAAATTATTTTAAATTTTTTAAAATAAATATTATATGAAATTGAACACTGTAAAATGTTGCTGAAAATGTTGCTAACTTATGGGTTGACAATATGCACAGGAAACATGACTTTGGGAGAAAATGTGCTTCAGACATAGCTAATAGCTCATAAAAATATTACCTGACAAGGTATTTAGCATATTGAAATGATATGAAAGTCTTGATTATTTTCTCCTTCCCATTCTAGAGCAGAGTTAATGAACTCTAAAGTCTCTAGGCCCCAGGGAGGTTGTGATGTCAATGAGCAAACGGAACTAGGTGCAAAAAACATACTGAGAGGTGAAGAGCTGTGGAAAACTTGTGAGCACATGCTGTGTCTAAAGAACAATAGATATTTAAATACAAATATCATGGCTGATTTCTAATTGTTTTAGGAAAAGCCATAAATCCAGATTTATAAGTAAGAGTTTCCAATTTGTAAATATCAGCTCAAATGACCAAAAAAAAATTGTGTGTAGGTCATAAAAAGAAAAATCATAGTAGCTAGCTAGTTTACAACTTCTGACCAGTGTCTGCACAAATACATGCATATATACACAGAGAAAAATGATGAAAGTATTTATAAATTTTCAAGTAGCTGGAAGGATCTTAATCAGAAGTGGTAACTAGTTGATGTTCTCATCTCTCTCACTCATAGAAATATGCGCCATTCAAAGCAGCACATCAGACTGACTACTCATTGCCAAATCAGCATCACCACCATCTTGCTAGAAGATTTCTTCTTTATTATGGAAGAGAAGCAGGAGCAATAATTTCCAAACATCCTCCATGAATGATAGAGTTTGCCAATGAGAGTCACTTATACAAGACTTGGAGGCAGAAGGGAAAAATAGGTCATTATTCTCTGGAAGCAGGTCTATCCAGACATGTGGGATTTGATTCATGGGGACTTTTTGGTAAGCTCTTGACAACCACCCTTTTGCTGCCACAGACTAAAATCGTTGGTGGGAATTTCCCAGCAAGTCTTGAGAATTGCAACAGCTTCCTGAGACATCCATGAGAATTACATGATTCAGAGCTTCAGGCTGAGGTCAGTACTGGCTTCACACATTTTTGCTTTCTAAGCTTTTCCTAAACCTCTTGTCTTTTATACTAAAACCCTTTGTAACTGGAATACATAGACTGTCTTCCATTTTCTTAACCAAACCATGACTTATCAATGCAGCCTTTGAAAGATGAGGAATATGTAAGTGGTTTTCTTAGATTAGTTAGAATTACAGTGTTGTAGAGTTAAAAATAACGTAGTTGTTTAAATTGACTTCATTATCAAATCAGATCAAGAGTCATGTTCTTTTGTAAGTATTTGATCATTTGTCCAGATACGGTTCATTTATTTAGTAACGTATTTTCATTTGCCTGAACATGTGGTAGTTGAGGCAGGTGGGTGCAGGATCACTGGAATGTTGGTGAAAAATAAAGATTATTCCAGGTTACTGCAGACCTCTTTATAAGTAGAACTACCTCCGTATAGACTACTTCCTTTTATTTGCCTCTCTCCTTTTCTTTACATATGCACATAGTCCCACACATACTCTGGATTAAATTGTCTCATACCATTTAATATTCTTAATTGTAACATATTCTTGCTGTAACTCACATGAGTATTATTTTAAGTAGCCATTTATTTATTCAATAAATGTTTAATGAACACCTACTAGGGGCCACATATCCTTTCTAGGCATTTAGGATATTGGAATAAAACAAAGTCCATGCCTTCATGGAATTTACATTCAAGTAGGGAAAACAGAGAATAAATGCATTAATATTAATAAATATGTAATAAGCATAAGGAATTCAAAAGGGATGAGACAGAAGATCAACCTGTGGATGGACAGATATTTAAGAAAGATTTGCAGGGAAGAATGAGGAGAGAGATGTGGCTGCTTGTGAGGTGATGAAGTCCAAGTGGGAGCAGAACCCAAGGTCCTGCAGGCCCTAGCAAGGATGTCAGACTTCATTCTGAAGAGAGGAAAAGACAAAGAAGGGGTATGTGTGAAGAAGTAACCTGATCTTATTTTCAGTGTAAATATGATCATGCTAGGCTGCTTTGTGGAGGTTTGAGTGGGAGGTCACGAAGAGAAATGTATGCACTGTAAACTAAATTTTTTGCCTTTGTTGTGCCAGAGTAATAATACCCTTCAGCCCTCAGTGTCTTCATCTGTAAAATAGAAAAATGTTAAGGGAATTAGATGACTTAACATGTAGAGGACTTAGAGCCTCACTGGCACATGTTAGCCAGCAGGGGTAGTGGCTGTGGCAGTTAACAACAGCAGCAGCAGTACAGCCACCTCAGTTCTGTGCCGGATTGTAAGGCCCAAGACCAATGTAGTATTTATCCTACCAGATTCATCTCTGTACACACAAACTACCCTACACAAATAATTTTACTGACTTTCTTTTCTGTACATGCTTTTTTCCTCTGCATCTTTTACTTTCTGATTTAGTAACATTCATAGACATTCTATTACATCAGTGCAAATGGATCTATATACATTGTTTAGTATTGCATAGTACCCTATAGTATAGAGAAATTATAATTATTTGACATTTCCTGTAGGTTTTCACTGTTTTTTTTTTCTGGCTAAGACATAAAGCTGTGATCATTTTGTATCATCATGTACCATTTGTGCATGAGTTACAGTGAAACAGATTCCTAGAGGCTGGACTGATGGCTTGACAGATATGTACAGTTTAATTTGGATTGTCACTACCAACTTAACACTTTTAAAAGCTTGATTTACAGCCTTACCAATTGCATGTCCCAGAGCCTTACTGACACAATCTTAGCA
Source organism: Aotus nancymaae (assembly GCF_030222135.1). NCBI lineage: Eukaryota > Metazoa > Chordata > Mammalia > Primates > Aotidae > Aotus > Aotus nancymaae. Next base: position 32,897,434 of record NW_026988455.1, read on the forward strand.
GCCATTTTATTTTTAAACTTGTGATGGTCTAAAGTAAAAACTTTATATCTCATTACTATTTTAATTCGTACCATCCTAAACAACAGAAATATTAGGCATATTTTTCTATTTTTGTTGACTGTTCTTTTTGGACTGGCTAAGTTGTGACTTTCATGCATGTTTTCCATTAGTTTGTTTGGTAATTTACTGATTTGTAAGAGATCTTTTTATTTAACAGTATTAATGTTTCATATGTTTTATATATTATCCATATTGTCTTCATATGTTCCATTTGTTTTAAACCTTAATTGTGGTGACTTTGCCTAATTGATTTCCAAAATTTGGGGGTAGTCAATCTATCAGTCTTTTCTCTTATAACTTCTGGCTTTTTTTTTTGCATTGCTTAAAAAAGCCTTCCCTATTCAAAAAGCAATAAGCTTCTAATATTTTCTAATTCTGAAGGTTTTATGTGTGCATCACTGATTAATTTGGAATTTATCTTTGAGTTGATGGATTAGGGGCACAATTATTTCAGATTAAAGAAATAGCTGAATATTTTAAAAGAGTTATTTTCTAAGGTTGAGATATGCTCCATCTTCAGATCTAGTTATAAAACCACGGTGTGACAGTCCATACTCTCTCTTTTCTGTATCTGTTGGGTAGGCCATGTTTTTAATATATCATTGTGAAGATAGAAGGAGCCTGGGTCCCTGAACCACTGCTAGAAAGGCAGCTACTAGGGAGAGGTTCAGATTCACACTGTTCTGTGAGAAAGAAATATATCTTTCTTGTTTAAGAACTGTGATATGAGGTGTATCTGTTACTGCAGGGAGAATGAGCTTGTGCTTGCTACTGCAGGCACCAAATATAAGTAACCATACTCTGGTATCCACTAAACATGCTGTAAAATTTCCAAGGAATGAAAAAAAATTGTCATTAATAATAAAAATTAAGAATTTCATAAAGTTCAGAGATTTAAAAGATAGAAAATGAGAAAAGCACATAAAATTGTGGAGCCTATATGAGGACTACAGGTGATAAAGTGAGAAAATAAAAGGAGCATTCTTAGGGAAGAATGCAGAAGCAAGGCTATATAAGTAGAGAAAACCCAGACTATTAACTAATATGAAAAAGCTAAGTTAAACCAGAGGCAACTAAATCAAGCTAACGGTTCCATAAGGTGTTTTCCGGAAGGTACTACTTTTCCTGTCTTAAGGGGGCTTCTCTTTTTCCTGATGATTTATTCTGGGCATTGTATCTGTACACAATGCTTCTGTATCAACTGAGGGAGTCATGGCCCGGGCTTCACTCCTCTATTGATCGCTGTCCTCCTGGCCTCAGGAGAACCACTTGTCACCTCATAGTGACTATGATATCTACTACTGCAGAGGAGAAAAAATTCTTAGCTGTTGCAAAACATTTTCTAGTGATTTAAGGATCTAGCAGTCTACCAACTTCACTGTTATAATGAGCTGTGGGGCTTTTCCCTTGGATTTTGCAGGACGTGCCCTTGAATTATTTATAACAGAGCAGCCACCTGCTTGCGACTATTTTCCATTTTGTCTTGTGTTCAATCGGCCTTGTCAATGGCATTGTGAGTACAGTGGCACTCTGCATTGCACCCTTCAACCCCCTATTAGAACAGTGCTGACAGTGAGCTGCCACACACCTTAAAAGTTCTATTCCACTACAGCCATGGCCTTTGTCTAAATAGATAGTTCTATAAGCTTCATTATGAAGAGAAATGCTGGTTCAATTGTTCAGCGAGGTACTGTCAACTCCAGTGCTGAGAAAAGTCTTTCTTTTTTCTTCTATTCTGGAAGATTGGAATTTATGAATATACATGCTTGTGTTGACAAAAAGCAATTTGGGTGGTGGGAAGGGAAAACCAACCCACCTGCATTCAAAGTACAGCTCTGTGCTGGCAAACAAGCAATGCCTTCGTTCTTTTCTTCCTCTACTTTAACAAAAAGAAACATTACATGTTTGAGTAGACAACAAGAGGTACCATTAAGATTCAGAAAATTGAAAACCTAGACTGCAATAAAAAAAATAAAGACAGTCACAGGGGAATTTGTAATGGCTTCCCATGTTTTAGAGGAATACTTCCGTTTTTTATTCACCTTGCAAACACTGTTCACAAACAGCAGCAAAGAACAAAAGCTGTGATTTATATTTATGGACAGGTATACACGCACCCCTGACCTCCTGCTGCCTTCCTCACCCTTCGTACCAAAAGCAATTTATGGAGGCTGGTCTAAATAAACATTAAGGAGGCAAGGCCACAGACTGACAGCCAGGAAAATCGATGGTCTCCAGAAACCAGCAAGTAGGATCAATACAAGAGATTAGGCATCACAAGCTAGTGTAAGGCCATTACAGGTAAATGTGGCTTACTCGTCATCTGACAGGGTTCTCAGCCACAGGACGAAAACTTATATAAACAGAAACACACAGCAAGCAGCCAATGGTGGCTTCTCCTGGGTTGCAGAGACTGACAGATGACCCCAGAATGAAAGGGATTATATAGAGCTTTTGGGGAATTTTCATTTGCTCTTCCAGCACCAGGGCAGCTGCCCATGGGAAGTAGTGCAGATGTATTCTTTGAAAAATCTCTGCAGCTGGGAGCAGAGAGATTACAGGTGCTCATGCCTGAAATCCTTGCCTAGAAGCAGGTGGATTGCCTGAGTTCAGGAGTTGTAGACCAGCCTGGGCAACATGGTGAAACCCTATCTCTACTAAAATACAAAAAAAAAAAAAATTAGCCAGGTGTGGCGGCATGCATCCGTAATCCCAGCTACTCTGAGGCAGGAGAATTGCTAGAAGCTGGGAGGCAGAGGTTGCAGTGAGCCTAGATTGCCCCACTGCACTCTAGCCTGGGTGACAGAGTGAGACTACATCTCTAAAAAATAAAAAAAGAAAAATCACTTTGCTTTTGCTTCTCATAAGTTAGCTTTTTCTGGATTTATTTATTACTCCTTCCTAGACACAGGCTAGCATAACTTAGCCCACCCTGTCCTTCTATGCACACACACACAAACACACAAAAAGAAACACATACACACTCACCTTCAACATTTCTTAACAAGATTATTTATACTCAAATGCACAGTGAATATGAATAGAAACTGCTATCATGCAAACTTAACTGTCTTTTTATATGTCTCAAAAGAAAATCCATGCACTCGTAACTTAAAACATTGGATTGTTAACTTGCAAGCTGAAGAATGAAGGGTAATTACATTCTTGAGTTTGCAAGTTAATGTCCAAAACTTGTCAACAAAAGAATGAAGGATAATTATGTTCTTGAAAAGCAGGGAGACTAAGAGGAAGAACCAAGTCAAAACAGATTTTTCCTTTTTATGAAACAGGACAGTTAGAACTTAAAAATTCAAATCTTAGCTTTATGGGAATGGTTACTTTAAAAACAAAATCATGCTTTATTTTGCCTGAGAATTTTTATTTCAGAAGAAATGAAGGTAAGGCCTCTGTCTGACAAGAATATAATGGAACCACAGATGAGGATGAGTATAGGAAGAGAGGTTTAATTTCCTTGATCACTAAAAGACAATTGGAATTTTAATTAAATTTTAATCTAGGGACAGTATAAACTGCGGCTAATGTTCTCAGTAGCGGTAAATTGGGAAAAATATCACACCATTTTGTTTCCCTTGAATCTGGGCCTTCCCTTAGTTGGGACCTCCTAAAGCTGACCTGATGCCCTGCTTTGACCAATGTGATGTGGAAGGTGTCATGTGAGTTCTCATCTTAAGTTTCAAGAAGACTTAAAGCTTATTCTCTTGATGTTCCTGATAACGCAATGTGAACAAACTCAGTGCTATGGTTTAAACGTCCCCTTCAAAACTCATGCTGCAAATTAACTGCCATTATGACAATATTAAGAAGTGTAGTGTTTAAGAGGTGAGGTGATTAATGGTATTATTGAGGGAGTGGCTTAGTTATTGCAATAATGGGCTCCTGATAAAAGAATAAGGTTTCACCCCCCCTCCTTTCTCTGTCTCACATTTGCCTTTACATCTTCTACCATGAGGTGATGAAGCACAAAGGCCCTTGCCAGATATTGGTCCCATGCTTTTGGACTTCCCAGCCTCCAGAACTGTTAGAAATAAATTTCTTTTCTTTATAAATTACCCAGTTTGGAATGTTCTACTATAGCAGCAGAAAACTAAGAAAGAAAATTGGTACCAACAAATGGGACTATTGCTATAACAAATACCTAAAAATAAGAAAATGGCTTTGGTTTGGAACTGGATAATTAATAGAAGCTAGAAGCATTGGAGGAGCAGGCTAGAAAAGGCCTATATTGCCATAAAAGCGGCTTTATAAGCCATCCTGGTGAGAGCTTAGAAGAAGAGGGGAGCTGTAGGGAAAAATCTCAGTATTCTTAGAGATTATACAAATAGTTATGACCAGAATATTGGTAGAAATATGTAAGCAGAAACCATTTTGGTGAGATCTAACACAGAACTTAGAAGCCGGGTTTTGAAAACTGGAGTAAGGACCATCCTTCTTATGAAATTGCAAAGAACTGATGGAATTGTGTTTGTGTTCTAGGACTTTATAAAATGCAGAAGTTAAAAGTGATGAACTAGAATATCTGGCATAAGAAATATCTAAGCAGCAAAGCATTCATGTTTATGTGTGGCTACTTTTCACTGCATACAGTAAGATGCAAAAGGACATAATGACTTAAAGGCAAAATTTCTAATTAAAAGAGAAGCAGATAAAATTATTTTGAAAAATTGCAGCCTGGTCATTTAAAGAATGGAAAAAAAAAATGTGTTTGGAAGAGCAAACCAAGGATGTGGCCAAGCCATGGTTTGCTAAGGAGATGATTAGGAATAGAAGAGATCATCAAGACAATTAGAGAATGATGCCAAAAGCATTTCTCACATCTTTAAGGCTGTCTTTCCCATCACAAACCCAGAGCTCTAGGAGGGCAAAATGGTTTTGGGAAACCTAGGACATCTCCCATGGAGTTTCTGCCCAGAACTGCTTCAGGTCTCTGCTTTCTATAGTCCAGCAAAAACATCTGGCCACCTTAGTCATGGCTCAAGTAGACCCAGTTGTAGCTTGACACATTGCTCTGAAAGGTAAAAGCCATACATCTTGGCAGCATCAACATGGTGGTAATTCTGCAGGAACATGGAATGCAAAAGCTATGGAGACATGGCTCTCTCCACCTAGATTTGAAAGAATTTTGCAAACAGCCTGTGGGCCCAAACAGAGATTTGTTATAGGAGCAGGGCCACTGCAAAGACCCCCTAATAGGGCAGTGCCAAACAGAAATGCAGGGTTGGAACCCCTACAGAGAATCCCTACAAAAACAATGCTTAGTTGAACCATGGGAGTAGAAAAGCTGCAGGCATGAGACTTTAACCTGTGAGAATTGCTGAGTGGATTGAGCCAGCAAAGTCAGAGAGGTAGCACTACCTGAAGTCTTGAGGGCCCAATCCTCACCCCAGTATGCCCAGGGGTAAGGATAAGGAGTCAAAGGAGATTATTCTTCAGTTTTAAGATTTAACATTGTTTCCCCTCTTGGATTTTGGACTTACTTGAGACCCTTCTTGCCTATTTCTCCTTTTTGGGATAGAAATATCTATCTTATTTATGCCTTACCCACCATTCTATTTTTAAAGCACATAACTTACTTGATTTTAAGGGCTCACAGCTGGAGAGGAATTTCCCTCAGGATGAATTGTACCTTGAATTTCACCCATATCTGATTTAAATTAGACTCTGGACTTTTGAGTTCATGCTGAAATGAGTTAATACTTTTGGGCCTATTGAAATAAAATATATGTATTTTGTATAAGAAGGACATGAATTTAGGAAGGCCAGAGGTGGAATGCTATGTAAAACTTATGTTAAAATGTCATTGCCATTGTAACAGTATTAAGAGGTGAAATCTTTAAGAGGTGATTAGCTTCTGAAGGCCCTGCCATGATGGACAGATAAATGCCTTTATTTCAGGTGTGAGTTAGTTATCAAGGGAGTAGGTTCATAATAAAAGGATGAATTCAGTCCCCATCATCTCACTGTCTCAATCTTGCCCTCTCTTGCCCTTCCACTTTCTGCCCTGGGATGATACAGCATACAGATTCTTGCCAGATGATGACACCATGCTCTTGGACATCCCAGACTCCAGAAGTGTGAGAAATGCATTTATTTTCTTTATAATTACCCAGTTTGTGGTATTCTGTTTTAGCAGCAGAAAACAAACTAAGATACTCAAACTTGCCTGCTGAATGCTAAGATTTATGTGCTCAGTTTCTCCTGACACCTTGTCCAACCACAGTGATGTGGGTGAGACCATCCTAGATCACCTAGCTACCCACTGAACCACCAGCTGACCACATATGCAGGAGCACATACAGCCAACAGCAGGTAGGTCAGCTCAGGCCAGAAGAACTGCTCAGTCAGCCCACTGGGTCATTATCTAAGTCAACTGCTGCTGTTTTACATCACGGTTTAGGGACAGTTTATTATGCAACAAAAGCTAACTGATTCATCTGTTAGGTAAATATTGACTGTACAGTAGTCCTGGGAATGGTGAAGGGGTTCATCTTAGTTTTAGACAAAACTAAAACTAAGTTTTAGAATCAGAAATTGCTATGTAGGGTTGTTTATAAAGGTCTCAATTTTTCTCTTCCTCTCATTTAGGCAGGGCAGGATGAAAATAAAATCCACAGGCTTTCCCTCACCAGAACCTCTTGCCAATGCCTCCCATTGGTCAAACACAGAAGGCAGGGGACAGAAAAAAAAGAGCGCCCACACACATGCATACAAACAAACCTCTGTGATCTGTTCTGGAGAGATCACCTTTCTGTAATGGGAGGGAAGTGGGATAGGGAGAATTCACATTAGAACCGGATAGTAGTCTCTATCTACTTCTTCAATATGCCTGACATTTGCAAGAAAATGGGAATGCTTTCCATTGTTAAAAGGCAGAACTTGACAACATGACTGCATGTCTCAGAGAAACTTGTCAAAAAATAAGATCATGGGACACTGGGTGCATCCACTCTGTCATATTAATGGAAATTCCCCAAAGCTTCAACATTCATTTTTTTCCTGTATGCTTGCAACTAGAAAATCACTTGAAAGGGAAGGTATGGGACACATATGCTCTCACAGCTCCCACCATTCCATTAGAATGGTTTGTGCTCATTTTCCTTCAAACCTTCCCCATAAAAGGAGAAAGCTATTTTTCTTTCCTATCAGATTGCTCAACCATATTGTTTTTATTGTTGTCCTATTGCCATCATTTACCTTTTATAAGTTATTCAACCCACTGATTGCAGCGGTGATCTTTTGCCTACCCTGCTAGAGGTTCCAATCTTCTACTTTATAATCTATAATCTGTGGCTTCCCTGTGAGCTCTTGGCACATTGATTTTCTGATATATTTCCAAATATAAGATGACAGCATACATCCCTTGGGTACAGTTATCAGTGGAAGCCATGCCAGGCATGTGTTATAAGCTCTTTGGAAGAGATGAACTATCTAATCTCCTCTGATCCTTCCTATATACCCAAAGGAAAACATGGATATGTGCCAGAACATGGAACTACCTGGAACTCCCTATTGTGGAAAGATTCAAGTTCCTTGCCTTTCTGACTTGGTGTGTTTGGTAGGGGAACACGGGGGTTCAGGTAAACCCTTTTCAGCTTCAAGGTTGAATGATTTGATCTCTCAGGCCAAATCATTTCACATCATAGAACCAGGCCAGAACCAGGTCAGTCTCATCTAACCTAGAGGGCATGCTTACATTAAAAAATCAGAGACAGATTGCTAAGTTCTCTGATCTACCCAAAACTCTCATTTTTAATTTCCTTTATGAGAGATATATATGTAGCTTTGACAAGTGGGGAACATTATTATATAGTCATGCTCTTAGAGCTTAAAATAATTTATACTGGCTCTGAAAAAGATCAGTCATCAGCCTAGAAGGCACTGACAGTCTTTTCACTTTGTATGGAGCTCAGTTTTCACGGCAAGCCAATTTTTTATGAATGAACACAGCCCATTTGGACTTAAGATAAAATCATTATTGAGGAAATCATTAAGTGTATCTTTCTAAAAGTATACTCACTGTTATTTCTGTTCCAGCTGTTTCTCTCAGGCCTTTATATATAGATCCAATTTGAATAAAGGTATAATTGGCAGAAAGATGATTGTGTTTTTAATGCTATGAGGAACACACAAAATACTCAGATTCAGAAATTATATTCGACACCCACCATTTCCTTGTTATGTAAGCTTAGGTGAGTCACTTAACCTCTCATCTTCTTTCCTTGGATGATGAAGATAGTAATATCTGTTTTACTTGACTCACAGGATAGTTTTCAAGCTCAAAATAAAGAGACGGCATAAAAGATGAAGCCTGATATCAAATGTATGTGGTTATAGAGTACAATTTAAAGTACGCAATTTTTATGAATCCAGTCATTCAACCAACAGCAGATAATCACTATGCCAGAAATAAAGATAACTACAATAAGTTTCTTATATATGTGGGTTCACATTCTAGATTCAGAAACAAAGAAGCAGCAAACAATTTGATAAAAATAGAAGACATGGAGATCACCAACCTCCACCACTATTTCTACTATGCAAAATGTCTTAAGAGTTAACACTGTATCAGGCCCTATGCTAAGCTCTTTATATCCATATTCCATTTAAGCCTCATAATTCTCTATAAAGAGAAAAGTATTAATTATCACCATTTTACAATAAGGATATTGAAGTTTGAAAAATTGAGATATTTACTGTGACTCTAAAACTTCTAACATAATATGAGAATAGGTGGACGTTTGGTAGAAGACTATCATGAGTTTGTTTTAAGCATTTTGGGTTGATAAATTACAGTTGAGGCCAGGCGCAGTGGCTCATGCCTATAATCCCAGCACTTTGGGAGGCTGAGGCGGGCGGATCACGAAGTCAAGAGATCGAGACCATCCTGGCCAACATGGTGAAACCCCGTCTCTACTGAAAATACAAAAAAATTAACTGGGCATGGTGGTGCACGCCTGTAGTCCCAGCTACTCGGGAGGCTGAGGCAGGAGAATTGATTGAACCCAGGAGGCGGAGGTTGCAGTGAGCCGAGGTCACGCTACTGCATTCCAGCATGGCTCCTGGTGTCAGAATGAGACTCTGTCTCAAAAAAAAAAAAAAAAAAAAAAATTACAGTTGACCATTTGGATACAGGTTTGGTGCACCAAAGGGAAAGAATCTAAGGTACAGATTTGGATATCACCAAAGTCTACCAAACCTTGTGCTTGTCTTTACAGAAAGTTTGAGCAGTAAGAAAGAAGGAAATTAAAGACAATTATATCTGGCAGGTCTGTTTTTCCGAGAAGAACTCGGCTTTTAAGAATCTGGGTTCCTGGGCTTATTAGGAGTCAGGGTTAAGTTTCTGCCTTGGTAAGGCCACCACTTAGAGAAAAGCGCCGATATGTTATCTTTTAAATTCCTGAAATCATCCCATTCTTAAAGAAGCAAGTAGAAGCTACACTGCAAGTCATCAGGTACTCTAAAGTACAAAATTCTAGAACATCATGATGTCTGGGCAGTCTTTATTGAGTCAGGATTGATTTTAACAAATGATGAATGCTTTATTTGGAAAAATAATATATTTTATATTGTCTTCATTTTCTTTTATATTGTTATTTTAAATAATTTTATCTTAGTTATATTTTGCAGAAGTTATCTAATCTATACTGCTATTTTACTTAGCAAGAAAGTATTTTTACAGTGATTCCAGTTTTGATACTTGGATATAGGACTCCATTACTGACTGATACCTTTGGACCTCCCAAAACCTTGTATGCTAGTTTGCACATGCTGGAAGTACCAAGTCTATGGATGCAGATTCCCAGGGAGAATAACTTTGCAACTTCACTTTTTTAAGGGTAGCAAAATATACTATTGAAACAACATGGGGCGCAATAGAAGACTGGTGTACACATCCAGTAACAGAGTTGAACGACGGTAGAAGGAACAATAAAGCATAATTAAAATTAGCAGATAAAATAACTTCAAATAGCCCATGAGTTTTTCAGAAGTGTTTTTGAATTTGAATTAACCAGCTAAAATACTATAATATTTATGCAGTACAGTTCTCCAGGTGGCCTGGGGCTAAATCACTTCTCCCCGTTTCCTGCTTGTAGTTCTCAAGAATAACTGTAGAATGTTCTCAGAATGCAACACCTTGAGATAAGAGGGAACTGGCTAGAACAGACTGGGCTCTGTTTTAGCCTACCATAAAAACAGGATGTCCTTCAGTGCTTTATCCCAGCAAGTAATGTAACTTCTGGTGCATAAAACCCAAAGTAGACTGCTTTACTCAGCTGTAGCACAAGTAGGGCATGCGTACTTGTGTTGTGCTTTTTTCTAACTTGTAAGAGGGATTTAGGGGTGCCTTCCAAATGAAGAAAATATTTTTACACAGCTGCAATGCAAGGATATTCCTGTAATGGACAGAGAAATAGTCTTAATTTTTGAAGGACTTGAAATTTGGAATGTAATATCACCAACAATACACACTTGTAGAACAATTCACAGTTTCCAAGTAACTTTTATATTCATTATCTCAACTGTGCTTCACAAAACCCATAGAAATAGGGAGAAAGGTAAAAAATATTCTAATTTTCTTTAAAAATTAGCTTTATTTATTGCTGATTAGAAAAGTATTATCGCTGGGTGTGGTGGCTCACGCCTAAAATCCCAGCACTTTGGGAGTCTGAGGCGGGTGAATCACGAGGTCAAAAGATCGAGACTATTCTGGTCAACAGGTGAAACTAGAGACAGGTGAAACCTTGTCTCTACTAAAAATACAAAAATTAGCTGGGCATGGTGGTGCATGCCTGTGGTCCCAGCTACTTGGGAGGCTGAGGCAGGAGAATTGTTTAAACCCAGGAGGCGGAGGTTGTGGTGAGCCAAGATCACACCATTGCACTCCAGCCTGGGTAACAGGAGCAAAACTCCATCTCAAAAAAAAAAAAAAAAAAAAAAAAAAAAAAAAAGAAGAAAAGAAAACTATTATCATCTTATTATATGAAAATAAAAAATTATTTACATTCCACTGTACAGATAAGCACTGTAAATATTTCTATGTATATACACAAAGAATTTTTCTTAGTAAGATTCAAAACATACATAGATTATAAACTGCTTTTTTATATACCATTAGCACATTTTATGTCAATTAATTAGACCTATATCATGATTTTAAAATGGCTATTTATTTTATCCTATTTTAGAATCAGAATTTAAATACACATTTTAGTAAGATTGAGGTTGTTAGAAAACCAGCCACAGTGATATGAGATGGCTACTCCTTAATTATTACCATTAAATACAGTTGATTTGTGTTAAAAAATGTTTTCAAAATATCACTCAGATACATAGGGTTACATTTTGTAAATAAATAAATAAATAGAAAAGCAGTTCTTTAAAACAAAACAATAAAATGAAAGCTAAAAATTTTTGAAATGTAAACACTTATTATTAAGATACCTTTGAACTAAATATAAATTGAAAAGATAATATTTGGCTGGGAAATAAATTACAATTTGGCCATTATTGCCTAATACAACCCCCCTCACATTTCCTCACTATAAACAGAAATCCATTTGGTTTGCCAGAATCAACTTCATAATTGATAAAGATAATGGAATTATTTTAAAATCTGTAGTGCAACCCAGCTTGATTACTTTCTGTGACCTTTGGATTTCTTTAAAAAAAAATTCAGCCTTGAGCAGTCTATCTTAAAAAAAATCAAATTGGAGTCTAATCCTGATTTAAAATATCTTAAAATATTTCTTAGTTATCTTTCTCATTTTGTCTAAGGGCTTTAGAATGCTCTGTAGACATTATCTCATTAATTCTTAGAGGATCCCGGGGCAGCAATTGTAGTCGAGATTTTCCTATTACCATCACTGTTCCCATGAAATGGAGACCCTGGGAGGTTCCATGAATTGCCCAAGGTTATAGACTGAAGCCAACCCAGGGCTCCCTCTCCATATGGCATTTCCTTTCTACAATAAATAATTTTGCCATTCTGAAAGCTGGCTCTTAGATCATGTTTTTATGTGGCAGAATTCAAATTAACATGAGTTTCTCAGTGTTTTGATATTTATTTTAGATAGAAGTTGTGTATACTTATGAAACACATGAAATGCAGCACTCTCAATTCATTTGTTTTATCCTATTAATGATCTCTGGAGATTTTCCTGTAATTGTTATGACTGTAGAGATTGGTATTTATCATTAAGAAGACCGAAATGGCAATATCACCTCATTTGCTATTTCATCACCCATTGAATATAAACACAAGAAGAGTTTAAATAAGTTGAATAAAATGTTACTCAAAGTTTGGCAAACTTGGTGACTCATCAGAAGAATTGCAGATTGAATGCTACAAATTCTTCTAAGTCAGGTAAATACAATTTCTAAAACATAGCATATTTGAAAAAAACAAGCTAGTATTTTCTTCCTTAAATGTAGTTCCCTCCCATTTATTGTAAAATTAGCTAGAAAGTTAACACATTTTTTTAAATAGAGGGCTTCCCACTGCTTCTTCCTGGAATGAAATCATAAACCCCTGTTTGTTTCATCATAACCATTTCCATAGCAACTAATGGTGATATCAGAACTCAAAGACTGAAGCTTCAAGAGGAAAAGGAACTATAAGGACAGATAATCTCTTATAAATAAAAATTGTGTTTTCAAGCAGATGTTACTAACAGAAAAGAAATGAATGGAAAAATTAACCACATTAAGGAAAAACCATAATTAGAATTTAGATGCTCATTAACTAATCATTCAGCTAGTGATCTCTTTTCTAGAATAAAAGAAATTGAAAAATGGAAAACCAAGGGAAATATATCAATGAGATGATATTTTATGAACTAATCATATTAAATACAAGAGGCTACATATTTCTTGGGTAAATCTGAGGATGCTTTGCATCTGATTCACATTGAGGAAGGTATGCCATAAACCATGTTCGTGTATTAGTGATACAAGCAGTTTAACACTAATTATCAGAGTAGAGATTAAATCTTATTTCTAATTATGTTCTTATTTTCTTGCAATACAAAGCAGGATTTATATGTTTTAGATTCATCTGATTCCTTCATATGTTCATAGGCATATATACCCAATACTGTATGGTACTAAGAAAAGTTAGCTTATCCTCTACACAAACTAAAAGGTATTTTCTCATTTATTGCTGTAGTGATAAAAAGATAGGTAAGATGAGTATAGTGTGGAAGGCAGCTTCTAAGTTTCCCCCCAATGAGCCCTGCTCCTTGGTATATACAGCCTCACAGGATCTCCCTCTGGTGTGTGTTAAACTTATCAGTTTACTTATAATACAATATGGCAGGAGTGATGGAATATTAATTCTGGCATAAGTTATAAAAGAACGGTGGCTTTCTTCCTGGACACTCCTTCTCAGGTTGTTCAATTTGGAGAAAGGCAGCTGTCATGTTTTGACAGGGTGACCAACTGTCTGAGTTTTCCTGAAACTTTCCTGCATTTAGCCTTTAAAGTCTAATATATGAAACAATTTATCACTTTAACAAGAGGCTTATGTAAGCGAGGTTGGGAAACTCTGAGGTCACCAATATCCATATGAGTAAACTTGGAAGAAAATGTTCTACAGAAAGGGTCAGCAATCTTTTTCTGTAAAAAATCAGATAGTAAATAGCTTAGGCCTTGCCGGTCATGTGGTCTTTGTTGCAATGATTTAATGATACCTGGACTGGTTTTAATTAAGTATGGTAAGACACAAAGATATGAAAACAATTTATCATGAAGGAAGAAGGTTTTATTACAGGTACAGTCCACTAGAAGCAGGAGGCATGGCATGCCACATAGGGCTACTCAAGGAAGCACCAAGGTGAGATGAGTGGGCAGAGGCAGGTGCTGTGAGCAAGAAGCTTTATTGTGGTTTTTGAGGGAAGGAATGGGTGAGGCAAGGTAAACAGGTTAAGCAGATTTAGGTTTGAATTGCTGGAATAATTCTGGTGGAATCTGGACTATAGGAGCTGTTCCCAGTTGTCTAGTACCTGGCCCTGAGGTGATTGGGCAGGAAGATAATGTGAAGGCTCAATAAAAGGATGCAGTTAGAGGCACAGGTTCCAGATTGGTTGGTTCGCATATCAAAAATGTGCTTGCAGGAAAGTTGTTTACTATTTCTAGGAATTAGCTAACCCTGGAAGGGGCTGCCTTCTCGGGTCAGCAAGGTACCAGATAGCAGAGTATCAAGAATACAAAAGATAAGAAAACGTAGGTAATATACACAGGTACTGAATTCTGCTGTTGTAGCACAAAAACAGCTATAGACAATCTGTATACTAATGAGCAATATGTATACTAATGAGGCTTGGCCCACTCACTAATCCAGTGACTTCCAAAACTTGTTTCGTGGACTAGTATAAAATATAGCTTGCTGACTTCTGTTTAATGCCTGCCAATAGCCACCTGACTTGAGTAAGTTTGGAAGTAGGTCTTCTCCAATTGAACCATCAGATGAGAGCATAGTTCTGGCCCCGGATTTCTTGCATTCTCAGCAGAGGCCTTGAGCCAGAACCACCCAGCAAAGCCATACCCAGATTCCCAACCCACAGAAACTATGTGATAATTAAATATTTGTCATATGCAGACAATATGTTTTGAGGCATTTGTTATATGGCAATAGATAACTAATATACTTGAGTAGAATTATTACAGAGGGTAAAGAAAATGACATCAGCAATATGGTGGAATAGGAGGTTTCCAACTTATAAGCCCCCACAGTAATAATAATTTTGCAGCCATTGATGAACAAAAGTGACTTAGTGAAAGCTTTGGAATTCACGTAGAAGGCTATAAAATCCCAGTGGTGCCCAAGACCTAGTAGGGCCATTTTGAGAGGACAGACTCATGTTCAGGTGGCAGGTTTGCCAACTGTGGTCCAGGCTCCATAACTGGAAATGGCCCTGTATCCCTGTGAACTTATGTACAACCCCATTTGACCTTGGTCTTGCTACCAGCACCATCTACCAAGAGACCTGGGAGGAGTCATGCCCACTTTTGCCTTGGAGGACAGGCTCACCAACATTGGTCCTACCAGTGGACCCTAAAATGGCCCTATAACTAATATCTAGCCCCTCTCAGAACTAGTATGAGACCAGTGTTGCCTACACAGATACCTAGAGGAAAACATGTCTATCTTAGTCCCTGAAGCAGGTCCACCTGTTTCAGTTCCACGGCAGATACTGAAGTAGTTCTATTCCTCAGCTCCAGTCCCTGACAGCTATAGTCTGAGACAGTCCTGCTTGCCCAGAGACACAGAGGGAAACAAAAATGTCCATTCAGGTCTCCTTATATCAGTTTAACTGAGTATCTTGAAATAGCCTAGTAACTAGGCTCTAGACTCTCAGCCATAGTCTGAGAGCAGTCTTGTCCACCCAAGATCCTAGAGAGAGATACACCTATCTGTGTCTACAAGGGCAAGACTATAGACCTGAAGTAACCCTGTGACTTGGCCCCAACCCTCTCAGCTGCAGGCCAAGGCCAGTACTGCCTGCCGAGGGATGCACCCAGTGACACAGTAAGAATACTCTGAGAGACCTGGAGGAAGCCTCACCCATTTGTGTACCTGGTAACAGAACTACCATCTATGAACTCTGAAGTGGCTTCTCATTTCAGCACCAGCCCTACTGACCAAGGTCCTAGAAGCAAACCAGTCCAGGTAGGGACCAGACAGGATTCACATCTGTTTGAGCCCCTGGTAACAGACCTGCCAACCACAGACCTTATTGTAAACTCAGCAACAGTCACGTGACCTAGCTCCAACTAAACTTGACTACAATCTTGGAAGCAATCCTATTAGCCTGGGGACAGCCTGTAAAAAACAGTCTATAAAGACTGGAATTAGTATTTGTTTCTTCAAATGCATAGATACCAATGCAAAGCTACATATATAAAAAAAGAATCAAGCAAATATGACATCGTTGAAAGAAAACAATAAAGCTATAGTAACCAACCCCAAGGAAATAGAGATATTTATGGATTGTCTAAAAGAGAATTCAAAATAGTCATCTTCAAGAAGCTCAGTGAGAGACAAACCCAGATAGACAACTAAAGAAAATTAGAAAACCCATGGATGAACAAAATGAGAAACGTATTATAGAAAAAGAAATAACAATAAACCAGAAATCCTAGACCTGAAGAATACCATAGTAAAATCAGAAGACTCATTTGAGATCATCAAGAGCAGACTCAATTATGCAAAAGAAAGAAGAGTGAGGTGGAGAGACAGCGTTGACTACAGTAATGAATGCACCCTATTAGAAATTGTGCTGCAGCTGTGCACAGAACACAGCACAGGAGATTTGAGGGTTTGAGAGAACACAGAGTGCATTTGCCTTCCACCTTAGTAGAGCAGGCTGCTCTTGGTTCAGATTTTTTCTCTTGTATTCTCAGTAACAATGTGATAATACCATATGTACTATTTTGTATTTTTCTGGCCTGATTTCTCGAATATGTATAACAAGAAAAATGAATAGCACTAAAGTCATTTTGTTAAATATGCCTATTACAGAGATGCTATGGTTCAGTGCTAATGGAGTGTTTTGGTCTCTTTGAGTTCCTGATGTTGCATTCTACAGTGATTAATGGAAGACCAAAGTGTTTTGCCTCAATGAAGGTCTGTCGTGTTAAATACCCACTGCTCCCTGCTTACTTTGTACCATGGCCCACATTAATTTTTCTGTGACTCAATCCATGCATTCAATCCATCGTAAGTCATATCTCCAAAATAAATCTTTCTCTCACACACACACATACACATATAGACATGACACCATCTCCCCAGCCCCCATCCTATTTCAAGCCACTACCATATCTTGCCTACCATACTACAGTGGCTTCCAAACTGGTTTCCCTACCTCTAGTGTTGCCCTCCTACAGTCCATCGTTCATCCCATAGTCAAGTTGTTAATTTCAAATGGAAACTAGGCACAGGCATATTCCTGCTTCAAAAAATTTAAAGAAAGGTGTCATATGTGTATGTATGTGTGCATGCACATGAAAATAGCTTCTCTAACTAGCATGTTGTCTGCCTCAAAAGTGCAGAAACTACCTGAAATGTGCAGCTTTCCCAGCAGTTACAATCTTTAATCATAGTATTAAAAATAATGGCAAAAACCACAATTACTTCTGCAGTAGTCTAACATTAATAGTTCTGCATGAATGCAAAAACAAAGGTGGTATAAAATGAAAACCAATAATAATTCAGTTGTCCAGCTGAACTCTCTCTTTCTTTCTCTCTCTGCATGTCTCCCTTTCTCTGTCTCTGTCTCTCTCTTTCTCTCTCTCTCTCTCTCTCTCACACACACACACACACACACCCCAGCAGCTTTTCAATCCTAAGCCTGACCATGGCTTACAGTGCCTAGCTCATCTGGCCCTGCCTCCTGTTCTCAGGTGTCAGGTACTCTCCCTCTCCTCATTATGCATCAGCACCTTTTCATCCTCCAAACATCTTCTTTCCAGCTCACAGTGTCCTTTACATAATGAGCACCTTTTCATTCTTCATGTCTCCACTCAAAGGCACTTTAAACAAGCCTTTACTAAAGCAACACTTCGATGCCTTTGTTGGATATTTTCTTTGTCACATTATTCTTTTATTTGCTTATTTTGTGTCTCCTTATATCAGACTATAATACCTTAAGAGACATGTTCTCTATCGCATTCCAGTACTTAGAATAGTGCTTGTTACATAGTAGGCCCTCAACAAACATATGAAAATTAAGGTTTGCTTTAATATGATATGTGTTATGTTAAAACAAAGGAAAGTGGTCTTTAGGCATTTTTCTATATTAACAAGATAATGAAATCCTACTGTGCTCTATACTTTTCACAATTCAAAGTTATTTTCACACTATATAAAATGCAATTTACCACTTAGTTGATTATTCAAAAATATTCCTCAAATGATTGTGCTAATGAATGTTGATTAGAAAAAAATGTACATTATATTTTCCCTATTTAAAAAAAATTAGTGCTGGTTTAAGATTTCCAGTCTGCCCACACTGATGTTCATAGATAATTACTTTTTCAGGGCAGATAGTAACAGATAAAAGTACTCCGTTTAAGCTGTCAGTGTTCTTTATAGCTTTTCTTAGTGAGCAATCTCTCTATCAGTTAAATGAAAAAGATTGTCCAACAAAAGTCTACTCAAATTTTTGTTTCCTATTTTTTATTACAGGAATATTTGTTGAAAACTTTTTCAGGCTACTTTACAGCAGCTCTAGGTTAACAGATACTACCATAGCCAAGATCTAAATTTCTTAAGTTCATTTTAGAACCATGGAACTCCTAAAAATTCTGTACATATTTAAGATAAACTAGTTTGTTGCCTGGATATTTGTAACTCTTCAAAAGCATTATTTTAAATTTATTTAGACATTTACATACTGTTTTCCATAATGCTGCACCAATCTATATTCCTACCAAAAGTGTCCTAGGATTCCATTTTCTCCACACCCTCACCAACATTTGTAGCTTATCTTTTTGATAATAGCCATGACACCAAGTATGAAGTGATAGCTCATTGTGGTTTAATTTTGCATTTCCCTGATGACTAGTGTTGTAGTGCACTTTTTTGTATATCTGTTGGTCATTTTTATATCTTCTTTAGGAAAATATCTGTTCAGGTTTTTTGCCCCATTTAAACCAGGTGATTTATTTTCCTAAAATTGAGTTAAAAGAGTTCTTTGGGGCCGGGCGCAGTGGCTCACGCCTGTAATCCCAGCACTTTGGGAGGCCGAGGCGGGTGGATCACGAGGTCAAGAGATCGAGACCATACTGGCCAACATGGTGAAACCCCGTCTCTACTAAAAATACAAAAAAATTAGCTGGGCATGGTGGTGTGTGCCTGTAATCCCAGCTACTCAGGAGGCTGAGGCAGAAGAATTGCCTGAACCCAGGAGGCGGAGGTTGCGGTGAGCCGAGATCACGCCATTGCACTCCAGCCTGGGTAACAAGAGCGAAACTCCGTCTCAAAAAAAAAAAAAAAAAGATTTCTTTGAAATTTTTGGATATTAACCTTTTATCAGATATATGGTTTGTAAATATTTTTTTTTTCCAGCCCAGAAGTTGCTTTTTCATTTTGTTGATTGTATCCTTTGCTGTGCAGAAGCTTTTTAGTTTGATGCAATTCCATTTACTTATTTTTGCTTCTGTCACATGAGCTTTTGGTTAGATATCAAAAAATCATTTCCAAGGCCAACATCAAGAGGATTTTCTTCTATGTTCTCTTATAGGTGTTTTATGGGATCAAGTCTTATATTTAAATGTTTTATTTATTTTGAGCTGACTTTTTGTATCGTTTAAGGCTCCATTATAAATTTTATATATTTTTTGCATATGAAAATACAGCTTTCCTACTATCTTTATTGAAGAGACCATCCTTTTCCTATTGTGTCCTCTTGATGCCTGTGTCAAAATTATTTGATCATATATATTTAGATTTATTTCTGTGCCTTCTATTCTATTTCATTGGTCTATATTTCCACTTTATATTGGTTACATACTGTTTTGATTATTATAGCTTGATAATATGGGTTTAAATTAGGAAGTATGATGCTTACAACTTTGTTTTGCTTTCTTAGTATTATTGCTTTGGATATTCATGGTATTTTGTGGTTCCAAACCAATTTTAGGAAAGTTTCTTTTATATCTATGAAGAATGTTATTGAAATTTTGATGGGGATTGTGTTTAATTTGTATGCAGTTGACACTTGAACAATGTGGGAGTTATGAGTGCTGACCCAGCAGTAGAAAATCTACATATAACTTTTGACTTCCTAAAACTTAACTATTAAGAGCCTACTGTTGACAAGAAGCCTTGCAAATAACATAAACATTTGATTAGCTCACATTTTGTACGTTTATGTATTTATACATTATATTTTTAGAAGAGAAAAGAAAATGTCACATTAAGTAGGCTGAAGAAGAGGAGGATTAAAAGGTGTTAGTCTTGCTATCTAGGTGTGGCAGAGGCAGAAGAAGTGGAGGAGGTAGAACAGGAGGCAGGAGAGGCAGGCGCACTTTGTGCAACTTTTACTAAAAAATAAATAAATCATATATAAGTAGACCTATGCATTTTAAACCCATGTTATTCAAGGGTCCATTATATTGCTTTGAGCAGTATGGACATTTTAATTATACAACACAGTAATGCTTGTATATACATTCAATGGAGACGAACTATCATCTCATAAAGTTATATGTACTCCCGTGTTTATTGTAACATTATTTGTAATAGCCAAAATGCAGAAACAACATAAGTGATTATTAACAATTTGATAAATTGTTTGATAATATTATCTCTATATATATAGATAGATGGATGTATGAATAGACATAATAAAATATTATTCAGCCTTGAAAAAGAACCCGATTTTACCATTTGCAACAACATAGATGGACCTAGGGGACATTATACTAAGTAAAATAAGTCAGAAAAGAAAAAAATATATTGCATGATCTTACTTATATGTGGAATCTTGAAAAAGAAAGAGTCAAATATATGGAGATAGAAAATGAAACAATGGTTACCAGGAGTGGGGTTACCAGGAGGAGGAAATGAGGAGATGTAGGTCAAAGAATACAAAGTAGCAGGTATGTAGGATGAACAAGTCTAGAGATCTAATGAGCAATGTAATGACTATAGTGAATAAAATTATATTGTACTGGGTATTTTTGTTAAGTAAGTAGACGTTAGCTGTTCTTTTCACTAAAAAAAAAGCAACTGAGATGAAAAATGTTAATTTGCTTCACTATAGCAACCATTTTACTATCTATGTGTATCCTATAACATTATGTTGTAAACCTCAAATATACACACTAAAATTTATGTTTTTTTAAATGGAGGGACTGTGAACAAAATAAAACAAACAAAAAACATTCTTTTCAGCTCAAGATAAGCTTTCCATTAGCAGCCAGCCCTTACTTGGTTAGGACTCCATGCGATCTACATTGAAAATATTTCTTCATCAGTTCATTATTTCCCAGTAGGTATATTCCCAAATATATTGAAACACTTGACCCATTCAAGCCAATTAGCCAAAACACTTGTGTTTCTTGGCAAATACTTTAAGTTATACTTCCTTACCACCATCAGAGTTGATAGGACAGAAAATATTTTTCTCAGCTTTAGAATTTTGTTGCTTCTCAACATTAACACTATCAGCAGCTGACTTCTCATGAGCATGAGCACTTACTAGTCTTTGTGCTTGTCATTCTTTATTATTTCATTTAATTATCTCTCAAAACCATTGAAACAGCTATAAATACTATCCCCATGTTGCAGATGAGAAAAATGAGGGCCAGAGAACTTAACTAGTTTTCCCTGGGGTCATATGTCTGAGTTTCAAGCCCTAAGTGAATCATGGCTTGTGTTCCTAGCCAGTCCATTCATGTATTTCCACTGTGTGGAACCAGTGGGGGTGGTTTGTTTTCCCGGAAAAGACCCTTCTCATCACTGGCCTTCCTACTGCCTGGTTTCTGTGCTATAATTGTCTCTCACAAACAGAAGAGCCATGCTGTTACTCATTGTGACATACTCAGAACTACAAAAAGACAAACGGTCATTCCCCCAATGTCTGCTTGCTGTGTACTTTCTCTCAGCTTTCCCATGAATACAAGTCTTGAGGCTACTCTGCCTTCTTTTCTTTCTTATTCTTCTTCAGGAAGTGTAAAAACATAGGCACAACAGTGACTTCTATAAATACTGATAAGGAAAAACCACTCATATAGTGAAAAAAAAGTCACCTTACCACTTATATCATTTTCTTTCCATCACTCTTGTAAGACTGTTTTCTCCCAGGGAGTAGAGGAGTGGAATAATGTTTAAATGAGAAGCCTTCACATCTTTTCTCAATCTCACAGCTCAAGACAACTCCAAGGTCAATTTTCTTCCAGGCTTAACTTAATAACTACTTGGAATAAGGAGGGAAGAAAGGAACAATCTATTTTCTTCCATTCAGATAAGCAAGTGTGCAGGTTCATGACTGATTTAACATTTTGTATTTGGGTGCTGCTCTCCGCATAAAGGTGATAGAAATGACTACAAATTTATGGGAGGACATAAATAGAGATGGCATTTTAAGGCGTGATGAGTAAAAAACCTTCAGCTTTTGACCAAAGTCATTTTTAATGAAATAATGACTAATAATTCCTTACTAAAATAAGTAAAACTGCATTTAAGAAGACAAGAAACTAGGCTTTGTCCAGCTTAGCCATCCGGCTCCACAAGTATATTCTTCCCACCAAGAAGTGTTTATCACAGGTTTGCAGTTACACACTTTGCAACTTATTAAGACTTCTGTTTGTTTTTCCCTTTTTTCCTATTATCCTATTTCTTTTACAAATTTTGTTTTCAGTCATACACTTTTAGACCCCAAATTGTGAATTGTTTCTCACAAACTTTCTCTGTACTGTAGCTGAACAGTACAGAACCATTCCCACAAAAACTTAAATTGTTAGTTTGAAAGTCTTCAAAATACAAAACAAATCAACAGCATAAATGCTATAGGAAAGATTGCCTAACAAATGCTTTAGGTAAGCCAAGTTACTCTGAGTTTAGGAAGGCAGTGCATCTCCATTAACACACACACACACACATACACACACACACGTAACATATATGTAACTATACTGAAATTTCTCATAGTTTTCTGCACTTTGTTATCAGATGGCAATAAATTCAAGTTGGATTAAAAAGTTTTCCATGTCAACCCCTGAGGACAGCTGATTATAGATCTGACCTTTTGAGATTCTGTGTATTTCCCACTTAATCAGTGCTGGAATGAGCTTCTGCTAAGTGGGATATATAGGATTCCTACGGGAAAAGTGAAGCCATTTAAAAAATAATGAGTCTCCCTTCTGTCCCCTCTTCCTTTCCATTTTGAGCTCTATTAGGCCATGATAATAGTCTACATGAAGCCTCCACAAAAGCATAGCATACGCATATAATATTTACACCATACAGGGAAAGAGTGGGCTAGGAAATGTTTTGGGGAGCTCTGAATGTAAGACATCGTTTACAATGGCATCAAAAATCCTTTACTTGCCTTTTTACTGATGGAGAAAAATGTGTTTGGTTGCAAAGAGGTCCTGTGGGGCTTTTAAGCTCCAGCACCTCAGATTTTGACAGTGTAATTGGATCCCTGTTGCCTGGGCAATCACACAGAATTGGAACCATCTCCATTTTGTCTTGTTACAGTAACGTACATGATAGTTTAGATATAATCTCACAAATACTCTAGTTTGGTCACCATTGCATTTCTTAAAATCTACAATATGAGTGTGTGTGGGTGTTTGTGTGTGTGTGTGTGTGTGTGTCACATGCCCCTAATCTTATCCCCTAATATGTCTAATTTTCTTCCCCCACCTTCTGTGAAACTGAACAGCATAATAGATATAATTAGACCTTCAGTAATAGGACCGAACGGAGCAAGCAATGAGACTCCTTCTAGGGAAGCAATCAGTGCATTAGGTCCCCAGGACTGAAACCACTTTTAACAAGGTTTGGGGTCTAGGGAATGTCAGTCTAGGCTTCTATTGCTTCCCCAAGAGGAAGTTCTACCCAGAATGCAAATCTTCATTTACCATTTCTACAAAGGGAGAAAGAGAACATTAGCTGCTTCATTACACACATAATGAAACAAACTTTGCTGTTAATATTTTTTTCTCAGCAGTAAATCAACTGTTCCCAAATGTTCTGAAGTATAAATGTATATTTTATCAGAATTTAAGAATCATTCCCTATGTTTTCCTCATCAACTTTTGGAAAAAGATACTACTAAATTGTGTCAAACAAAGGCAGCCTTTATGCTTTCAAGAGCATGCTGAACTGTTTCTCTTAGGAACAAGATTTAGTCAAATAATATTTCTGAGACATACATGTAAATAGTTAGTTTCAATAACTTGTAGATATATTTGCAGACTGAATACAACCCATTGGTACTATTCTATTCCATGATGTACTGAAGTAAACTCTTCTGAAGAAAAGTGTACATCCTGTTTATGGAGTAGAACAAACTCTCACTCTTTATTGTATTCCTTGTATTTTGCAGCTTCTATTCCTTGGCATTAATATTCTACTAAGATGACTAGTTTGAGACAATTTAAGAACAAAAATACATCAGCTTTCTGAATTTACTTATGTAGAGAGAAGCTGAAGAGATAAAAGACAAATATGGCAGCCAAAGTACATTATTTGTCTCTAATGATCCAGTGTCATCTTTTCACAGCTTTAACCCTTATAATAAATATTCTTCCAACTATAGGTAAAGGAATCATTTACGGGTAACAGAAGATTCATGAAATATGCAGCATCAAGTCCTTTGGTGAAACAAAGATTAGGAGAGAGCAATTCCAAGATAATTTGTTTGTGAGTAGAGTAGAGGCAGTTTTATTAGGAAGACAGTCATATGTGTGTCTGTGTGTGTGAAAAGCCCCAAATACCAGGCTAATCTAAAGAATAAAAGTTTTCATAACCAGTGATGAATCTGAAGCTTTCTTATATAAAATATATTTGGTATAATGTATATTGGCTAATAGAATGAATGTCAATTATGGTATTTTTAATTGTTTTGACTAATAAATTAGGTTACATTTGGCTATGTTTTGACAAACTCTATTGTTGAAAACTTCCAAAACATATAGCTAAATCTGTCAAAGTTACTTGAATAACATAGATGAAATTACAAACCAGAAAAAACATTTTAAAAAGCCTGGCATTAAAGATTATATATTTTATGGTTCTATTTACATTGAATGTCTAGAATAAGAGATTCGATGGGAACTGAAAGTTGATTAGTAGTCACCTAGGGGGTGGGGACATGAAAAGATTCAGGGGGTGGCGAAAGGGGGCAGAATTTCCTTTTGTGGTAATGAACATCTTCTAATACTGATTGCACTGATAATTATGTAACTCCAAATATACTGAAAAATGAATTGTACATACTAAAAGGGTAACTTTTACCATATATGAATTATAACACAATAAAACTGTTACCAAAAATGTTTCTTGAGTTAGTAGGAGGGTCCTTGCAAATCAGAATTCAATATTCTAATTCTTAGTTTGTTTATTCCACATTCCTATTCTTCCATTTCACCCATCCAAATTCCTTTTTTTAAGTAGAAGGGTATCCAGCCAGGTGTGGTGGCTCACACCTGTCATCCTAGCACTTTGGGAGGCCAAGACAAGCATATAACAAGGTCAAGAGATGGATTCCATCCTGGCCAACATGGTGAAACCCTGTCTCTACTAAAAATACAAAAATTAGCCAGGCAAGGTGGCATGCACCTGTAGTTCCAGCTACTCGGGAGGCTGAGGCAGGAGAATAGCCTGAAACCAGGAGGTGGAGGTGGCAATGAGCCCAGATTGTGCCACTGTACTCTGGTGTACAACAGAACAAGACTCTGTATCAAAAAAAAAAAAAAAAAAAAAAAAAAAACAGGTGGGTATCTTTTCATTGACATGAGTTTAGGTGTGAGACAATTTTAGGGCTGATTCTAAGTGTTTATTTTTTTGACAAATATATAACAGAGAGCTTGTTACACTGGAGATTCTGTGATGACCTCAGTGCATAAGGTAGCCACAACTTAGCCTTTTCAAAGGTTATGATCAAATGCAGATGTTGAGAAGAAAATCAGAAGTTTATATACCATGTTAAGGAAAATTCAAGGTGACTTAGAAGGAGTACTTAGCTACAGTTTGTAGGGAATAGAAATCTTCCTAGATGGTGTAATATCTAAGCTAAAATTCAAAGGAAAAAGCAAAAACCAAGTGAAGAAAAAATAGCAAGGGAAATATTGAAGCAATAGGAATATCATATATTAGGTTTGAGGATGTGGCTCTGGTGGAACTATGCAAAGTTTAGTATAATACTAGCTCAACAGGCAAGAAAAACTGCAGTAAAATGAAATAACATGAAAGATAAACATCAGCTAAATTATAAAGGCTCCTATAAGATAGAGAAAGAAGCTTGGAAATAGAAAATCAGTGAAAGGTTTTAAGCAGTAGAGTGATGTGATGTGATATATTTTGTATTAAAGGAAGATCATTCTGCCAATATTTTGAATTGTGGATTGGAAGACAGAAAGATAGAAAGCAACAGTTAGGAAGTTAATGCAAAATCCAGAGAGGTAATGACAATCTCTCCTAGAAAATGGCAATAGAATTAAAAAGAAAAGCCAATAAATACGAAAGTAATTTAGGACACCAAATCCTTGGGCTGGACTTGATTAACAGGAGGATGGTTATAAAGAGAAAATGAGGTTTTACAGACCTCTCCCACATTTTTGACTTATGATCTAACATTTTAAAATTAATAGATTACAGTATTTAGAACAGTTTTAGACTAATAGAAAAATTAAACAGACAATACAGAGTTCCTATACTCCCCTCACCTCCTGGTTTCCTTAATTATTAACATATTAGTATGGTGCATTTGTAGTTCATGAAACAATATTAATTCATTATCATTAATTAAAGTGCATAGTTTATATTAAGATTCACTCTTCTTATATTCTATGGACATTAAATAATGCAGAATGTCACCTATAAACAATTATGATTTAATACAGAATAATTTCACTGCCCTAAAAATCCCTCTGACCACCATTCTGTTCCATTGAGCTGCTTATTCTTTGCCACACTATATTTCTTATTGTAGTTTCATAAGAAGCCCTGAAGTTGGGTAGAGTCAGTCTTCTAACTTTGTTCTTCCTCATTAGCCCTGTGTTGGCTATTTTGAATCTTTTATCCTTCCACATAAGCTTTAAAATCAGTTTGTTGACATCCACGATGTAACTTTCTGAGCTTTTTGATTGTGATTATTTTGAATTGGTAGATCAAATGAGGAAAAGCCAACACCCTAACTATATTGGCTCTTTCTATTCATAATCATGGACTAGTTCTCCAATTATTTAAATTTTATTTGATTTCTTGCATCAGAGATTTGTAGTTTCCTTTGTATAGATCATAGGCACATTTTATTAGCATTTTCATGAAATTGATTATTTCTGGTGCTAATGTATGAGATTGTGCTTTTTTTTTGTCAGATTCTAATTGTTCATTGTTGGTGTGAGCAACTGACTACTGTACACTAAGCATGTATTCTGCAATCTTGCTCTAAATGTTTATTAGTTCCAGGAGGTTTTTTTTTTTTTTTTTTTGAGACGGAGTTTCGCTCTTGTTTCCCAGGCTGGAGTGCAATGGCACCATCTCGGCTCACCGCAATCTCTGCCTCCTGGGTTCAGGCAATTCTCCTGCCTCAGCCTCCTGAGTAGCTGGGATTACAGGCACGCGCCACCATGCCCAGCTAATTTTTTGTATTTTTAGTAGAGACGGGGTTTCACCATGTTGACCAGGATGGTCTTGATCTTTTGACCTCGTGATCCGGCCGCCTCGGCCTTCCAAAGTGCTGGGATTACAGGCTTGAGCCACCACGCCCGGTCTCTAGGAGGTTTTTGTTGTGGTTGTTGTTGACTCTTTGGGATCACTACATAGAAAATCTTGCCATTTTTGAGCAAAGACTTCTAATTTATTCCTTCTAAGTATATATACCTTTGTTTTCTCTTCCTGACTTACTGCATTAGCAACAATTTCTAATAAAATATTGGATAGTAATGTTGAGATGGAACTTCCTTGCCTCATTTCAGATCTTAGGAAGAAAGCACATAGTTTTCCAGCATAAAGTATGCTTTAACTTTAGGCTTTTTGTAGATCTTCTTTGTTAAATTGTTTAAATTCACCTCTATTCCCAGTTTGCTGAGTTTTTTTTTTTTACATAAGTGAATTTTAAAATTTGTCAAATGCTTTATTTTTTTGCATCTATTGATACGATTGTATAACGGGATTTATTCCAGATATGTCAGGCTAGATCACATTTTTAAAACTCAGTAATTTAAAGTATCATATCAAAATTTAATCTATCATATCAATTTTGACATGAAAGATTAAATTACTCAATTTTCAAATGGTAATCCAGCCTGATATATCTGGAATAAATCCCATTTAGTTATGTAATTATTTTTTGTACATTTTTTGATTCATACTTTTAATATTTTATTGATAATTTTTGTATTTATCTTCATAAGATCTATTGGTCTGTAGTTTTCCGCTCTTGTAATGTCTTTCTCTGGTTTTGGTGCCTGCACTTTTTTTTAAATTGCATTTTAGGTTTTGGGGTACATGTGAAGAACATGCAAGATTGTTGCATAGGTACACACATGGCAGTGTGATTTGCTGCCTTCCTCCCCTTCACCTATATCTGGCATTTCTCCCCATGCATTTTTTAATCTAGAAATGTAAAGTGCAGCTAGAAACATATAGAAAAAAATAGTATGTGACTTCTCACTGATTTTCTGTATCCTCTTTCCACTTGGTATGAACTGTCTGCAATCTCTTCCTGAAGTTAAAAAGACAGGGCTACAGATACCTGAGGTTCCCAAATCCTGATTCTATGACCAAGAATTTTGGGAAGATTGTATTTTTCTAAAATGGGTATGAAAATAAACAGAGACAGCTTTCTTACTTCAATTCTGTCCATGGATATTCATTATCTCATACACACACACACACACACACACACACACCCTTTCACAAACAGATGTATAACTGTCTTTCCAATAAAATTGCTTTGGCTCACAAATTGCCTTGAGACTGCTCTCTCCTAATCTTGGATTATTTCACCAAAAGTACTTGATGCTGTATATTTCATGAATCTTCCATTACCTGTAAGTGATTCCTTTACCTCTGGTTGAAAGAATACTTATTATAAGGGTTAAAGGTATGAAAAGATATATCATGAGAGACAAAAATGTGCTTTGGCTGCCATATTTGTCTTTTATCTCTCCAACTTATCTCTACATAAGTAAATCCAGAAAGCTGAAGCATTTTTGTCCTTAAATTGCCTCAAACTAGTCATCTTAGTAGAATATTAATGCCAAGGCATAGAAACTGCAAAATACAAGGTATACAATAAAGAATGAGAATTGTTCTACTTCTGAGAATAAAATATTGTGTTACCAAATTACATGTGATAGCAAGACTTAAGTGAATATCATTAGACTTCCCTTTGGTCAAGGTCTTCTAAGATTTGTGGGGGAATCCAACATTACAGAGCACACATTTTATATCCTGAACCTCATTTTCAATCAGATTTTAAAAACAGTAGAGTATCACAGAAATAAATCAAATCCAACACACACAGATAAATCACAACTCATAAAACATGCCCAGTAATAAAAAGAAAGCAATATTCACTGGGGAGAAGAAAAAACAAATAAAGAGATCCAAATAAATCCCTTATTAAAGCAGATGATTAGTATTAGCATCTCAATTCAAATCACATGAAAAGTTAACAACGATCCTTCTTATATGCCCATTATGTATTTTGTTCTTGTATTTGGTTATTGTTCATGTAGCCTGGAAAGATTTCAATCACGGCCAATTGTTAGAGCTTCTACAATGTGAAGAGGTGACTGGAGTAAGAAGAGACTTAAATAATCTCAGTGCTTTTCCCAGAGAGCTTTAAGAATAGAAGTGCTAATCAAGAGGGTCAGGAGACCAAGACAAATAAAGTGGGGCATAATAGCTCTGTGTATTATCTATTACATTTTCTTTTAAGGGATTTTTTCCCTTTCTACTTTTCTCTCTCTTATTTTTAATAACCTCTTAGGATTTCAATAGAAATAGTTAAAATCTATTTCTTTTTTCACACACACAGGCTCATAGTTCATTGTTGAAGCATTGATTTATAATCCTAGTCTGCTACAACTGAGGACATTAGCATAGATAAAAATATCACTTCTGGTTTTTAGAAGTATATGAAGATTTTCTTTTAAATGAACTTAAGAAAAACAATACTGTCTGTTAATGAACCATACTGCCCATTTCTTCTATGGAAAGATAATATATGTGCTCCCAGATTCAGAGACTACTATCAACTGAGGAGAATCCCAGCATTCCAATTCCAAATTTCAGGGACTGAGGTAATGATTAGTTGAGTTAGGGCAGGTGCCAGCTGTAGCTTGGACTAGAGGAATGCTATTGTCCAGTAGGAAGACAGATTCAAGAATCCTCCTCTGTGTACATGTCATTAGTGTTATATGTATGTAGATTGGATACTGAAGAGATTGTTATGGAAAGACAAGGTTTTGGGTCTCCAAGAAGTTGCTAAAGGCTGAGGAGATCCCAAAGTGCATCAACTCCAAAATACCAGTCATCTCACTAAAGTCTAACCCACCACATAATTTAAATAACATGAATCCTGTACTAACCTACTTATTCACCTCTGATTTTACGTACAAAGAGAGGGAAATAATACCATAGTTACAATTTGAGTTTCTATCATACTTAGAAAATAATCAAATGTCAACTCTTTACCCAAGCTGCCACCTAGCATAGATTCACTCACAAATTACAATCTTGCCATAAGTTAAATTGAAAGGAAAGTTCTGGGAGAACACTGATTGTCTTCTCTCAGTAAGGTACCAAAGAAAAGTTGACAAGAGAGTAATTAAGAAAGCTTTCTTGTGAAGGTAAGCAGTATTTGAAGTCCTGGTATAAATTCATGACTCAGGGAATACTATCTAAGGGTTTTTACTACTATTCTGATTATATGCTAAAAATAGAGCAAGGTTTTATTAGGAATTTAGGAAACACTTTTAATTTTTAAAAACATGTTTGGCTTCTGGCTTCCTGTTAAAATGTGGGAAAGAGAAGCATTCTCACCCTTAGAATATAAAATGTTCGATAACCTGCAAAGTTATAACTCTCATTGAAACCATTAGAAAGTGCAGTTGTAAGGCAAACAACTAACTTCCAGTTCAAAGGAAGATGGGAATATTCAGGAAAAAAATAGGAAGCAAGCTCTTGTTTGGATGGGGTAGTTGTCAGACACTTGACAACCTTTGCTAAAGGTTGAATGTGGGCTTATGTAAAAGTACAGAACACAGAAGAATTTGTACTAACACATGGGCTCATCTTCATGGACCTCACTAAGTGGCTCACAAGAAAGATTGGCAGAAGGTGAGAGATATTTCTGAGTAAATGTTACTTCTGTTGAAGACCTAGAGGAGTAAACAGCAGCCATTGTGATAAAGGCACAAAGTTCAGCCTGAATCCTCCTCCTTTATGTCCCCTACAGAACAAAAACCATAGAGGGCAAACCCTACCATCCTCAAGAAAGAAGTGAAAAGCCATGATAGCTGAGGAAAGGGATTAAGATGAAAAACCTTCTGTGTTGGGAAAGGGGCAAAAAATATATGGGGCCTGGACAGTAAAACTCTGATTGTTGTGGGAGTTGCAGGATTACTGAGAAGACCCCATTAATGAGACCCAAGGGCACAGTATCTGCCTAAGCCTGAACAAGAGCCACAAAAAACCTGCTCTTCTAGCCCCAACCCCACCATCATGCTGACAATTGTTCCCTAATAAATAACAGCCTGATACTGCTAGGGGAAGTTCAAGAGCAGGTAGAAAAACCCAAGGTACAGGTACAAAGGAGACACCTAAAGCTGACGGAGGAAGTTGTAAAAAACAAACAAACAAAAACTCTAGCAAACCAATTCACGTCATACACACAGAATTATACTAGGGGAATTTGAGAAATGGGGTGCACTAAGGTATAACAAAACCCAACTCAACTCCTAAGTAGATTAGCCCAACTCCTTGCAATAAAAACCTAACAATGAAAAAAAAAAAGAAAAAAGAAAGAAAAGAAAAAGAAAACACAGTGTGTTGTTTATCAGGCATATATATAAATTACCTCAGTGTTTACTCTCTTACAATAAATTTCCAGATTCCCACTAAATATTTCAAGACATATAAAGAATTTTTAATAATCACAATGTCAAGAGACAAAGCAATACAACCAACCAGACTCAGATATGACTCCTACCTTTAAACTATTAAGGAATTTTTAAAAACCTATGATTAATATGTTAAAGGATCTAACTGAAAAGGGGAAGACAGCAAGCATGAGCAGATGAAGAATTTCAGATCAGAAAAAAAAACTGTAAGATATAAAGTAATGGAAATAATTGAGCTGAAACACACAGTAACGAAGATAATGAATGCCATTGATAGATCCATCAGTAGATTTAATCAAGCCAAGGAAATAGTTGAACTTGAAGATATGACAATAGAAATTATCCACAATGAAACACAAAAAATACAAAAGATGAAAACAAAATTAAAACAAAATAAAAAACAGAATGGGGTATCTGAGAACCTAGGAACACGATTAAATTGGTACATCCATGTTCTACCTTAAGCCTAAACTTGTCAGCAATGCTTTGGTTCCTCAAGAGGTAACATCCACACTGCAAAAATGACTAGTCTTCTGATTTTTCATAGCCTGGCTATGCATACCTTAACTAATGACCTGGGTCTGGGATACAACAGTCCATCGTGCAGATTCCACCTGTCAATGCAAAGCTGCTGGGCTGTATTCTGACCATGATGCCACCCACACTTATTCAGGCTTTCAATACTACAGCCATAACCAGCCTAGGTGACACCATAGGTCCATTTCCACCATGACAGCAAGCCTTCTTATAAAAACTAAAAAAGCTTCTATTGGGTATTTTAAATTCAGAGAAGATTTGCAAGATATAGAAGGTAGCACATATGCTAGCTGTATGCCCTGCTATTAGGACATTTGAAGTAATGTTCCTAACTTCACATTTTGCCTTTTAAAGTACATGTCAGATCATTACATAAGAGATAACTTAAAGCCTCATTTGGGGTTGAATGCATCAGGGGATATATCCCCAAAAGGTTAGCAAGACAGCTACCCCTTTTCTCCTTGCTATTCAACCACATCAGTACATTTCTGACTTCCTGATGACCCTTTATACCTTAGGATACTAAATTTAGTGCAAGATTACTGCAAACCTAGTGAGGTTCACAATCTCATCATGAGCCAACTCTATGATAGCCTAGTGGACCACAAAATGACCACAGCCCAACCGACCAATAAAAACCAGACTTTGGCTCTATTGCTGACTTCATTACTGCCATTGGCCAATGCTGCTCCTCCTTTTCTCTTGCTTTGCTTTGGATCCTGTTAATCTCACTGTCTTTCTCCAGCTTTCCTTCTATAGTTCTGCCCCACTATGCCACCCCTCCAGGCTATGGTACTCACACCAAATTGAAGCTTATCTCTGAATTTTTCTTGAAGTCATTGGAGAAATCATCACCTTAGATTCCTCTTCAGAATATTCCCCTATCCATTCCCAATATGTAAAGCTCTGCTGCAACATATTCACCACACCACACAAATGCAATGACACCAGAGCCACACTCAATGATGTTGAAAAAGAGATTATCAATACTTACAAAACAGTATTTATGCTATAGTTAACAGCAAGCTCAGATCCATGATGATTCATTATGTAGCTCTATGTTTTCAGGAGCAGATGGCTATACAGGAAGCCTGGCTAAGGAGGCCTAAGGAAACACAATCATGACAGAGGGTTAAGGGAAAGCAAACACATCTTACATGGCTGAAGCAGGAGGAAGAGAATGAAAGAAGTGCTACACACTTTTAAGCAACCAGATCTCATGAGAACTCATGAAATTATACTAAAAATCAATTACAGAGAATATAAGGAAAGATCTCTGTACACTTGAAAAGTAAACACCGTATGTCACAGTAAGCCATGTTTCAAAAGTCATAGGGAAGTCATAAAATGTTTTGAATTGAATGAAAATGAAAAAATAACATATTAAAAACAGAATACATGTGCAGAATGTGCAGGTTTGTTACACGGGTATACATGTGCCATGGTGGTTTGCCATACCTACTGACCCATTCTCTAAGTTCCCTCCCCTAACCTCCCATCCCTCAACAGGCTCCAGTGTGTGTTGTTCCCCTGTGTCCATGTTTCCTCATTCCTGAAGTCTCACCTATGAGTGAAAACATGCGATGTTTGGTTTTCTGTTCATGTGTTAGTTTGCTGAGGATGATGGCTTCCACCTACATCTATGTCCCTCCAAAGGACTTGATCTCATTCCTTTATATGGCAGCATAGTATTCCATGGTATAGATGTACCATATTTTCTTTATCCAGTCTACAATTGATGGGCATTTTGGTTGGTTCTATGTCTTTGCTATTGTAAATAGTGCTGCAATAAACATGTATGCATGTACCTTTATAATAAAATAATTTATTTTCCTTTGGGTATATATCCAGTAATGGGATTGCTGGATTGCTGGGTCGAATGGTATTTCTGGTTCTAGATCCTTGAGGAATCACCATACTACCTTCCACAATGGCTGAACTAATTTACATTCCAAACAAAAGTGTAAAAGCTTTCCTACTTCTCCACAGTCTCACCAGCATCTATTTTTTCCTGACTTTTTAATAATCGCCATTCTGATTGGCGCAAGATGGTATCTTATTGTGGATTTGATTTCAATTTCTCTGATGATCAGTAATGTTGAGCTTTTTTTTTGTAAGTTTGTTGGCCATGTAAATGTTTTCTTTTGAGAAGTGTCTGTTCATATCCTTTGCCCACTTTTTGATGGATTTTTTTGTTTTTTTCCTGTAAATTTGTAATTAAGTTCCTTGTAGACTCTGGATACTGAACCTTTGTCAGAAGGGTAGATTGCAAAAATTTTCTCTCATATTTTAGGTTTCCTGTTCACTCTGATGATAGTTTCTTTTGCTGTGTAGAAGCTCTTTAGTTTAATTAGATCCCACTTGTCAATCTGGGCTTTTGTTGCAATTGCTTTAGTGTTTTTGTTGTGAAGTCTTTACCCATGCCTATGTCCTAAATGGTAGTGCCTAGGGTTTTTATGGTTTTCTTCTAGGGTATTTACAGTTTTGGGTTTTACATTTAAGTCTTTAATCCATCTTGAGTTATATTTTGTATAAGGTATAATGAAGGAGTCTACTTTCAGTTTTCTGCATATGGCTAGCCAGTTTTCCCAGCATCATTTACCAAATAGGAGATCCTTTCTCCATTGCTTGTTTTTGTCAGGTTTGTCAAAGATCAGATGGTTGTAGATGTGTGGTGTTATTTCTGAAGTCTCTATTCTGCTCCATTGGTCTATATTTCTGTTTTGGTACTAGCACCATGCTATTTTGGTTACTGTAGCTTTGTAGTATAGTTTGAAGTCAGGTAGTGTGATGCCTCCAGCTTTGTTCTTTTTGCTTAGGATTATCTGGCTATAGGGGGTCTTCCTTGATTCTGTATGAAATTTAAAATATGTTTTTCTAATTCTGTGAAAAATGGCAATGGTAGTTCAATGGGAATGGCATTGAATCTATAAATTGCTTTCGGCAGTATGGCCATTTCCACAATACTGATGCCTCCTATCCATGAGGATGGAATGTTTTTGCATTTGTTTGTGTCCTCTCTTATTTCCTTGAGCAGTGGTTTGTAGTTCTCCTTGAAGAGATCCTTCACATCCCTTGTTAGCTGTATTCCTGGTTGTTTTATTCTCTTTGTACTGATTGTGAATGGGAGTTCATTCATGACTTGGCTCTCTGCTTGTCTATGGTTGCTGTTAATTTTAGTAAAACGGGAGTACTATATAACATAAGAGAGAGATGTCTTATTCAAAGCATGTTTTTTGCTATTATTCTTTAGTAGCTAAATATATTATTTCTTCTAAATACAATAGTTGTTAAGCTAGAATTGTAATATTAAGAAGCTCACATTGACTTTTATTTAATAAAACTTACATACCTTTTGTAAAAGTAATTTCTCTATACTCTAGTAAAGTAAGGGAAACTGGGATATAATTATTTTTGTAAGCTACACATAATTTTTCCTCTTAGATATTCTGTTTTCATGTTGTGTCCAAACTTGATTTTTTAAAAGTAATTTAGTACTTTTTAAAATCTAGAAACTCACTGGATTTTTTTTTTTTTTGGTCATAGAAGTTTGAAAAATTCCACCAGGATTTGTCTAGATATGGACTTATTTTGCATTCTATTTCCCTGGAAGGTGAAAAATAAATTATTACATTTCTCAGTGAATTTTTTATTAGATGAGAATTTTATTTTGTAATTTCAATATGGCTAGAACTTTATTTGTGCAGTTTTATTTTCGCCTACAAAAATTCTCATTAGCCATTGAATACTGTTCTTGCCTGGTCGTTCAAGTTAGTATTTTTTACTTATCCCCAGTCAAAAATGAGAAAGTAAAGTTGAGTTATAAATTTTCTGCAGCGTATGTTCTGCTACCCAGTTATTCCATTGTATTTTAAATTCCTTATATTATACATCTGAACAATTTATAGTAAGCTCTCACTAGGATTCTTCCTTTAAAGGGGACTATTTGATATTCTCAGTATACAGCGTGAGTAAAATGTTCATGTAATAAACTCACACTGGATCAAGGGAAATAACACTTTGGCTTGCCTTGACTGAAACTTCTTTTGCTTTGCTCTTTTAAATTTTTGGTTTTAATATTTCTTTTAGTTTTACATTTCTTCAGGAGGTGTTAGAATCATTTACTATTTAAGTGACAGGCTATTAAATAGTTTTCTTATAAATTAATCTGGGTTTTGGTGTTTTGCATTAAAAGTTATATTGGTATTGAGACCCAAGACATATTCCAAACAGGTCATGAAGTCTAATTAACCTTTTATCACATTCAACTACTTTAAGTTATATGAACTTGGCTCTGTCCTCTAAATATAACAATACAATTTTGGCATCTCATTAATAAACATGACAGCATTTATTAACACTGCTATGTAACTAAAGTAAAACTTCATCAATTCAAATCTCAGGGAACCAGAAGTAATCAAGCTAGACCTAAACAGGAACAAATTATCTGACATCATATTTTAATGGCAGGAGAGCTGAGAAGCTAAACAACTTCTGTTTCTGTCAAACAATCTTGATTACTTGTCAGTGTAGAAGAAGTTGGTAGGGTATGGAATAAAAGGTTAATTTACTTGCACTCACATAACCTCTCCCTCTCTTCTTACAGAAAAACAATCAAGGTCATTAATTGAAGTTTTGCAAATCATTTTCTATAAATTCATGACTCACAGGATCATATATTTTAAATTACAAATATAATGGTATTTGAGGTCATTCCTGCCAAAATATTCCCATACAAGATTGTTTATTCTATTTTTATCTGATAATACTATCATTAAATGTTTATAGATGAAAAAATATACATTTTTGTTAGTCTTCCATCAGAATTCTAAGATCAAATATTTATTTGCTCTTCAACTATTCATAAAATATCCTTTCTTTTCTTCTTATATTAACCATGCCTATCTTTATTTTGAGGTTTTGACATCTGAGGCCTTGCTGAACCTAGAAGAAGTCAGCTCACTCTGGAATTAGCCAGTTACTAGAGAGAGTAAGCAACTCACCTGTGAGCACAACTTTCATATGCAAATAAACCAATACACAGTTTACACCCTGTACTCTAAGCCACTATCCACCTTCCCTTAGCATTTCAGGGCTAGGTCCTAGACAACTAGAGACAGCTCCTCTGACCCTGATCCTGCTGAAATTCCCTCCCAAGGAAACCACAATAAAAGCTCTTGGCTCAAGATTTTCCCTCTTTCTTTGCCTCCTGACTGCACCTCACCCAACTCATGCTGGCCTATGTGAGCCCCTGTGTCTCCACCTGTAAGTATAACAAACTATCTTTTTGTTGTTGTTTTTTAGAGATAGGGTCTTACTCTGTCACCCAGGCTGGGATGCATTAGTATGATTATAGCTCACTGCAGCCTCCAACTCCTGAACTTAAATAATCCCCCGGCCTCAACCTCCCAAGCAGCTAGAACTATAGGCACATGGCATCATATCCAGTGAATTCATTTATTTATTTGTAGAGATGGGGGACTCACTATGTTTCTCTGGCTGGTCTTGAACTCCTGGCCTCAAGTAATCCTCCCACCTTGGACTCCAAAGCATTATAGGTGTGAGCCACTGTGCCTGGCCCACAAACTGTCTTTTCAATGGCAGTCATCTTCTGATCTGCTGGCCTTAACATAATACAATAATGAAACCTCTTAAAACTCTCACTCTCTGTCTTCCCCTCTCCCTCCCTTCTTCCCTCCCTCCCTCTTTTCTTCCTTTTTTCCTTCGTTCTTTCCCTCCCTCCCTTTATGTGTAGAAATGTGTAGAAACCACTGGCTATTTAAATGAACTATTACCAATTAGCAAAATGTTGTACTGTCTTGGCTAGGCTATATAAAATAAATTTTAGCAAAATAAGTACAACAAATTTTGGATGGACATATGTTCTTTCATATTTAATAATCCCAAGTGTGAAGAAACACTTCTAAACTCTGCCTTGAGTTATCTAAACTTTAGATTAGTGGGTCAGTCTTTAAATATCAGTTATAGCTATAGAAAGAAGGGGAAATTATTCACTATAGCACTTAAATAACAGCACATGTTCTTTTCTTTTTATTAACTATAAACAAATACCAAGTTTAAATGTAAACATTGACTACCAAACAAAATATGGGTACAGAGTTTTAAAATGGTGCCAACCTCACTTTACCCATTAAATTATAATCATAGATTTAGAAAATGTAATAATCTAAATTTGCTGAAATCAAAGAACTAAAGTGTGAATTAGCATTAAAATTCTTTTCTCACACCTTAAGAAAAGCCATTTCTAAATTAGAATTACCAATTACAGACAATATTTGTGACCTCCATTTTATTTGGATTGCATACCTTTTAAAATGTGTAGTTCAGTTTTTTGGATTTTCATTTTGTTTTGTTGACTTTCTCTTTCCACTCAAGTTTTAGCCTAATTCCGTTTTATTTTTTACTTTAAGCTTATAAATTGTTCCCACTTATAACATCATTTATTTTTTAATTCTCCCATCTCCTACTTTCCTTGTTTGCTTGTGATATATTTGCCCACTTTTTCCTTTTCTCATGGGGAAGATTTTCATTCATTCTCCCTTTCATTCATTTATGAAATTTTTTTCTGGGCACTTACCATCTTCCAGTAATAATAGAAGTCCTAAGGAATACAGAATGACAAGACAATTTCTGTTCTGGAGGAGATGAGAAAGAGAATGAAAAGCCACTAATCAATTAAGTTAAAATGTCAAATTGTTGTAATAAAAGTACACCAAAAGCAATGGCAATAAAAGCCAAGATAGATAAATGGGATCTAATTAAAATTCAGAGCTTCTGTAGAGCAAAAGAAACCATCATTAGAGCGAATCGGCAACCAACAGAATGGGAAAAAATTTTTGCAATCTACCCATCTGACAAAGGGCTAATAACCAGAATCTACAAAGAACTAAAACAGATATACAAGAAAAAAACAAACCCATTCAAAAGTGGGTGAAGGATATGAACAGACACTTTTCAAAAGAAGATAAATATGAGGCCAACAAACATATGAAAAAATGCTCATCATCATTGGCCATTAGAGAAATGCAAATCAAAACCACACTGAGATATCATCTCACATCAGTTAGAATGGCGATCACTAAAAAATCTGGAGACAACAGATGCTGGAGAGGATGTGGAGAAATAGGAACACTCTTACACAGTTGGGAGTGTAAATTAGTTCAACCACTGTGGAAGACAGTGTGGCGATTCCTCAAGGATCTAGAAATAGAAATTCCATTTGACCCAGCAATCCCATTACTGGGCATATACCCAAAGAACTATAAATCGTTCTACTATAAAGACACATGCACATGTATGTTCACTGCAGCCCTGTGTACAATAGCAAAGACATACAACCAACCCAAATGCCCATCAATGATAGACTGGACAAAGAAAATGTGGTACATATACACCATGGATACTATGCAGCCATAAAAAACGATGAGTTTGTGTCCTTTGTAGGGACTC
Organism: Aotus nancymaae; assembly: GCF_030222135.1. Lineage (NCBI taxonomy): Eukaryota > Metazoa > Chordata > Mammalia > Primates > Aotidae > Aotus > Aotus nancymaae. Next base: position 32,937,331 of record NW_026988455.1, read on the forward strand.
GGATGAATCTGGAAACCATCATTCTCAGCAAACTGACACAAGAACAGAAAGCCAAACACTGCATGTTCTTACTCATAGGTGGGTGTTGAACAATGAGAATACGTGTACTCAAGGAGAGGAGCATCACACACTGGGGGCAGTTGGGGTGGGTAGGGGAGAGACATCGGGGAGTGGGGAGGGAGGGGGGTGGGGACAGATAACATGGGGAGAAATCCCAGATATAGTATGTACCTAAAGTTAAATAAATAAATTAAAAAAAAAAAAGTAAATAGTAGTGCTATGGGCAAACAACAGAAAACTTGCCAAACTGGGAGGAATGAGACAAAAAAGATTTTTGCAGAGGCATGGCTGTCAGAGAGGAGAATTGGACAAATGAAAATTTTGCAGGGAAAAACGGGGGAATAGAACATTTGTGACTAAGTTATCAGAATCTTCCAACTGAGTATTCTAAAACACCAAGATAGAACATAAGCACAGAAAGGCTAGAATTTTGGTAATACTCAATTATTTCTCTCCTCATGTCTGTTAGTATACCTTACCTGACCTGTCCTCTTCCCCAGAAAGCTACTTCTTTCAGCTGCTTCTCCATACCTCCTTACTATCTTGGCTTCTATTTTGGTTTAACCAGATTGGCATAGGTGGCAGACAGGAGGGTGGGAGGAGATAATAGAAGGTGCATTGATTCTTCACTCTCTTCTTAATTCCATGGAGATGTTCTGGTAGAAGCTCTGTCCCTCCATGACTGTAGCTTCCCTCTAGATGGCCCCTCCATCTAGGGCAAAGGAGCCATGGACTTCTTCCCTCTAGAATTTGCTCCTCCATGTTTCCAATTCTCACTGAGCTCTGGTAACATCTTTCCTCCCTTGTGTCTTTGACCATGGGAGTGGCAATACTCTTCCACTGTTTCTGTTTCTGGGAGGTCTACCAGTACTTTATTTGTTCAAATCTCAGCTGCAAGTTTTCAATACCTCTAATCAACAATTTTCATTTTAATCATGTGAGTTAAATGTTGTATTCTGTAAGTATTCTTACTGCCATGACAGGAAGAAATTTAATCCTGAATAACCTTTTAAATATCAATTATTTAAAAAATCTTGTTATAACCTGATTTAATATAATCTTGGGTTTCAGTATCTATTTGTATAAACAACAAAATAAATCACAAGCCAGGAAGAATGATGGAAAGCATGCAATCATAAAAGCTCCCAAAATCTTAAAAATCTCTGAATGTCAAACAAGATTTCTGAGTCAACTTTGGTTATGAAACAAAAGATAAAAGGGAGGCTTATATATTTTTTTCAGAACTAAATGCAAAGTCTAGCAGAAACATTCACAAAGACACAAGATGATTGGGTCTCTAGGTAGATGGTATTATCAACCCAGAAACAAAAATAACAAGACACCATAAGCAGGGACTTTGTGGGAGAAGTTTTTTTAGCCGTGCCCTTTTCTCTTCCTTAATTTACCTTGGGATAAAATTGTCTATCCTGTTCATGTAGAAGGGCAAGAAACAACAAAGAATCAACTGAAAACAAAATAGTAAATTTAGGAGATGGCTAAAGAGTAGCTCAGATTAAAAATAATAATAATACATATATAAAATGTGGGCTGTTAGTGTCCCAGATACTCAAATCCCATTTCATAAACTCTATTTCCTGGAGGAAAATATCTCCAGGTAGGTCATAGAGTAGGAATAGTGGATAAATTGAACAGGATAAAGTGACCAGCCAGGATTGCAACATCATAAACTACACCTGTGCCTCCAATCTGCTCCCTAAAGTTACCTGCAAGAATATGTAAGAATCCTGGGTTTTTGCCTGGCCTCAAATAAATAGCACAGGCCAAGGTAATTATAACTGATGATAATTGATAATGAATAAAAAATAAAAATACCTGATAACTAAAATTCCCAATTGTATATGAGCCTCTGTGTGTGTGATATATTTGTATAATGAAACATCGATGAAATTCAATCATTATGAAAGAAAAATAAGCTGAAGAGTCTACAGCAGAAAAAAACAGAACTGATGAATTAGGTAGATTAATATAATAAGCATAATATTACTGAGATGGTTAATATTAGGTGTCAACTTGATTGGATGGAAGGATGTCTAGATAGCTGGTAAAGTATTGTGTTTGGGTGTGTCTGTGAGGGTGTTGCCAGAGGAGATGGACATTTGAGTCACTGGACTGAGAGAAGAAGATCCACCCTCAGTCTTTGGGCTGCTAGAACAAAGCAGGTGGAACAAGGTGGGCTAAGCTGGCTTGCTGAGTCTTCTGGCTTTCATCTTTCTCCCATGTTGGATGCTTCCTTCAATTCTTGTCCTTGGACATCAGACTCCAGGTTCTTTGGCCTATGGACTCTTGGACTTACATCAGTGTTTCGATGGGGCTCTCAGGCCTTCACACACAGACTGAAGGCTGTACTGCTGGCTTCCCAGCTTTTGGGCTTGGACTGGCTTCTTTCTTTCCCAGCTTGTGGAAGGCCTATTATGGGACTTTGCCTTGTGATCATGTGCCAATTCTCCCTAATAAACTCCCTTTCATATATACATATATCCTATTAGTTCTGTCCCTCTGTAGAACCCTGACTAATACATAGGCTGTAGGAGACACAGATAGAAATCAGGAGTCCAGATGGAAACAAGCCAGATGAGAGGTGAGGATCACCAATTACTTTTACAGAGATGAGATAGGATATTGAAAATATAAAGCAAAAAAAAAAAAAAGAAGAAGGTCTATGTTTATATGTTTTAAACAGAAGAATCAATTGGAACTACTAAATATGAAAAGTACATGTAGTTGTTGAAATAAAGAAGTCAGCTGAGGTATAGAGTAGAAGAACGTGTCCAGCTAGGAAATGCACTAGTGAGTAACAAATCATGGCAAAAATATTACTCTAAACACATGGGAAAGAGATAGAAGGAATAAATGAGAAAGAAAAAAATAAATAGAAATGAAATAGCCATTGTTATACCTATTTAAAAGACCTGTCAGAAGAAGTGGAAGAAGGGAAATAAAATTTCAAAACTCCTTATAAAAATGTCTTAAAATGTTTGTAAGATAATGGCAGAGAATTTTTCAGAATTAAAGAAAGTTGTAAGACCTCCATTTAAAAGAGTTTATAAGTGCCCACAGGATAAGTTAAAACACACACACAAACACACATATACATAGTTTAGTAAAATTTTAAAAATATCAAATACAAGTAGAAAACTCTATATCTAGGAAGGATAAACATTTTACATACAAAACAAAAGACAGTAGATAGAAAAAGGCATGGAATAATATCTGCAAACTTCTGACAATAAATAAAAAAGAACATGAAGCCTACAATTACATTCCTAGTTACACTATCAGTTAAAGGAAAAGGGAAATAAGTATATCATTGAATATGTATTTGTATAATTATGAATAATATGATTTAAAAAGGATAACTTTACACTGTAAAGCACTTTTAGAAGAACTGCACTCACAAAAGGTAGCATGAACCTTTGAGTTTACTTCTTTATAGAAAGTTTAGTTGAGAAAAAAAAGTAAATTTATGATTACGTAAATGAGCAATGACTAAAAGTTGTGTGAAAGTAGCATATCCGCAAAAATTCAAAACTAAAATTCCACATGAGAGAAAAAGACCAGACTGAGATGAAAACAGACCAAGGCATTCTCTAATCTGAGACAAAGGCACATATTTTAGTAAGTTTTAAAAACTGAGAGGGGAAAGTAAGCATAACATGAGTCCTATTATTAGAGGAGTAATTAATGATAGAATATAAATGCAACATAGTTGTCAGACAAGCAAAATAGCATTCAGTGCAAGCAAACAAAAAATTAGTAGGAAGAAATAAAAATTGATATTAAAAAAGATACATGATATAAGATAGGAGAAATAAGTTCTAATATAAAAGTAATGATGATAAATCTATATTAATTTAACTCATCAATAAATAAGGCCTGCACATTAGATTAAAAAATTCATGAATAAATTGCCTACAGGAGAAAAATTTAAATCAAAGAAATATAGAAAGATTAAAAACAGAGGATGAAAAAAGATGTACTGGAAATAATAAGCTCATGTAAAACAAGAGTAGAATTTTACATTGGCAAAATAGAGATGAAAGCAGAAAAATTAACAAAAACTTTATAAGACATCAATAGAAAAGTTTCATAATGAAAATTATATTTAATAGTTACCTACATATACAATCTCAGCAAGAGATCATTTCCTTATACTTCAGAGAAAATACACATTATTTTCTAGCACATACCTTCAGAAAGTCATTTACATAATAATTCTCAAAGATTCAACATTATGGAGACTCTGTTCTTTCTGCACTGCTATGTAATTGTAAATTGATAACTAAAATATAACTATAAAAATCTATGTATATAGAAACTAAGATGCATATTAAATAGCTCTTGCCTTAAAAGAAAAATCATCTTTCCTATGGGGGTAGTCAAAGCATTTCTTGGAAGGAAGTTTATAACATTGAACACATTTATGAAAATTCTATAAACTACAGATTACCCAGAAACTCCAGTAAAGGGCATTAAAAGAAAATCAAATTAATTAATGGCTCTAGTTCATGGATGAGAAACTTAACATTGGAAAACTGCCAATGATCTCCAAACTAATCTATAAATTCAATGAAATTCCAGTGAAATACTCAAATAATGGGGAGGGTCTAATATGGGTCCATAAAGGAACCTGGTTTCAATAACTTGCTAATGACCAGATTGTTCATCTCTAGGGAAGATGTCTAGGACAGAATACTCTGTGATGATTAAAGGTTATGGTATTATATGGAGCAAAAAGGGGTTGAGTATGAAAAATAACAATTATATGTAAGATAAAATGTGATCAATTAATACACACAAAACACACTATGTATTTTTTTCAAAGCTATATGTATATGCAGCTGTTCTAATAAATATATTTGAGTTACATATAGGAAGGGCAGAGCAGATACAAAACAAAAAGAAGAGGAAAAGTTTGAGAAATGAATTGGAATAAGAAAAATTTTTATAAAGATAGGTTTACATACATCAATGGTGGTAGCTTCATTTAATTGAGGAGTAAAGTCAATCTATGCACCAGAAATACAATAATAACAATAAAAAAAAAATTTCACCCCTTGGCAGTAAACTAAACTTTCATATATGTTGACAAATCCCTAGTTTCACTGCAGAGACCCCTGAGAGTTCCTGAGAGCAAAGTATTCAGTGTTCACAGAAGCTGCGCAGCCCTACCTCAATGACTTTTGCTTTTTAGTCTGTCCCACTGCAGAGATCTGGGGAGCACTGAACGTCCACTCTAGTCAATGCTGCCAACCACGACTGGAGCAAGAGGGGTTCACCTAGGTCCCAACCCTCTTTACATCAGCCCAACCTCACTGGAAGTCTCCCTGTTCCAACTCTGTTTCACATTTCACCATCAGAATTAAAAGCTTGTTGTTTGTTTTTCTGAAATGCTTTATTATTTTCCTAGATTGATTTTTTTATTATTATTTTTACTTAAATCTGTACCTAAGGTTGAGTGTCATGGCTTAGAGAAAGTCAAATATTGCTCCAAAATAATTTATTCAATTTTTAAAAACCCTTGCCAAAATGAATTGCTAGGAAACACAAGTTTTGTTTAGGGGATCTACATTGAAAATAAATGTTTCAATAAGGTTTTTGTTTAGTTTCTAATGAAAATCAATAGAATCTTTACATTCTCTCACATTTTTAAAAAAAAAAAAAAGGACTTTTTTTTTTTTTTTGAGACAGAGTCTTACTTTGTCACCCAGGATGGAGTACGGTGGTGAGATCTTGGCTCACTGCAAACTCCACCTTCCAGGTTTAAGTGATCCTTCTGCCTCAGCCTCTACAGGTGCATGCTACCATCCCCAGGTAGTTTTTTGTATTTTTAGTAGAGATGGGGTTTTATCATGTTAGCCAGTCTGGTCTCAAACTCCTGACCTTTCAGGAAATATTTTGAGATACATCATGTAGAAAAGCAGTTACTCAGGGAAGCCTACTAATGTATGAAAATATAAATATCATACATATTAGATTTAATTGAGTATAAGAACAAAGAACAAAGAACTAAGAAGGGCTTATTCTGGTCTAGCATTGACTTTGGGTTTATGGGAAAATACCAAGTGAACAGTATATCACATTTGGCAATATTAAAATTCAATATGAAGATTAAAAACGATTAAGAACTTTTAAAAGTTGAAATACATCTTAGGATCATGGTTCTAGAACCTGACTTCACATGTGATTCAGTGGGGGCTTAAAATAAAAATACTGTTTTCTAGACCCTAGCTAGACCAAGCTACTGGGATACCATGTGCAAAATATTTAAAGTTACCTCAGTTGCTACATTTTATGAAAATTATAAAGAGAAAAATTGAAATAACAATTTTATGGGTAATACGCTCATCATCTAGATGCTTCCACTAACATTTTAGCATACTTACTTTATATATACATCTATCTCTCTAGCCATACATCTTATTTACTATGCATTTCAAAGTTTCAGACATTCGTATACCTTCTCCTCCTCCCAAATACTTCAGCAGGTTCCATACTTCTTTACTTCTTATCTTTTCAGTTAAAATTAATATTCAATACAATATGCAAATCTTAGATGTACTACTCAATGAGTTTTGTCACAGGTAATAAAAGATAATGAAGATATATTGTAATAATTCCAGAGATGCCAGTAGTTTATAACTCAATATTCTGTTGAAATAGTCTGTTCTTACAGACCTATTTCAGGCACAGAAACAAAATCACCCACATCTTAATAAGTAGTAGAGAATGACTCCCTCAAATGTGTGTTTACTATCACATAGAAATGGCTAATGAAATTCAGTTGACTTTTAAGGCAGATCATGAATATAATTTCATCCTAACAGCCTGTCCTGAGTTCTCCGATCAGGAACTTTCCATTCTGGGCAACTGCAAATGGACATATGCAGAGATAATCCCATAGATAGATATGTAGGTGCATTGTACTTTCCACTAAATTATCTTGCTTTACAATGCATTTTGGATTTTTGCTTGCTTATCTTAATCCTTTGCTCCCTGAGTACAGGAAGATTATGTCACAAAGTACAGTGCATGTCTACACTAGGTCCTTAGTACATGAGGGTTGGGTTGTTTGAATTTTAAAGTCAAGAATGGAGACCTATTTTATTTGTTCAGAGGGTCTTTCAATGTCTTTAGTAGCTATTGAATCTAACAGATATTACTGCACTTGCCTCATGAATAACTCAATTGGAATCCTAGTTTACAACAAATACATTTTTTCTTTCTAATCCAACTTTTAAAAATACATGGAAATTGCATTAGGAGAGAAGATTAATTCTTAATTTCAGTAATTTTTCTGGAAAACTTACTCTTTCAATAAAATGATAGATTGGCCATGTTTAAAGTATTGCTTGTTGTAGTGCTTGAATTTCAGCCCTAAATGAATATTATCAACAAACCCAAAGCAGTGATATGAGTAATTTAGCTGCCATGTAGAAAGTACAAACCAACCTACGGCTCCTGCTTCCAGTGTTCTGCCCTTGGCTCCTAACTTGGGTAGTTAATAGTGACCAGTGTTTGCAATATTTTAACGAGTCAATTTTCTCCGTACAGCTATGTAATTTTCAGTGGTTATAATTGGATTTCCCACATTACATGTGTAGAGAAGCAAATATGCATCCTCCAGTATAGAAATTTGATGATTATGCATTGCTGTATCCCGTATCATTGCTCATCTATGGTTAAATAGAGGCTTTCATTCAACAGAGCTATCAATCTGGCAGCTTCAAAAATACTATATTCATTGCAAGAAGAAAAATGTCCTCAAAAGAAATTGAGTAAAATATATTGGTAAAAATTTAAGAGTAGATAAATGGGCTTGACTATAATCAACTGTGAATTATTTGTGGCTATTTTCATATAAATGATGATAAAAAATAAATTGTCTTACACTGAAAGTAAAAAATACATATATTAAAACTATATAGATAAGAAATCCATATATCTGTTATATTTAATTTTTTAATATGGCTCAATATTTTCATCAAATTCTATAACATTTCATATTCTAACATATTTTAATATTCATTTCTGGTAAAAAAGAAGAGAAAAGCATGGTAAACATTCTTTTTAGAAGGTTGCACTGAGTAAAATGTTCCAAAATAAGCTATAAATAAATTAGCTCAAGGGCAGAAAATTCAATTTAAATAATAAATTAGAAACATATCAGAAATTATATTCTTATGTTTTAGGGTAGCTTTAAAAACTTACTCTGCCCAAGCCTATTAATGCTAGCAATGTAATTATTAAACCATACTTAAACTGCAAATTACTTACAAAGTATATATTTGATTTACATGCCTTCCATATTTGTCAATTCTCTGATAAAATTAATTGCTAAAATGTTTTATTGATAACCATGCCAGTAGATGAATCAGCTTTAAACACTTTAATAGCTTAACCTCTGATTAAAACTCCCATAATCAATCCTTGACACAGAAATATTCCTTAATTAAATATTTCAAATAATGAGATGATAGGACCATGTAATTGATAAAGCTTTACTTACATGACATTTGCTGCAACATTATAAAAGTTTATAAGAAAAGTATTAAATAAACTATAGATATAGCCTGAGTTCTTTATTAAAATTCTTCCAAATATTTTGAGGAATGTTTATTATGTAAAGCCAACTATATGCTAGTAACTGTGATTTCTCACTTGCAAATGGGGATAATTAAATGTCAAAAATATAATTCCTATGCATCTGCTTAAATATCTGTAGCCTAACAGTTCAAATCACTCCAAAGTTGGTCATTTTATATATATATTAAATATATATATACACATATGTGTCTGTGTGTATATATGTGTGTTTATATATAGCTACACACACATATGTGTATATATCTACACACACATGTGTGTAGATATATACACATATATACGTATATACGCACACACATATATGTGTGCGTGTATATATATATATATATACGTACACATATAAGCATACACACACACACACACACACACACACACATACATGCCATGGCTATTCTTAAAACATATAATCCCTTGGTAATTTTAGAACAAATTTCCTTCAAAGAGATTATAGTATTGTTCATTGTACTTATATTTTAGTGGCTTTCATAATGATGTTTTTAAGGATTTCTTTTTCTATTTGTTTTTGAGAAAGAAAGATAATGAATGGAGATTGTAGCAGAAAAATAACTCTATATTTCTAAAAATGAACCAAATAAGATATATTTTTAGGAAATTGCTACTAGGAAATTTACAAGAGAAAGATCATTGTTTCATATAATGAAAGTTGAATATTAACTTTATCATCTAAGCAAAGAGTTGCACCATTGGCAAGAAAACCCTACCCTTTATATCAAAATAGAAATGAGCATAGGCATGTAATCAGACATTTAAGAGATTCTGAAATGTGAATATAAAAGCTAAGAGTTCAAAAGCAATTGTGGAAAATACAAATGAGTAAGGAGATGTAGCTTATGTGTCCATACTTGATAATCCCAAATAGTATTGCTCTAGCAGGACTGAGGAGTAGTTTAAGATGGCCCTTCCCATATGGGAGCATTAAAGCAAAGCCCAGCTGAAGTCAATGTTCAAAGGTGGATTATTCCTCTGTGTGAACACCAGTGGTGTAGTAGGGGCCATAGTGGCTGTTGGTAAAGCTTGTACCAGGTGACCTTGTACAGCTGGGTGATATGGTAGGTGAAAAGGCCAGAAGCAGAGGCCATGTGCCCAGGATGTACCATATGGAAAGAAATTATAAAAGAGTACAAAGTAGTTGTCTTTAACCAATCACTGGCTTTAATGATTCATTATAAGGGATTGGCCTTCACTCCTTCCTCACAAAACAGCTGGGAAAATGAATATGGTCTGTGACTCATGTGTAATCCTCTGCTTTACAGGAATTTTTAATAAATTTTTTACATGTCCAGTAGTATCTCTTGAAAGCCACTGTTCTGACTTACAGTTTTGACTGTAACACCTAAAACTTAAAATTACAAAGTTGTGGCTTATGAGATATATAATTATAATGCAGGGTACCAAATGTATTGCTCTGGTATCACTTTTACATTTCTGTATTTGAACCAAATACACTCCATGACCTATTCTGGATGCCTTTTATCATTTGCCCATTTTTCCCTTGAGTTCCATACCAGCAATGGTTTGGGCAGATGGGTATTTAAGTTTATCTTTGAGCTTCAGAAAAAACAAAGATTCTGCATTAAGTTGAACTTCTTTGAGACTGTTTGTGAGTCAGGACATATGTTTGTGGGCAGCTGTTTTTTTGTGGCCAAATTTGAAGCACTTACTTCAAACTGGTGCATTCTACCATATGGAGATATGATTTCCAGCCAAAACATTTAATTAACAATGAATTGAGATGACCCTGTCTTCACTCATGCCACATGCAAGTGCTGAACAAAGTGACAAAGCAAAGACAAGTGTACTTGAAAACTAGACCAGGTCCCTGCCCTTCCCATCTGGTCATGATAACACCCAATCTTATTTTTACCTTCCTCTCTCTGCTCCATTTTATTGCACTCCACATGGAGCCAAGCAATAGATACAGGAAAAAGTACATATATTTGGGAGCAAATAACACAATTTGGTTGGCAATAGTTGTCTCTTCTATAACTTACGTGAGGCAACTTATCAGAAAGTAGAAAACAGGGAAATATGAAAACCATAATCTTACTTTTATAAGTATGTCAAGGCTATTAATATAAATGCTTTTTTAAAGGTTGCATCTATTAGCTCGGAAAATTTCATTGAGTTACAAGGCAAAATAAGAGGAATAGAAGAAAGAATATGTCCAGAAACCTATGACACAATTGCTCGTTTCTTGACATTGTGCTAGTTTCTGAGGTATTATCAAGAACATGATAAATAAAAATGTAGAAGTTATAGAGCATCAAAAAGAACAAACCATCCATTATGATAAGAAGATCATTTCATGGAAGAAATTCCCAAAGTAGTATGTATATTTTTAAAAAGACTATCACCATAGGTTACATATTCTCACAGAAAAGACTGGCTGTAACAGTTAATACCAAAGGCAGAACATGCCTCAGTAATGAATCCCATGATATTTCCATGAACAAAAAGAACCAGAAAGAACAAATGTTGCCAATGCTAATAAAGAAAAAAATTAGTTCAAGTGTCTCCTTAAATTAACAGTATCACCTTTTCCAAAATTCAAGGGTAATAAAATTATTAATAAGATCATATTAATATGCTTTACATTTTGTTAACCTCTTTCCTCCTTTACTCCAAGTTTTGAAAATAATAATTTTGGATATTATTATGATCAAAGAATATTTATTGGGCCTTAAAAGTTCTTCTATTACAGCTGATTGTAAACTTTACCTAAAGTTGTCATGATCCAGGAGAGGATAACTGTGCAGTCTTTGAAGCAAATCATCAGGTCTTAAACCAATTTCATCAATATTTAAGAACAATAGAAACTTCATTACTTTGATGCCACAATAAACCCAGTTGAAAGGTACTTAAAACCATCAATTGCTTTTTATTATAGAATGCAAATAATGTTTGCTTGTCTTGCTTTTCTATTTTCACTAAAATGAGCTGTTCAATAGTGTTGAATAGGTATACCCTGAGAAAATAATGACAATGTTTAAGTTATTTTTGGTACTTGCAAGCAAATAATCATTAAAGATGACTTTCATTAAAAAAATCATTGTGGTTAAACAAATATTAATTACATAAAAATACACTCTTGGATTTTGTAAAAGGCATATTTTAAAAGCAGTGCTCAGAAATGTCTGTCTGCTTCAATCACACCATTCAGTGAGTGGGACTGGTGTTCCTCTCAGTGGGAGCTGCCATCATAATGACACTTCGCAGCAGGAACTCAGTTGGATGATGCAAACTAGAATTTAAAAAAAGCCTTTATGTTCAGAAAGCATCCCAAATCAGAAAGATTCCAAGCTGCAGTGGAAGAGTCCCATGATTTATCTTCAGAGGGAAGCATTTTATTAACTGAACAAGTTCTAACCAGATGTTAATTGAGCATAAAATTACAAAACTTGGCTGACACCAGGGCAGATAGTAAATCCACTGGGTAGAGGATAGGCTGACCTCTGTGTCCTACATCGTACCTAGCATGATTTGGGGTGGTCTGTAAATAGTAAGTAAATGCATCTGGGAAATATTTGGAGTTCAAAAATTACTTCTGAAAACATAATGCCACGTCTAGGCATATTTTCTTACTAGTATTTTATTAGTAGTAATTGTTACAGTATTCTGCCACTTACAAAGCACTTTTAAGATGTATTAATACATTTCATTGACTTCATAACTTGGGTACTATTTTTTTCTAGGAATCTGAGATTCAGCATGCTTTTCACCAAAAAACTGTGCTGCAAACAGCAGAATGATTATGTGAACCATCTTCTTTGCTCAGAAGCGTCTCTAAGAAAAATCTCCCTGAGGTTACTCCAATACACTTTAACTTAATTTGGTCAATAAATTCATACATACTCAATTTAAATTAGACCAACATTAATGTCAATTAGCATGTTAATATTTTTATTTGATACTTGGGACAGTAGTACATGCTTCTAAAGGAAATGCAGGTCATTTTCATATTTATATGCACATATAAGGCTTGGACAGTGAAAAAGATTCTTTCAATACCCTTACTAAACCCTGTTCATCCTACTTGCCTCTTACCTCTTACTACACACATCAAGTGAGTATTCGCACCATCTGCCTCCATTTTTATATTATCCACTCTCTTTCCAACTATCTCCCTATTATCATTTCTACCACCACCATTCTATTGAATTTCAAGAATCGTTGGTGACCTTCAAATTAACACAATCAAACCTGTTGTCTTGGTCCTCATCTCTCTTGGCCTTCCCATTATCTTTTAACATTCCTGTTTATTCTTTCTTTCTCATTAATATTTTCTTTGACAAATTCTCTGTCTTTGTTCCTTACGATCCTGCCCTCTAACCCATGCTCTTGTATTTTTGGACCCACAATTATAAACTCTCTACCGATGGTGATGGAATGTTACTTTTGAACTAAATAACAGCCTTAAACTCAACGGTCTAGAAGCAAACTTGCCCTCTACACTACAGACCAGCTTTCCACTCACTTTCTCATTTCTGACAATTGGATTATCATCATCCCAGCCACCTGTAATTGAAGACTTTTTACCCTTCTGGTTGCCAAAATCCATCAGTTCTTTTGTCACAAGCACTGTCTTTTCTTACACCATATTTCAGGAACATCTCTTTCAGATACTATGCCTGGAACACAACTTAGTAATACACTCTTACTGAAAAGGTTCAGTATTCTCCTCTCCACTTCTCATTTTACCTACTATATGGAGTCCAGCCTGCTAAATTCTTCAGACAAATTCAAAGTTATTTCTCTTTATTCAAGGCAATATGATGTCAACAAGTTACTCATATATTTTATATTCTATATCTTTTGCATTTAGGGCTGAACTCATATTTTCCTCTCTCTGTAAAGTGTTATTCCCACAGAACATATTAATGAATTATCCTAAAAAGACCAGAAGAGATGCTAATTTTCCATTGTAGTTTTACTTGATTTTGTGAGTCAGAAATACTTTCCTTCCCAATAAAGTATTACATGTTATTATCTTTTTTTTTTAATTTTGTGTTAATATAACTATGTATTTGCACACCTTGGGTTATTTATGTCTAAATCAGTTTCTCTATATCTATCTATCTATCTATATTTTATCATTCTCTTTTTTATTAAAATATTGATCCTTGAATACTATACATTTCTTAAAGTGAGTAGTATTTTCATTTATTTTGGCACCCTTAGTAGTAATTACATGTAATATTACTTTCTGAAACTCTCTGGATTGTGATGGTGCCAAAATACAACACAAGGCAGAAGGAAGAATCATAGAGAAAAACCTGACCAGAAAGTAAGGTTTTCCTTCGGGCATTTGCTTTTATATTTATTTTATTGGCAGGAACTGAGCTGATGATAGGGTATATGCTGGGCTGGGCTGTAATGTGAATCTGTGAAGTGATAGTTACACATAAAGGACAAAAGGGACTGAAGACATTGTGACTACAGCCCAGAGCTGAGTGCAAATAATTCAAACACACATTATATAAAATTTTTAAAAGATTGATCCACTCGATTATTTTTGAAAATAGGTGAGCATCTATATACACCAAGCACTGAGCTGGACTCTTGTGCAAAACAAGTTAAACATAGACCCCGGTCTCATGGAAAATGCAGTGTATTGGGGGTACCGACCATAAACAGGCACACGTAACAATATATGCCTATAAATGCTGATGGTCACTCATCTGCAGAATGGTGAGCCAGAGGTATAGTGGTTAAGATAAGGTTGGATAGATAGGGAACATCCAGGTATCTACAGCAATGAGATTGACAATCACAGAAACAATTAGACTGTGCAATAAAAGCCAAAATATAATTTACAATAATATACCAAATTGATGTGAGGCTGTTTGGGAACTTTACTTGAGAGAGTTGCAGGAGTTCAGAGTATTTAATGGAATCCATTACATGATGTATAAACTCTAACTATATAGTAGTCTATGGAAATATTATATTTTTTATTTGTATAATGGCTTATGCGCTCCAAAACAAAACTTATGTGCCCCTCATTCACCTCCAAAACTTTCAAATTGGTCTAATTTAGTAGCCTTAGTCACTTTTTTTACTCCAAATTTCTCTCTCTGAGAAAGACATTCAGTTGGCATCTTTGCTTCTGAAACAAATTCAGAATTCGGGGTCACAGAGATGTCATTTTTAACAACACATTCTACTTCAGCTGGAAATTTTGAATGTCTGTTGGGTTAATTGCTTCCAAAAGAGAGACAGACAAATGAGATGCTCCAGTAATACTGAGTGGCTATGTATTCCTTGTTGTGTTCAGCTTCTTCTGTTGGAGCTGATTTTGTCAAAGAACAAGAAATGCATTCTCTCTTTGAGACCACAAGAATGACAGTGAAACACAGAGGCCAAATGCACAGACTGGCATCTCACTGACCTGCAAACCTCTCGGTCCTCCTCTCGTGAGGGCATCATGCTAATAATAAGTACAATATCTTTATTTTCCCCCTTTGCACTCCTGGAGTCTGCCTGGAAGAAAGTCTTGTGCACTCTAGATCTCTCTGAGGGCTTGTTGAGCCATTGGCAAAGCCTATTCTTTTGGGAAAAAGTTATCTTCTACTGAGGAATTAGTTTTCATCCTGCATTGAGAACCAATGTCAAATTCAGTAGGTGTTCAGGAAAACTCACACTCAAATTTCCAGAAAGCTATTCATGCTGCATCCTTCAACAAGAGCAGAAATTCAAAAATTTCACCAAAGATCATAAATTATATGAGGGTCTCAAGTCAAATTATTATGCAGCAGCCAACTATTAAGGGTCTCTTTTTAATACTCTTCTCAGTGTCAAAAATTCTCCAAGAAAGAAATCGTTTACAGTGCATTAACTTTGGAGAGATGGCATCTGTTCTGGATTAGTCTTGCTTTTTCAGTCTTCAATGACAAAATTAAATAGGATTTTATTCACCTCGTGTATTACTTTTTTGCATCCTGCATAGGATGCACACGCGCATGCCCACACGCATACATTCACACACATCAGAGTCACATTTCAATCCTAAACTTGAATGTAGGTTTGTTGTCTGGCTATATTCATCAAACACAACAGTAGAACCATAGGAAGTATAATTAAATGAGGATTTTTGTTTGTTTAGCTGAAAAATATTTAGCTTCTTCATTATTAGGTTGGAAAGAAACTGTGAGGGGAAAAATGCATGATACCAGTCCCTATGTCCAGCCCAGGGGACTGCTCTCTGCACCCTAAGGAGAGATCTTAATGAGAGATAACCTTGTTTTCACCTAAGGCTGTCTGGGGCACAAGACCAGTCTACATTGCTGTGGCATGGAAGAGATAATGGAGGACCCACAGGATTGTAAAGAGGATATCCCCTGCTTCAATATGGTCACAGGGCAATGAGGCCTGAAGATAAGACTCTGCCACTGCTCTGTTCTATGGGTGTTCCACCCAATTTCCCTTGGCTCACCCCAAATGTCTTCTGTCAACATGATGGCTCCCTGCAGGAAGACTGCATCTCCCTCCCTAACGTCAAGATATTTCTCCTAGAGCATGCTTCCTTGCCCTTTTTTGGGTAAATTTGTGGTGTTTAGATTTCAAAGGGCCCTTGAGGGGAGTGCACCCCAGTTGCCCACTTATCACAGCATCCAGCTGTGTGACATACTCATGCACACTTACTACATTAAGGCCCCCTTAGTGGTGCATTTTGCCTCCCTTGCCCATCTCACTTCTTCACTTTCCCATTGTACTCTCTGAATTCAGTTCCAAAATAATAAACACCCTGCATTCATTTTCATTCTCATGGATCTTTTAAAGGAATCCAATATAAAAGAGTTGTTGCCTTAAGAGAACTCTGTAAGGCCTCAGAAGGCAGCCCTTGGCACATGGACAGGGCATGATGGCAATGACAATGGTGGGGAGTTGGTATCTATGGGAGATGTACTGTTGGGAAACTTTTTAACTCAAGAGCACATATGAACCCCATTTTTAGTCAGTTTCAGAAAACTAGGAAGGAAAATTAAGAGGAAACAAGGCTTACCTATGCTATGCAGTTAGAGCACCTCTCAGTGGCAATAATAATTATTGTCAGAATAAAAGGACAATGAAAGCAGGGCTTGTTTTTTTGTTTTGTTTTGTTTTGTTGTTGTTTGTTCTACATATTCACGTATCTAAAATAGTGTCTGGCACATAAAAAGTTTCCAATAAATATGCATTGAATTAGTAAGTATGACTGCCTTAGCAGTGGAAGACAGATGAAGATTGGGAAAACAGAAATACTGTATTCACACATTTGTACATTTACATATGCACAAACTCAATACATTATCTACACATATATGTACAAACACACACACAGACATTATGGAATGCAGAAACTTAGAATGTGAGTGATATTTAAATGTAATATAATTTAAGCCTGTGCCTCTCTTCACCTTTCAGGCTAATTCAATCTCAATAGACATACTTATCTATAATAATAAAGTTCCTAGTAAATGTACATATTCTGTGCATTTCTCACAGGTAATTTGCAAGCCTTTTCTTAATGATTTTTAGATTTTATGTCATGTATAGCGTGAGAAAGGTTCAAAACACAAGACTTTTTAATCTCCCATTTTTTTCTAGTATATTCAGCCATTACTTTTTACCTTTGCAGTTTTTTAATTAGCTAGAATATTTTGTATTATAAGGCGTGAGACATGGATCCTCCTCTCCTAAGAAGTGTATAGTCAGTTCCAACAATGTTTTGTGAATAATTCATCCTATTACTGATTTCAAAGACTACCTTTTTATTGATTTTACTAAGCCCTCATTTGTATTTAGGTCTATTCCTGAGCTATCTATTCTGTTCCATTGTGTTTTACAATTAGCTTTAAAATAATTTGTATCATTTTTAAAAATTTTTTTTTCTTTTGAGACAAGATCTCATTCTCTCATCCAGGCTAGAGCACAGTGGCATAATCGTGGCTCATTGAAGCCTCAATCTCCCAGGCCCAAGCAATCTTTTCAATTCATCCTCCAGAGTAGCTGTACCACAGGTACACACCATCACACACAGCTAATTTATTTTATTTTTATTTTTTGGTAGATACACAGTCTTCCTATGTTTCACAGACTGGTCTCAAACTCCTGGGATCAAGGGATCCTCCCACCTCGGTTTCCCAAAGTGCTGGGATTATAGGTATGAGCCACTGTGCCTGGATGTATTGCTTTTTTAGATTCTATAATTTAATAAAGGATTACATGTTGCTTCATGTTTCTCAAATTAATTCTGAAGCTCTTATGAGACTAAAGACAAAATGGTCTAGATTATAGCTGACTGAGAAAGAAGGCAGAACAATGGTTATTGACATATGTCCTGAAGTATCAGTCTGAGCGTAACAGTAACTCACAAATCTCATTGCCACTTATTCATAGGAAATAATTCCACCCAACCCATAAGGTCCCTGAGAATTTTAAGGTGTTCCATGGAACTGCACCCTCTCCGTATTCTACAACTTTGACTTTTAAGCTCCTTGTTCTCAAAGCATTTGCAACTACAAGACTTACTCAGCTTCTGCCTAAAATCTTCATGGTGTATTAGTTGTGAAGTATAAAATCAAAGCTATATTTCCCTATCTTTTCAGCAAATACACAAAGGCTTATTTATAATCATTCTGATAATATCATTTTATAGTAATTGTGTTGCAAATCATATACATGACATTTCTGTATTCAAATATTTTTTGAAATGTATATGAGCTCTGCTGCTGGTGACAAGAAACAAATATCACTTACAAATGAGAGATGTATTCAGCTACCTATGGCATATGAAATCTGCACATTTTTCTATAATGCTGTGCTTCAGTGCTATCATTATACGCACACACAATGTTAACATAAATGTACGCACATAACATAACTTGACTTGTCTTTTTTTCATCTCTTATTGAATATGATCTAAGGCCTTAAATGACCTTGAAACCTATACATATTGGCATCAGTACTCCAAAGTTTGCTAACGAGATTATTCCCTGCTACTTTTCCTCTTTTTACTCCCCTCCCTCTCTCCTTGACTCTCTCTACAAGATTCTCTTTCACCACCCCCTTTTCAAAATTCCAGCTCTGGAGAAAAAAATGTAAAGCTTCTGTATGTTTGACAAAATTATGGTGCAAAAAATATAAAGATGTAAACAAGACGGTAGATGTTTCTGAGCCTTAATATTTCTAATAAAATATTAGAAAGGTGGGACATTCTTGATTCCTCCTTGCCTTGTGTACCTTCAGCAGCTGCCTACTTCTGTGTAGAATGAAGACTGGAATCTAATTCTAGCGGCTCTTCACAGCTGTTTAGTGTACCACTGGGTCAAAGGCATATGGGTTAACAAACAAAGAAATGTATAACTCTGTCTGATCACGAGAAGTCCCACTCAGAAAAATAAGCAGTAGCTTCAATTTAGAAAATAGCAAAAGCATTAGGACCTGCAGATCTTATAACCTCTACTATCCCTATTGCCATCAGTTCCGTTTTGTTAGTCAGAAGCTATCTTCCAAAGAGTCACAGTTCCTCTGAGTTAGAAAGATCATTTCATTGTCACGCTTGTTCAGTCCTCCCTAGAGCAGGAAGTGGTATAATATGTGTGTCCAAGCTTTAATATATTATTTTTTTCCTTTTATGATTTCAACCTTGACCTCTTGACTTCAGAGTCCACTGCTTTAACCATTAGTGCTTCTCTAGATCTTAAACCAGAAGCTACATGTCTAATACCTAGAGAATGACTGTGGCAAAATACATATGCTGCCATATTAGCAAGTATTTTTTATTTGACATAGTATAATCACAGCCAGCATCAAATCAGAACCCATAAACCAGTAAGTTGTTTTGCTACTTGGCTATTAGAAGAATGCTAAGGATGCTAAGGCACATATCTAGCAAAACCAACCTGAAGCTGAAGTTGCATTTAAAGCAAGTTCTCTCAGTTATTAAAAAAAAAAAAAAAAACAAAAAAAAACACCAGATATATTAATGCCCTTCTTGGAAGATGAGTTCATCCTATCTAATATGCATTAGAAATAATCTACTCATTTGATAAAAGGTTTGCGAGGCATGAATAAAGGGCCAGGCTGCTTGTCTACAGCAGCAATTAACAGAATCACACAAAGCCCATTTCAGTGGCCTATTTTCTCAGGCCAGCCATCAGTGTAATTATCCACATTAGAGGAATTTTCTGATCCGGAGGAGAGGTTCACAAGTCAAAGGGATCTAAAGTTCACTCTGAGGAATTTAACTAACTGTTTGGTTTTAATAATTCCTCATCAAATAATTTTTGAGGTATCAAAAGAAATCATTCCCTCTGCTCTTGATAAAGAATCATTTTTGTGCTGCATTGGCTTTGAAAAAAGGTGATATCACAATGCCGTTTCTGTGTTTTGAGGCGGCCTCTCTAAAGGGAATATATAAATCATGTTTGTTCTTTTTTTTATGAGATAATATTTGTGTTGTCAAGTAAGAAAAAAATAGCAATAAGAAAATGCTAAATGATTTTCTTTATAGTTTTGTTCTTATATCCCATTATGATATATATCCCATTCATGACAGTAACAGACACGTGATTTGTCTACAGTTTCCCATAATCACCGTCAAGAGATTCTTGACGTGCAATTATTCCTTTGGATCAATAGAGAATTAAGAAATAACAGACTCAAAAACATTTACACATTTAGGCTTAAAAAAGTACAGAAAGAAGAAAAAAAGTTAGCTTTTACTTGAGCTCTGAAAGGAAATGGAGAGAAGCTTGGACTGAAGGACCCAGCACACCATTCAACCTGGTGGGAGGCAGTTAGCAGACTGTGGTGATGGGGTGGGACTTTTAAAACAAATGTTGCCTAAGACAATTCCAGCAGACATGCAAATTGCAGTCTTGATAAAGGAGGAATGATTTTTGTCCAAGTTACGAGTATGAGCACGTACCAAACAGTGAAGTTCTTTGCACATACTTTTCATCAAGAAGATAAATACTGAAAGGTAAACACATTGATTCACAGGTGTGCAAGGGCAATGTCACTAAAGCAACACTCTCTTTTTCTCAGCCTTCAGGTCATTCTCTCACTATGAATCTCATTGTTGCCTCATAATATATTCTACATAGCTAAGGGTGGGAAAGTCTATTTCATTCAAAAATAATAAATATTTATGCATATAGGTATACACACACATTGCATGGCCTGACACACGGTTATTATGAAAAGCTATATCAGCCATATCTATTTTTCTACCTAGCTAATTTGCTGAGATGCATATGCATTCATATATGTGTCTGCAAGTGTATCCATTATGTGTAGCTTTCCTGTTGATATCACCCCCCTCCTTTAGCATAATTATAGTGGCTCAGCATCAGTGAACACTGAAACTGCCCTTATTAAACTAGCAAAAGAGACCAATCTTTTCTTAGATTAGATGGTTAGATTTAGATGGGTTTTTTCTCAGGTATTTTAGATCAGCCATAGAAAAGCCTAACAAGGAGAAAGATTTTTCATTGTTCCTATTATACGTATAATGGAATGAAATATACTTGTGGCCAATTTCAACAGAGCTTGATTGGTATTTGTGTAGGAGACCCTGGCATGAAACTTTTCTGCTAACAATACATTAAGTGAGGTCTCAGCCCAACAGTTTAAAGTCCTTGAAGTCATGTGAAAATCTAATTCCCCAGAGTAACTGCACTTACATTTATTATGGAGAAAGGACACCCCCACTCTCAACCATACCCCCACCCCCAGCTGTATTTCAAGCACCACTGAGTTTCACAGTCTGAGAATTAACCAAAAGATTGAGAAAGAGTTGCTCAAATCTTTTTTTCCTCTCATATTAGCCCAAAGGTGCCCTTTTCAAATGAAGTGAGGATGAGGAAATGGTGATGAGGGCAAGAAAGATAATAATGGATATCCATACATTGCTGAAATTATTCTGGTTAACACATCTAAGAGATAATAAGCAAAATGTAAGCTCCTGTACACAGTAAGTAGTTTATTTTGAGATAAAAATTTGTTCTGTCTTTGATTATCAGTAATAATTTACAGTGAAAGATAATAAAATTTAGTCACAGGCAAGGGAATAAAAATTGTGTAGCTCTAGAGAGCTGATGTTTTTTCAAAATGCCATTCCTAACACTGTTGTGTGTATCTGACAACAAACCAATATTACCCTCATGTTTACAAGGAAAAAGAATTCATAGAGAAGCATGGAACTCACATCTACATGCCACATGAAGGGAATCTAGATGGGCAGATAGACATATTCTTGACTTCCAAAGCCCATCTATTTTACTGAACCCTCAAACAATTTTTTGTTATAGTTCCTACAGTCAGATTTTCCCAGTTATATGAAACCTAATGCAATCTGTTTCATTCACCAACAGGCTCTGCTTACTTAGCCATTAACATCTCTCCAATACACATCCACCCACCCACACACATGACACACAGAAGTAATTGGAATACTCTCTAATTATTTCAGCTGCCCTGATGCCCAAGGCAGAGGACTTCAGGACTGATTCAATTACTATTATTATTGCTGGAAAGAGAGGAGCAATGAGCCCATCAGCCTTGCTGGAGTTCAACCAGTCATCAGTTTCAATGAACATGTTTCAATCTTACAGTATTTTTCAGATCTATCAAAATAAGGTTGCTTTGGGAAAATGTATTATGAATAATCATGTATTTTGGGATGCTGTGACTGTTCTTCTTCAATTTATTATTTAATGGTCATTTCTAGCAGGGTCATGCAGCTTACAAAAATCAAAGGACCAAGCAATAATTACATATCTACTTATAATGGCATCATGTGACTCCTCTTGAGAGACACATTACAAGTATCTATATGAACCGATAATACAGCCATGGTGAAACAGACTAACAGATGATGATTGGTTCAAAAGTGATAGCAGTAGAAAAGCAAGAGAAAATGTGGATCAAACTATATATCATGATACAAAAAGAGTAATTACTTTTGCACCAAATTTATAGCACAGGCGCTACTCTTCGATGCCTTAAAAATCAGAAGAAAAAATAACTACTGGAAAAAATGAGTGGATATGCAAGCACAGTCAACAATTCTCTCATGAGGAAAGGGAACTTTCATTTCCCTGCAGGTTTATTTGCCATTGACTAATAAATCCATGGAAAGTAGATATGAGAAATCTACTGAGAAATATGAATAGAAGGAAAAAATTACTTCAGAGAAATAGTGAATGTGCTCACAATTGATGGCTGAGCGAATACCCATATCAACTTTCAAGTTCAGTGTGCTGGTCAGACTTGGTTTATCAAAGAATCTTTTCTCTAGGGAAGATGTGTAGGTTCTTGAATTATATAGAAACTTAAGACCCCAAACTTTGTTCCTGGGTGTCTAGACTGTATTATTGGTATCTGGACAACACCAGTATAATGCAAAAATGAATCCCAATGAGTGGCAATAACCCCTAAAGCTCCCATTTTATCATATTTAACTATCTTTATTTAAAAATGTCAAAGCCAAAGATGATGCATTAATCTTTATAAGATGCATTAAGATGGAAGTAATATTCTTATGCTTAAACTTTATTTTTCTAATTAATAGTTTTATTAACTAGAAAGTATAGCTTTGATTATAGTAACCATTTGTGGGTCATTTCAAATAAACTAATATTAGTGTTCACCAGTAAATCTGTTTAGAAAACCTTGTATTTCTCACCAGAAAGTTATCACTTTCACATGCTACCACTTTTGATCGAAGCCTACAATGTTTTTAGCTGGACACAGAAAATTAAGTATTTTTCTAATTGTTTTTTCTTTATGTGCCTATAAAGTGTTTGATCCATATTGGAAACAGTAATACACAAACTTCTGACTTGCCTAGAATTCACCAGATCTTTCTTTTGTATAATGATGTGACTTCCCAGACATCTTTTATTGTAAAAATAAAACAAATAAAAATATTTCACCTCGTACCATCACAAGCATGACTATCACCTGTGTACCTACCTGCGAGAATGGCTGTTTGCTCTATTAACACTTTACGTGATTTGTTTTATTTCATAGAACAAGCTTACTAAAATCGCTAAAAAATCAAATCAGTAAATTGCTACAAACATTATGGAAAAGAGTTGCTAGCATATCATAAGTCCTAACACATTCCTACCATTTGGTTTAGTAACCCCACTTCTGAAAATTTTTATTCATGCACACTTCAAATACTTATCATGTACCAACCACATATGAGCCACTGTGCTCTTTGCTAGGTTTAACCAAATGAAGAAAACATGTCAGACAGGATTTTCACCCACACGTAGTTTGTTTTGAGGTAAAAACAATTAATCAAATAATCATAATAACAACTAAGATAATTCCAGCTCTGATTGGTTCTATGAAAGTAGATGCTCTGCTGCTATGAAAAAACAAAGTAAAGATTTGACTTAGCTCAAGGTGTCAGAGGAGATGTCCCTGAAGAAGTGATACTTGAATAACTGTCTGAAGGACAGTGGTAAAGTATATGAAATGCCTGGTGAAAAGCCAGCAAGTTCAAAGGCCTAGAAGTGGAGAGGCATGAGGAGTACAAGACCCTGACAGAAGGCCAGAGGGACTGGATCACAGAGAAGATGAGGGGAATGGGGCATTAAATGGGGCAAGAGAAACAGTTCAAAAGGATGCATTGTTAAGGGCTTGATTTTAGTCTAAGAGAACTGAGAAGTCTTTGGAGGTTTTTAAGCAAGGTGATGACATGGTCATATTTGTGTTTCTTTTTTCTTTTTTTTTTTTCTTTAAAGATGGGGTTTCACCATGTTGATTAGGCTGGTCTTGAACTCCCTACCTCAGGTGATCCACCTGCCTTGGCCTCCAAAGTGCTTGGATTACAGGTGTGAGCCACCAATATCTGTGTTTCTTACAGATCACTCTGAGTTTAGTATGGAGAATGAATTAGAATAAGACAGTGATGTGTAAGACTAAAGATGTGAGGGGACAAGGACCTAAACCAGGATGTGTGCAGGGACAGGAAATGGATAGATTTTAGAGATATTTAGGGTATAGTGTCAATAACAGTCTCTAGGTAGGCCATTATAGGGATAATAATATTCTAATTTTTTAATTATCATCTAACTGGATGCATGGTAGTACCAGTCAGTGAGATACAGAATGCTTATAAGGCTAGAGTGTCTGTGGGTGAGTGTGTGTGTAGGGGGCTACTTATAAGTCATTTTGACTGTTGAAGATTGATTTGAGTCATTGAAAAGCTGATATCAAATGGACAGTCATGTATTCACAAAAGAGCCCTGGCCTAGAAAGAAATGTGAGTTATCAGTATACAGGTGGTAATTGAAGGCATAAGTTTGAGTGAGAGATTATGAGAAAGACTATAAAATGAGGAAAAAGTCTAAACCTGAGCTCCTGCATTTAAAGTTTTGTCAGAAGGAGATAATTCTGCTTGTGGGACAGAGAGATTATAGTTACAGAGATGGGAGGTAAAGCAGAAGTACATTTTCTGGGTGACAAAGGAAGAAAGGGGCCTGACAAAGCCTAAAAACGATTTATAGACCAAAAAAAAGAAAAAAAAACAAAAAGAAAAATACACATCAGTCGTAAATTTCTCATTAGCTATTTCAGTGGAATTCAGAAGATAGAGGCCATAAGAGAGAGACAGAGCTAGTGCCACTTAGTAGCTGGAGAGGCATTAGGGATTCAAGTGAGAATTTTTAGTTTTTGTTTTGTATTTATTTATAATAGAGATTTTAAGTATACATTTAACATCAGTGGGAAGGGAAATTTAAGAGAGAGAATTTGAGTACTCAACTGAGAGCAAGGATAAGTAAGAAAAGGCAAGATATGGAAGGAGATAGGATTTATGGCATAAGCCAGAGCCTTCAACAGGTGAAACAGCAACTCCTCTGCTAACTGGAATGGTGAGATGCAAGGCAGGTTTTATTTGGTAAAAGCAGGAGTTACTGTCTATGGCAGCCAGGCAGTTCTTCACACAGATGTCAGTCCATACTTCTCACTGGGAAGGGCTACCCAATCTGGAACTCCAGCACAACCACCATGCCCATAGATGACCACTTCAATCAGAGGCAACTCAGCATTTCTCCAAGGAGGGAATCCCAGAGTCAACCCACAACCCCTCTGTCACTGTAGTTGCAGTGGTACCACCCTAACAGCTCTAGGATTGGGAAAGGAACAAAGAGCCTAATCACTACACTGGCCCTTCAGCATATTGCAGCCACCATATGGAGAGGAGTTTAACCCCTCTTCCCTTGGAACCCTCAGCTCCCACTCCTCATTAAGCAGAGTCTTTGGCTCATGATCACAGAACAGTCATCCCCACTCATGGCTGACTATGGTCACTGGTAGTGGCCCAGGGTCTCCCTGTGGAGAGGTTCTCAAAAACATCCAACAGCCCCTCTGCCATTGCCACAGGAGTGTTTCTATTCCTGCTGCCCTCAGTCAGGGGAAGAAACAAAGAGTCTGACGGCTACACCCAAGCTTCCAGCATGCCACAGTCACCATATGGAAAGGAGACCAGTCTCTCCCCCTGGTGAGCCCTCGATCCCCTGCTCTCCAACAAGCAGAGGCCCAAGTTCATACCAGCAATGAAGCTGTCCAACCCTACTGGCTGAACACTCCAAGTAACAGCAACTCTGTGTTTGCTGTAAATGGAGCCCACAGAAGCATATGAAAGTCCTTCTGCCACCATCTTTGCAGTGATGCTACCCCTGATACCTTCAGACTAATGAACATTCAAAGACAGTAAGTAAGTGCCTTATCCACATTTCAAACAAGCTGTAGTTGATCCAAAGAGAGAAGGCTAGTCTGTCTCCCACAAGTCCCACCCACTTACCAACCTCTTCACAAGGCAGAGAACCCCCAGCTTGGGTTCACAGTACAGATCTCCCATCCCAGGCTGATTGCACTGAGCAATTGCTGACTTGTATCTCTCTGGGGTAGAAACTACAGGAGACAAGTAAAACACCCTTGGCCACAATCACTGCTGAGGTCCCTTCTGTGGTCTCAAAGTGGTGAGGAAACATAAACCCTTATCACTCCAGAGATGTGGTGGGCATTCCAGGAGAGCCTAGCCATGATCTACAACCAGCACTCAAGTGGGAGAGAAGCCCACACTTTCAGAGAATTCACAGAGAGCACAGCTGCAACTGTGAGGAAATATAGGAGAGGTGCACAACTGAGCAAGGACCTACCAACTCACCACTATGCCAAAATGCCACCTACTCGATCACATCCCAAAGCTGCAACATCAAAAATACCTCTTTAACATACCACTATGTGAAAACAAATATAAGAATTCAGCTACTAATAAAGACCCTGCACAAATCCTCAGCCCTGTGAAAACATCCAGGAAAGAAGTTTATTGACTGTACTCAATCTATATTGCAGTTAAATCTATTCATATGTAGAGATGATGAAAAACCAATGCAAGAACTCAGGAAACTGAAATGGCCAGAGTGTCTTATGTCCTCCAAAAAACTACACTAGTTCTCCAACAAGTGTTCTTAACCAGGCTGAGTTGACTAAAATGGCTGAAATGACATAAATAGAATTCAGAATATAGATAAGAACAAAGATCATAGAGATTCAGGAGAATAGCAAAACCCAATCCAAGAAAACTAAGAATCACAATAAAATGATATGGGAGCTGACAGACAAAATAGCCAGTATATATATGGTTTTAGATATGATAGATCTAAAAAATACACTACAAAAATTTGACAGTGCAGTTGGAAGTAATAACACTGGAACAGACCAAGTTGAGGAAAGAATCTTGGAACTTGAAGACTGGCTCTCTGAAATAAGACAGACAAAAATAAAGAAAGAGAATGAAAAGGAACAAATGAAACCTGTAAGAAATATGGGATTATGTAAAGAGGCCAAATCTACAAATCATTGGTATTCCTGAAAAGGACAGAGAAAACAAGTTAGAAAACATATTTCAGGTTATCACCCATGAAAACTTCTCCAACCTCACTAAAGAGGCCAACAATCAAATTCAGGAAATACAGAGAACCCTTGCAAGATCCTACACAAGATTATCCCTAAGACACATAATCACTAGATTCTTTAAGGTTGAAATGAAAGAAAAAAGTTAAAGGCAGCCAGAGAGAAATGTCAGGTCATCTACAAAGAAAAGATCATCAGGCTAACAGCAGACTTTCAGTAGAAACACTACAAGCCAGAAAAAATTGGGAGCCTATATTCAACATTTTTAAGAAAAGAAATTACAAGCAAGATTTTTTATCCAGCCCAACTAAACTTCATAAGCAAATGAGAAATAAGATCTTTTTTTTCAGACAAGCAAATGCTGAGAAAATTTGTAACTACCACTCCTGCCTTACAAGAGCTCCTTACAAGCAGTAAATATGAAAAGCAGAGTGTTACCAGCCAGTACAAAAACATGCTGAAGTATACAGATCAGCAACACTATAAAGCAACCACACAAAAAAGTATGCATAATAACCAGCTAACATCCTGATGACAGATAAAATTCACACAAATCACTACTAACATTGAATGTAAATGGGCTAAATACCTCAATTAAAAGGCATGGAGTGGCAAGTTGGTCAAAGAACCAAAACCCAACGCTATGCTGTCTTCAAGAGACCCATCATAAATGCAATGACACTCATAGGCTCAAAATAAAGTGATGAAGAAAACTCTACCAAACAAAGATAAAAGAGCAAAAAGCAGAGGTTGTACTCCTAATTTCAGACAAAATGGACTTTAAACCAACAAAGATCAAAAAAGACAAAGAAGAGCACTGCATAATGGTAAAGTGTTCAATTCAACAAGAAGATCTAATTACCCTAATTATATACACACATAACACAAGTGCACTAAGATTCATTAAGCAAGTTCTTAGAGACCTTCAAAGACACTTAAGACTCTCATACAATAATTGTGGAAAACATCAATACTTCACTGACAGTATTAGATCTAGGCAGAGAATTAACAAAGATATTCAGGACCTGAAGTCAGTACTGGATCAAATGGATCTGACAGACATCTACAGAACTCTCCACCCCAAAACAAAAGAATATACATTCTTCTCAATGCCACATGGAACATACTCTAAAATAGACCACACAATGGAATATAAAATAATCCTTAGCAAATACAAAAGAACTGAAATCAATACCAATCATATTGAACCACAGCACAATCAAATTAGAAATCAAGACAAAGAAAATTGCTCAAAACCATATATTTTCATGTAAATTAAATAACCTGCTTCTGAATGACTTTTGGGTAAATAATAAAATTAAGGCCTAAATCCAGAAGTTTTTTGAAACTAATGAGAATAAAGATAAAAACATACCAGAATCTCTGTGACACAACTAAGGCAGTGTTAAAAGGGAAACTTATAGCACTAAACATTCATAAAATATAACTGGAAATATTTCAATTTACCAACCTAACATCACAACTAAAAGAACTAGAGAACCAAGAGCAAACCAACTGCAAACCTAGCAGAAGACAAGAAATAACCAAAATCAGAGCTGAACTGAAGGAAATTGAGACACAAAAAATCAACAAATCTGGAAGATGGTCTGTTGAAAAACTTAATAACATAAATAGACTGCTAGCTAGACTAATATAGAAGAAGAGCATAAAAGAAAAAAGAGCAGATCCAAAGAAAAACAATTAGAAATGATAAAGGGGATATTAGTATTAACCCCACAAAAATACAAATAACCATCAGCAAACATTATGAACACCTCTATGCACACAAACTAGAAAATCTAGAAAAAACAGATAAATTCCTGGATGCAAGCATCCTCCCAAGACTGAACCAGGAAAAAACTAAATCCCTGAACAGACCAATAATTGAGGTCCAAAATTGAATCTGCAATATATAACCTACCAACCAAAAAAAAAAAAAACAAAAAACAAGTCTAGGACAAGAGGGACTCACAGCCAGATTCTAACAAATGTACAGGAGAAGCTGGTACCTTTCCTGTTACTAGTCCCCAAAAAATTGAGAAGAAGGGACTCTTCTCAACTCATTCTATGAGGCCAATATCATCCTGATATTAAAACCTGGCAGAGATATGGAGAAAAAAAGAAAACTTCAGGCTAATGTATTTGATGACTATCGAGGTAAAATCTCCTGGTACAATACTGGCAAACCAAGTCCAGCAGCACACCAAAAAGCTCATCCACCCCAATCAAGTATGCTTTATTCCTGGTACGCAAGGTTGATTCAACATACACAAATCACTAAACATGATTCATCATAAAAACCCAGAACTAAGGATGAAGGTCACATGATTATCTCAATAGATGCAGAAAAAGCTTTCAATAACATTCAATATCCATTCACATTACAAACTTTTGATAAACTAGTTATTGAAGGAACATATCTCAAAATAATAAGAGTCATGTATGACAAACCCACAGCCAACATCTACTGAATGGGCAAAAGCTAGATGCTTTCCTCTTTAAAACTGACACAAGACAAGGATGCCCTCTCTCATCACTCCTATTCAACATAATATTAGAAGTCCTGGGCTGGGTGCAGTGCCTCACACCTGTAATCTCAGCACTTTGGGAGGCCAAGGTGGGCAAATCATGAGGTCAGGAGTTCAAGACCATCCTGACCAACATGGTGAAACCCTGTCTCTATTAAAAATACAAAAATTAGCAGGGAGTGGTGGTGTGTACCTGTAATCTCAGTAGGAGGCCAAGGAAGGAGAATTGCTTGAACCTGGGAGGTGGAGGTTGCAGTGAGCTGAGATTTTGCCACTGCACTCCAGCCTGGGCAACAGAATGAAAGTCCATCTCAAAAAAAAAAAAAAAAAAAGAAAGAAATAAAAGTCCTGGCTAGAACAATCAGGCAATAGAAATAACTATACCTAGAAAATCCCACAGTCTCAGCCCAACAGCTCCTTTAGCTGACAGACAACTTCAGCAAAGTGTCAGGAAACAAAATCAATGTACAACAATAACTATCATTTCCTTATATCTACAACAGTCAAGCTGAGAACCAAGTCAGGAATGTAATCCCATTCAGAATTATCACAGAAAAATAAAATACCTATGAATACAGATAACCAGAGGTGAAAGATATTGACAATGAAAACTACAAAAAATCAGAGATGACACAAACAAATGGAAAAATATTCCATGCTCATGAGTAGGCAGAAGTAATATCATTTAAATGCTCATACTGCCCAAAGCAATTCATACATTCAATGCTATTCTATCAAACTATCAATGACATTCCTCACAGTACTAGAAAAAAAAAACTATTTAAAAATTCCTATGGAACCAAAAAGAGTCTGAATAGCTGAGACAATTCTAATATAAAAGAACAAAGCTGGAAAGAGACATCATGCTACCTGACTTCAAACTGTACTACAGGGCTACAGTAACCCAAACAGCAGGATACTGGTACAAGAACAGACACATGGACCAATGGAACAGAATAGACAGCCCAGAAATAAGGCCTCACACCTACAATCATCTGATCTTTGACACAGCTGACAAAAACAAGCAAAGGGGAAAGTACTCCCTATCCAATAAATGGTGCTGGGATAACTGGCTAGCTAGCCATATGCAGAAGATTAAAACTGGATCCCTTTCTTACATCATACACAAAAAGAAATTCAAGATGGGTTAAAGACTGAAATGTAAAACCCAAAACTATAAAAACCCTGGAAGACAACCTAGGCAATACCATTCCGGATATGAGAATGGGCAAAGA
Source organism: Aotus nancymaae (assembly GCF_030222135.1). NCBI lineage: Eukaryota > Metazoa > Chordata > Mammalia > Primates > Aotidae > Aotus > Aotus nancymaae. The sequence continues at coordinate 32,968,721 of NW_026988455.1, forward strand.
TGTCATGATGATGACCCCAAAAGCAATGGCAACAAAAGCAAAAGTTGACCAATGAGATTTAACTAAAGAGCTTTTGCACAGCAAAAGAAACTGTCAATAGAGTAAATAGACAACCTGCAGAGTGAGAGAAAATATTTGCAAACTATGCATCCAACAGAACTCTAATATCTAGCATTTCTAAGGAACTTAAGCAAATTTACAAGGAAAAAAACATTAGAAAGTGGGCAAAGGACATGAACAAACACTTTGCAAAAGAAGACATACATGCAGCCAACAAGCATATGAAAAAAACCTCAACATCACTGATAATTAGTGAAATGCAAATCAAAACCACAATAACATCTCATACCAGTCAGAATGGCTGTTATTAAAAAGTCAAAAAATAACTCACCACAATATTGTGGTGTTATTAAAAAAAAAACTCAAAAAATAGCATTTGGTGAGGTTGTGGAGAACAGGGAACACTTATATATTGTTGGTGTGAGTGCAAATTAGTTTAACCATTGTGGAAAGCAGTGTGGTGATTCCTCAGAGAGCTAAATACAATACTACTATTCAACCCAGTAATCTCATTACTGGGTATATACCCAAAGGAATGTACATCATTCTACTATAAAGAGACATGCACGTGTATGCTCATTGAAGAACTATTCACAATAGCAAAGATGTGGAATCCACCCAACTTCCCACCAATGGTAGACTGAATAAAGAAACTGTGGCATATATGCACCATGGGATACAATGAAGCCATAAAAAATGAGATCACATCTTTTGCAGGAGCATAGATGGAACTGGAGGCCATTATCCTTAGCAAATGCAGGAACAAAAACTCAAATACCACATGGGAACTAAATTATGAGAACATATGGACACATACAGGGGAACAACAGATACTGGGACCTACTTGAGTGTGAAGGGTGGAAGGAGGGTGAGGAAAAATAGCTAATGCGTAACAGGCTTAATACCTGGGTGCTGAAATAATCTCTCCAACAAATCCTCATGACATGGGTTTACCTCCGTAAAAAAAACCTGCAAATGTGCCCATAAACTTAAAATACAAGCTTAAAAACTTCGTTTAGCTCTAATTCTCTCATTCCTGAAGTATTTCAGGTGCAGCTTTTGCTAAATGAAAATTAATGTTCACTTGCATGTAAAGTTATCATTTCAGATTTCATTTCTACATATTTATGGTAGGATAACTTTTTGATTTGGCTCAAATAACATTGCTGGCAAACAAGAACATGTATACTGTCTTGGTTGTCCTTATTGGGCTTAGGATAATCAAACCCTCCAACACAATATCATTCTGTAAAATTATTGTTTGAAAACATAAGTATTCCTTTTTATTTATGCTGACTTTTCTAGTGCTAATATATACTCAGCTCAAATGCTGACCTTCTTTAAGCATCTGACTTTATTTTTGCTTACCCTCTCTGAGAACAAAAGTTTCAGAGATCAAGAATATTTGTAGGAAAAAAACAGGAAGAGAGGAGGAATTACTAATGACACAAGAAATTCTAGATGAAATTAATGACAAGCAGCTTGTGGTTTTCTCAGAAGCTTTATTATCTAATTAAGGCATCATTTGGGTAAGAGAGTGACAGCAATATCCCATTATACTACTAAGGGAATAAATTGAATTTGCATCAATACAAACATTAAAATGAGAATCTGAAGAAAAATAGTACAGTTTAAAAGAAAATCTTTACAGCTGGGATGCAGCAGTTCTAAACTCAAAAATTCATAAATCTGCAAAAAATTAATAGTGTAGCAATAAACATTTAATATGCAGAGGCCCTTTTTCTATCTTATGTAAAATAGAAACAATAATCCCTGCTACATTTACTTTGCATTGCTTCCCAGAATTATTGTGATGTTAAAATAGCACATGTGACTATATGTGGAAGAGGAGGTATTATTAATGTACTATATACTCTGTATCAGTCTCTCTGTGTCTCTCATTCTTTCTCTTTGTCTCTCTCTCTCACATACACACACACAAACACACACACACACACACACACGATCACGATACCTCCAATAAGGCATAACATTTCAATATTAACTTCCTGTGCACATTTTTGTTTATTTCATTTGCTCATTTTTCTACATCAAAGTTTCTAAAACTGTTCCATATATCCTGTAAGATATTCCACAAAAAAGAAAAGGGCTTGTGTTAGGCTGAGCATGATGCTGCCTAGCTTCTGGGGAGGCCTCAAGAAATTTACAATCATAATGGAAGGCAAAGGGGGAGAAGGCACATCACATGGCCTGAGCAAGTGCAAGAGAGACAGAGAGGCAAGATGCCACACACATTTAAATAACCAGATCTCATTAGAACTCACTGTCAAAAGAACAGCATAAAAGGGTTAGTGTTAAACCATTTATGAGAAATCTACTCCCATGATCCAGTCACCTTTCACCAGGCCCCACCTCCAACACTGGGGATTACAATTCAGCATGAGATTTGGTGAGGACACAGATCCACAATATATCAAGGCTTTCGCTGAAAAGTTAATGAAAATAGTAGTAAATCATGTACTTCTCTTAAAGCTTTATAAAGTGTATTAGCACATTAAAGACTTTGAGGAATCCTACAACACAGAAAGTGATTTAATTTTGCTTATCATGGGGTTTCCAAAGTTATTTGACTTTGCAAAATGCATTTTTCTATTTCTTTGCAACAAATATTTTTCTATTTTGCTATCCAGTAAAATCTCATGAGACATGAAAGTATTAGGGTTCCACAGAATAGTTTAGGAAACACTTCTCTATATTATTTCTGTCATTCTCTCTTATTATTCTCTCTCTCTCTCTCTCTCTCTCTCTCACACACACACATACACACACACACACACACACACAGTTATTTTTCCTGTAGAACTGCACTGTTCAATACAGTGGCGACAGATCTCTAGACATATGGCAATTATAAACTGAGATGTACTATTAGTGTAAAGCATACATCAGATTTTTAAGAGTTGATAGACAAAAATTGAAAATATCTCAATAATTTTATATTAATTTTATGTTGAAATGATATTTTAGATGTACCAAATTATGTAATATATGTAATTAAAATTAATTTACCCTTTTTTCTTCTATAAAATTTCCAATAACATAAATGGCTACACTTGTGACTGATTATCTTTTTATTTCCACTAGACAGCATTAATATAAATTGTTAGAAAGTTAGAAAATACCAACAAAATATAAAGAGGAAAACTGTCACTTATAATACTATCATCTAACAACACTTGTTTTGAACCTTTCAGTGCATTTTCTGGTAGTTATTCTTCTATGCATATCTTATCAGAATTATGATCACAATATCAATAGATAGATATATAGATAGATAATATAAGTATAGACAGAAATCAACCAACATCATCTTTCTTTACTTTATTCTGATGCTTTCTATGGTATTAGGATACAGTTTGACCTCTTTCTTCCTCCTGATGAACACAAAGCTTTGAATGAAATAAAGTGACTTTGGGACACCAAATTACCTAAAAAATGTATACGGTGAAATAAGCATTTGATCCAAGGATTTCATCAAGATATGTCTAAAGTGAGTCTGCTTTCAGGGGCTTCTCTGGTAACTCTGGGGGACAGGTGGAGAGGAAGGCAATCCAGGCTTTAATATAAACAGGCCAGACCAAAAAGAATTCTTAATCGGATGTTGCCTTTAAGCTAAAGAAGGAACATGTATATAAACCAGACCCCAGCTCGTTGCTGCCATTTATTTAACGGAGTTTTACAAAAGCAGAAACTTCACTACAGTCAGTGATTTATTACTCAGGGGAATTCAAGGAAACTCCCTCATGTGAGCTATACATTTTCTGAGCATCCTAAATCATCTCAGCAGGAGAGGATGTGCGTCCCTGACCTTGGCTGCTTTCTCTGGTGTACGTTTCCATTTGCTAAATAGGTCACAGAGCACTGTTTATTCTGGCCCTCAGCTCCAGCAACACTGTGGGATTCCCTCTCCTCCTCATTGCCCTTCACTTTCCTCTTCCTTCAACGCCCACCTTATGAGACTTGCATAAGTGCTCGAGCAACTTAAATTGTGCTTGTGTCCACATGAACAACCAGTTCAGCTGTTTCAATTGAATGAGCTAGCCTAGGATTCTATTCAGTCTACCAGGCAGGCAAATGAATGGGAAAAGTCATATTTGAAGTCGGCCCTGGCAAAGATGGTGTGACCAGGTTGACTGAGTGGATTCTCACTTTCTAACAAAGTATGCATGTGTTTTAAGTGGCCATAGTTTTTGTTCTTTCTAGCATTAGATATATATGACCTCTATTCTTTCAACTTTTTCAATTTTTCTCTCTCTGTTACACATCCTCTCCACCCCCACCCCCAGGGCCAGTAATTGTTTCAAAATAATAATGCTACTTTGCTTTCATAAGGTCTTTAATCAAAAGATCACAAATCACTTTGTGGATGATTAAGTCTTATACTCCATCCTGTGAGGCAAGGAAAGAATAAAAGAGGAATATGCTTATATCATAAAACCTAAAAGAATCTCAAAGAAAAATATAAAAAAGAAATACATTTTTCAAGTCTAATTCATCTTCCGTTTTAGACTTGCATTTTCCTTAAGACAATTTCTTTTTCCAATCTCTTTCGCACAATTGAAATTTCTCCTGCTTTTCCTACCTTCTCTGAGCATTTTATACGATTCCAATTATCTGATCTCTTACTGCATCAGTTATACTTCTTTAAAAGTTTTAGGCTTTGAGTTTGCAACATAATTTTTTACATAGCATCAAAACAGGTGGCTTTGAGTTCAAGTTTAAATAGCATCTTAAACTTAAAAGAAGAGTAATGGGGAGGCCGTAATGGCAAGGTAACCAGGAAAAGCACAATAAATGAGAATATGGTTTGTCACGTAGACTTAAATCAGTGCCTTCGGCATCAGCAAAGACCAAGTCATCCTCTGCGTAATACAAAGAGGGGGCTACCCTTACAAATGGACATTCTCTTTATTGATAAAAGTTTCCCTTACTAAAGGATAATCTCTCTGTTTTCAGAGCTTCTCCTGTGTCTGCAGTTTCTCAAAGTAATCAACTCAAAATATTCCTTAAGCCAAAGAGGCATATTTTGAGGTAGTATATTTTAGTCTTCTGTGTACCTTACAAAAGACTATGCCTGACTCTTTTTTATCACACAATACATTGTTACTAGTACTTTGAAGAGGTATTTTTAGATCAATACAAATATAATTTATTTTACCTTCATTTATGTCTTTTACAATGCTTTTTTAAAATGTAGATCTTCATTTCTGACTTACATTATCTTCCTTCTCCCTGCAGAACTTCTTTTAACATTTCTTGCAGAGCAGGTCTGCTAGCCATGAATGTCTTCACTTTTTGTTTGAGAGAGTCTTCATTTCTCCTTCATTTTTGAAGAATAATATCTCGATACAGAATTCAAGATTGGTGGTTTCTTTCTCCCGGAACTTTAAATATTTCACTCCATTCTCTTCTTCATTGCAAAGTTTTTGATAAGAAATCTCCTGTAATTTTTCTCCTTTATAAAAATATAGGCCGGGCGTGGTGGCTCACGCCTATAATACCAGCACTTTGGGAGGCCGAGGCGCGTGGATCACGAGGTCAAGAGACCATCCTGGTCAACATGGTGAAACCCTGTCTCTACTAAAAATACAAAAAATTAGCTGGGCATGGTGGTGCGTGCCTGTAATCCCAGCTACTCGGGAGGCTGAGGCAGGAGAATTGCTTGAACCCAGGAGGCAGATGTTGCGGTGAGCCGAGATCGTGCCATTGCACTCCAGTCTGGGTAACAACAGCGAAACTCCGCCTCAAAAAAAAAATAAAAAAGAAATATATATAGATAATGTGGTTTGTTTTTTGCCCCCAGCCTTCTTTAAAGATTGTCTCCTTGTCTTTGGATGTAAGCAGTTTGAACATGATATTCCTAGGTGTGTGAAGTGTTTTTGTTTTTGTTGTTTGCATTTATCCTCCTTGGTGTTCTCTGAGCTGTGGATTGGTATCTTTCACTAACCTCAGGTTTGGTGTCTTCATAATTTTAAAATGTTTTCAGCCATTATTACTTTAAATATTTCTTCTGCTTCTTTCTCTCTTTCTTCTCATTCTGGTATTCTATTATGAGTATTGTAGGCATGAAAGGAACTTTTTTCTTCCACCCTTTGAAGATGGAAAAATTTGAATTTCTAGAGTAAACTGACACTTGGCAGATAAAAAGGAGAAAAGACATACAGATTGTGTGCATATACATGGAAGCCTTACAAAATTAAGACTTGAAAGGTAAGATGACTAGAGTTTTATACAATACATAATGGAATAGGGATCAGGGGGTTCCTGGAGGACGGAATAGGCAAGCTATGGGAGGGTGATAGGAGGAACTGCACTGCAAACAAAGTTTGTCTTAATATGTAGATAAAGTCTCTCATGCAGAAGTCCTCAGAAGAGATTGTAGCCTGTGGTGATTTCTGGTTAGGGTTTCAATATGACCTTTCCAAGATCTGCATTTAGGCTGATATGGGGCCTCAGAGAAAGCCTCTGCTTGCATTTGCTATTTACTTCACTGATGTATATAGATGTAAAAGGACAGCTTTTTTATAAAGCTGTCTTTTGCAAAAGGACAGCTTTATAGAGCTATTCCTGTGTCTGCAGTTTCTCTTAAAAGCCATCTTGAAATATGCCAAAGAAGTATATTTTGGGTGGCATATTTGGTGTCCCACAGTATAGTACAGTAATATTATATTTCAGTTTGGGAAATACCTTCAAACTTACTGATTCTTTCCTTGGCTATGTTGAGTCTAAAAATGAGCCGATCAAAGGCATTCATTCTTCCTTTCCGTTGCTGTGTTTTTTGTTTCTAGAATTTCCTTTGATTCTTTCTCAGGGTTTCCACCTCTCTCTTTTTCCATCAATTCTTATGTGTTGTTTACTTTTTCCATTAAACTCCTTATCACATTAATCATACTTATTTTAAATTCTCTCTTGGAGAATTCTAATATTGTTACAGGTTCTGATCCTTGCTTTGTCTTCCCATATTGTGTTCTTCTTGACTTTTGTCATGACTTGTAATTCTTTAACTGGAAGCTGGCCATACTATATCAGGTAATAGAAACTGAGTTAAATAGGCATTTAGAGTGAGGATTAATGTTATCTTACTAGAAGTTGAGTTGTGTTTAGTGTTTTTTATAGCTAAAGGTACCAGAGACGTCAACTCTAGCGTTCTTATCTTTCCTGTTAGAAACTTTAGACTTCCTAAGAGAGAGTTAGTTTTGGAGTTGTTTCAGCTATAATCTAATGTTATTATACTGGAGCCCTGTGGGTGTGGTGTTAAGATGTGGGGAAGAAAGAGTGTTTTATAACTTTATAATTAAATCTCAGTTTTCTGGTGGGCCTGTGTCTCTGGGCTGCAGTGTTTCTAATCTATTTCCTTAAAGTTCTGACCCACGTTTACTATATCCCACTGCTCTTAGGTAAGATTAAAAAAAAAAAAAAGAAATAGAGGGGGCTGAAGGGGGAAGAATGTCCTTATTCCAGCTGTTTTAAAGTTCTGGTAAAATCTTTCTCTGGAAGAGTGGGACTTTTTTATGGAAAACTCTCTGCATGTATCTCACAATGGTTAAAATGGTAAATGGTTTGTCTACTGGCAAAGCCGTGAGTGAATCTTCCTCTGATCTTCATGAGTGCATCTTATGATCTTTATTCAGTGTGAAAACCTGATGTGATTACTGAAGGTCAATCCCACAAAAGTATGAGGTTCCCCAAAACTGCAGCCACCAGAGTTTCTCACTCTCATGCTGGTCCACAATCAGCCCCCAGTTTTATCAAAATTACCATTTAAGTATGAAACTACCTTTGCAAAAATTATAACAGTACGAAAATTGTGAGAGTGAAAGAGATCTGATCTATCTAACCAACTCTCCCTCTTGCCTTTAACCTCTAAATTGCCCTCAGTCATTTGGGCCAAGCTAACTTTGGGAGAAATTTAGTTTATAGTTTAAATGATAATAGCCCTTCCCCAAAATTAAACCACCTTTGTAAAGCTAATGAAAGACCACCAGATTAGGAGGATAAGAGGAGCCTAAATTCTGCTAAAATAGAGGCATAGTCAAATGATTATCAGTCATTGTTCTGAAGGTCACAAGATGTGCAACTTCCCCAATTACTCCTGTAATTAATATCATTATTGTAGAACCTACTATTAACCTTTTGAGATGTCTTTTCAGGTTTCTGCATTTCTGATAACTGGATGGCCCCACCCAGATCCATGACTCAACTTGTCCTGTGGCCCCCACCTAGAAGTAAATTCAGTGCACAAGGACCATTTTCCAAATGTCTATGATTGTATTGCCAACCAATCAGCAGCACCCATGTGCTAGCCCCCTGCCCTCAGAATTATTTTTGAAAAGCCTAGCCTCCAAATTTATGGGGAGATTGATAATAATAATATAATAACTCTATCTCTCACATAATGTGACTAGCCTTGCATCAGTTAAACTTTCTTTACTGAAATGCCCTACTCTCAGTGAATTGATGTTGTCTGTGTAATGGGCAGGAATAATTCATCAGACAATTACAACCTTACCTAGCAGTTATGACTCTAGCCACTTCTGCTCCAGGTAAGCAAATCTGACTTCTACTGTGACTCTCGGGAATCACCTATCTCTCCACATTCTGGGCTATGGTAGTTTATCCTGCAACTTCAGTTCTCTTATGGGTCTAAGAAAAGTCATTGATTTTCAGTTTGTTTAGCTTTATCTTGTAAAGATGGAGTGACAACTGCCAAGCATTTTACATATCAGAGATGAAACTAGAAGTCCTTCCATAATTGAATTTTTATTTCTTATTTATAAAAAGTTCATTTCAGAAGAATACTTCACAGTGTCTGATCACAGATGAGTTTGAGTCTTATCACTCAGAAATGTCAATTACCCATCAGATGTCTCTCCTGAACTATATCTTCATTTTTTCCACATTGAACAAATATTTGCTGTGGACCTATGGACATAAGATGTCCCTGTGTCCATTCTCCTTGGTACATCATAAAATACTTGGAAACTAGGCTTCCAAATCAGGCCACAACACAGGGATACATTAAGTGTCACCCTATTAGTTCTTTAAAAGCAATGATGTCTTCATTCAACAGTTGCCCATTGGTTAATAAGTCAAATAAGATGTTAGAGAACCATGGTATTTTGATTTCTCTGTCTACAGAATAGGTAATGGCCTGTCGTGAACTTTGGTGAGAAGTTTATCATGCTTAGATTTTGGAATGGTGGAAGAAAATCCTATTAAACCTTGAATCATCACTGAAAACATGAATTCAGCTGAATAAAAACATTTCTTGTTTCTGTCTACTGAGGTTATCAATTTCCATGTTAACAAAAGTGAACATTTCTCCTTTACATTTCTCAAGTAAAACCCTTCTGTTTGGAATGCAATAATCTAAAGCAAGAAAAAAGAGTAAAAATGAAGGTATTCTAGTTTTGCACCTGAACAATCAATTCACTCTGATATGAAATAAAATATTTGTTCTGATTCTGCTGTGACCTGATGCTTTATTGTATTTATAGGTCAAGCAACTGTTCTGTCTTGGTAGTTAAAGTGAATACAAAAGTTTATGACTGTGAATAGTGGGTTTTAAAGATATAACTAACAAATTATTCAATAAAAATATGCTAAACAATTGGTGAAATGTTAGATATTTGAAAATCATAGTTTTCATTGTCACTTATGAATGACTATATTTACTCTTTGGAAAATGATTATAGAAAAATTAAGTCTCCATTTACCTTTTATGTAAGAATGTGGAAACCAAATTCTCAACTTAGGGCAAATTTAGAAGTATTTTGCTCTGAAGGTTATTCTTGCCTGGCCTTAGAGTGGCAGACCAGGAAATCAAGGTGGAATTCTTTTCCTCTAAGCTATGTTCATTGATGCCACACTAAAGAAAATTTGGAGGGAGTATTTTTTTAATTAGTTCTATCTCAGTAACTCTCAAAAATGCTTTAGGGCATGGGAACACAACTGTCCAGTGTTCAAGCAACTCCTGTTGATTTAAGTAGAATTGATCAGGAGTAATATACTAAAGTAAGCTTAGTACAAAAGACAAAAAGCTGGAGGCTACTTTATGTATTGTTTATGGCTTATTGTACAAAGCAATGAAAGTCTCATCTACTCACCTCTCTACAGCCCTGGCTGTTGTCTCCTTCTAGCATAAAATAACATATAACTAGTTTCTTCCTAGAAACATTCCATCCTTAAGTGGATACATATTGATATTCTAATTTTCTCTTGGAGTACAGTATTTGGTGGCAATTTTGGCCTCCAGTCACCAGGTTTCCTGTAACTAAAGAGTTTTGCATGGTCCAGGACTCTAATTATTGCTTTAATTTATATTTGGCATCTCAGAATTGAAAACATCAGATTGACAGCAGAATGGTAAGTGATTTCATGAGGTATTTTAATATGGGCAAAGTTAATAAACTATAAAAATCACTAGTAAAGTCATTTCCTTTGGAGAAATTTGGAAATTCAAGTAAGCCATGTATGGTGTGCATGTGTATTTTGTCACCCATCATGTGTTTTGCATGTGTTTGTGCACATTCTTCTGCTAAAGAAAACATACAAAGTGATATCAGCTTTTTTGCTATATGAAGTAATGGTTTCTTCCAGGAATTTTGTGCTTGCCGGGTTAATTCAGGAAGGTTATTGCCCAAGAACCACACAGCAGTCATATCTCATCACCTTCAGCACGAATAATTTATAGTTTAATCTTACATGCAGGCATATTAAATTAGTATTACTCATCAGAACCTGCTTATTAATAAAACAAGCCAAATTAGCCACTGGAGAATCATATTTGGAAATTCAATGACAATTTTACATTTTTAATAAAGGCTCAGAAATATTATTGCAGTGCAGGTGGTACAGAGAACTGTGGTCAAATTTGACATTCATTAATAATTGAAGTGTGGAACGTGACAGAGGTGAAAATTGATATTGATTTCTTTCCTCTAATATTTGGAGGAGTTCTAAAAGGTAAATAAAATGAGATAACAAGACATATCAAGTCTCACTGATTTCTTTGATCGCCCCCTCCCCACATGAGAACACACATCACTCGTTTGCCTACCATGTTTTGAATAATTCAGTGCTCATAGTCTTTCCAGTTCAATGCATTATAAAACACACTCAAGCTGAGTTTCAATCATATTAGACTGAAAGCTGAATTTTTTATGAAGGATTATTTAAAACAAAATGCGTCTTGGGCCCAACAGCCTTTGAAGCCAAACAATCCTGAGAGTTCAGTAAGGAAATGTCAACACTGTGGAGAATTTTTCGATTCAGAAAATTAAAGGAATCCTGTTTGATGTATATTAACCATATCAATATTAACAACCTTCTGCTGGATTTCAGCACTGATTTGAGAACTGAGGTATTATTGGTCTTATATTTTAACTAGTTGTGAAAGCACTGAAATAATTGTTCTTGGGTTGAACTTGACCTGTATCTGGGAATGCTTTCTGCTTCATCCATTTTGAAAAGCTTTATTTGAGTGGATTTCTCTGCCTCTCTTATCACTTGCACCCCTTGGGAAAATGAAAGATGCTCAAATATAGATGTTAACACTACAGATGCTTTGTTTGGGAATAGTGTCTTTCAGCTTCCTGTCTTTAAAAAATTACATTGCCAACCAGCCATTTGACTTAAAAGCAACTCTTTTTACCAAAAGACACCTATATTGGGATGCCAGAAGAAAGAAGTCATTTCAAACTTCCTTTTTAATTTTGTCATACATTCACACTGGAATGTACTTGTTCAACAGATCATGGAGCTTCTTTTCTACTGACCAAGTAATGAAGCAAAATGATCTTCAGTGGACAATATAAGTAGAAGCAAAATGTTACGAATTATCAGTCTTTTTCCTGAGACATATAGAATCTTGTAATTTTGTGTAGGAAAAACTCAAACAGAAAGTGTTACAATAGTCTAGCATACTAGCATTACTCTTTTAACATTCAGCAGCTTTCACTGCCAACTCACCCTGAACCCTACACTGCTGAGAATGTCTTTATCATTAATTTTTAAAGCTCTCCTCTATTCACTAAAATGGTTACAATTTCATAAGTAAAATTAAGGAAGAAGCATAATAACATCCAAGATATTCTAGATAGATGCTCTGAGATAAATGGCCATCTTCTATTTCAACTGAATATAGGTCTTATAAACCAAAAAGTATCTAAGACAGAACTCAATCAATTTAGAAGTTTGTTTTGCTAAGGTTAAGAATCATTACCTGTGACACAGCCTGAGGAGGTCTTGGGAGAATATGCCCCAGGTGATTGAATTACAGCTTGATTTTATACATTTCAGAGAGACAGAAGTTACAGGTAAAGACACATTAATACAGGTAAGGTGTACATTGGTTCAGCCCAGAGAGATGGGACATCTCGAAAGGTGAGCTTCCAAGTCACAGGTAGATTTAAAGATTTCCTGATTGGCAATTGGTTGAAGAGGTTAAGCTCTGTCTGAGGAGTTGAAATAAGCTTGGGTTAATGTAAGAGACAGGATGTGTGATGGAGGTGGTTGTGAAAGCTAAGGTTCTTGTCTTACAGATGAAGCCTCCATGAAGCAGGATTCAGAGAGAATAGATGGGAATGCCTCTTATCAAGTGTCAGACTCTTCTAAGAGACCTAGTAAAGAAAAGAAATTCTCTACAGAATGCAAATTTCCCCCACAAGAGACAGTTTTGCAGGACCATTTCAAAATGTGTCAAATAAATATATTTTGGGGTGAAATACTTTGATTTCCTTTGAGAACCTGTCATCTGTCTTGTGATGTTACACAAGAGTCAGGCTGGCATTGGTATATTATGGCTACAAACCATCTGTTCTGTCAGTCTTTGGATGGTTATTTTAATGTTAATACTGGTCAGTTGTGCCTGAACTCCAAAGGGAAGGGAGTACAATGATGCATATTCGGACCCCTCATTCCTTCTGTCATGGCCTGAACTAGTTTGTCAGGTTTGTTTGATTCCCTTTTGTTAAGAAGAGAGGGTCCATTCAATTAGTTAGAGGACTCAGAATTTTATTTTTGGTTTACAGGCAGTTTTCTTTGAAATAGGAAATTCATCTCATAATTGAAGTGAGAAGATAGGCTGGACCATCCCCTCTTGAGTAGCCTTTATGTAAGTGTTTCTAGATATTGGTCCCTCCTAGCAATCCACTACTCCATCACTGTGGAGTCAATTAAGTGAGGAACTTTTCAAGGCCATGCTAGGAACACAAAACGCAGTGAGGAACTGAAGTGACTGGCAAACAAGAAGAAAGTGGAGGAGGAAGAGGAAAAGGAGAAGGAAGAGAGGTAGGGAGCCCAAGTTTCATTGTTTTCTATATTGTCTGTGCTTTACAAGGGAAAGACATCCGGGTCTGAATTCTTTTCATTCTTAGTCATTAATGTGGGTCCGGCATCTCAGAGAAAAAGCTTTTTTTAAAAAAGGAAATATGCAGTTCAGGTTTAAATTATTTTGGACGCAATATCACAATTTAAAAGACCTTCCAAAATGAAGGGATAACCTTTGAAAGAATAACTCCCAACCTTCTCAATCTAAAAAAAAAATACTAAAAATATGAACCAGCAAAGAAACACACTAACTACACAGACAAACCAAAGGCCTATAACATACCAATTGACAGTAGCTCTGCAGGAGAGAGAAAGAAGACAACAAAATTCTGTCTGATTTAGCAGAGTCTAGCACAGTACCTATTTTTTTCCCCAAAATCAAGGGATAAAGGATTTGAGTAAAAACTCCAAAACTAGATTGAGGGAATGTGCAGAAAACAGGGCCGAAAAACCCCAAACCTCCTTAAAGAGAGAAGCTCCTTCTCATATCAGTGGAACCTCAGGTTTTATCTGGGTAATAAAATAATAGGTCATTTCAGGTAGCCTCTTTTCGTATTTATTTAAATTTTAGTCAACATTTTAAAACTATCCAATCAGAATGAGAGGCAATTCTACATGCATTAGTTATTCGATTCTCACAGTTTCATTTGTATTAATAGATTTGACTGCATTTGTGCATTTAGTTTTCTATCTATACAACTGTCAAAGGAGGAGATGAAAGAGAGTGAGTAGTATTTGCATATGCAACTAATCAAAGCAGAATTGCTTTTGGCTTTAACACAAATGTCCTTTTGTGATCTCAGATTAATATCTTTATTCCTAAATAGAACACAAATAACATTTATTGGCTGAGGTTATTTGCAATAGACAAGCTTGCTTAGTGTTTATTGCCCAGCAGATAACTATTTATAAGTCTCACTGAGTATGCTAACAGAGAAAAAAAATGCTGATACTGAAATCCAACTTTACAAGAATGAATTTAAATTAACTTCAGTAGCCAGTATTAATGAAACCGGGGAAAATGACACAACAGTATTCCACAGAGTATTTTGTTTTAATTAGAGATAGAAACTATGAGCTTCTAAAAAATATTACATTCTATTACTCTCTCATTTTAAAAATCTAGGAATATAAATGAAAGCTAAAAAACATTACTTAGCTATTTTAGTCCAGTTTTAATGTATAGTAGCTCTGGATTTATATTAAGGATAAATAGTTAAAAACTTGAGTAATGAATATAATTTGGAAGCATTCAGATACAAGTAATAAAACTTATTAGAAGGTGAGTCCATGTATGCAGAGACGGCTATAACATTTAGTTAAAATTTACTACAATTAAAATGTTATGGCAGTACTACATTTATAAATACATACACAAATTAGGCAGAAAATACAAACAGATCTAAATGTAGAAAGTTTGATCATGATAAACTAAAATCACAATCTAAAGATTCAGGTTAATCACTGCCGGGCAATATGGCTCACACCTGTAATCCCAGCACTTTGGGAAGCCAAGGTAAGCTGATTACCTGAGGTCTGGAAGTTCGAGAGCAGCCTGACAAACGTGGAGAAACCCCATCTCTACTAAAAATACAAAAATCAGCTGCACATGGTGGCACATGCCTGTAATCCCAGCTACTCGGGAGGCTGAGGCAGGAGAATGGCTTGACCCAGGAGGTGGAGGTTGCAGAGAGCTGAGATCGCTCCACTGCACTCCAGCCTGGGCAATAAGAGTGAGACTCCATCTCAAAAACAAAAATGAAAACAAAAAAAAGGATTCAAGTTAATCATTCAAAATTGATGCTGAGAAAACCATATACCCACTTAGAAAGAAATAATGTTAGGTTTTTTTAAAACCACAGACTAAATTAAAAAATAAATTACAGATGGATTAAAATTATGTCATTATAAAAACAGAAAAATATTTTCAGTAAACCCAAAGCTATAAAGATTTACATATTTAAATTATAAAATGTAAAAGAGTCTATGCGATAAAAGGTGATATATACAAAATGAAAGTAAAATGATGGACTTGGAGACAATATTTGTAGCATACATAACAGACAAAGGATGAATACCTCTAAATATAAACCATGCTTACAAATTAATAAGAAAAACATAAACATCATAGCATAAAAATAGCCTTAAAATATGTACATAGACATCATGGAAAAAGGCAAATAATTCATAAACCTGTGAAAAGATGCAGAATAACACTAGTAGTCAGTGAAATGCAAATTAAAGCAATAAATGCCATTTCAACATGAAGATTAGCAACAAATGAAGGGGCTATATATTATAGTTGAGGTAAGAATGTGATATTTTTAAGCAATATTAACATCTTTTCATGATATTTTCTGTACTGTCCTAATAATAGAGATTCAGTAATCAATGAGACACAAATTTCTAATATCAGGAATGAAAGAGAAAACATCACTGCAGTTCTTACTGACTTTCAAAAAGGTAATAAAAGAAATTTGTGACTAACTTTCTCAACAAGTTCAATAACTTAGGATAAATTTTAAAAGACAAAAATTATCAAAATTTACATCAGAAGTAATAGAATGTTAATAGTTTTATTCTCATTATAAAAAGTGTATTCTTACTTAAAAGCTTCCCACAAATAAGACTACAGACTAAGAAGACTTCACTCTTTTAGAAAAAAAGATGAAGTAAAAAACATTATAAATTCTTTTTATGAGGTTAACAATACTTCAAAACCAAATTCTGAGAAAGACCTTGTAAGAAAATAAAAAAATAAAACTGCAAAGAAATAACCCTCATGAATATTGAGTCAAAATACCTTAGGACAATATTGGTGAATTTAATTCACCGATATATAAAATGAACAGTGTATATGACCACATGGGAGTAAAGTTAGCTCCTAAAATGAAAAGTTCCTTTAACACACAAAATTTTCACAGCCAGAGTGTCAGAGGCATTTGAACCAGAGCAACTCCTCTTGAGTAGAAGCTGGATAAAATGAGGCTGAGACCTACTGGGTGGCATTTCCAGATGGTTAGGCATTTTAAGTCACAGGATGAGATAGGAGGTCAGCACAAGATACAGGTCATGAAGACCTTGCTAATAAAACAGACTGCAGTAAAGAAGCTGGCCAAAACACACCAAAACTAAGATGGTGACAAGAGCAACCTCTGGTCATCCTCACTGCTACACTCCCACCAGTGCCATGACAGTTCACAAATGCCATGGCAACATCAGGAAATTACCATATATGGTCTAAAAAGTGGAAGCATGAATAATCCACCTTTTCTTTAGCATATAATCAATAAATAAACATTAAAAAGGGCAACCAGCAGCCCACGGGGCTGCTCTGTCTATGGAGTAGCCATTCCTTTACTATCCTAATAAACTTGCTTTCTTTTGAACTCTGGACTCAGTCTGAATTCTTTCTTGTGTGAGATCCAATAACTCTCTCTTGAGGTCTGGATGGGGACCACTTTCTGGGAACAAGAAGGAAGGTGTCTAAGAAAACCCTATACCTTAATGGTAAAGGAGTAAACATTTCCCTCCTAAAATCAGGAAACTGAGGAAGTCAAACTGTTTCTGCTACTTTTAATTACCGTGGTACTCCAGGTCCTCACCAATGTGATAAGGCAAGGAAATAAATAAGAGGTGGATTATGGCTATGTGTATAGAAAATCCTAAGAAATCTACCTCCCAAAATACTGAATATGAATAAATTTAGCCATATCACAGCATATAAGCTCAATAGATTCAAATTAAATTCAGTTCTATATACAAGCCCCACGTGAGGAGTGGAGGAAGAAACCTGGAGGGTATAGACATAACCAAGGGTGACTGATCATACTGGCCCAGAAATTGTGAAATCATTAGGCTCCTAAATGTCTCAAAAAATGAATTAAGTCATAAGTCAAATGACTGCCACAGCATTTGATTCTGTAACCAGTAACATAAATGAGTTGGATTGTTGAGTTCATTGTTACTTTGTCCTTAATTTCCACCAAAAATTTGACTGAAACTTTTATAGTTGAACATGACATCTGGCTTGCATGACTTTTCCCAACTTTGTGCGTAAATACTTATAAAAAAAAGATGAAAATTAACAGTACTAAAAATTAAGCCTGACAAACAACATGGGCCAATGACAAGATGGAAAAGTATTTATAACAAACTTTCAAGTGTTTCTAGACATTAAAATTTTGTACAAATGCTGCTTGACTTATGATTGATAGCATTACATCTCAATAAATCCATCAAGTTGAAAATATTGTAAATTGAAAAAATGCATTTAATATACCTTACCTAGTAAACTTCACAGCTTTGCCTAACCTTACTTAAATTTGCTCACAACAGTTAGCTTAAAATCATCTAATTCAAAGGCTATTTTATAATTATGGTGAATAGCATATGTAATTTTTTGAATACAGTATATTATATAAAAATGAGACAGTTTTGCACCATTGTAAAGTCAATCTTGTAAGCTGTAAACCATCCATACTGGTCTTTCTACTTGCTCCTAATTTTGCTTTTTAAAAAAAATCACAGATATTATTATAAGGATTTGTATTTATCCTTCTGCTTGCATTATTTTAAAATCTCTGAGTTACATGTACAGAATGTGCAGATTTGTTACATAGGTATACACATGCCATGGTGGTTTACTGCACCCATCAACCTGTCATTTGCATTAAGTATTTTTCCTAGTGCTATCCCTCCCCTAGGTCTCCACCCCGACAGGCCGCAGTGTGTGATGTTCTGCTCCCCCATGTCCATGTATTCTCATTGTTCAACACCCACTTATGAATGAGAACATGCAGTGTTTGGTTTTCTGTTCTTGTTAGTTTGCTAACTAGTGTTAGGTGTTAGTTTGCTGAGAATTATGGTTTCCAGCTTCATTCATGTCCCAGCAAAGGATATTAACTCATATTTTTTATGGCTGCATAGTATTCCATGGTGTATATGTGCCACATTTTCTTTATCCAGTCTATTATTGATGGGCATTCGGGTTGGTTCTAAGTCTTTACTGTTGTGAACAGTGCTGCAATAAACATATGTGTGCATCTGTCTTTGTAGTAGAATGATGTATAATCCTTTGGATATACACCCAGGGATTGTGAAGTCAAATGGTATTTCTGGTTCCAAATCCTTGAGGTATTGCCACACTGTCTTCCACAATGGTTGAACTAATTAACACTCCCACTCACAGTGTAAAAGTCTTCCTATTTCTCCACATCCTCTCCAGCATCTGTTGTCTCCTGACTTTTTAATGATAACCATTCTAACTGGTGTGAGATGGTATCTCATTGTGGTTTTGATGTGCATTTCTCTAATGACCAGTGATGATGAGCTTTTTTTCATATGTTTGTTGGCCACATAATTATGTTTTCTTTTGAGAAGTGTCTGTTCATATTTTTCACCCACTTTTTGATAGGGTTGTTTATTTTCTTCTTGTAAATTTGTTTAAGTTCTCTGTAGATTCTGGATCTACCTGTGGTAGTCTAAATAATAGCACCCCCCACCAAAAAAAAAAGAGAGAGAGAGCCTAATCCCTAGAAGATGTGAGAATGTTGCTACCTGGCAAAGGGAAATTAAGATCCAGATGGAACTATGGTTGCTAATCAGCTGACTTTAAGATTAGAAGATTATCATGGATCACCCAAGTGGGCCTAATGTAATTGCAAAACTCCTTAAAAGACAGAGGAAGAAGAGTCAAGGAATAAAAGGTGACAAGGAAAGCAAGGTCAATGATGCAATGAAGGAAGGACTCAACCTGCCATTGACAGACTTGAAGATAAACAGATTGAGTAGATTAACAAGGGAAGTCTAGAAGCTGAAACAGGAAAAGAAATAGATTTTTCCTCTAGAACATCCAAAAGGGAATGCAGCCCTGTTAACACCTGGATTTTAGCCCAGTAAGATACATGTTGGACTTCTAATTTACAGAATTGTAAGATAGATATAAATTGGTGTTGCTTTAAACTCACTGAGTTTGAGTTAACTTGATTAAACAGCAACAGGGAGATAATACAATAATCTCATTATCTCTCTCCTCTGTTCCTAGAATGCCTTTACAATATTATATTTCCTGTATTATCCATCCTTCATACACACACACATATTAGTGTATATATATATAGTATATTTAAAATACATGTTTTGTATGTTTACACTCACATATATATACATACATATATATATAAGTTAGCATTTCTCTGCCATAAGACTATCAGAAAAGCCTATATTTGCCTATAATTTCCTGTTAATTTTAACTAAGGTTGCTAACATTAATCTTTGCTTTATTTTGGTTTTGACCTAATGATATTTAGTCTTCTGAATTATTCCTGTTTCCTTTGGAATTTGCTTTGCTTTTTGTATACTTGTTTTGATATAATTTTTCTGTTTCCTCAGTTTTATTGATACTTATTATCTACCTATTAAGAAGTAATTTATTTATTTATTGAATTAGGTTTAATGGAACTGGTATCTACTATAGGCTTTCTCTGCCTTTGTGAGGATGCTTTTCTCCCAACAAACCACTATTGTGAATGAGAGTGTTGTATGCCTTTTTATACAAGGTTATTTGGGGTGGTCTCTTAGTTGTCCTCCCATTCTTTCTGTGTGTTTGTGTATTTATGTATGATTCTAGTGTCTTGGTTAATCTTTTCAAGGACCATGAAACTATTTCGATTTCTTAGGATATATGATTCAAATGACAATGAAATCTTTAAAGACATATTTTTCATTGGAAAAATTATTTTAACAGATGTTACTTCATTTTGTTTATATGGCTTTTTTGACAAGGATTATAAATAAGTAGATTTAATTACCTTATTTATTTTCCTTTCCAACTTTTATTTTAGGTTCAGGTGTACACATGCAGGTTTCTTACATGCGTAGCACTTCACGGGGATTTGGTGTACAGAATATTTTGTCACTCAGGTAATGAACATTGTACCTGAAAGATAGTTTTTCAATCCTCATCCTCCTCCAATGCTTCTACCCTCAAGTAGGCTCCAGTGTCTATTGTTCCCTTCTTTTCTGCCCCCCCCACCTTTTTTTCTTTTTTTTTTTTTTGAGACGGAGTTTCGCTCGTTACCCAGGCTGGAGTGCAATGGCGCGGTTGATTGGCTGACCGCAACCTCCGCCTCCTGGGTTCAGGCAATTCTCCTGCCTCAGCCTCCTGAGTAGCTGGGATTACAGGCACGCCCCACCATGCCCAGCTAATTTTTTGTACTTTTAGTAGAGACGGGGTTTCACCATGTTGACCAGGATGGTCTTGATCTCTTTTTTTTTTTTTTTTTTGAGACGGAGTTTCGCTCTTGTTACCCAGGCTGGAGTGCAATGGCGCGATCTCGGCTCACTGCAACCTCCGCCTCCTGGGTTCAGGCAATTCTCCTGCCTCAGCCTCCTGAGTAGCTGGGATTACAGGCACGCGCCACCATGCCCAGCTGATTTTTTGTATTAGTAGAGACGGGGTTTCACCATGTTGACCAGGATGGTCTCGGTCTCTTGACCTCGTGATCCACCCGCCTCGGCCTCCCAAAGTGCTGGGATATTGTTCCCTTCTTTGTGTCTGTGTCTATGTCTACTCAATCTTTAGCTTCCATTTATAAGTGAGAACATGCGGTATTTGGTTTTCTGTTCCTGTGAATAACTGGATTATAATGAGAAAAGAAAATTACTTTATTACATTAAAAACTGTCATATTTTCAAAATATGAAACTTGGAACTTCAGTCCAGAGATATTTGCAGAAATATTCTCCCTGAATAGTCGAAAGGACTCTATCCTGTAGAACAATCAATGAAGATAACTCAATAACTTTGGCAGCTGAAGTTCTAAATGAGAGTAAGAGCATGCTCTTCCCAGAGTTTGAGAAGTCTGTGCCTCTGCATTTCTACATCTGTTTTGTTGCTACAGTAAACAAAATCAAAAACTTAACAGATTTAGTTTCTGTTTGTATCTACTAACCTACTTGTTGTCTGAGGACTCCGTTGAGCATGCAATTGCCCATGTTGTCAGAGCTCCTCGTTTCTTACTCAGTGTCAGGCTAGCTTGATGGACCCAGCTCATAGAGGGCAATTGTCACTCTACTTTGTCTATCCAATCTAAAGACCCATTAAAGTGCTTTGGTGCATTAGTGTGAAGAGGACTTCCTTTTGTATGTGCATGTGTGTGTGTTTATTTAATATTGTGGTCAGGCTATAGTAGCACTACATTGGACTTTGTTTTTGGCAAACTTTTCTTTTTGTTTACAAGATGAACTTTTTCTTTATCAAGAAACATTTTTACTGGCTTCATGCCAAGTGAATATTTTCCTGGCTCCTTGTATCCATATATTTATCTATTTTCCTAGTATTCACAGTCACAAACTTAGTCAACATTTATTAATTTCACTCTCCAATTTGTTTGCACACTCATAAACACAGTTAACTCTCGCCACACTGATGGTAGACTCCATCTCAGCATGATCAAAGGGGCACAGGGAACTGTTCATGAGGAAGGTGCTGTCAGAGGCTGCTTGACAGTGCCAATGTTGTAGATGGATCTAATGACAAACATGCATGGCTCTTACTTATGCCTTCCTACTGCCTGATAATAGGCAATGACAGCTCTGAATCAGGGCATTTGAACCTAGAAGAGCTAATTTTCCACTATATATGGTGCAACTGTGCCTATGGAAATATATCTTATTAAGCACTTTTCTTTTATGCTACACAAATATGAGGCTTTCAGTTTCTAGAATAATAAACATTCTCTTGCCATGACAGAGCCAAAGCAGATGCCACCAGTTAGAAACATTTCTGAATTATGTGACTCGGGTTCCCTAACAAGGTTAAAACAATTGTTTTTTTTTCTCTTTATGATTAAACAAGATGAGCTTGCCTAATCTACGTAAATAACAAATAGAACTACTGAAATAACAGGCTCATATTATTTTGAGATAATTTAATAAATACTATAAGAATATTATTTTACTAATACTATTACTAGCATTTAAAAATTATTTTATAAGCCAAGCATTGATTGCTATAAGCATAAAAATATTACTAACATTTCTTCCTTACAGTCACTTTATGATGTTGGTACTACTATTCATCACCATTGTGCAGATGAAGAAATTGAGGCACAGAGAGGTGAAGTAACTTGCCCATGATTGCACAGCTACAAAGGGTAGAAATAAAATTCAAACTCTGACTGACCAGCTCCAGAGTACATGAACTTAGCTTCTATGCTACTTTGCTTTATCAATCACTATCATATTAATTTAATTGGATTCTAAATTCAGATGAGCATCTTTTTCTTGGTTGCAAGGAAATCATTTAATAAGCCTAAATTGCAATGTTTGAAATGCAAGTCTGAGTTCAAATCTGAAAACACTAAACCATGTGATTTCTTAAAAAAAACATTAAGTATTTGTTCTGAGGTTTGTCATAAGTTTTCATTTAAAATAACAGATCCTATTATAAATAAGTGTTAAGAATGGCATTCTAAAAAGTAATGTATCCAACAAGTGTTACAATTTCTTTAATGGTAATGAAATAGTGAGCTGTTTCCTGAAACACTAAATGAGTTGATTTGCTTTTATTTAGTGAACACTAAAGTCTGTTGACAAGACTTAACCTGAAAGGACTCTGTAGATATGCTATCACTCTACTCAGAGTCAGCCTCGTTTTTTTCTTTAGCAAACAGGAGTGGTAAGATACAGTTTCAGTTGTCATGAATGAATAAATCATTTTTGGTTTTGGTTAAACCTGTGCCTTAATAAATGTCTTCGAGTTGGAGGAGACATGGGTTTATAGTTTCCATTCTTTATGCCCATTATCACCATATGAAACCAATTCCAAGAAGGTAAAGCTTTGCTTATGTGTGTCCAACCAGAGAGTGATGGGAGCTATTCAAGCATACTTTATAGTCTAAAACACTAGTAAAGTGAGGACAGCCAGTAACCAATGAGTTAACCCATCACTGATCGATCTGTCAGGTCCTTCATTCTTCCCTTCAACTTTTGGAATTAAGAACTATACAAAAGGTCCTATTTCAAGTTTCATTCTTTTTATTCTCCTCTCATGTGACTTCTCACTTTCCCTAGCCAATGCCACACACGCTGCCAAAAACAAGACTGAGTACTTTGGGGACATGAAATAGGTGTCTGTATAAAGATTAACTCCTATCCAAAAATCCCTAATTCTAAAATAAACATAGGGGGAAACTAATTGGGGAAGTGACTGGAGTGAAGTAAATATGTGGGGCAGGAGGAGGACAGATATGTATGTTGAGTATGTCTCTTAAAAACATGTTTTATTGACCTCAAATTTAATCCAGTCAATATCTCTGAATATATTTTAAAACCATATGTGTTTGTGCATGTCTATAATGATGGCATTCTATATTATTTGTGTTATGTTTTCTTGTTCACAGGAATATGTTGCCTTTAGGGTTTAACCTTTAATGTTGCTTTTGTATATAGATGAAGTTTCATATAGTAAGGGAAAAAATGTTTAAGGATTTCTTTCCCATTAGTGTTGATATGAGTTCCTGTTACTTTATTTCTTTGTGGTGGCTGCCAGTGGAAAACACAAGATGACCAAATATTGGAAAGACCCTGGAACTCTCGCAGTGAGTTTTCACAGTCCGCATCAGAATTCTGCAGAAGGCTGTTTGATATCTTTTTCTTGTCTATAATGTATAAAAATTACACAAAAAGAAGGGGAACAGTAGCAGTTATGAAGAAAATATCTGGCTGCATTAAATATATTCAACACTTACTTAGGCTCACAAATGCACAGAACGTTAGAGCTGGGTTGTGAGAACTAATCTAATTCCAACTTCCTCCCATAATGATGAGGGAAAGTTGGAGGCTTACCAAGAAAAGTGACCGTTCCAGGATCAGTGAGTTTGCAGTTGAGGAGAGAGTGCTTGTCTTCTGTAGAGGGATGCCTCTGTGGGCAGGGTATTAATGGAGATTAAGTGTTGCTTTACCTAAGAATGTTCAGCTTAATCAAAAGGTTTGGGATTCTTGTCTCCTCTGTTTTAGTTTCTTTCTACATACTTATGGACCATATTCTTTTAGTTATTTTCTAGAACGGGATCTCCATGAAATTTGCTTTGTTAACCCTTCTGTATTGGATTGTAGCTTGAATTTTTAACAAGTTGGGGAAGAATACTGAACTGCAGAAAGTCAACAGATTGCTGGTAAAGAAAATCAAAATAATTATAATGCCAATTTCTCTGGGTATTCCCTATGTACTTTGGGAGTAAAAGATAATATTTGTAAAGCTATTTCAAATTGTACAAATATTACCTATAGTTTACAACCCACTGGTTAAGAGCACTGACTCCAAGTTAGAGAGCCTACGACTTTTTCCCAACTCTGTCACTTACCAGTGGTGGGATCTCAGGAGGCTTACTTCATCTCTGTGTGTTTCATTTCCTCATTTGAAAAATAAGGGTTATAACTGTACCTATCTTCTAGGATTGTAGTGTGCAAGGAATTAATAGATGTAAAGTGCTAAGAACTTTGTGCCATTCTAAGCCTTTTATAATGGGTCTTCTTATTGTTGTTGTTACCATTAGTACTCAGTTGTCCTTGAAAAAGCTTCCCAGCAGTCTTTACTTGACTTTCTTTTTGTTATATATTTTCTACATCCCACTTGAGATTTCTGTCAAATCCTGCAAGGCTATTCTGCAGATATTTAATGCCTTTGTATCTGTTTGTCACAGCAAAATTGAAAGAACTTCTGGCTTACCATAATCCACAAACCAGGGTTTTGATTTTCTCCCATTTATACACAGTGGTGAACAGATATATGAACATGACTCCATGTGGCTTTCACTGGGGTCCAAATATCCAGGCTTTGTGTAACTCTAAACTTCTATGCACAAATGATGGACCTTTAAACACATCTCCCTCCCCTGCCAAAAGTCAACTAAACCATCATTATTTCTGGAATATAAAGTATGATTTCTGTTAAATAATTGTGCATACCAAAAACAAGAAAAGGAGAGATGCTATGTATCACAACGTTTTGAGAAATACTCAGAGGTCTAAGATGTAGTTGAAATGTTTTCCATCATAGAGGGGTTCCAGAGTTAGCATGTTTTTTACCATATATACATTTTTTAAGCAATGGCAATATGTGGTGACTACACTGTTCAATTCCTCATACCATCAGCATTAGATACATTAAAGGGGATAAATTCAAATACCAATCTGATCCTTTTGACATAACCCCTAAATCCTTTCTACTTCTATACTTTCTCAAATATAACATAGAACCTGAAGACAAACTATTTCTCAATACTATCAAGAAATGTAGTAATACATGGCAGACCATCCACCTGAATCTTTCTGTAACAGTGCACTAAATTTGTTACAAGCAGGCATGTAAACCTAAAAGATACAATTTAGAGGAGAAATTCTCTCCTGTCTATTCTCCAGGAGCTAGAAAAAGAACAAAAGCTGAAAGGACTGAGTGAAAAGATCCTGGGTAATCAGAGGCTTCTCAAGTATAGCTGTGTAACAGGAAACAAACTCCCATAGAAGGCTGTGATTGGTTTTAAATAGCTAAGAGAGTGCCAATGGCTAGCCTTTCACATACTGTTATTCAAGCACAGAATAACTGATTATCTAATAGGGATGCAACAGAAGGGAATCTTGCCCTAGCTACAAGGATGTGAACAAGATCCCTTCCAGCTCTAATGCCTACACTTTAAATCTAAACATTAACCCCAAGCCATCATTGAGAGTGACCTCAAATCATTCCAAATCCATTTGTCTACTTATATATTTTTATACACTCAATCAACAAACCTTGAGTGACTACACTAGACCAGACACTATTCCAAGGCTGGCATAGAACAGGGAATAGAAAGGAAATTCAATCTCTGCCATCATGGAGTTTGCATTCTTTGAGAAGTCTATCTAAACACAAATAAACAAAGATAGCTGTTATTTTTATGAATATTCTGTTACTGTTCCTGAAAAACTGGTAAGTGGTTCAAAGGAAATAACTTAAAGTAATATAACTGCCACTAAGCTGAGATACTGGATCATCAAGAAAATGGCTTTTTAGGAGGTGACATTTAAGTTACATGCCAAGGAACAGAAAGGAATAATTTATAGAAATTTTTCTGGAAATTTTATTCCAGAAAAAATATTCTAAAATATTATTCTAGAAAAAGAATAACAGTATTATGTTTACGCAGTAAGTGCAAAGGCCCTGAGACAAGATCAAACTTAGTCACAATATAAGAACAAAAAGTAGACAAAAAGTTAGGTCATGAGATAACATACAAATTTATAACAGCTCATTCCTAACTTCAACTACACATGGATGTTTTCTTGTAGCAAGTCAGACATGTACATCATCCAAAAGAAATATCTGGTTTGAAATTACACTGGAAATTCTGCCTGAGACTCTTGACAAGGGCACAACCCTATTAAAGATCACAGCCATCATTTTCAAAAGCTTAATTCTGGCAATCACTGGCAGACATTTAACAGGGGTGTTTAATATCCTCCCTAAAACATCAGGAAGGGAAGAACAAACATTCTCGCATGTCTGCAATGTGAACTTAGTGTCTCACAATTGAAAATTGGCTGGAGCTTATCCTGCTGACTGCTTTGCCAGCAGTCCAGCATATAAAGCCTTGAATTCCTGTCCGTTCATCTGTACTTGTGTTTATGTCCTCACTTAAGCAGTTTTCAGCACACTTCTGTGGTTCTTTTGATATAGTGAAGGTGCAGGTGTAAGTCTGGCTGTGCCAGGGACTGTGTCCAGATCTGGTCTTTATTGCTAAAACAGACATCTTTGAATATTTGAATCACTACACATGCCATATTTACTCTTGTGTAGGTAGGCCAATTTTCCTCCGGCTAAAGATATTTTAAAATTATTTCTCCCCACTTACTCCTCCACTTTTCTCCATTGCTTATGCTAAATAATTCAGTGCACTATTCCAAAAGTGGATGTGAGTCACCCAACCCATCTATATTCTTTCAGGGTTAGAGAGAAGGTCAAAAAATACAGGAAAAGGAGACTATACCCAACAGACTTAGAGAAAAACTCTGGCCATCTATCTCCACAGATCAAAATCATTGCTTCAACTGGACCAAGATTTTATTTGTATCTCATTTCCTGGAAAAGAGACAATTTGGGGAGAGTATTTAGGCAAAAGAGTAAAAAATTCATTGTTGCTAGCCTGTTTCTAAAGTCTCCTCTGGAGCTCAGGTTTTGAATCCTTTGCGATTGTGAACTAAAAAAATCCATGTTACATAATGCATTTCTGGAAAAATGCCCAAGACACATATGTGCTCTATGCAGCTCTAACAGTAACATTAATCTAATGAATGGTATATTAGAAAAATGATTTGTGTACATTCCAATGGAAAGTATATTTTCTGAGGAAAGCTTTTGGATGGAAATGCAAAAAAATAACTCCATCCCGTAAATATAGCTTGCAGCTACCATATCAACCAATAAGATAAGTTAGTGCACCTTTGCGGAAGGTTGAGTGATTACTCTGCCTTTGTTGCTCAGGGAAAAGCATTTTCCAAACCTTGTGCAGGTGTCTAAGAGAGACTACCTAAAAGGAGAGGAACTGCATTCTCAATTTTGAGCCCCTGGATAACTCTTTTTCATATATAAGTTTTTTTTTTTCATAATAGTTCATTTTGCAAGTGCAACAAAAACTACATCCCTGTTTATCCCAGGGGTTAATTTGGTTAAACTTGATACATCACACTGTGACTGGCTTAATATTTTACTCCAAGAGCTATATCACCTTTTATCTTTTATTTATAATGATCCTCATATTCATTTCTCAATTGGAGCAGGTAGTTCAGGGATATCAGGCATGGATCTCTAATTTTTTTTCTTTTTTTTGTAATGCACACTTTTGGATCCATAAGAAACAGCACTGATAGGAGACTTTTTT
Source organism: Aotus nancymaae (assembly GCF_030222135.1). Classification (NCBI taxonomy): domain Eukaryota; kingdom Metazoa; phylum Chordata; class Mammalia; order Primates; family Aotidae; genus Aotus; species Aotus nancymaae. Next base: position 32,997,054 of record NW_026988455.1, read on the forward strand.
CTTTTAAGAAAAAGTAAGAGTTTGAGATTGGGGATCTTTTTAACCTACTAAAGACAGAATCAGCCTCTGTCACTCAGCAGATGATTTGCTTTTAAATAAAATCATCATCCTCTTATTTTTTTTAAGTGTACTTTTCTTCAGAGGGGATGGAAACTGAATTGAACATTTAATGTAACTGACTTCTGATTAACACGTGAGAGTCAGGAGAGGCTCTAAAGAGAGGTTTAAATGACATAACAAATGAGAAATTAAATTCTCTTTGCCAAGTACAAATGAATTCATGGGCAGAACCTAGAGTCGAGGGCAATAGATCCATAACTGCATTTTAAGGAATTTAAATCTCCGCCAGTTGTCCTGAGAACCAGTCAAAAAAAAATTTGCAAATCAATGTATGTATAGAACTCATCTGTCTGGCAACCATAACAGCCCTGTTTCTTGTATCTCAAGATTCCTGCAGGGGCAGGGTGGAACTTGAAACTGGGAATTCAGAGGAGCCACTCTGGGGTTCAGAGCTGCTTTGGCATTCAGCCACCCAAATTAACACAGGCACATGGTGCACCAGAGCCAAAAACTGAATTTAGACTTTTCAAGATTCGAACAAAATTAACCTATGACTCTTCAACTTCAGCTTTCAGCTTCTATTCTGATGTCAAGTTTTTGCCCCTTAAGGCCTTATTTTTTCCACAACTAGTGTTCTCCTATTATCTCTGGTATTTTTTTTTCTTCCTCCAATTCCCTCTTGGGCTCTGCATATGTTTTTGAGTCTGATCATCTGTTTCATTTCTTAAGCCCCCAGGAGAAACATGGATAACGCCCTCTGCAATGCTCAGAAACAAATGTGCTCTGCAAATGATATCTGTCAAACATTATTATATGCCACACATAGATCTTTGGTCTTGAGTACATATTAGAAATATTGCCATCTTTTACTGCTACTGGCATGATTACAAATTAGTGCTCTTCATAGGAAAGCCCTAGAGAGCATTAAAATGAGAGTTTTATTAAGAGCCTTTGTGATAGGAGGTGGCTTGATAAAAAAAAGAATTGAACATTAGAACGGAGGCCCATTAGCAGCTCTGTCACCAGCTAGCTGCAAAAACTTGAGCAAACCACTTAATTCTCCGGTCTGCAGTTTTCTCATGTAAAATGAGGTGACTGGAATAAATAATTTCTGTAATCTCTTCAAGTCCCAAAACTCCATGACATATAAAAGAGAAGGGACACCACTTCATTAATGTTCCTGACTTTTTCTCTATCAAGGGATGTAAAGAGACCCTTATCATATTACAGCATGATCTCTCTCAAACTTGATTTCCAGAAAGGTGGTGGAAGGCCCTTACAGGGTTAATTTGCTTGGCTTTGGTTTAGATTCCTCCAGCACATTGTATCCAGCCTTAATATTTTACACTGTAAGCCATATCATCTTTTATCTTTTATTTATAGTGATCCTCATATTAATTTCTCAATAGCAGCTGGTGCGGCAGGAGGGACAAGTCATTGATCTTCCAATTTATCCACTACTCTTACATATCCTGAGGTCGAGGCAGCCTGGAGAGATTGATGGAGTGCTGGCACCCACCCAGCAGCCGTGTGTTCCTCATGCATGAAAATCAACCACAGGAAACCGAAATTCGACAATTGGCAGCAATATCAGCCACCTCTGTAATAAATATAACAGGGCATTCTTTAATAATTGAATGGGGTGTCTGGGATTCGGTAATGAAAAAGCTCCTGTATGAGAGTGCCAGAGGAGCTCTGGACTAGCTGGAGGTGGTATATGTTGGGATGTGGATGGAAGAGTGGGAGGCTGTTGCTGAGGTTAGCTTCTCACACAGCAAAATTCTTATTCCTTGATTCTCAAGCAAGTCATGATACAGAGTAAGCAATACTTCCTTCATTTTCTGTAAAGTCAAATGCTTTTGTGAAATATTTTTTAAGTTTTACAAGAAAAACCACAGATCCTCAGATTATGTTATTGCACAACAATATAAAAGGAAATGTTCCTTTACGTTACAATACATTAGTCACAGATACCAGGTGAACAGTTATGCCCAGAGCTTTGAATCACCTGTATGTTCTCATAGGGACAAACCACTAATTAATTCTTAAAGGAAGGTCTTCACTTTTTGTCATGGCTGAGCAATGGCCTTCAACAGGCCTAGCTGTGGTCTCAGTGGACTCGAGCCCCTGACAGCAGTTTAACACTGAGTTAGCTACCTCTTCCCCTGCCAGCTCCTCAGCTAACTGGTCTTCCTTAAATTCAGTTGTTAAAAGCTTATTTGATCATCAACCTTGTGTCTGTATGGCTTAAGACCCACCTGCTGAGGCTTAACTCTCTCTTTTACCCTCTGTTGCTGGGGAAACAAATGCTATGTGCAGAATCAGAGTTTTCTCTCTAGGCCACATAATACGATGCTACAGTGTCAAGACAGGAATAGGTGTGGCTGATGTGGACTTACAAGGAAGCAAAGCTTCCCCATTTCCAGCCTGTGGACATATTCCCTCCCCTGGTCATTACTCAGCATGCAGACTACAGAGACACCTATATTATCTCTGCATTTTTTTATAATGGAGTCACTAATAATGTCCTCCAGGGATAAACTAGTTTATCAAGCTGCTCAGAAATTTCAGGCACAGAATTACCAGAAAACTGGTAATCTAAGTTACTTCTAACAAAAACTGTTAACAGAGATTTTGAGTGTCCACAGGGTTTGAGCAATGCTTTGATTCTCACAGATAAAGCCTCACAAAGGGTTCTAACCAGTGTGTACTTCATCTTCCTCTAATAAGCAGTCAATCCCTTTGAGTTTTGAAATCACAATAAATATATCAAGTGACTTAATCTCTTATAAGACTATTGTTTGATATAGAGAATCTAAATGTATAATTTCTCCATCAGGAACACACAATTTATATATTTAAAAATTTTTGCTTCTTTGTGCCTTCATTTGAAATATTTTCCTCTTTCATTCTCTAATGAGGGTTTATGCTATAGTTATTTCTTGACATTAATAAATATTCAAGTGAAAACTGGCCTCAAGACAGAAAATAGCCATATAAACTATTATTTTGTGCAATGTGGATCAGACTCACTGACGATGATGAGCATTTACTGGATAGTATCTCATCCAATGTTATTATTGACAATGTGGTAGAAATAGGAGTAAGAACAATAGTAATAAATAGTAGTGATACTGATGCTATGTATTCCTATAGCACATAACAATTTTCAAGATTTTTAAGTGTTGTACTGAACCATTATCAACCTCAATAGGGAGGCACCAGGTTCAAGATGCAGAGGAGGAGACCCAGAGCCAGCAACAAGACAAAGGGTTTTATCAAGGGCTTATATACAGGAAGAGAGTTCAGTGGTGGTGGGCTGGACAAGATAACTGCACAGCCCAGTGACAGCGAGCTGGGCAGAAGAACCACAACTGCTAGCAAACTGCATGCAGTTTTTATAGCATTATCACTTAACACCCTCCCCTTAACCCCCACCTGGTAACCTTCATTTAACCCAAAACACACTCCCCTGTACAGCCTATGTTTCACTGGACGGGATAGGATGGGACAGGAGCTTAGATATTCATTCCTCATAGAAAAGGAACATATCTCTGGATTGGCCTCTCCAGGTTGGCCAATCTCGAATTATCTAGCTCAGAACACAATTCAGGTGCATCTGCCAAGCAGAGTCATTCTAAGGCTATGCTTAATTTATCACTATCAGGTGCATTTACCCTACAGTAAGTGCATTTTTTCATTTGACTTTCAAAACAATCCTATGTAGTAAGCAGGCCTGATATCCTTATCTGATTTTATAAATGAGAAAACTAAATTCCAGAAACATGTAGTGATTCACACAGCTAAGAAATCAGAGAATCAGGTTCTCCAACTGCTACTTTAAGCTCCTCCCTATACATTAGTGAAAAAGATAATAAACAACACTAATGAGCCAAGAATGGATCCCCAGAACTCTCACGGTAAGCTATTTGCAGGTAAGCTATTGTTGCATGAGGATTATTAGAGACCAAACAATAATTTTAGGGCTTAGTAAAAAAGTGTCAATGGGAGGGGCAGGGGACTGAGTGTAAGTAATTTCAAAAATTGAATCTGCAAGATATCATACAATTTGACATTTACCTAAAAATAATTCAAATTTAAGTAAGTAAGAGCATCAAATTCCTTGAGCCAGTTTGAAAGCATTCTGTAAAGAATTGTCCAGCAGTTCTTTATCCGTATTTTACAGTCTTAGCTGCAGGTTTTATGTCAACTATTTATTTGCCTGCCCCTCATTTAATATTATTTTCTAGGAGATAACACCACTACTGTATATGCTTACTTTAGGAAAGAGTTCTGGAAGATTTGGGGCCTGTTCACAGGCAAATCACTTAACACATGAATGAGGAATCATGTGGTGTGAATGGTCAGAATAACTGATATCTGACACTGAACATTAAGACATGCTTCAGTGAGGAGAATAGTACTTTGCAGCCACAACACTCCCTGCCACCACATTGTCCACTGGGAATCTATGCATGTCATTCTCTAGGTGCTTACTCAATACAGGCTTCATGCAGTCAAGCTTGGAGGCCCTCAGGGAGGTGGGGTCAACCTGGTGCTGGGTCTCTAAATATCTTCTCTACGTTGATGAGAATCAGGATTATGAGGTGAATGATTTAGGCAGCCAACCATCCTACTGAGTGACAGTTAATTATGTTAGCAAATCTTTGAGGAGTCACCAATAAAAATATGTAAAATTGTTGGATGCAAGTGTCTAGCCCAAGCTTATTGCACACATAATTGTCCTTAAATTACATGCACTTCTTTAAGACACAGTCTGAGATTACCAAATGAACATATCTTAAATATTCCAAAGTGAATCAAGTGTTATTGTGGAATCAAAAAAGAGGAAAGCAATAATCCAAATTCTAATGACTAAAAACAAACTTGATTTGTCTTACAGTTGGTCAGGTATTCCCCAAAGAAGAAAGAAAAAAATGAAGTAAGGAATGCTAAAGCCATAACACCAAGAAAGAGTATTTGCCACCACTAAGAATATTAATAAAAACTGGCATCATTGGTTATTTAGGAATTCAGTATGATTTATTTGCTTTATCTGCAAAGCTACCTAACATAAATCCCAGAACTGCAGAGAAACATGCCTGTCAAACCTTCACAACAGCTTGGGACTCTGTTATATAAACTTTGGGAGACTATTAAACTTGAAATAGAAAGCCCTTTGAAAATAGCTGTTCTTATCTGTTTTGGCATATTCATCCCCTGTAGGAGCACTGTGATTCAAAGAAGATTAAATAACAATAATTTGTTTTAAAAGCAATTGAGAAAACATTCCACTTCAAAAGGCTTAAATTTGGAAACACTTCAAATATGAGGTTTAGGATTACCAGTATGGTTTCCTAATCTCCTAATTATTTGAGAATGAAAGCACTTTTACATTTCTGTCTTTTTGGAATAACTGGAAATTTCAGTTCAACATAACAAATTAAGAAAATGTCTCTTGATAAATAAAAAATACAGGAGCACATTATACCTGTTGCCCTTCTGCTAGTGGTTAATTATTCATCTTCACTCAATCCAGTGAAGTGTCACATGTCCAAGAAATTTGGTGGCAATCATTCAGGGCTCATTTAATCACTTGTATCCTACAATCATTAGAAATGCACTCATCTGTGAAAATGATGATTTATGTGTATAAGCCATGTTTGCTAAAGTAATACCAACAAAATTCTCTCAATTTCCATAGGAAGCTTCCAGTTTTCTTGCTCCTCTTCTCCAGGTATAGTTGCACAGTATCCATGTGCACAAAGCTGTAAGACATCTCACCAGTCATCAGCAGGAACAGTTAAATCATATATCATCATATGCCACTACTGCTACTGGGTATCCCTGCTCCCAGAGACATGTACTTGAGCAGGAGTGTTCAACCTTTTGTCTTCCCTGGGCCACACTGGAAGAATTGTCTTAGTCTGCTCATAAAATACACTAACACTAACAATAGCTGATGAACTTTAAAAAAATCACAAAAAAATCCAAAATGTTTTAAGAAAGCTTACAAATTTGTGTTGGGCCATATTCAAAGTTGTCCTGGGCCACAAGGTCGACAAGCTTGCACTAGAGCCTTTGATAGGTTACAGTGGGGCTATGATCTTTAAGTGCCCAATGCAAGGAAGTTGTAAGATATTCTGAGTTGATGTGGATGGAATACATTTAATTTTCCCATTTTTTGGTGACATGTTGTTAGAGGGTCATAAAAAACTGTTGCTGAGATATCATCAATGAATATTGCTTTATTCCACTTTATTAACAGCCCCATCTCTCAAAAGAACCTGGGTATGCATTTGTAGGGAAATAAAGTACAGGAAAATTCAACTAACAGACACCACAGTGGACTTGACTTTTCCATTCTCAACTGGTATGTTTTTGTTGAAACAAACTTCTATGCCCAACTTAAAAATATGTAATTTATTAAAATATAATTGAAACACAATAAATTCCACATGCTTAAAGCTTACAATTCAGTAACTTTTGACATATGTATATACCCATGAAATCATTAACACAATCAAGAAAATGCGCAATCTGTCACCCATGAAAGTTTTCTTACATCCTTCATGTGTCCTCTCATGTTCCTCCACATCCCAAGGGCAGCGCCAATCTGCTTTCCATCACTATGGATGTGCTGTCCTTTTCCAGAATGTATCTAAATGCATTCATACAGTACAGACTCTGTCTGGCTATTTTCACAAAGCATAATTATTTTGAGAATAATGTATATGTTTGTGCACATCAATAGTCTATTCCTATGTGTTGGCCAATAGTATTCCACTGTATGTGTCCATGACGATTTATTGATTTTCCTGTTGATGAACGTTTGGGTTATAGTTTTAAGCTATTAAAAACAAAGCTGCTACGTATATTCATGTACAAGGCTTTGTACAAACATAAAAGGAATAATAGAAGGGTGAGATCACATGATCAATAGATGTTTAACTTTTAAATAAACTGCCAGATGGATTTCTGAAGTGATTGTACCATTAGCAGTGTAGAGGAGTTCCAGTTATTGTAATTCCTCACAAATACTTGGTATAGCCAGACTTTTTAAGGTATGTGGTGCTATCCCCTTATGGTTTTAATCTTGATTTAATTAATGGTTGACTATGATTAGCAAATTTTCATGTGCTTATCTGCCATTTACATGTCTTCCCTGGTAAGGTCTCTTCAAACTTTTTTCCTACATTTTTAATTTTTTTTTTTTTACATTATTGAGTTTTCAGAGGTCTTTATATGGTATAGATATACATTTTTTCAGATACATGATTTTCAAATATTTTTCTCCCAATCTGTGCCTTGTCCTTTCATTCTTTTACTAACATCTTTCAAAGAGCAGTCACTTAAAAATTTTTGATGAAATCCAATTTTTTTCTTGTATAGATCTTATTTTTGATGTTGTCTCTTGGAAATATTTGGCTAACTCAAGATCACAAAGAGTTTCTATATGTGTTCATACAGAAATTTTATAGATTTGGCCAGGCCAAATCTATTACAGGCATGGTAGCTCATGCCTGTAATCCCAGCACTTTGGGAGGCCGAGTTAGGCAGATCACTTGAGGCCAGGGGTTCAAGACCAGCCTGGCCAACATGGTGAAACCCCATCTCTACTAAAAATACACACATATATATACACACATACACACACACACAATTAGCCAGGTGTGGTGGCACACACCTGTTGTCCCAGCTACTCAGGAAGCTGAGGTGGGAGAATTGCTTGAACCCAGGAGGCAAAGCTTGCAGCGAGCTAAGATCGTGTCACTGCAGTCCAGCCTGGATGATAGAGCAAGACTCTGTCTCAAAAAAAAAATTATAGATTTATGTTTTACATTTTGGTATTTGATCTACTGAGTTAATCTTTATGTAGTAAGAGGTATTGAACAAAATTCATTATGCAACTTATCCATACACTACATGTGTCCAGCAGGATTTGTCCAAAAGACTACTCTACTGAATTATTTTTGTACCTTTTTGGAAAATCCGTTGTTTCTACATGTGTGGGTCTATTTATAGGATCTCTATAAATTATTTATTATTTATAATAAATTCTTTCCCCGATTGCTTTCCAGTTGCCCATGAAAATAGACTCCCAGTAATATGGCCTCCCCACTCACACATACCAACAGGCATATTTGAAATGCACTTTATAGCTAGTCGCACTTGGGCTCAAACTAGGATTACTTCCAAAAGCACCTTAAAAATATTGAGGTGTGAAAACTATATATTTTATAGCCTTTCAAACTCAACCAAATTCATGTTAATCTGTAACCAAGAAACTGTTTGGAGGCCTGGCACGGTGGCTGACGCCTGTAATCCTAGCACTTTGGAAGGCTGAGGCAGACGGATCATGAGGTCTGAAGCTCAAGACCAGCCTGGCCAATATGGCAAAACCCTGTCTCTACTAAAAATACAAAAAAAAAAAATAATAATAGCCAGGCGTGGTGGTGCATGCCTGTAATCTCAGCTACTTGAGAGGCTGAGACAGAAGAATCACTTGAACTCAGGAAGCAGAGGTTGCAGTGAGCCTAGACTGTGCCACTGCACTCCAGCCTGGGTGACAGAGAGAGACTCCATCTAAAAAAAAAAAAAAGAAAAAGAAAAAAAGAAAAAAAAACTGTTTGTCATATGTGTGGGCATGTAGAGTATAGCGAGTATGTAGGTGGGAGGAGTGGGAGGTTATCCTAAAAGATCACTAAAGGGCAATGAAAAAAATAGAGAAAACAGATAGGAATACTCAAACACCAACTGTTAAAATAAAATAAAATATTTCTCCAAGTGTTTCAAAAGTGACTTTGTATTATGAGATAATCAAGCAAATCATAAAACAGAAAAATTTAAAGAATATTTAAAGATGCTTTAATTTGCCAAATACACTGAGATACTACGTATAATATAGAAGAGTTTCTAGAACCAACTTGTCTTTTACTTTTCATCTCTATAGGGTGATTTTTTATATTATTATTCACTGTCGTGTACATGTAGGTGTGAAGAAGATGGAATTTTTCTAAAAAAGAGAAATGAACAAAGAATATATGTTGTCAACTTGTCTAAAACATTTTTCATGTTCTGACTCATTTTCCTTTGTGTTAACATTTCAAGAGATTTTTTAAATTTGACTATAATAAAAACCTTAATAACTTTAATAAAATCCAATAAAAATAATATAAACAACTGTAATGGAAAGTGAAAAGATGATAATAGCAATCAGCACTGTGATGTTTCTCATCAATATTCTTTATAATATATAATAGTCATAAATCCTGCATTAATTTGACTTTGACTTTTAGTCTTTATTTGGTGAAAGAAGTTATTCTGATAAGTAATTTATTTCTTTTGCTCATTATTTCCTTGTACTTAAAAACAATTAATGACCATATTTCGACAGAACCATCTTAGAGTGTGGTGCAGTGAGAGGAAAGGTATGCTAACTATTTGTAGATCTTTAGGTTCAGAGAATGTAAGGGCTTTCTGTTGGAATGTTGTGGAATTTATCCTCATTTCCTAAAGAGAAATGAGAGCATGCATGTACTTATGTTATTTAAAATTAAATCAACACATGTTCATAGAAGGCATCTTCTATTCTGGGCTGAGTTAGGTATTAAGAGAAAAGTAAGAGCTATAAAACCTAATCATGGCCGGGCGCGGTGGCTCACGCCTGTAATCCCAGCACTTTGGGAGGCCGAGGCGGGTGGATCACGAGGTCAAGAGATCGAGACCATCCTGGTCAACATGGTGAAACCCTGTCTCTACTAAAAATACAAAAAAAAATTAGCTGGGCATGGTGGCACGTGCCTGTAATCCCAGCTACTCAGGAGGCTGAGGAAAGAGAATTGCCTGAACCGAGGAAGTGGAGGTTGCGGTGAGCCGAGATCGCTCCAGCCTGGGTAACAAGAGCTAAACTCCGTCTCAAAAAAAAACCAAAAAACCTAATCATGACTCCAAGAAGTTTATAATTTAGTTGGGGCAGGGCATTCAATGGCTCAAAGAGGATGAAACTGATACAGTTGCATGAGTCTAAACTTTGCTTTAGAACAGATCAGATTACTCTTCTATTAAAATACTTAATTATATCATCTAAAACCCTTAACTGTAGTGAATCTAAGGCTCAAAATCTACTGTAAAAAATTTCTCAGGGGAGTTAAGGGTCAACCAGTCATCTATGACTAAGTGAAGGTGTTGACAGCTCCAAGAGGCCACATTCTCTATCATATTCTTTCTTACTCGTGTTATTTTCCAGCATTAGCCAACCAATTATGCTGAAATTGATGACAGAGAGAAAGGGAAAGAGAGAGCAACACATAGTTGCTTTTTCTTTTTGTCATTCCTTACTCATCAGTAAGTTGAGATAGACAGTTTTGGTAGAACATGTACATATCAAGAAACAAGATGAAAACAGTTGAGTTATTTGTACAGCATTTTTACTGCTATGGTTAAAAATAAAAGAAACTTGTATATGTGTGTATATATATCATATATATATATATGATATATATACACACACACAAGCAACAAAGTAGGGATTTCTTGGTAATTTTGTACATCAGATAACTATTCTTATATTTACATGTAAAACTAACATTGCTTAATATAAAGAGAAATGGTAAAATCCAGGCTAATAATTTTAAATGTTCATTTGTATTTACTTAGAAACATATTACATAGTCAATAAAAAGGCCCATGGAAGTTAAAAGACCACAGAAGGAAAAAGCTTTTATTGACTGATTGATTGATTGATTGACTGATTGAGACAGCTTCTCACTCTGCCAACCAGGCTGGAGTGCAGTGGCATGATCATGGCTCACTGCAGTCTCAAATTTCTGGGCTCAAGCAATCTCCTCAGACTCCTGAGTAGCCAGGACTGGAGGCACATGCCATAATACCTGGCTACTTTTTTAAAAGGTTTTTTAGAAATGGAGTCTCAATATATCACCCTGGCTGGTCTAGAACTCCTGGGTTCAAGCAATCTTCCTGCCTTAGCTTTTCAAATAGCTGTGATTACAGGTGCAAGCCACCATGCCTGACCCTTTATCTTTTAATGCTATTACTTTTCTCAGTCTGCCATGGAAAAACTCAGTTGCTTCTCCATATCTGTGAGAAATTGGTTCTAGCACCCTCACAAAAACCAAAATGCAGGAATACTCAAGTCTCTTATACAAAGTCACATAGTATCTATGTAACCAACATTCATTTTCCCTTATAGTTTAAAGTCATCTCTAGATTAATTCTAATACCTAATATAATGTAAATGTGATGTAAATAGCTGTTATACTGTATTGTTTTCTGATGTGTATTATTTTTTATTGTTGTGTTATTTTAGATTTGATGTTGATTGGATCCCCAGATGCATTATGTGTGGATACAGAGGGCTGATCGTACCACAAACTGTATATTGTGGACTTAAAACAATAGAAAATTATTATTTTATAGTTCTGGAGGCTAGAGGTCTAAAAATCAAGGTTTTTGCAGGGGCATGGTCTCTTCAAAGGCTCTAAGGAATAACCATCCCTTGCCTCTTTTAGTTTCCGGTGGTTGTCAGCAATCCTTGGCATTCCTTGGTAGTGTATCTGTGTTACTTCAGTCTCTGTCTCCATCACCACAACTATCTTCTCTTTGTTTCTATGTGTATCTTCAAATCTTTCTCCTGATAAAAATACTGGTCATAGGCTTTGAAGTACCCTAATCCAGTATGCCCTCATCTTAAGTTGATTACATCTGAAAAAAAAAATCCTATTTCCAAATAAAGTTATACTCACAAGTTCCAGGTGAATATGAATTTCATGGGACACTATTCTACCCAGGGAAAAATACCTTTTACAGTACTTTTTCCTTGTATTTTGGACAAGGCACCCTACATTTTCATTTTTCATTACACCACACACCTTATAACTAGTCCTGCTGTCACCTTTTTATTGATCAAGCTCATGTTGGAAATGTGATTTAATGATCCAGCCAAGTGAGTGGCTAACTGAACTCCAAAATTATACAGACTTGCCCATTCTTGCAGCTGGTTAGTTCTAGGCAAGCCCATTTGAGAGAAGCATGCCCATATAAGACCCATGCCTATGTGGCATGAAGGATAAATGCCTATAGCATTTGTGTCTACTGGCAGGCTCCCTCCCAAGATTAAGAAAAAAAAGGGGTAAACAAAACATGGCCAGCTATTCTTTCCAACTATTCAGTTAAACAGGGCATTTCACCTACCTAGTTTCAGAGGTCAGAAGTATACTAATCAGATTCACTTCTCATGAAAACAACATTAGGAATAAAAATTAAAAAGTTGTCATTAATACTCCACTGCTTTTAATTCTTTTAATCCATTAAACGATTTCTTTAAGCTTGTAATCAATAGAGTGTGGCTAACCTCTTCATGAAAAACAATCAGAAGTTTATCAGAATATCCCTACTCCCATTTTCATGAGGCTACTCATGTGGGTAACTTCCTGGGACTACTGATAGTCAACCTAGATTTTTGTCCCAGTAGTCTCCGAAATGGTTGAGAAGATGCATTAATTAAACCAACTCCAAGGCTATTAATATCCACTGTTTAAAATCAACTTCCTATTCTATTAGCCATCATAACATATACCTCACTACATAAATTTGACAGAAGTTAAATGACAAATTAAGATGAAATATATATGAAGTTATGTTTTTAAAGGGTCCAAAGAGTTAACAATATTTAACAGCATTAGCCCCAGTACCAAGAAATTTAGAAAGTAAGCCAGCTCTCTTCCCTTGGAACAATTAAACTAGGCAAGATTTTGTTCCACGAATGCAGTACAGAATGTGGTCAAAGAACATAGCAGACATTCAATGGCATTTGAGAGAAAGATAAAGTCTATTTGTTTTTGGCCTCACTAGCAGGTCCATTAGTCTATGTCAATTATTTGAAATTTTTGACTTATGAATGTAGAAGTTGGAGGATTGTTTTAGCATGAGGTTATTTAACACTATGAATTTGTCATTCGGATTTCGATTATACTTCCTTTTTGATCACTCTTTTGCTTACACTTTAGTACTGCACTGATTATGGGTTCTATTGAACCTGCAGCCTCTGGTGCATCAAGTTTATGGTCCTATGCCAAAATAGATGTTTTCACTGCCTCCTGTTATTGAATTGTGTGGAACAAATAAAGGTGCCTTTTAGAGAACACTTTTCTCTCATGTAACGAACAGGTCCAGAATTAGCTTGAGTCTACTTGGTAAAGGGAGTCACTCAAGCCTACAGCAAGCCACATGTGTCAATTCCAACAAGTCCTGATTTCCCTACAACTGAGTCTCGGTCAAGTCTACTTAAGAAGAGCTGTGCCTGAAAAGTAAGCTAAGGGAGGCAGCTGCCCAAGATTTTCCTGTCCAGTAGACTCTTAAACACCCTAAAGTCTAGTGCCAAGTCTCTCTGTACAGTAAAGATCCTCCTGGTCTCTTCTTCATTCTGCTTCACTCATTCTCTCAGCTACCTGTACTTCTTCAGAAACAGCCACTCTCCTATGCTGTAGACTACAGTCATCAGCCAAAATCAAAGCTATCTATGGCTGATGAAATGATTTGAATGGTGGCCTGCCAATAATATATGTCCATGTCCTAATTCCTAGAACCTGTGACTGTGACCTCATTTGGAAAAAAAGTGTTTTCATAGATATGATTAAGTTAAGGATCTTGAGATGAGTTTTCCATCCTGTATTATCTGGAAGGGCCCTAAATGACAAGTGTCCTTAGAGGGAGGCAGAGACAAAAATTTGAGATAGACTGAGAGAAAAGTTACAAATATGCAGAGGGGAAGGTGATATGAAGACAGAGGTGGAAATAATGTGGCAACAAGCCAAGGACACCACAACTACCAGAAGGTAAAAGAGGCAAGGAATCTCCTACACCATCTGCAGAGCATATGGCCCTGCTGACACTTTGATTTTTGTCTTTGGACCTCCAGAACAGTAAGATAAAAAATTTCATTTGTTTTAGGTTAACAAGTTGGTGGTAATTTGTTACAGCATGCACAGGAAACTAATACAGCAAGTATTAAATCTTTCCCCAGCCTTCATCAGTTTATTTCACAAACCTGCCGGGACTAATCTATTTTCAAACCATCAAGGTAAAAACACTCCACCACACACTAAAGACCAAGGCACAAAACAAATTTCCATGGCAGTACCTAAACATTTTCCACATGGACAGTTTACTCTTAAAAAATATGTTCCAATACCATGCTGTTTTGGTTACCATAGCCTTGTAGTATAGTTTGAAGTTAGGGTTGTGTGATACCTCCAGCTTTGTTCTTTTGCTTAGAATTCCTTTGGTTATTCAAGCTTTTTTTTTTTTTTGATTCTATATGAATTTTAAAACAGTTTTTCCAAGTTCTGTGAAGAATCTCAATGATAGTTTAATAAGAATAGCATTGAATCTATGAATTGCTTTGGGCAGGATGGCCATTTTAAGAACATTGATTCTTCCTATCCATGAGCATGGAATGTTTTTCCATTTGCTTGTGTCATCTCTGATTTCTTTGAGCAGTGGTTTCTAGTTTTCCTTGTAGAGATCTTTCATCTCCCTAGTTAGTTGTATTCCTAGGTATTTTATTCCTTTTGTGGCAACTGTGAATGGAAATTTGTTCCTGACTGGGCTCTCAACTTGACTGTGGTTGGAGTATAGGAATGCTAGTCATTTCTGCACATTTTGTATCCTGAGACTTTGTGAAGTTTTTATCAGCTAAAGGAGCTTTTGGGTTGAGACAATGGAGTTTTCTAGATATAGGATCATGTTCTCTGCAAACAGGGATGGTCTAAATTCCTCTCTTCCTATTTGGATGCCTTTTATTTCTTTCTCTTGCCTTATTGCTCTGACTAGGACATCTAATACTATGTTGAAGAGAAGTGACAGAGGTCATCCTTGTCTTGTGCCAGTTTTCAAGGGAAAAGCTTCCAGCTTTTGCCCATTCAGTATGATGTGGGCTGTGGGTTTGTCACAGATGGCTCTTATTATTTGAGGTATGTCCCTCTAATATCTATTTTATTGAGAGTTTTTTTAATGTGAAGATTATTGAACTTTATTGAAAGCTTTTTCTGCATCTATTGAGATAATCATGTGTTTTTTGTCTTTAGTTCTGGGTTTATGTGATGAATCATGTTTATTAATTTGTATATGTTGAACCAACCTTCCATCCCAGAGATAAAGCCTACTTGACCATGGTGGATAAGCTTTTTGATGTGCTGCTGGATTCAGCTTGCCAGTATTTTGTTAAGGATTTTTGCATCAATGTTCATCAAGGATATTGGCCAGAAGTTTTCCTTTTTTGTTATGCCTCTGCCTGTTTTTAGTATCAGCATGATGCTGACCTCACAGAATAAGATAGGAAGGAGTCCCTACCTCAATATTTTGGAACAAAAACAAACAATAAATAAAGGACTGCCCACACAATAAATGGTGTTAGGATAACTTGCCAGCCATATGAAGAAGACTAAAACTTGACCCCTTCCTTATACCATATATAAAAATTAACTCAAGATGGATTAAAGACATAAATGTAAAATACAAAACTCTAAAAATCTTGGAAAACAACCTAGACAATACTATTGAGGACATAGGAATGAGCAAAGATTTCATGACAAAGATGCCAAAAGCAATTGCAACAAAAGCAAAAACTGACAAATGGGATCTAATTAAACTAAAGAGCTTCTGCCTAGCATAAGAAACTATCAGCAGAGTAAACAGACAACCTACAGACTGAGAGAATAATTTTGCAAACTATATATCCAAAAAGGGTTTAATATCCAGTATCTATAAGAAAGTGAAAGTTACAAGAAAAAAAATTAAAAAGTGGGCAAAGTATATGAACAGATACTTTTCAAAAGAAGACATATGTACAGCCAACAAGCACATGAAGAAAAGCTAAACATCACTGATCATTAGAGAAGTGCAAATCAAAACCACAATGAGATACCATCTCACACCAGTCAGAATGCGTAGTATTAAACAGTCAAAAAACAACAACAACAATGAAAACCAAACAGATCATGATGAGGTTGTGGAGAGAAAGGAATGCTTATACACTGTTGGTGGGGTGTAAATTAGTTCAACCATTGTTGAAGACAGTGTGGTGATTCCTCAAAGACCTAAAGACAGAAATACCATTCAACCCAGCAATCTCATCACTGGGTATGTACCCAAAGGAATATAAATTTTTCTATTATAAAGACACATGCACATGGATGTTCATTGCAGCACTATTCACAATAGCAAAGACATGAAATCAATCTAAATGTCCATGAATGATAGACTAGATATTGAAAATATGGTACATATATACCATGGAAAACCATGTAGCCATAAAGAATGGTATTACGTCTTTTGCAGAAACACGGATGCAGCTGGAGGTCATTATCCTTAGCAAACTAATGCAGGAACAGAAAACCAGATATTGCATGTTCTTACTTATAAGTGGAAGCTAAATGATGAGAACACATGGACACATCAAGGGGAACAACACACACTGGGGATTATCAGATGGTGGAGGGTGGGAGGAAAGAGAGGATCAGGAAAAATAACTAATGAGTACTAGGATAAATACCTGAGTGATAGAATAATCTATACAACGAACCCCCATGACACAAGTTTACCTATGTAACAAATCTGCACATGTATCCCAGAATGTAAAAGTTAAAAAAATAAAATAAAGTTATAAATTTTTAACTTTTTTAATGTTGCAGCCAGATAATGCACCAAATATTAGGGTCTTTTAATGACCCTTCAGTAAGTACAACACCCTTATTTCATCAAGGACTGTATTAGAAAAGAATAAATATGTAGTTCAAAATACTCATTTTATTATTGATAATCCTGGCCTAAGAACTCCAGTTTGAATGAGCCAAATGGCCCAAATCTGAACTCCAGAAATTGGCAGTTACCAACTAGTAATACACAGAATTGTAGAAACAGAAGAATCCCATTTACACTCTCAAAGGAGAGAAGAGAATTAGTGAAGTTAATGATGCCAGTTATTTTCTTCCTCAAACTTTACAAAGAAGTTACTTACCCAACAAGGGACAGATGTAGGTAAAGGTATGAAGTCTAAGAGGCTATATTGATAAGGAGCAGAGTAGGAGCATTCAAGTCTCTATCCTCCTCTCAAAAAACCTCACATTTGAAATGTGAAACAAATTAGAAACAACTTTATGCCAACTTAATCACAGCAATGCCAAGTTATTCGCGGTACACTAATAGCTAGTCAGGAGCCTGTGTGTCATCCATTATCTCAGCTAGGTCTTCTGGATAACTTTCTGCTTTACCTTGTAGTTCTATGTTATGAAGATGGCTTCCTTCCTTGACCTCAGGAACCAGCCTCTACTAGCTTAGAACTTTTCTTCCGCTGCTGCCTTGCCTCTCTTAACCTTCACAGAGTTGAACAGAATTAGGGCCTTTCTCTGTGTTAAGTTTTGGCTTAAGGAAATGTTGTTACTGATTTGATCTTCTACCCAGAACACTAAAACTTTCTTCATATTACCAATAAGGCTGTTTGGCTTTCTTATCATGTGTGTATTCACTGAAGTATCACTTTTAATTTTCCTCAAGAAGTTTCCTTTTGCATCTACAATTTGGCAAACTGATTGGTGCAAGCAGCCTAGCTTTCAGCCTCTCAGCATTTGGCATGCCAGCATCACTAAGGTAAATCATTTCTAACTTTTGATGTAAAATGAGAGATGTGGGACTCTTTAATTCACTTGACTACTTAGAGATCATTGTATGGTTATTAACTGACCTAATTTGAATATTGTTGTCTCTCAGAGAATGAGAGGGACAAAATAGAGGGAGAAAGACAGGGAAATAGAGGAGTCAGAACACATACAACATTTATCAATTAACTTAGCCATCTTATAGGTGTAAGGTTCTTGGCACCTCAAAATAATTACAATAGTAACATCAAATATCACTGATCATAGATCACAGATTACCATAAGAGATATAATGATAATAAGCTGAAAATATTGTGATAATTACTGAAATGTGACATAGAAACACCAAGTGAGCACATGCTATTGGAAAAATGGTACTGATAGACTTGTTTGACACAGGGTTGCCATAAACCTTCAATTTGACAAAAAAATGCAATCTATATGAAGCACAATAAAGTACAATAGAAGAAGTCATGCTTGTTTACACCACATTTTATTTTTTCATTCTTCCATCTATGAACATGTGTTTCCAGGTTTTAATTACTGTGAATGATGCTGCTATGAACACTGATGTACAAATATCTGTTCAAGTCCCTGATGTCACTTCTATTGGATATATAAATTGTAATTGCTAAATTATATGATGTATTACATGGATGTTCATATGTTGAACCGTCCTTGCATTCCAGAAATAAATACCATGTGAACATGGTATATATTCCAATATGCTGCTGAATTCAATTTGTTCATATTTTCTTGGAGCTTTTTAAATTGTTTACATCAATTTTCATAAGAGATTTTAACCTGTAATTTTCTTTCTCTTATATCATCTTTGGCTTTAGCATCAGGGTAATGCTGTCCTTCTGGGATAAGCAATAAAGTTAATTTTTCCTGTTAAAGTTTTTAGAAGGGATTGAGAAAGACTGGCTTTGAGTTACTGTGTAGCATCCTTCCATTTCCATCTTAAAGATCCCCTTATCATTTCCTGTAAAGAAGGTAGTGGTAATAAACCCCTCAGCTTTTGCTTATCTGAAAACATATTTAGCTTCCCCCATTGTGGTAGACAGTTTTGCTGGACATAGGATTCTCAGTTGACTGTTTTTTTTTTCTTTTAGCATTTCAAATATATCATTCTACCAACTCTGGATCCAAATATTCTGCCTGATAAATGAATTGTTAATATTACTGATGATGACTTGTACATGAATAGTCACTTCATTATTGGTGCTTTCAAGATTCTCTCTTTGATTTTGTCTTTCCGAAGTTAGGTAATAATATGTTCCAAGTAGATATCTTTGGGTATAGTAAGGTTTCAGAATTTATAGATTCATATCTTTCATCAAATTTGGAGATTTTTAGACATTATTTCTTCAAATAATCCCTTTGTTCTTTATTCTCTCTTTGCTAAGGTCCCACAGGTACCTTAAGTTCTATTCACTTTCTTCATTCTTTTTGTCTAGAATCTGAGGGCTGCTTTCTATTAATTTATTTTGTTCTTCTAAATAAGTCATGTTTTCCTATTTCTTTGATGCCTTTTATATTAGTCAGTGTTCTCCAGAAGGATGGAACCAATAGCGGGTGTGTTTGTGTGTATGTCGACAGATAGGTGAAGGGAGATTATTAGAAAGAATTGGCTCACATAACATGCAAGTCAAAACTACAATGAATCACACTAGTAAGAATGGCCATTATTGTAAAGTCCACAAACAACAGATGTTGGCAAGGCTGCAGAGAAAATGAAACACTTACATACTATTGATAGGAATGTAACTTAGTTTAGCCACTGTGGAAAACAGTTTGGAGATTTCTCAAAGAATTTAGAACTACCATTAACCCAGAAATCTCATTACTGGGTATACATTTAAAAGAAAATAATGGTTCTGCTAAAAAGTCACCCACATTTTCATCACATGTTCACAATAGCAAAGTCATGAAATCAACCTAGGTGCTGATGAATGGTGAATTGGATAATGAAAATGTGTTACATATATACCATGGAATACTACACAGCCATAAAAAAGAACAAAATCATGCCCTTTGCAGTAACATGGGTGCAGCTGGAGGTCATTATCTTAAGCAAATTAACCCAGGAACAGAAAAACAAATAATGCATTTTTCACTTGTAAGTGGGAGCCAAACATTG
Organism: Aotus nancymaae; assembly: GCF_030222135.1. Taxonomy (NCBI): domain Eukaryota; kingdom Metazoa; phylum Chordata; class Mammalia; order Primates; family Aotidae; genus Aotus; species Aotus nancymaae. Next base: position 33,016,932 of record NW_026988455.1, read on the forward strand.
GGTACTCTTGGATATAAAGATGGCAACAGATAGACAATGGAGACTACTAGAAAGGAGAGGGAGGGGAAGGGTTGAAAATCTAACTGTTGGGTACCAAGATCCATACATTGGTGATGGGGTCATTTGTACCCTAAACCTCAACATCTCACAATATAACCACATAACAAACCTGCATTTGTTCCTCCTGAATCTAAAATAAAAATTATAAGAAAAAAACTGAAGTTCTTCCTTTGATTTCTACTCCATTTTACACCAGAGGCTGCAGTTTTCAAACTGTTCACTGAAATAAACTCTCTTTCCTTCAAATTCCTTTTTCAGATCACTTTTGTTCACAAGAGAGTAACGTATAGTTACTGAAAGCAAGGAGACAAAATGTATTTTAGGGAAAAAAAGTTCATTTAATGCACTCCATGAGTCAGTATCATCCAGAGGACTCTCTATGTCTCCACATTAACTCTCTATAACTTACAATACATTTTCAGTGATCAAGATAAGAAAAGAAGAGTGAGAGTGTTCGACCTCAGGTTGCCAGCTATGGTTTACTGTCACTATAACACTCTCATCCAAAGCTGCCCACAGGTTCATTTAATGTGACTGAAGATGGGTGCTTTAAAAATTGTCAAATTAAAAATAATCTCACCTGGCAACTATAAATTGCTGTTATTAAAATATATTAATTACTAAATCTTTTTTAAGAAAATATATTACTTTGACTAATTTTATATCAACCTGTTTATTTCTGCAAAGCTAAATTATCTCAGATTAACCACTTGCCATTTAATACTATTTGACCTTACAAGGACAAGGACAAGAATATTCTATATCTCAAAAAATATATATTTTGCCTCTATTCTCATTGGACAAGAAAAATAAAGAGGTAATTTTTTTGTGGAATATCCTTGCCCACATTTCCTTGTAATGTCCTGAAGCCCCAGTGTGTATTATATGTTTAATGAATTTTTCCTCTTTGGGAAAAATGGAAATAACATGACTGTAATTTATGATTTTCAAATGAGTCTGACATATAATCATGATTTTTTCAGAGTTCCTGTAGGAAATCTTTGTCCAAAATTTGCACCAGCTTGTAATTTTTATTCCAACAAATAAAATCAACAGATTGATTTGAACTCTCCCCAAATCATTACAAGAAATTCTAGTTAATGTCATATTTGTAAATGATTTCTGGCATGGAGATGTTAGTAAGAGCTTATAATATTTCTCCTTTTTTCAAACAGAATTTGGGTCTTAGCAAAACTTTTTGCACTCTATTGATGTTAACCTTTTTTGAAGATGTAACTTCAAATTTGCTCTGACATGCTATAAAAGGAATCTTATGAGCAGAGGGCTAAAACCAGTTTTGTGGTATGTTAATTATGTCCAATGTCATTTTAAATAGATGTTTTAAAATGAAAAAAATATATAAAAATATTTTTACAGAATTTTGTTCTTGGTTCTGAAACTTCTGCATGTTACATGTCTGATATACAACATCAACCCCAAGAAAGAAAAACACACCAATGAAATAAGTCTGAGAAACAAGGTTCAAACTAGAGAAAGTTGTGTAGGATTTTCCAAATCTTTCTTGCCATGCTGAAGCTTCCAGATCCTAGGACAGTAACACACATTTAGCTTGCCCTGTCAGTAAAGAGCATGTCTCTTTTCTTGGGTGTAAGAAGGTCTAGAGTGATATTTAGCTGACAATAATGTGTGGTGAAGAGTAGTCCCAGCAGGCATGTTCACATGACCAAATTGTATTGATATTTTAATACAATACATTGCTCCACTATTAACTGGCAAATAAATGATGTATTTGCTTTCTAGACACATTCCAGGAAGGCCAAAGAAACTATATTCTTATCCATATGGAATAATCCACTGGTGAATTTAAGGTTAGACCAAAATGGATCTAGAATATAATCTTCACATATTAGATCCTTCACGGGACCAAAAGGAACATCTGGGCTGCAAGGCTCCATTAGAAGAGAAATGTGGCATGTGTGACAATTGCTGGTCCCTGCCCTATATCTTAGAGGACTGGAGCCTAGTGTGGGCCACAACTTGTGAGTTGAAGTAAAGACCTCCTAGGAGTGCATGTGTTTATCACACATATGCCACCGTGCTAAGTACCCTATAGGCTACAGGAAAGAATGAGAAAACACGATGTCTCCATGATAAGGAGGCACACAGGCCAGGGCATGAGCTGTGGAATCACACAGCCTGGGTCACATCCTGGCTGAAGTACTGCCACCTGAATCACCTGAGGAACGGTCTCAGGCTTAAGTGTTGTTTTAGGAAATTTGCAAAAAGAAATGATTACATCCTGCCAGGAAGGGAGGTGGTAGGGGCTGTATCCAGTCGGGTAAGGGTACTGCGTCCTCTCCTTGGACACCTGCATAGCGGGGCTGGCGGACTTCGGGGCCAGGGCGGCTATGACAAAGGTGGGTCTGGCTCCAGGCAGCACAGAGGCATTGGAGAGGCTCCACAGGAGTCTGGCAGGATCTGGGTGGCCCCGCGCTCAGCTTCCAGCAGGCTCTGCCCCTGTGACCCAGGGTACAGGGCCAGCCAAGACAGGACCACTGGGTATCAAGCCAGCACCGAGGCCAAGTGCCAGGAGAGGACTCTGGCGGATCAGGCCCCGCATCCCCTCACAAGTCCCACGGAGAGTCCCATCTGGGCCAGCCACCCACCCCAGCCGCAGGACGTCCCCAGGTCCCCGGGGCTAGAGAGTCCCGATGGGCCCAGCAGGGGGCTTCGCCCTTCGTCAGCTGACCCTGTTTTAGGTGCCCTCGCTGGGCCTCACTGGCGCCCTCCTCTCTTAGGAGCTGCATGGTGACATCACGAGTCTCAGCTGCCAGGGGGCGCCTGGCCACGGAGATGCGGTTGATGCAAGAGCATCACATCCGCTTCCGTATCACAGGCGTTCAACTCGTAATTTACTTCACAGACTTCTTTCCTGGTCTCGCTACAGGCCCCCGGGTCAGTGCCCACCCCTCGCCCTCAAGGCCTCCGCACCTGTCCAGGACATCCGGGCCCTTTCTGATTCCTGTTCAATCAGGGGCCGCCTCCTAGGCCCTCCTCTCCAGGCAGTTTGTGTGGCGCCCGTGTCCTGTCCCATACGACAAGGGCGACCCTCTCAGGTTCCTGCAGGCTGTGGCCTCCGAGCCGTATGTTGGGAACTCCCGGAGGCTGCTGCACCCAGACTCCCTAAGGACCCTTCTCCCGGACACAAGGTCGCCCTCCCACTGCCTTCGCCACCTGAGCAGGTCCCAGCCAGGCTCCCGAAGGAGACCGAGGGGAGGGCCGAAGAAGAGCCCAGAACAGTGATGCAGGAGCATCACGTAGAGACCCAGTGACATGATGACAAGAAAAGGGCCCCCGTAGCCATAGGGAAGCGTCATCTGCATTCAGGGCCTTGGAGATCCAGGGAGACCTCACCTTCTTCGGGTGCAGCCCCAGGCCTCTGCAGGGAAATGCCCACTGCTAGTTCTCAGAAAACCCAGGTACCTGGGTCGGAAGGCACAGGTATCTCCAGTGAGTGGCTCCTTCTGGGAGGACCATGACGTCCCCAGCTCACACAGCCCTACTGGAGGTGGCCTTCCCCTTGAGAAGCCTGACCTGGCTCCAGCAGTGCTCCCTGACCTGGCCGGGGGATGCTCCCTGCTTCCAGAGAAGGCGGCCCTGGAGGTATTGGATGAAGACTACCCACCCAGTTCTCCAGGCTTGCTGATGTCGGGGAAGGAGATGCAGGGCAAGAAGCCTTCCGTTCTTTCATCATGGAGCTCTTTTCTGCCCAGAGCTGCCAGCAACAGGCAGGGCAAAAGAAAATGTGGATTTCACCGCTTCTACCACTGGCCCCACCCTGTGGCTGATGTGGGATAGAGGGGAGCTTCCTTGCCTGTCTGTTGAGGGATATCTGGGCAACTTGGACAACAGCATGGGGTATCAACAGAAGAGAAAACACGTTCAAGGAGAAAATGGAGGCTTTGGAGGACAAAAATAGAGGCCAAGGCTAACTGCCACACCACTCAGCCTGCCCTTGCTGTCTCCCCACCTGCAGAGACTTCAGCCTCCCTGTCTCTGGCCACCTACACTTCACAGGTCCCAGCTCCTCTGTCCATCCTTGACTTGGCTGAGGTGCCAGATACCCCATCCTGCCTGTCCATCCACCTGACCCTTCATCAAAAATATCCAAAAACCCTAACTCTCCACTATCTTTATCCACTGACTTTGTCCCTATATTGGGGGTTCTACCTAATGAGAAAGGAGGTTCTTCTCATTCTGGAGTAGCCTCAGCACCTCCCACTTCTGACCTCCCAATACCTTCTGGCCCCACACCTTTCTCCTTCCAGCCTCCCTTCAGAAGGGAGACCCCTACATCAATATGTGTGCATTCTCCTCCCCCTTTCCTCTCACCCTTCTTTCAGGCCCTTCCACAGGATCTCTGTTATCACCAAAGAGATGAATTCCACAGCAGTCATCTCCACCATCACAGCAAACACATCTGCCCACCAGACCTTGCAGCCTCTTTCAGACCATCAGGCCATCAACAGGGTCACCACTTTCCCTCCTAAGGCTGTTATTTTCAAAACTTCCTCAAGCTTCAGGATGAGAGCTCTCCCATTTTTCCAAGTTGATGGAAGTGCACAGTAGGGGCCCCTCGTAAGACTCAACCTACATCCACCCAGCTATATTTATATTCCCCAGCTCCACCCCTCAGCCCAAATTTGGGGCCCCTGATTTGGCCAAAGCAAACTACAGCACCCCCTAGCCTGCCCCTGCTGCCTCCTCACCTGCAGAGACTTCATACTCCCTGTGCCTGGCCACCTACACTTCCCAGGTCCCAACTCCCCTTCCCACCCCTGACTTGGGAATTGCTTCAGCCCAAGTCTCCACCACTTTGCCTGCATAGTCAGTCATGAGAACAATGGCAACCTCTAACCACACTGTAAATCCAGGAACCACTGCTCCGCTCACATTCAGGGACCCCAGTGGGCAGCAGGAAAAGCCTGAATCCCTAATACCCGTTATCCTAAGCCATCCCATTATGACTCCTCCAGACATCTCCAGTTTAGGGAGCCCCACCACTGCAACATCATCATCCATTCCTACTGTTGACAGCAGTGGTGTGGATACCACCCCTTATTCAAAAGCTGTCATCTTCCAGTCTGCCACTATCTCATGGAAGAAGTGTAACCTGTCTTACCTAGGGCTCCTTGGTTCTGGGAACTCACAAACAACCGAGTGGCAACATTGCCTCAGCCCATGTCTCTACCAGTTTGCCTTTGGTCAGTCATGGGACCAATGGCAACTTCCCCCCATGCTGTAAGTCCAGAAGCCACCTCCCAGCCTACATTTGGGGCTTCTCATGGGCAGGATAAGTCAGACCATTCTTTTATTCTGGGAAACATAGCAACCCAACACTAGTTATAGGCCTAAGGTCTCCTGCAGCCCAGCTACCCAGTGGCAGCATCATGGCAGTAGATCTTACTGATGTGACATCACCATATTCCACATTTGGCCTGTCTCTCAATGTGCTGCCACATATGGTTAAAACCCAAGTGTTTTCCTCATTGCTACAGCCAAGTCTTCTATATTTAGAGTTGCCACCAGGATGCCTGCCACTGGGGTTAGCACTGCATTCGTTGGCAATTCTACTCTAGACCCATGGGGCATGAGACCTGGAGCTCCTACAGATTGTGAGAACACTGGGGTTAGCATGTCTGCTTCAGGCTCCAGTTCCACATGAAGAAAAATGAAAGCTGTACCAGGATGGAGGGGAACAGCCAGCGCCAGTCTGTTCCCCCATTTGGTCAGGTATCCTGGGGCTCACCTGCTCACACCACATTGGTTGTGACCACAAACGCCAGCAATATCCCTACTTGTTCCATTTTCATGCCAAGTACCTGACATGCACTGCTCCAGAACCCAGGTGTTGCACCAAGAGGAGGTAACCACATTCCCATTGTCAGACGCCCTTGTGCTTCCTTTTTCCATCAGTCCTTGGTTGGCCCACTTGGACAAAACACAGATAGTGCATCTACAGTAAATGCCGCCATAGCTATAATGAGAGGCCTTCATGTGCTGGCACAGCAACCAAGCACCCAAGGCCACCTGGACAAAGAACAGACTGTGCAATGGGGGACAGCCCCACAAATGCTGTGAGTGGACACATCTATGATTCCTCATTTAAAAAGAGCATCTGAGGTCCACCTGGTACACACAGTGGTGCAATATGGGACAAATAAGAGCAAGTCTCTTTCCACATGTGATCTCCATGAATAAACTTTGCCCCTGGAGGAAGGGGCTCAGTCCCTTTAAGTTAAACTTAAGCTGCTCTCTCCCATTAGAAGCTGGAGGACACGTGTGTGTCCATGTGTTTTGGAGGGCATGAGTAGGCTGATAAGCCCAGGTGGAACCAGAGTATATTTGACACACTCCCCTGTAGAGGGTAGAAGAAACCAGCATGTGTCCAGCTGTGCTCTCCCTGGCTTGACTGTCAACCTGGCTGCCCCAAGTCCTCAGCCAGTTCTCCAATCTTTGAACTGACAGGATGGATACCCACTGCTATTTACAGGTACTACTTTCCCCTTGCCTATTTTCCTCAATGGGCCTTTATCTTTCCTGATTGTGTGTATGAAAACCCTGTTCTTGCTAATGTGCCTCTGCTCATGTGTCTTTGCTCTTTGATTCAACTGTGGAGGAAGACTTGAAATGCATGAGGGGTGATGTGTTGAGGCAGACTTTATGTGCAAAACTTTCTATGTTTCAGGGAATAGGATGTGGAAGCAGCCACTTTTTCTGACTTCACATGCTGAGTCCTGAAGCCTCTGTGTAAAGTCTGAGCATCAAGGATGACAACCTAGTGAGACATGAGGTTCGGACCAGGGAGAGACCAGGTGGCCCATCCTTGCCTCTTCCATCTGATGTTCTCAATCACTCCTACCTCATTGGAGGCAATATAGCTTCTGATGTGTGTTAGGAAACTGCATTTTTTAATTTTAGTTTTTAAAAATATTTAAATGTCTTTTGTGTGTGTCTTTTTGTTTAATTTAGACTTAGGTACATCATCCTTATGGATTCCCACTTCACTCAGAGAGGTTGGGCTTTGCTTCCAGCTTCTTGCATGTAGAGAAACAAAGAAAGGAAGAACTCATGCCCACTCTATAATTATTTAAACTTTATACTTACTTAGAATTTATCATGCTGCTTAAAATGATCAGAAAATCTTCTCTTTAATAACTGCTCTGGCTCTAGGCTAAACCACCAAGACATCAAATCACAAGAGTTACAATTACACCCAGATCTGGCTGACCCTAGCATTCTGCTAGGTCTCCACTAGACTGAATTGCTGAAAATACAATCTTTTCTAAGGTATTTCACATCCCAGAAGAACCATCCCAAGAGGGAGAAAAGAGAAAAGTACAAGCACTCCCCCCTCAACTTCTAGCACATTAAACATTTATTCAGTGAGATTGGGCTTGGCATCCAGTTTCTTGTGTGTAGAGGAACAAAGAAAGGAAGCACTCATGCCTACTCTGTAATTATTGAAAATTTATGTTTACTTAGAATTTATCATGCTGCTTAAAATGATCAGAAAAGATTATCTTTAATAACTGCTCTGGCTATAGTCTAAATCACCAAGATCTGGCTGACCCCAGCATTCTGCTAGGTCTCCACTAGACTGAATTGCTGAAAATCTAATATCTTCTAAGGTATTTCACAACCCAGGAGAATCATCTCAAGATGGGGAAAAGAGAAAAGTATAAGCATTTCCCCTCAGCTCTATACTAAACTTTGTGCTAGGCCCTGGAGATTTAGAGTTCAAGACATCTCTCACCCCAGAAAATCTACAATGTAGTCAGGGAGACAATGACCAGACCAAACATTTAACTGGATAGGTAGGTGCTGAGATAAATGGGAGCAGGTAAGAAGAACATTAACTACTTATGGGGTGAATGAAACATGAATTGCACCTTCAAGGAAGAGAAGAAAACAGTTAAGTGGAGAAGGACTACTTCCAGGTCAAAGCAATAGCACTGAAAAGTTAGGAAAGGGATAGAGATGACTGGTCAGTAGAACATCAGACAGGTGGTCAGCTGTGGCTGAGGAGTGAAACCAAAGCTGGGAGGTGCACCTGCAGGGTTCAACAAGGGTGGAATGAACACAAACTTAAACACCACAATGGGGCACCTGTCATTTTTTCTGAAAGTATGAGAAATCATGAAAAGATTCTAAGTAAAAAAAATGACAAGACTATACGTAGATTGCAGAAACTTCCCTGTGACTATGTGAAAAAGAAGAAGTAAATGATGCCAGGGCAGAGGCAAGGAGGTTTAGTGACACTGCAGTGAGCCAAGCAAAGATGAAGCAATGAGCTCCTGGTGTAAAGGAGCTGAGAGCAGGGATGGTGAGGAGGTCAGAGAAGAGGGAAGTGAAATTGGCGACAGCAATGACCCCAGGCCCATCCTCATCTGCTGGCTTGAGTAAACGAACATGAGTGATTTTGGAAAAAATATAAGTTCTACTTTTCATAGTGTGAGATAATGATGGAAAATCCAGATTCTATTTGGAAAGTAGTTCATTCACTCTATCAATTATAACATATCTGTTGAGCATCTGGGCTGTGCTGTGGACTATTGTAGGTAGTAGTGTCAATTGCAAGACAGAAAAAATTCTTCACTTTGTGGACCCTACATTCTTGTTGAAGGGGAGAAAGAATATCTATCAATGAACATGCAAATTACCTGGTAGGGTAGCCAATAACAAATGCTGTGGAGAATAAAGAAGTATGTGGAGGATTAAGATTGTGGATAGAGAGGGGCAGGGGTTTTTATTTAAACTGTGGAGAAGAAAGCCTCACTGGGAAAGTGAAATGTGAACATCATAGGCAATTGGGCCAGATATCTGAGCAAAGAGCCTCCCAAATAACAGGATTCGTTTCTGCAGATGCTCAGGGGAAAGATGCCTGGGGTCCTCAGGGAGCAGCTAGTGAGCTAATGTGGCTAGAATGGAGTCAGCATGTGGGAGGGAAGGAGGGAGGGAGGAGAGGAGGACAGAAAAGATATGTACCACCATTTATTGGTTGTATAATGACAAACAGTGAAGAATCTCAGTGAAGTCAGTTCTTCTACTATTCAGTTCTTCAAGAATCTCAATGAAGTCAATTCTTCTACTATGGACTGTTTACCTGACAAAATATCTAAAAAGATAAAATAAAATAATGAAGTGACTTATAAGCCATTGTTGTTACTGTTCTATACAAATGAATAGATAGATAGATGATAGATTAGATAAAGAGATAGAGTTATAGACTGAAATTTGGTGTCCCCTCAAAAATTCATATTTTGGAACCCTAACCCTCAATGTGCTGTTATTAGGAGGTGAGGCCTCTGGGAGGTGTCTAGGTTTTGATGATGTCATGAGGATGGAAACCCTGTGATGGGATTTGTGCCTATATAAGAAAAGCAAGAAATGCCAGAATTTCTTCTCACTGCTATGTGAGGACATAGCAAGAAGGTGGCCATCCTTAAGCCATCTTAAAGATAGACACACAGACAGACAGATAGATAATGATAGATAGATATAAAGCGTATACTTATACATGTAGGCAGTGGTCTTCTGATTGCCTTTACTAGGCAATTCAAATAGAAGAAATCCTATTTTTAAAAGAGCATAAAAATGCTTACTTTTATGAAGTACACACCTGTAAAAGTATGAAAACTGGGACTGAAAATGCACAGCATTGTGCCTAGTGCAATATTTATGAGATTAGCTCTGTAAAAGCAAAACCATCACAAAGAGACTGGTGGACTCCTCCTGGCACACTGCTGCCTGATTCCTTTACTCTCAGTTGCTCAGAACAGTTCCAGAGGGTCAGAGTTCCTGCACACTGGCTGCAAAGAATCATCTGCCTTTTAAGGTCAGAACTGCCTCTCAGAAGCAGGGTTAAAATCCATTTGCTTTTAATAGTCCTACACCATCATTACTATGACTGGCAATATTACCAGAAAAAAAATTAAAAAGTTTATATTTATGACATTTTTTAAAAAGGCTTTCAATTATGATTCTGATAAGACAAACTTTTAAAAAAATATGTGAGAGATATAAAGACAAATTTAATTTTTATGTTTCGTTTTACTTACCCAGCTGAAACTATTTATAAACAAACAAATATACTTATTAAAATAATATATGAGCATGATACCAATTTGAATCATACAGAAATTCAACCCTTCTTACTCCAGTTTCCCTCTCCAAAGACAGTTTTTAGCTACTTTGCTATTACTCCCATAGTTCTAAACTTTATGCTTATTCTGCTGTATTGTGACATATCTGTTTTAGAAAATATTTCTACGACCCTAACATAAGAGGAGGATAAACTTCCACTCCCACTCATATTCTCTATCTCTTCCTTTCCAATATGTCATGTTCATTATTTTTGCTGCTTGTTTTATAGTTTCATATAATTTTACTAGTTTATTGATGAGGGAAAATGGTTAAAAATATTGGTTCTAGAAATAGACCACTTGATTTGGAATGCTTGCTCTTCAGCTCTGCAACCCTGAGTAATTTATAGAGCCTTCCTATGCCGTTGTTTCCTTATCTATAAATCAGGGAAAAGGCTAGTTCCCACCATATGGGGTTGCTCATCTTACTTAAGTGGAACAACGAATTTCCAATCTTTAGTGTCCAACACACAGATGCTCTCAGGAAGTATTTTCTACTATTAACAATTTCTTGTTTTATCAGTGTTCACTTTAATCTCATGATGTTCTGTATGCACAAAACTGTTTTTGCACAGCTCCTGTCTTTTCCTTTCCCCTTGCCCAACTCACCTCTGTGAATGACCTTTGCTTTTGTTTGTGCTGTGAACACTTTCATTTTGTCATGCACTGGCAGCAAACGAAGTATACGACGTTTAATCCAAAGGTTGCCCCCAAAGAGTTGAAAATGAATAAATTGTATTGACTATGTATTGCTCAGTTCTGGGGTAAAGAGTGGGATAGGACTATATTTTCTTCTCTGTAGGTAGAAGACCCCATCTTGTGTCTTTTCCATCAATTGTTTAAAATTGTGCTATATTTTAGTTTGCTTTTTACTTCAACTACTATTTTGTTATACAGATTTCATTGCTTTTCTTTCTACTTGAATTGCCTTTTTCTTTTTTCTCCTTGTATTCTTTGCCCATAAAACATATTTTGTATTTTCAAACTCAACATTGTTTATGTGACTAGAACACTTTCTTTTCCTGAAAGCTTGTGCCTCTCCAACTCCATTGGAAACTTTAAGACTAAAGTAAGAACATGGTCTTAGAAGAGGGTCAAAGGCCTACTAAAATTGCTTTTAGGTGAGGTCAAAAATGTTCACTATCAACAAACTGTTTTTTTAAATAGTCTAATTCTGAATTCATCATCCTAAATTCTCAGATCTGTGGTAGAAAAAGGAATCTAGAATTTGACCAGCACTCCTCCTACGTATGACGCAGACAGTCCACATTTCATATTCCTCCAAATGCTGCTTTAAGCCTTAGGTGAAGACTCACCAAAGGCCCATTCATCTCATCAGATAAATAATTATATATAGGAATTGGGGTTAAAACCCTAGTTAGTAATAAACAGAGTATTCTCGCTAAATCTGTTTCCCAGGAACTAGAAAGCGGCTTGTGGGAAATTTGAGAATTTTAGAGATGTAGATGCACGTCTTTCTGGTTCTAAATATTTTCATTTTAGAGATTTAGAAACTGTCCCTGGCTGTAAGAAGCCTGCTCAGGCCTTCCCTGAACCAGTCACTGCTGTGACCAGAGCGATGTGATGCAGTGAGGACCTTTTTTTAACAACAGCTCATTCTTTCCACACAATAGAGCTGGGGGTGACTCTGTCAGAAGTCTCAAGACAGAAGTGTCATTCAGTTGTGCCTTCTGGACAGGAAAACCGAGTCTCCCAGAATCAAACAGTTGCTAAGTGTTAGAGCAATGATCTAGATCCTGGATTTGTCTAAGGCAGAAAGCAGGATGTGAAAGGGACCAGAAAGACAAAATCAAACAGAACCTCTAATAAGAAATTCTCAAATTTCCCACAAGCCACTTTCTAGTTCCTGAGAACCTCTGATAAGAAACAGTCTGTTTTAGGTAAATAGCACATTTTCTTTAAATTCATACTATTTTGTTAATGGCTGGTATCAGAGACTTTCTTAGAAATAGGTTTTATAGAATGCAATGCAAATGAAAGTTTATGGGCAAATAGATTGAGGTTTCTGGGGAGAGTGCATTGAAGTTAAGGGTTCAAAATACAACCTAAGTCAGTTTATAATTTGCCATTGAACTAGCAGAGGCTACTGTATAGAAATTGAGAAGTACTGACTGATAAAATATTAAAGTTAGCCACATTCATTATCACTAGAAAGTATTTTTCTGTTTCCCTTACGGTTTTATTGATTTCGCCAAATACATATCTCATATATGCACTGAAAATGTAAGCCTTGAAAATGTTAAAATATCTGTAAGCCTAATCTTGATGAACATAAAAACTTATGAAAGAAAGTTGAGTAAGTTGTAAGCCTGGAATTTGCATATATTATTTACAAGCACATTTGTTTACCTTATGACAAGCACTATTCTAAAAAATTAATAAATACAAGCTCATTTAATCTTTGAAATAAAAACACTATTGGTAGGTATTGTTCATAATTTCACTTTTTTTTTTTTTGGAAACTGAGACCCAAAGCAGTTAAATACCTTGTTCAATTTCACACAATTAATAGGTGGTAAAAACCCAGGAGTTAAAACCAGACTATCTGAACTTGGCTGTACCACCTCATTATAAGCCATGTGTAGGGAAAGGACTAAATTGACAAGAATCTGAACTAAAAGCAGAAGGAAGAAGTGAGAAAGTGAGTGATGCTGAATCCTGGAGGAGTATTTAAGTTCAGAAGTTCTCAGTGATGAGACCTGGGAAGGAGCATGAGATGTGGTTGGAATATTAACTTGGGGTGGCACCTAAATCACCTGAGACAGGACTCTGTTCTCCTTAACGTTCAGAAAGACAGGTTGAATGAAACATAATGAAAAACAAGGTAGAAAGGAAAAGAATAATGTGACTTCAGTGATGAGCAGTTAACATTTTTCCTTTAAATAATAGAAGAGAGGGTCTCTGGGGAAGGAAAGACCTCTTGTTGCCAGGTGTCTAGGTATTTTTATTCCCTGGATGATCATTGGGAAATTGGCAGTCCATGTATTGGTTTCAGAAATCCCTTAAAACCAAAGCTTCACTTTCCCAAACAGCATTAACAACTGTATGGCAGGCTCACCACTGTGTATGCAGTCACATGTTTTCATTGGAGTAACAGTTCCTGATAGGTATGCATTAAGTCTTCTATGAATAAATTACTACAAACTCCTAAATTACTACAAACTTAGTGGTGTGAAACAAAATACAGGTATTCTTTTACAGTTCTGGAGGTCTGAAATCTGAAACCACTTTCACTGGGCTGAACTCCAGAGTTGGCAGGACTGTGCTCCCTCTGGAGACTCAAGAACAGAATCCATTGCCTTTCCAGCATTCCTTGGCTTTTGGCTTCATCAACCCAATTCCAGCTTTATTACATTCTTTTTATCTATAGTAAAATCTCCTTCTGACTTGCTCTTATAAGGGCACTTGTGAGTACATTTAGGACCCACCTAAATAATCCAGGATAATCTCTCCATCTCAAGCTCCATTAATTAATTCCCCTGCAAGATCCCATTTGACATGTAAAATAACATTCACAGGTCCTGGGAATTAGGATGTGGACATCTTGGACAGTGGCATTATTCAGTCTGCCACAGGTAAATATTATTTTTCACAGGTGCAGAAAATGAAGCTTGTGGAAGTAATTTGTCTCAGGTAATACAATGCTTCAGAGCAGAGATTTAAATTCTGGCAGTCTGACTTTAGGACACACTCTGAACCACTGTTAACCAGTATTCCTTTTTTTTTTTTTTTTTGAGATGGAGGCTTGCTCTGTCACTCAGGCTGGAGTGCAGTGGCGTGATCTCAAATCACTGCAACCTCTGCCTCCCAGGTTCAAGTGATTCTCCTGCCTCAGCCTCCCGAGTAGCTCAGACTACAGGTGCGTGCCACCGCCTGACTAATTTTTCTGCACTTTTAATATAGACAGGGTTTCACCATTTTAGCCAGGATGGTCTCAATCTCCTGACCTCATGATCCACCTATCTCAGCCTCCCAAAGTGCTGGTGTCTCACACCTGTAATCCCAGCCCTTTGGGAGGCCAATGTGGGTGGATCACTTGAGGTCAGAAGTTAGAGACCATCCTGGACAACATAGTGAAACCCCGTCTCTACTAAAAATACAAAAATTAGCTGGGTGTGGCGGCACAACCTGTAATCCCAGCTATTCAGGAGGCTGAGGCAGGAGAATCACTTGAACCCAGGAGATGAAGATGGCAGTGAGCCAAGAATGCACCACTGCACTCCAGCCTGGGTGACAGAACCGAAACTCCATTTCAAAAAAAGAAGAAGAAGAAGAAGAAAAAAAAAAAGTACCAAGACTTCATTGGGTAAAATGCTGTGCCCTGACTCCTTTCACTTTGCCTGTGGTGTTTATCAATCTTGTCGGAGTACAAGAGTTCAGAAAACTGTTATGCAGGGTTGCTAAGAGAAAGCATTTACTGTTTGGTTTACTCTTGGTAATAGAGTTTTCTAATAGAATATGCTGGCAAGTAGTGTTATCATCACTTCATATATTTAAACACACTATCAAAAACTATAGATGTAAAGGTGTCAAGTACTTGTCTAAAGCCATCCTGGAGAGCAGAGAAAAAGCTGGTCCCAGATGCCAGATGCCAGATACCCAGGCCTGGATTAATCCTATCCAGTCCTGATTAAGTATCTGTTTAGAGGGATTGTGGCTGATCAGCCAGTACCTGAGACCTTATACCTTGGATTAAAGATGGAAACTAGCTGAGGGGTCACATATATTTGTATTAATCATTAATCTATAATCTGCTATTCCCATCCTTTGTGAGTGACAACTTGGGACTTCTAAAATTATTTTCTGCTTCAGAAAGAGCAAAGCAGCCTATGCCCCACTACCTGTGACCTACTGCACTTTTCAAAGGTGATTTGCCAAGTGAAGCTGCAAACTTATCTCCAATATCACACATCAATGGAAAATTCCAGTCAGGTTTTAGGCCCAGTCACAGTACATTTTGCTGAGGATCAGTAATGATTTGCTGAGGATCAGTAATACTTTCCACATGCTGGCTGACAAGGGCACGATCTCTGCACTTATTATACAACATTTGTCAGTTCCTTTCTGACACGGTAGTCTTTGGAATTCCTTTGGAATATATGAAGTATTTAGACACTATTTCAGAAGCTTCCTCCCTGCATCCTCTCATTTCCTTTTAAAAAAAATTTTGGTACACAGTAGGTGTATATATTTATGGGGTACATGACATATTTTGATACAGGCATACAATGCATAATAATTACATCAGGGTAAATGGGATATCCAGCACCTCAAGCATTTATCATCTTTTTTGTTACAAACAGTTCAATTGCACTCTTAATTATTTTTAAATGTAAATTATTGTTGACTATAGTAACAGTGTTGTGCTTTCAAATACTCGATCTTATTCATTTTATCTAGCTATGTATTTGTACCTATTAACCAATCCTATTCCCCCACCACTACCACTACCCTTCCTAACCTCTGGTAACCATAGTTCTACTCTTTTTATGCATAAAGTCAATTGTTTTCATTTAGCTCCCAAAAATAAGTAAGAACATGCAAAGTGTGTCTTTCTGTGCCTGGGTTGTTTCACTCAACATATTGTCTTTTTTATGACTAAGTAGTGCTCCACTGTGTATATGTATCATATTTTCTTTATACATTAGTCTGTTGATAGACACACAGGTTTCTTTCACATCTTGGCTATTGTGAATAGCGCTTGGATCATATTTTAGTTCTGTTTTTATGTTTTGAAGAAAGTCCAAACTGTTCTTCATAGTGGTTGTATTATTTACATCTGCAGTAACAGTACACAAAGATTCCCTTTTCTTCAGATCCTCACCAACGTTTATTATTGCATGTCTTTTGGATAAAAGTCATTTTAACTGAGGTGGAATGATACCTCATTGTAGTTTTCTTTGCATTGCTTTGATGATCAATGATGTTAACTATATTTTCATATGCCTACTTGCCATTTATATTCTTTTGAGAAATGTCTATTCAAATCTTTTTCTCATTTTTAAATTAGATTATTCAATTTTTTCCTATAGAGTTATTTGAGCTCCTTATATATTCTGGTTATGAATACTTTGTCAAATGCATAGTTTGTAAATATTTTCTTCATTTATATGAGCTGTCTCTTCACTTTGTTGATTGCCTTCCTTGATGTGCAGAAGCTTTTAAAATTGGTATAATCTCATTTGTCCATATTTGTTTTGGTTGCCTGTGCTTTTGTGGTATTATTCAAGAGATCTTTGCCCACTCCAATATCTGGAAGAGTGTCCCCAATGTTTTGAGTAGTTTTACAGATTGAAGTCTTAGATTCAAGTTTTTAATCCATTTTGATTTGATTTGTTTATATGGTGAGAGACTGGGGTCTAGTTTCATTCTCTGCTTATGAATATCCCGTTTTCTCAGCACAGTTTATTGAGGAGACTGTGCTTTCTCCAATGTATGTTATTGGCCACTTTGTCAAAAATGAGTTTGCTGAAAATGTGTGGATCTATTTCTGGGTTCTCTATTCTGTTTCACTGGTTTACATGTCTGTTTTTATGCCAGTACTATACTGTTTTGATTACTATAGCTCTGTAGTATCATTTGAAGTCAGATAATGTGATTCCTTTCTCAAAAAGAGTTTTGTTCTTTTTGCACAAGATAGCTTTGGCTATTCTGGGCCTTTACTATCTTAATATAAATTTTAAGATAGTTTTTAAAAATAATTTCTATGAAGAATGTCATTGATATTTTGATAGGGATTGCATGGAATCTGTAGATTGCTTTGGGTAATGTGGACATTTCAACAATATTGATTCTTCCAATCCATGAACATGGAATACCTTTCCAGTTTTTGCATCCTCTTCAATTTCTTATATTAATTTTCTTACATCAATGTTTTATAGTTTTCCTTGCAGTGATCTTTCACTTCTTTGGTAAATTCTTAGGTATTCTATTTCATTTATAGCATTGTAAATAGGACTATTTATTTTTTTCACATTGTTTGCTGTTGGTATATAGAAATACTACTGATTTTTATATGGTGATTTTGTATCCTAAAACTTTACTGCAGTTACCAGTTTTATGGTGTTATGAGGGAGTCATTGTTTTTCCAAATATAAAACCATACTATCTCCAAACAAGGATAATTTTACATCTTCCTTTCCAGTTTCAATGCCTTTTATTTCTTTATCTTCTCTAATTGCTGTCTCTAGGATGTCTAGTATTATATTGAATGACAGTGGTGAAAGTGGGCATCTTTGTTGTGTTTCAGATCTTAGAGGAAAGGCTTTCAGATCTCAGATGAAAGGCTTTAAGTTTTTTGCCATTCAGTGTGATATTAGCTGTGGTTCTCTCATATATGGGTTTTAGTATGTTGAGTTATTCCTTCTTTACCCAGTTTTCTGAGAGTTGTTATTATGAAAGGATGTTGAATTTTATCACATTTTTCAGTATCAATTGAAATAATTATATAGTTTTTGTCCTCCATCCTATAATATGGTGTATCCCTGGGCTAAATTCTACTTGGTCATAACATTTATCTTTTTAATGTGTTGTTGAATTCAGTTTGCTTGTATTTTATTGATGATTTTTGCACCCGTGTTCATTAGGGATACTGGCCTGTAGTTTACTTTTTTCTGATGTCTTTGTCTGGCTTTGGTATCAGGGTAATACCGGCCTTGAATAAATTTAGATGTATTGCCTCCTCCTCTATTTTTTGGAACAATTTTAGTAGGATTGGTATTATTTCTTCTTTAAATGTGTGGTAAAATTCAGCAGTGAAACACTCAGGTCCTAGACTTTTCGTTGATGAAACACTTTATTACAGTTTCTATCTCATTACTTG